>NC_135783.1:8036446-8636446 GCF_051106095.1 Pogona vitticeps
ATGTTCCGATCGACCCGCTCCCTGCACATCCCCACTCGTGACCTCCCCCTGAGCCCCGACACGACCGTCGTCCTGCACCAGGTCTACAACGTTCTCCTCGGGTTGCTCTCGCGAGCGAAGCTCTACGTCGATGCTGCTGTTCACGGAACTACGAAGCTGGTGCCCTACTTCAGTTTTATGACATACTGTTTGATTTCCAAGACAGAAAAACTCATGTTTTCCACCTACTTCATGGATTTATGGAACCTGTTCCAGCCAAAGCTTTCGGAGCCTGCGATCGCCACTAACCACAACAAGCAGGCCCTGCTCTCCTTCTGGTACAACGTCTGTGTCGATTGCCCCGAGAATGTGCGCCTTATCGTGCAGAACCCCGTGGTGACCAAGAACATTGCCTTCAATTATATCCTGGCGGACCATGATGACCAGGATGTGGTGCTTTTTAACCGCGGGATGCTGCCTGCCTACTACGGCATTCTGCGGCTATGCTGTGAGCAGTCCCCTGCCTTCACCAGGCAGCTGGCTTCTCATCAGAATATCCAGTGGGCCTTTAAGAATCTCACGCCACACGCCAGCCAGTATCCTGGGGTAAGTCCATAGCCACAGAAAGAAGCGGTAGAGAAGGCACTCAGAATTCTGGACTGGCCAGCATTAGGAGTGTCATTTTAAGAAGAAACTTTTAAGAGGTAGATGATGAATTAGAGCTAGAGATGGACAAGAAACTAACAACAACAAAAACCTGATGAACCAGGCTGGTTCCACAACCCAGTTCGGGGAATCCCTTTTGCTGAAGCAAAAAGATATGCCAACCTTTTTTCCATGGCGTTTCATTTGCTTCGGCAGGCAGGAAAGCCTGGTTTGCTGAAGCAAAGGGGCTTCCTTGGAAAATAGTTGGTGAGCGCATGTGCAGAGGCAGCCACCCAGTAACTCCATGGACTGTGGCGATGGCACCAGCGGCAAGTAGGCTGGGTGGCATCGGCAGGGAAGCAGAGATGGGCCCGAACCAGCACAAACCGTTTTCTGGTTGCCATTTTCCTGGTTCGTGCCATCTCTAATTGGAGCTAATGTGGTGTGGCAAGGTACAGTCGATGAGTAGGAAGCCAAGGCCTGAAGCCCTGGTCTTCTGCAAAACTCACTTGTCTCTCAGCAAGGCTGTTCTCTCAGAGGAGCTGTAAGGACAAAGCAGGGAAGAGAGAAACTGTCCTCGCACCATCAGGCCTTAAGCTCGTTGGGGGAAGGATAGGGTATACAGGGGTGCCTCGCATTACGACATTAATTCGTTCCAGCGAAATCGCTGTAGAACGAAAACGTAAAGCAATTTTAAAAAGCCCATAGAAACGCATTAAAACCCGGTTAATGTGTTCCTATGGGCTGGAAACTCACCGTCCAGCGAAGATCCTCCATAGTGCGGCCATTTTCCCTGCCTGTGCAGCGAGGAATCCATCCCAGAAAACAGCAGGCGGCCATTTTGTTTACCCGGCAGCCATTTTGAAACCACGATCAGCTGTTAAAAAATCATCGCTTTGCGAGAATCGGTTCCCGAAGCAGGGAACCGATCATCGCAAAGCGAAATTCCCCCATAGGGAATATCGTTTTGCGATCACAAAAACATCGACGTCAAGCGGTTTCATCATTAAACGGAGCGCCCGTCTTGCGGGGCACCACTGCACGTATAACAAACTAATAAGAACTTATTTCTGCAAAATGGGACTGCTTGCAGATATAACTGTCTCTCTTGCCTTTGGTGTAAGTAGCCGGAAGCCAGTCGGTGGTACTGGCACTACCTGTGCTTGGCTTTGAAATCCCTTGTTTTTCATCCCTCATTAAAGACGCAAAGGAAAGACGGAAAAAGTGTCTGTTGCAAAGGTGGGGAGTAAGATAAAATATTAGGTGTTAAATGAAATATGGTGAGGCTTGTAAAGCTGGTTTCCATATGGCGTTTGAAGTGTGCATTTCTAATTTTCTGAAATTTCCCCCTCGTCGTCACATACCTCTTCATGTACGCATAACAGTTAAGACGCAAGAATTATTGAGCTGTTTACTTTAGCCTGGTGCTCGTTCTCTTTTTCCAGGCAGTGGAAGAACTGTTTAACCTCATGCAACTGTTTGTAGCTCAGAGGCCAGATATGAGGGAAGAGGAACTCGAAGATATTAAACAGTTTAAGAAAACTACCATAAGCTGTTATCTTCGCTGTTTAGATGGACGGTCATGCTGGACTACTTTAATAAGGTATTTCACTTTTGGAAGATGGGTGCAGAATAAATGTGTGGCTCTTAGAATTTGAAATGCCAAAAAAAAGTAAGTTTTTCTGGTTGTTACATGGTGGGGGGTGTATTGAGTCTGCTCCAGTCAGAATTATAGTGCAAGGTCTGCACTGAAAATTAATACAAAATTATGTTGCATATTTATGCCAGTGCAACATAAATCGCAGGAACATAAAACACAGCAGCTACATGCAGCTAGATAATGAGTTGCCACTTATGTTCGTCACTGTGGGCTAAATTACAGGACCGGTGTGTGATCAGGAGCACAAGCATTGACTCCTTAACTAGCAGCAGTTTGCTACTGTGATTTTGCGCTGTTGCACTGACGCCAGTGTGTGTAAACAATAGGACCTCGGGTGTTGATACTGTGTGTTCTGGACACGGGATACGTTTGAACTCCCGAGTACTGCCTCAGTCCTTAACAGCTCATTTCAGAACTTCCAAGAAGCAGAGAGAGGAGTATAAAGAAGAGTGTAGACTAATACCTTTGCTTCAAACATTGGATTTCAGAATTAGGTGCTCCTGAGGACACCTTTTAACTTGACAGTAATTTTTTTCTTGCTTTTCTTTCTTCCCCCTCCCCCAGTGCCTTCCGAATATTATTAGAAACTGATGAGGACCGTCTTCTTGTTGTGTTTAATAGAGGCTTAATCTTGATGACCGAGGTAAGAATCTTGTTGGCATGGACTTTTTTTTTAACTTTAGTCTTATGGAAATATGATGGAGTAAAGTAGCTGATACCAATATTTGAAAATCTATGTTCTGCCATTTTTTTCTTTTCAAAAAAATCTTAATTTTGACAGTCCTTCAACACATTGCACATGATGTACCACGAAGCCACAGCTTGCCACGTAACCGGAGACCTGGTAGAGCTTCTCTCCATATTCCTTTCTGTTCTCAAATCCACCCGACCATATCTGCAGAGGAAAGGTTTGTGTTTTTTTTAATTTATTGATTCAAACGTATTACATTTAATTTCTCCGTCAAAAGAAGAAAGACGTTAAAAACTGAGGGCATCATTGCGACTCTTGATCAAGAATTTTACAGAGGCTGACTGTTAACCTAGTGGTGTGTTGTATTTGCAGATGTGAAACAAGCCCTGATCCAGTGGCAAGAACGAATCGAATTTGCCCATAAGCTTTTAACTTTGCTGAATTCGTATAGTCCTCCAGAACTTAGAACTGCTTGCATAGGTAAGGTGCTTTAAAGTTAGTGCAGTCCAAAGGGGGTTGAAGAACTGCAGTTTTAAGAAAATATTCTGTTGATTGCTCTGTTTCTAAGCTTCAAGGTCTGTGTGCAGATTTGAAGCACGCAGCGAGGTGGGGGAGGGTGCCCTGATGATGAGACAGTAGACGCTAGAGGTCTGCTGCCCAGTGGAATACTAACTAGTAAAGGGACTTCCATCTTCTCTCCAGTAAGGACTGCATGTCTGTGCTGCTCTCCTGTCGTGTTCTTTGAGCCAGGTTCATCCCCTACCCTCCCACCCCATGAGTCATTCCAGGGGGGGCAATGGACTTGGTCTCTCTCTACCCCTGAAGGCATTGTGGGAGAGGCAGGGTGAAGAGGGGCTGGGATGAACAAGTCACTCAGGAAAGGTGGGGGTCTCCTGAGTGGCGCTGACTCAGAACGTAACATTAATCACCTGAAGTGCAAAATAGGAACATTTTAGTACTTGCTACTTGTGGATGTTTTCCACGGAGTTCATAAAAGCCATGGGTGCAGAGTTTGGCTTTTTTTTTGAGAGAAATAACCCTCATGACTGCAGACAGACTGCAAATTTAAAAGTAAATGGATGGGCGAAGCTTGCTAAAATTTCATTTATTGATTTATTGTATTTATATCCCACCCATCTGGTCAATTGACCACTCTAATGACCACTAAAATGTTCAGAAGATGGTGCTGGGAGATTTTATGAAGTGGACTGCAGGTTCTTTGACCATTGGTGGGTGTCCTGCCTACCCTTTCGACTTTTCCCATGGCTAGCAAAACGAGAATAAATTATGTAAAATAGCAAATATTTCAGAATAAAACATGTAAAATGGGAGCTGTTATACACATTTGCTCAATTTCCAGCATTTATTCTTAAGTAAAATGTGTTATTTTTCTAAGTACGCATGCACACAATCCCACAACGTGGAAAAATAAAATAAAATAAAACCAATATTTGCTTTGCAGATATCCTCAGGGAACTGGTTCTCTTAAGCCCTCATGATTTCCTGCATACTCTGGTTCCGTTTCTACAGCACAACCATTGTACATACCACCATAGCAACATCCCAAGTATGTGCTTTCAGTGGACCACTTTATTGTTACTGTATGTGTACGCGCCTAGCACTTCACAGGAGTTTACCTTTAAGGTGAAAGGGGGGTGGAGGAGTGGGGAATCTTCCCGGTGAACTTCACGGTGAGCAGAATCCACCTGTGATTCTTTACCTGGGGAGCCATGAGGATGAGATGGTAGAAGCTTTTGGCCTAAATGGTTGCTGCAGTTGTCATCATCACTTAGGCACCTTCTCCTTCCAAAGAGTTGGATAAGAGGCTTATGGGAGTTTCTGCGGGAGAAGGGAGTGTTTTGAAAGAGAGAGGCCACAGTCTCAAAGGGAAGGGAGGATGATTGTTCCAAGGGTTGCATGAAACCAGATGCTCTTGGGTCTGATGGATTTATAGATTTGAAGGGTTCAGAGCGTGAACATAGTCTTCTAGGCATTTAGCAAGCTTAGCTTGTTCTGCTTTTTTAGTTTTTTCCCGTCCTAGTGTCCTAACCTCTGGTTAGAGCAAGATGTTCAGAAGCAGACACAAGAGTCCAGCTTCCCAGTCTCCCTGTGGGTCAGTGGCAGCTGGTGACTGCAGTTTCAGAGGAGCTGTAAATCTGCTTCAGCCTGCGCTTGACAATGGCTGCCCAAAAGTTTGAGCCCTATCCCCCAAATAGTTTCAGCACCTTCATAATTTCTGTGAAGTGCAGACAACAAATCAGGCTAAATTTATGGTGCCCACGCCCACCCCTAGTTGGAATCACCAGCCTCCGCAGCTTCATTGGCAAAACCAGGAGGTGGAGATTTGCAAGCCAAGACATAAAACATGGGAGAAGGAATCCTTGCCAGATACATATTTTTGTGTTAATTTGGAAAAACGAAGCAATTCACCACCGATTGGTGCTTAAGGGTAGAATTTTTTCTCTAGACTCTCATGTTTTAAATTATCCTTCACGTCCTACCGAAAAAACCCCAACCCTTAATGATTATATAAATCTCAGTATATTTGCAAAATGCTGTTTAACTAAAGCATCAGTTGTTCGGATTATTATTGATGTTAGAGTCTTGTTTCAAATTGCGTAAGCAACTGGCTGTTCGTCAACACAACTGTTCACACGGTCACTTCATTTACATAACCAGGCTGCTTGCATTTGGTGAATGCATCTTTTGTTCTAATTCCCAGTGTCTCTTGGTCCTTATTTCCCATGCCGTGAAAATCTGAAATTAATAGGAGGCAAAAGTAACATCCGCCCACCACGCCCCGAACTCAATATGTGCCTCTTGCCTACGATGGTCGAAGCCAACAAGGTACATTTCTTGGAAACGAGAAGGGGAGGCTGGCGGGTTTGCCTTTAGGACTGTTACTGGGATTGGGTGAGATTTTCAGAAGAATGATGCCTTCAGGTGTCCGGGAGGAGAATGGTATTTTAGAGATTAGCTCCCTGTCATTGCTTAAGACCTGACTGAATTAAATGTTCGTTGAAGAACAAACATGCCATGTTTGTTTGTCTCAGTATATTTGCAAACTTCAAGGGTGGGAGACAGACAGAGACAAAGTATGGCGGTATTCTAAAGGCTGAAACATTTGGCCCGCTACTGTATGAGAGTTCATGGATCAAAATCCACTTCCGAAGATACATTTTTGTCGAAAGTCCCAACATCTTGTCCTTGAGTTTGCTTGTTTTACTCTCCCAGATGTGCGCCCAATTTCTGTATGTGTCACTTTTGGGCTTCCAAAATACATTTTTAATTAATTAAATGATGCCTATTCTCCTGATTTAGGTTTAGAGTCTCCCTTGGGCTCCCTTTGGCCCTGGGGATGCTTTTGGAAGCCTTGGAGTGGGGCAGGGAGCAAGGTATCCTCTAAGCTGGGCGCGCGCATGTCTTGGCCCCCTTGCATGCAGCTCTCCTCCTCCTCCTCCGCACAGCGATCGTGTTAGGTTCTGGGTGTGACGGAACCTTGTGCGCTGGGGGGATGGGCGAAGTAGCACACGAGAGCATTGGAGCCCCCACCCAGCAGGGCTGACAATTAGAGGGTACGTTGGCAGGGAGCCTTTAATCACCAGAAATCGCCACCGGATCACCACCAACAGGATCAGGACCATCAGCAATGATCCAGCAGCCATTAGTGGGGATTGAAAGTTCTGTCCCATCCGGAGGCTCCCAACGGCAGCTTCCCCAGGGCTCACGGGAGCCTTGCATCTCCGGGGGGGAGGGGGCTATAACTCCCATCAGGCCTTGTTCATGGCACCGGTGGTGAGGAACGCTGGGAGCTGCAGCTCAGCGACCTTCAAAGCGGCACTTGGTCCACTCCTGGACTAAGTCAAGATTTAGTAGGAATTGGTGTTGTCTGGATTTTGTGCCAGCATATTGACTGCATGTCAGAAGTTGGAAATGGTTCCTTTCTAGGTCTCTTGCTGCTGCAGCTTATCTGGGGTTTGTTCCCTCCTGTCAATTCTTGAATTCTGTCTTTCTGTTCTTTCATTCCCCATCTTGATCATACTATATTATTGTTTAAATTTTTATGATTATGATTGTCTTTGATTACGATTGTAATATTTTTATTGTCATTTAATGATATTTTATGATTTTGTAAGCCGCCCCAAGTAGACGTTATCTAGGGGGGCGGGGTATAAATTGAATGAATGAATGAATGAATAACAAAACTCCCTTTTAAATCTTCAGGGCAAAGATGAAGTTTATGACCGAATGTTGCTGGACTACTTTTTTTCTTATCACCAGTTTATCCATCTTCTGTGCCGCGTTGCCGTTAATTGTGAAAAGTTCACGGAAACCTTAGTGAAAATGAGTGAGTATCTGCAATGCTTGAAGGCCTTTGATGGAAGCAGTGTGGCCTTTGAGACCTAAACGTAACATTGCATTTTTGTTTTTTGAGTGAATCTTAAGCATTTTGTTGGTTCTTTAAAAGTCGGCTCTTTAAAAGTCACTGGTTTTGTAAAAACTGGAAAAGGGGGGGAATCTTAAGTCCTAATGAGCACTTCATTTTGAAGGTGACTGGAGGCAAACGGTGGAGTTCTCAGCTAGGATTACTTATGGGCAGGAATAAAGAGGCAGACTTTTGATTTGTAATTTTCATAGTGGCTGAAATCCAGTATGTTGTTGCAGCTAGAGTAGGCGCACTGAATCACTGGGGATTTAGTAAGTCTATATTCCTCAACTTGGTAAGTTATATTAATTCAGTGGGCCTACTCTAGTTGCGGCTTATTGGTGTATTTCAGTTTTTTCTTGCTTGTTTTTATTTTAATTAAATGCAATCTAAATTCAGCCAAATGTTTAGCTGATTTGTTGTCCAGTAGCAAATGTGACTGTTTTTGAATTTATACCTGCCTCGGTGTTAGCAGATTTCCTGGTTAAAATTGGAGATGAATATACCTGTTGTGGGTGGATCAACTTCGCCGTGCGAACAGGGCTGAAGTGACTTAGCATCAGACTAAATTAGCAGCATTTGACAGTGCAGCCATTACAAAAAAATGCTGATAACGTTATTCTGTGCACACATCCGGAGATAAGCTCCCCTGAACTTTATTTATTTCTTACATTTTTATACCATCCCATTAGTGCATAGGACTGTTCTGGGCAGTTAACAGCATAGTAATAAAATACCTAACATAGAACGTTACATTAAAATCAACTCATGGTTCACTAATAACAGAAGAGCCATATTCTCTGAATGCGGAAACAAGAGCAACATACAGTAATTTGAAATGGAACTTCTAATCATGGATCCTTTTTTTTCTTTTTTACAGTAGCTCTGTATTATGCTTCAGTCAAGAGTATTTGGCAAGTGTGTCACAATAGCCAGCCTTCCTCTTGAATGAATCATAATTTTGATTTGAGATATTTGCTCTATGTAAACTGTGTGCTAATCTCAACCCATTATTATCTCTTCCCTTATAAATTTTAGGTGTCCTTGTCGCATATGAAGGATTGCCTCTTCATCTAGCTTTGTTTCCCAAACTTTGGACTGAGCTTTGCCAGACTCAGGTAAAAATAACATGTATTTGGGGAAAAAAGGAATCTTGCTTTTTTAAACCAAGACAAGATCTCTGTAGTGCTTATCACAACCAGTTCTTAAATAAGTAATGTACCATAGTTTAGACATTGAAAAGACAGGGCCTTTGCTCAGAGGCAGATTGCCTGGTTTGCATGTAGAAAACCTGCCATTTGTTTTCTGTGCCTTCGTCCATTAAAAATAATCCAGTACTCAGCCATACTGAAAACTTCTGCCTGGCACCCTGCTGCCATTTGAAGTAGATAAAACAAATAAGCTGGCCTGGAATATAATTCCCGTGCTCCGTATGAAGGTGGGTGCAACTCTAGATGTAAAAAATGAGCAATGCAGCTGTGGATACATTTTAAGCTTCAGAAATAGTAGGCTGTGGAGTTTTGAGAAGCTGCTACAACTTTCTGCTTGCAGTTATTCCTTTAGGAAGTCTTTGAAAGCTCCATTGGAATGACTGTGCTAGGACTCCCATATCCACGGATCCTGTATCCGTGGCTTCAGCTGTCCGCGGTCACCCCTGCTGCAGCCCAGGTTGCAGTGCACAGTTCACACACTGACTGCAGTGCACAGTCACACATCCTCTTCTCACTCTCCCCCCCTACCCCCAATCCCACTCTCTTTAATGAGTTTGCTATTATCCGGGGTTTCATGGATCCACGGGGCAGTGGAAGGCTTGGAGCCTTTTTCTTCCACAGATGTGGGAGTTCTGTTGTATGACCAAAATAGCTGCATGTGAATGATTGCAAACCTGCACTCCACTGGGGACATAAGTCTGGTTTCTGTTCTCAAACCATTTTTCTCTCCTTGTTTCAGTCTCCCATGTCAAAGAACTGCATCAAACTCCTCTGTGAAGATCCTGTGTTTGCAGAATACATTAAATGCATTCTAATGGATGAAAGGACCTTTCTCAACAACAATATTGTCTACAGCTTCTTAACACATTTTCTTCTCAAGGTACCTGGAGTTGTTGGGGATCTTCTGTGAAACCTCTGTGACACGTTCAGCATTTATTTATTTTTTTCTAATCAAGCCCAGAACCTCATGGAAGGTCCTAATGATGTAATCTTAATTTTAAAAATCACTGGGCAAGATTTTCAGCTTTCTTCTTGTCTTCATTTGCTAAGATAGATCTCTTTTTTTCTGGACACTTTACCCCACACACCTCCACGGTCACGTTTCCCCACCTCTCATTCTGTCTGCATCAAGAAGGCTTTGCTGTGCTGAAGTTACTTCAGCAAATTGCATCTCGTGAACCGAACTGTGGTCGTTTTTAATTTGTATTTCTGTTTTGTACAGGTGCAGGGGCAGGTGTTTTCTGAAGCCAATTGCGCTGGGGTCATCAATAACTTGGTTACCAATCTGATCAATCAGTATCAAAGCCTAGAATCGGATTTCACCAATCAGCGAGTTGAAATTTTTAAAGCAAGCTCCACTTTAAATGGGGTAAGCTGTGGCTTTTCCAGTCTCTAGTTGGTTTGTTCTACCAACTCACTTAAGAGTATTTATACCTGAAAACGGCTGCCAGAAGAGCAGCTTACGAAAGTCGACAATAAGACCATCTGCCTCCTCAAACTTGCTATCTGGAGGACTTAACATAAAAGGAAAGGAATGGGGAGGGAGGAGGAACAGCAGGCAAAGGCCTTTATGGCAGCACTAGGCTGTTCACAGCTCAGAAACCGGCCTTGCTAACCTTCTAGGAAATGACTATGGCTTGGCCATCATGCAGCTAGAAGACATTGGCCTGAGCAGCCAGGCCTTGGCAGAACCTTATAATATTCTTAGTCCTGCCATAGCACATGTCACTCGTGACCCATGAAGAAGGTGATTCCACTGCTTTTCCTCACAGGCTTTCTCCGAAGGCAAAAGAAAGAGCCAGCAATCCTTCTAAGAACAGTTGGTGCATGCCTTCCTCACATGATACTTGTTTTCAGCTTTTTAAGGCCAATTTTAGTGGCTTTCTTTCATTAAACAAAACCCTCAGTGTGTGTAGTAATACCTGGGTCTGTATTTAGAGGTCTTTTACGCAGAGATGGGCACCAACTGCTGGTTTGCGCCAGTTTGTCCTTTGGGTGAAGGACGAACTGTCCTTCGGCATTTTCCAGTCCTGCCTCCTCTAGCAGTCACCCATTCAGAAGCAGCACCCAGAGGAGGTGGGGCAGAGAAACCAGGGTGCCGCCTCTGCGTGGGCACACACCGGAAAGTGCCGAACACCTGTCCGTCCAAAGGACAGACCAGCAAGAATCGGCGAACTGGCAATCTCTGCCCATCACTATTTTGATGTTGTATTCAGTTTTGCTGACTTTTTTTCAAGATGGAAACCAAGAATCAGATACAAAATGTTAAGAGTGAACACACGGAAAAATCGTTTTATCAAGAATTGTTAATTTATAAACAGGGAATAAATGTTAGCATGCCATAGTTGCAGATCTTTTTAAAATAGATATATTGATAGATACAACTTTGTTGAGTAGTGAAGGTCTTTTCCCTGTGAATTATAAGTTCTTTTCTTTTAATTAATGATTTCTTTAGCATTGACGCTTCAGTAAAAGAACTATTTCCTCCCATACTTTTGCCTTATTCTGACATTTCTGTTTGACTCCCTCTAGAGAAAAGCTGAATGTGTTAGATAAACCCAGACTTGGCTTTTAAACAAACGCCATTGTAGTTTGAAATAGTGTCAGACTTCATTTTGCAAGAAGAGAGAAATGTAAAGGTCGTTCCAGTAATAAGTATAGATGTGTTAATTATGTTTTTGCAGGATCTTCGTGCCCTCACGTTGCTGCTGTCTGTGCACACGCCCAAACAGCTGAACGCTGCCTTGATTCCGACTTTGCAAGAATTGCTGAACAAATGCAGGACTTGTCAGCAACAGAAGAATTCACTGCAGGAGCAGGAAGCCAAAGAAAGAAAAACGAAAGGTGCGTCTTTTGATCAGTCCCCCCGGCCTACGTTGCCCCTTGGACTCTCCAGTCTGAGCCCATTCGCCCTTCTGTCCATCATTTGCTGCCACCACCTCCAGTGTTCTTATGGGTGTCAGTTCCACTGCCAATCTGGAATATTTTGGCTTCTTAAAAAAAAAGGTTGCCCATATGAATTGCCAGTGTCAAATTCAGTAACACAGAGCTAACTGGCTACATCCAAAGCATGCTTCCGCATAGGTGTGTTTTAATTTTACTTACTTTATGTAATCAGTATGGTTTACATCATTAAAGTGCATTTAAGGTGGTGGGAGGCATTCAGTGTTCTGTGACCAGTGGGATGCCTTGGTGTTGATTGGTGGCCAGTGACACCCTCCTAGATGAGGGGTCGGCAGAGTTCAGTCCCCCAGGTGGTGTTGGAGCGCAACTGCCCGCAAGAACATCTAGCCAGCCAGCGTTTGCTCACTCCTTTCGCAGAGGAAGATGTAAGGATGCAGACATTCAGCCTGATAAGCACCTGATATCTGAATCCTTACTTATCCCATGCCTTACCCCTTACATCATGGATGTGGGGGAGGGAGTGCCAGATCGAATACTAATTAGGCCCTCCTTCGATTTGCAAGAAGGATATGTTGCACATTTCTGTAAAATAATCTGGTCAGTATGCTTCAAGAGGGTTGGTCTGTGGCAGCAGAAACGAGCTTGTTTTGTTTTGTTGGAAATAGTTTTAACCCCACCTTTCTCCTTTAAATAAGGACTCAAGGTAGTTTGCATTATTAAAAACACAATGTTAAAAGCGAGGGGAAATGACGTGAAGTGCAGACACAGTGCTGATTATGTGGAAGATTAGATATAAAATAATGTTTCAACTCAGAAAATAGTAACTGATAAACATCCCCACATTCGTAAGTCAATTAAGTATTGTAATGTGATTTTTTAAAAACCTGTTAATTTCAAAATTTTGTGAACAGTGGAGTGAATATGCATCTGTTTTTAAAAAACCAAGTTAGAGGAGCATTGGCTTATGTTTATTCAGGGGTTCCTCTTGCTAGCAGGAACAGAGCAAAAGGAGGTCCCCTCAGGATGCACGTATGGGGACAGAGAGAGAGAGAGACCCCAGTGTCCCTTTCCAAACTGTTCCGTAGAGTTCTTTTCCCCCAAGCCTCTGGAGCCTGTTTTCAGGGTCAGGAATGTAGGAATGCCCTTCCTGGCTGTGGGTGGGAAACAGATGTTCGATACCGTCTGCCTCATTGAGCAAACCAGTCCTGCTTATTTCAGCATGCGCTGTTTTGACTTTACAGATGACGAAGGAGCTACTCCGGTCAAAAGAAGACGGGTGAGCAGTGACGAAGAGCACACGGTAGACAGTTGCCTCAGTGATCTCAAGACTGAGCCTAGGGAGGCCTTGACGCCCGCGAGCACCTCGGATAACGAGACGAGGGACTCCTCCATCATCGACCCAGGCACGGAGCAGGACCTGCCTTCCCCCGAGAACAGCTCTGTTAAGGAATACCGGATGGAGGTTCCCTCTTCCTTCTCGGAAGAGATTCTGCTCGCCACCCGCTCGCAGCACGGGGAGGAGCAGCCGGGGGGCAGCGGCAGCAGCCGGTTTGAAGAATGTAAGGATCTGAAGGAACCCCCCGGCTCCAAGGATCCCAGCGCCATCGAGGAGGACCCCGAGTTCCCCTCCACGTCCATGTCGGCCGTTCTGTCTGACCTCACAGATCTGAAAAGTTGCGACAGCCAAGCCTTGCAGGACCCGGAGTCTGGCTTATTGCTCAGCTGCAGCCATTCCAGGGGGCTCTTGAGTCACCTCCAGCAACAGCAACAAGACATTTTAGACATCTTGTGCAGGACCATTGAGTCGACGATCCACATGGTCACGAGGATATCGGGCAAAGGAAACCAAGCGGCTTCTTGACAATAAAGGAGCATGTCTGCTTTTAAAGTCTTTTTATTTTATTTTTTTTCCTTCACAAAACGCTGTTTGTATAAGTTTTGCTTATTTCTGTTTTGTGCTTCAGTTTGTCCAGTGCTTTCTGCTTGAATGGCAAGATTACATTTATAGGCTTAATTCTTGGTCAGGCAGAACTCCAGATTTAAAGGAAAAAGGAAAAAGATTTAGCACCCTACCACACACTTTCTTAAAAGGGCAATCAGATAATGAATATGTTTTATGTAATTCAAAGTTCACTGTAGTGGCTTTCATTTAATATGGCTGTCTGGGAGAATGGGGTCTCTGCGCCCCGATGATGTAATTTAAACTTACGGCATTTTTACTGTGTATAATATGGTGTCCTCTGTGCCAGTTTTGTACCTTACAATAGAGGCAGATGGCCTCCAATCGCTGTGGTTCTTATTATCAAAATTAAGTTTACTTGTATACTAAACAACCACAAGAAATTTGATTCTGTAAAGAATCCTCTTTAGCTGTGGCCTGACAGTATATATATATAAATATATATGGTGCTTTATTTAACAGAATACCTGTGGAGGAAATAAAGCACACTTGATGTAAAATTAATTGTTTTATTTTTATTGACATGACCGATTGCTATTCTGTGCACTTCATTAAACTGATTGTGACGACTTTTCATTCGTTTTTATATATGTTGCCTCAGTGGTCCAGAATTTTGGGGTTTTGGCCAAAGCGCTGCCCGGAAGGGAGACTTGTACGTAGTTGCTCTGAAACCATCCATCTTTGGAAAAGGTGCATGGATGGTTTGCTCTTTTGCAAAATGTTCAAGCAGGGACTCCTTTCAGTCTCACCTGGGAGATGTTCCCATTTTATATTCTGAACAGTTTTTTCCTGTTCTTTCTCTTTCCTTAATCTACGTTTAATAAAACAAAGGATAATGAAATTAATCTAGTGGTTCGTGCATGCAAAGGGACACAAATGTTTGGGGAAAATAAACTGAATTACAGGGAGAGGGCAACAGGGTGAAATTCCAATAGGGATTGAATGTAATATTGGATAGTACATGGAACAGGATGGCAGAGATAAAATCAGATGGAAAGGAAGCAATCATTTTTTTCCGGAAGGGGTAAATAACGTATAAGGCATATGGCAGACGTCCTTGGCACTGGGCCTATAATCCAATGTTAGCGCATGAAGCTGACATCTCTGGCGCAGAGTCTTGTCCAGTCCAGGCAATCCAAATAACTCACGTGTAAACAGGCAGCTTCTCCCGACACCAAAGTATATTTACAATATATACAGCAGTTCCAACTGGCAGCATGACATCAAGGTGATGATGAAGGATAGTACATCATCAGTTCAGCTTCACATATATATATATGCATGTACATACTAGCATACAACCAATCATAACAGATGTTGCATCATCTATGACTCAGCATATGTTGCATCATCCACGATTCAGCATTCTTGCACAGATGCACAATCGTGGATGCTCATTAATACAAACCTTGTTCTGCCAGGTTAGGAAATTATTCTTTACAATTTACCAATCTTCTGGCAAAATCAAAATAATTAGGTTATTGCCGAAATCTCTGTGGGGCTCCTGGTGGCAGGGTACAGTAGAAGGAAGAGAGAGCGTTTATGGCTTCTTCTTTCCCCATGTACCCTCAAATGTTTCTCTCAGTGGGAAAAAACACATCTGGACCCAACTCTGGCCCCGATTCACAATTTGCCCTTCTCCCTTCATTAAATTTCACCTGAACGAGGAAGATTCACTGTGGGTGAGCAACGTAAGGTCCCTTGTCTTCCTTCTCTAGTTCATCTTTAAGTAGAGTTCTCTACTTCTGGAATCCCTAAGTCCACTGATCATGTTATTAAATTAACCAATACCCCTCATGCTGGAAACATGACCACTTTTTCTCAGTATCGCTGGATTTCTAGATATTGTCATTTATGTACCTGCATATTAAGTCTGTGGGAGCAGGAGAAACACAGTGTTGTTAGTATGACAAAAGACCACAGGGAAATGAATATCTCTGCTAACTTTGGGCAATAGGATGACATGCTTGAATAAGAACATGGAATTTGGGGGTGAGTGGATGGTATGAGGCCTCCATAGTGTAGACGTAGAGTTACTCATCAATGGTACCTGTAGCTTTTGGCCAAGACCCACTGAAACAGAAATCACCTGCACATTATCATCTGCCAGCTGTTCAAAAAGAGGACTGGGGGGGAAGGCACATGGCCACCTATCCCTCTCACCTAGTTTCTCCAATCTCTCCAAACACATTCCCATCCTGTTTTTAACTGATGTTTAAATCATTCTCCAGCAGTAGCTTGTCCCCTCCAACTCTTTTGCCGACCCAGTGTGGATGATGACCTAGCGTGCAACAAGAAAGGCCAGAAATGAGAGCCATGGGCCTGACTCTGCAGTTTTAAAAAATAGTTTCAATTTTGCAGTGAATACTTTGCTGCTAGAGACGGGCACAAAAGCACTTCATGCAGTCATCTCAGGTTGTCGGCAACCCCACTTGCCAGCTGACACACAATGCTCGTTCCTTTCTCATCACACGATCTTCCAATCCCAACAGGAGCACAGACTTCTCTTCCTCCTCCCCAGTAAGTGGCTACCGATAGGCTGCACTGCAGGAATCCCTGCCCTGCCTCCTCATCTGAGGAGGTCAGCTACTGGGGGAGGCAGAGAAGGGAAGTCGGTCCTTCATGGCGTCGTCTCACGGTCACCACCTCTTTGTTCAGCTGGTTGATAAACCAGCCTGCCTTCTGGTGAGCAAAGACCTCCAGAGCCACAATTTCCCCCCTTTCCTTTCTCCCTTTCTCTTAGTACAGCGAAACTCAAAAGGGTCCAGGCAGCACAGGGAAGTGTGATGGCTTCAAACGAGAAACCAGCCACAGGCCAATTTACCTTAACATTTACTTAATGATGAAATGGAAGACGAGGAAGGAAACCTGTGTTAGGTGCGCAATAAAACAAAACCTTCCCCCCAGCAACGCCAGTCTTGAGACGCAAGTCTGCAAATTGTCCACACACACTCCTTGGGTTGTGGGTCTGCCGGTCACAGCATCTCTCACAACGGACTGCGCTGACCAAGGCTGTTGGAAGACCAAACCCAACCACTTCTGAACTCCCTCTAATGAGAGATGGACATGAAACGGGACGTCTGTCAAAAATTGCCAGTTCGTTAGTCCGTCCGTTTGTCAAAACTGAAAACCAACATGGATGGTTTAAGGCGATGTTTGGTTCGGTGGTTCGATTTTTTTGCCCATTTTCTCCCCCCTTCACGCCCCACAACCTGACCCCCTCCCTGCTGACCCTAAACCCCTTACCTGGTCCTGCCTTCTCCTCCGTCATCTTCCAGGAGGCTGGGTCCCAGCCGATCTTCCTGATCAACCGGGATCCCAGCCCATAGGCAGAATACCAGGCCTGACTCCCGGAAAGGAAGCTGGGTCACTGTCTATGAAGATAGTGGTGTTGGGGGGGGGGGGAGAAGAGGAGGTGATGACAGCCCAAAGTAGGGAGACAATGGGAAAGGGGCAGGTGGGGGATGGCTTCCCCTCCTCCCAGGCATGAACTTAAAAAAAAAGTTTATCGTTCATTTTTTAAAATTTGGAAAGTCTGTGGTTCATGGGTAGCCACTAACTATGAACCACCACGGACTGCCATTTTTCCTGGTTCATTCCCCATCTCTACCTCAGGCCTTCTTGGATGGGGCACCAGCCCTTTGAAACCAGCTGCCGTTTGAGCTGTGCCTGGGCCATTCCCTGCCCACCTTTAAGAGGTCAGACGTGGCTCTTTCCAAAAGTTTTTGACGGCCACCTCCAATGAACCTGCCATCTATCTTCCCTGCCTGTCCAATCATAAGGTTGATGTAGTTGGCTAACTGGTCTTGCGATGCCGGAGCTGATGGCTTTATTCGGATTTTATTTGTACTGTTGCTTGATTTATGGTTACCTTAATGATCGTTAACCACCCAGAATAGTGCATGGCACTAATCGGGCGGTATGGAAGCCTAAGAAATAAACAAGGAGAAGGGAAACTCAGGAGATACTCAGCAGTTTCTTTTCAGCCCACACAAACACAGGAGGCGGTGATACCTTTGATTGTCCCACTCAAAATAAAGCAAGGAGAAAGCTTTCCTGGATGAAATCCACTTCTGCAGGCTGTAAGCCCACTCGCTTCATGGACGGTGCAAAAAAAAAAGTCCTGAAATTGATGTTACACATCTGGTGGAGAGGGTCCGATATTCTTGCGAGGCGGGACCTCCAATGTCTTTGTAGCAAGGTCTGGAATTTTTACACCCTGGCTCTTGAGACCAACAAGCTGAGAATTACCCTGGGATCACACCCCCCCCCCCAAAAAAATACACATTGCTTGCTTGAAATAGTGTTTAACGCCCACTTCCTTGGCCATGCAGGAGAGATTAATGGAAGCAAGAATGGCCCAAAGATTGGACACACTAAACAGCTCTGCTGAAGTACAGCAAGACACACACACACCGCCGTATCCACGCAGGATCAGTTTCAAGGCCGACACACACCCCGATGCTGAAAAACACATTACAGCTAACAATTAATATAGCAAATGCATTTGCTGTTCTAATTGTTAGCTGAAATGTGTTTTTCAGATTTTGTGTGTATGTATATACGTATATATATATGCACTATTTTAATTGTTAGCAGTGATAACAATTATATGGTCTCTGGCTCCCTCTAGTGGCCAGTTTGTTAATTTAATCATTAAAAATAGATTTAGGAGATATTTTTCTTTTAATATTTTTAATATTTTCAGATCATGGATAACTGAAACAGCAGATACCAATCCCACTGATAAGGAAGTCCTACTGTACTTGGGGAAGATCAAGAGCTGATCTAGAGTTCAGTTTGTTTGGTGTTCATCGTGCCTCTCATCTTGATTATAACAGCCAAGTCCAGCACACCTCTTTGAGACAGTACCCCCAATTGTGTTAAAAGTAACAGAGTGAAGACCATTTGTCTAATGGAGGAGCCGCCTAAAATGCTAGTGTTTGATCCTGTGACTTAATTATGACATCACTCTCTAGCCAGCTCTTCTCATGCTTCCAGGAACCCTAAATCATTACAAAGTCTGGAAGAGGACAGTTATATGTATTAAAAAGCAAGAGATTTATTAACTCGTCATTTATTTCAGTACTGCAATAATTCAAAGTGAACTTGATCAAAGATACATTAAGACACGACTCGTGTAAAGGCGTGTTTACTAACTCAGTGAGCCTTCCTGCTTCTTACAAAGTGTATATGAACAGCACAAACAATAATACTATTGTGAATTTTTGGCATGAAATAAATAGCACTTTCTCCTATTCACTACCAAGATCAGATTCGTTCTGGAATCCAGGGGAAGGATTTTTGAAGTTCCAAAAAGTTGCAGGAAGACATAAATGCAGTTTGGCTTCTCTTGCTGAGAAGAGAATACCCAGTACAGAAACATTCTTACACATAATTATGGGGTTATTTTGCCCAGCCCAGAAATATTCCCTATTGTACCATAAGGCATGACAATACTAGAACTGGCTAACATTATGTCCAGATTGTGACCGCGTGCTTCAGAGGGTTAAATCAGATCTTCTCTAGGGACCACAGTACACTTCCCTGGACCGGCTACTGGGAAAGCCGCCTTAGGTCCCATCCAGCCAGAACTTGGAATCTTCCGACACTGGTAGCACCACTTCAATCCAAACCTGTTCTAACTTTTGTACACCGGCTCCTCTAAGCTCAAGCAGGTTCAAAGCATCACAAGGCTGGCACTATAGGAAGGCAGCCTACAGAGAATCCACCATGACCTGCACCTATGGCAACAGAGAGTCATCACAGGTTACAGATTTGCATGCCTCACCTTCTTTTCCGATGGGTGCCCTGCAAACATTTAAAAATGACAAGACCCCTCTTCTTTCGGGAGCAGACTTGCCACAAAGTGTTGTTTCAATGGAGAATGTTACAGATCTGCTGTTTAAAAGCTTTCTCTTTTAAGTTTGTATTCTGGCAGCTTCCTTGACAGACGCTCAAGCTATGAGTGGTAGAGATTTGCTCTCTTATGGCAGTTAAGAAATTAAGCAGGCAATCATAGGTCTAGCAGCATCCCCTAACCCAGTGATGGCAAACCTATGGCTCGTGTGCCACAGCTGGCACGCAAAGCCCTTTCTTCTGGCACGCGACAAACCTTCTGAAGTGGCTGCAGCTGGGATTCCCCCTTTCTCTTCCTGTTCGGGATCCTTTAACTTCCTGTCCGTCCCCATGATTCCCCCTTTAACTTCCTGTCTGTCCCCATGATTCCCCCTTTAACTTCCTGTCCATCTCCATGATTCCCCTTGAAACTGCCACTTCCTGTTCCAGTTCTGGTCTTCCAGGCAGCACGGTAGCCACTGGTTTCTTCCCCAACCCCTCATTTTGGGCACTCGAGCCGCAAAAGGTTTGCCTCCACTGCCCTAACCTGTGGCTCTCTGAGACAGAGGGCAACACTTCTCAACACCCAGCCAGCGCTGCCAACTGGAGGATTATCAGTTTCAGCGGTCAAAGCTGTCTAGACTGCAGCCATTCTCAACCTTTTTTCCAGCCATGGCCATAAGCACAAGAAGAAATAAACAGAGGCCCAAACAGAATTGTGCAAGTTGTATTAACAAATCTTGCAAGCCAATGAATGTTTTGAATGTTTTACTTGTGAATTCTGTATTTCATTTTATTCCAAAGGTCTTAGGAAGTGGACTTGATCCATGAACGCTCACATTAAAATATAAAATACAGCGGTGCCTCGCATTACGATGTTAATTCGTTCCAGCGAAATCGCTGTAGAACGAAAACGTAATGCGAAAATAAAAAGCCAATTGAAATGCATTGAAACCCCTTCAATGCATTCCAATGGGCTGGAAACTCACAGTCCAGCGAAGATCCTCCACAGTGCGGCCATTTTCGGTGGCTGTCTTGCGAGGAATCCATCCCAGAAAACAGCGGGGAGCCATTTTATTTACCCGGCAGCCATTTTGAAACCGCCAATCAGCTGTTGGAAAATCGTCATTTTGTGAAGAATCAGTTCCCGAAGCAGGGAGCCGATCACCGTAAAGCAAAAGAACCCTATTCAGACCATCATTTTGTGATCGCAAAAATGTCGTCGTAATGCGGTTTTGTCGTAATGTGGGGCAACCGTAAAGCGGGGCACTACTGTAATTAGTAGTACTGTATAAATAAATAAATAAATAGTCTTTAAGGTGCCACATAGGTTTGTTTGGTCCCTTTTTCCTCTCTAGATTTTGCCTGATAAGGTGGTGTGTCAAGAACTGTTTCCAGTCTACGGCCTCCTTCAAATCTGCCAGATCTCCCCCCTGGGGAGCATGTGACACCCCCCCCCATCAAGGATGGCTGATCAGAATGTGAAAGACAACCTGTCCTGCTATAGGGAGAACAGAGAAGCCTTTGCAAATTGCTGGAAGAGAGTTAGCATTATTTTTAAAGACATCTCCTGAACTCCTCCACCTTCCCTGCCATTTCTTCAATTCTCTTTGAGATACATATGGGCGAGAGGTAACAGTTTGTAAGTCCTTGCTGCTGAATTTGAAGAGGTCAAATCACCTGCCAGTAATTCATCAACTGTTTCTCCAAACCCCTCCTTTTCTTTTCAATGGGAGGTTGTGAGAGACAGAGAAACAAATGCCTTATATTAGACTTCATTCATCGCTTTTTCATGGACAACCCGGAATGGACAGCTTTAGAACATTCTGCCCTCATACATAAGGTTCTGCCCGACTAATCGAAGAGACCATTTTTTGAAGAAAAAGGAAAAAAGATCCCACATTTCCTGCTCACACCAAAAGTTATTATTCGGCTACAAACAGGAGCAACAGATGCATTGTCTTTATTCCGTTCAGTCACTGAGTCATTGATAGTACTAAACTAAAATCACCAGGAGAGTCCCTCTGGAGTAGATCCGACTGCTTGAGACCTCCAAGCTTCCATATACATTTTGGCAAAAAGGAGAACGGTGTGCTACCTGTTACTGCAGCCGGATGCAGGCAACTCTTTGTTCCACGAAGAAGAGAAAGGAGAGGCTTCTCTGATGATGGCAGAACGAAGGAGAAAGTGGAAATTATGCAGGCATTCTTTATGTCTTGCCTCCAATACAACTAATCACAGTGGTTCATCTGGCACCCTACCTGCCACCCAAGCAACTGAAGGCCACCAAAGGTCAAGAAGGAAGGAAGGAAGGAAGGAAGAGAAAGGCAGACTCAACATGAGTAAAATTGCAGAATTTACCAGTCTGTTAGCACCTTCCATCCCTCAATAAAATGAGGATCTCGTTGTGCAAGAGTATAAACCCACCACTGATTAAGGGAGAAAAATGCACTCTGTTTAATATAAGAAATTGTGTATTGACAACATACATGTAAAAGCAAAGTCTCCATTCATTCATCAGGACAGAAAAATGTACATAGCCAACAGTAATAAATAAGTCACTTAGAAGAAGCTTTAGGAAAAGACAGGCCCCAGATTCTGGAACCCAGCTGTAGTCACCGGGAAGCAGAAAAGTACTTTGGCTTCTGGCTGGAAGACGTGGGGGGGGGGTCTTTGCTCTTTACGTTGGACGTCCTTGGCCAAAGCGAGTCCTAGTCCTAGATTTGCAGAAACAAGTCGAACGAGGTGAGGTTAAAGTAACCATCTGCTGCATCACAGAATTCAAATTAATTTCTGATTATAGCACAGTTTCCTGCTTCATGGATTCCAGGGAACAACTTTATTTGGGAAGGAGATTCTAAGGAGCCTCACCTGCGATCTTCACTGGATCTACATCCAAGGTGGGGAAGGAGTTGCTCTCCAGAGGATGTCAGACAGGAGCTCCCCTAGACTTTCCCACAGCCCAAAGGGGGAACGGAGGTCCAGCATGATCTAGAAGGCTAGCCAATGGTCTTCAGCTCTGGGTCCCCAGAGGTGCTTGGACTAAAACTCCCAGGAGCCTTCACCACAAGTGGTGCTGGCCAGGATTTCTGGGCGTTGCAGTCCAAGGACCTCTCGGGGAGGGATTCAAGATTGGGAAGCCCCGGCAGTAGCCCTTTTTGAGCCCCCAAGAGTTACATCGTGGCACAACACATCAGTCGGATTCTCTCCAAAGAGAGAATGTCCAAACCCTTCCCCTTGCTATGGCATTGAGGCGCCCGCCCGCTCGAAGGACAGCCCTGTTATTTGGCTGTGGCAAAAACAAAAAAAGGTTTTGTGGTTCCTGAAAACACCAGCAGTTTCAATTCAGAGTCCCATAAAAACCCTTGGGATGAAATACACCAAGTCTAGGGGACGGATCCTGGACATGGAGAAAAAGGTCACTCTCCTTTCAGGATGGGCATCGTCCGGTCTTGAGGCCACACACAGCCCTCCTCCTGAAAGGTGCTTTTGCAGCCACACCCCCCCCCCATATTCTCATAAAAACCAACCAGTTGCTTATCAGCAATGGTGGTTCTCTGAGGGATCATCCGTTAATATTTATTTATTTATTTATTTATTTGATTTCTACCCTGCCCCCCTAGACAGCGTCTACTCGAGGCAGCTTACAAATATCATAAAATATAAAATATCATAAAAACATCATAAACATTAAACAATTGAATCAACAATACAGTGGTGCCTCGCATTACGATGTTAATTCATTCCAGCGAAATCGCTGTAGAACGAAAACATTGTAAAGCGAAATTAAAAAGCCCATAGAAACGCATTAAAACCTGTTTAATGCGTTCCGATGGGCTTAAAACTCACCGTCCAGCGAAGATCCTCCATACAGCACCCATTTTCACTGCCTGTCTTGCGAGGAATCCGTCCCTAAACACAGCGGGGAACCATTTTATTTACCCGGCGGACATTTTGAAACCGCTGATCAGCTGTTGGAAAATCGTCGTTTTGCAAAGAATCGGTTCCCAAAGCAGGGAACCGATCATCGCAAAGCCAAATTCCCCCATAGGAAACATCGTTTTGCAATCGCAAAAAGTTCATCGTAATGCGATTTTGTCATTAAACGAAGCAATCGTAATGCGAGGCACCACTGTATAGTATATTCAAGATGGGGAATGATAGAAAACAAGAAGATAGAATTCAAGAATTGACAGAAGGGAAGGCCTGCCTAAAGAGCCAAATCTTTAAATGGCTCTTAAAAACACTTAACTCACTCACACGGGTTTGACCGGACACTGAGAAACAACAGGTACAGGGAATCGGCCTTCTCTTCTTTGTGATTTCTGTGACTTACACAGGGGAACAGGGGACCTGTAGGCTCCATTGCTTGGGAGGAACTTGGGTACCTCCAGATCAGAGCAAATTTTCATGATTTGGCCTATGATTTGACCAATTTGGGTTTTCTGGACTCTGTTGACTCGCAACTACAGATTCCTGGCTAGCACCAGGGCAGCTTTCCCTCGTGAGGCAAACGAAGGGCCAAAATGCTCTCCTGCCACCAGTAAGCTGGAATAGACGGATGGCACACAGCGCGACAGGAAGTGTTCCACTCATTCAGAAGACTTAAGATCCTTCTCTCAGCTCGACACACAGACGGTCTGAACTACCAAGTTCCAAATGAGGCGACTCTTCTACAGGAGCCTCCTGGCACAGTAGTTAAACTGCAGTCCTGCAGTCCAGGCTCTGCTCACAACCTGAGTTTGAGCCCAGTGGCCTCAGGTAACCGGCTCAAGGTTGACTCCGCCTTCCAAGGTCGGGATGTTGAGTAGCCAGCTTGCTGGGGGTGGGAAGCAACGTGTTCCCGGCATAATTAAATGGTAAACTGCCCAGAGAGTGTTTGAAGCGCCATGGAGCGATATATAAGCAGGACACTTTGCTTTCTATGAGGTGAACCTGTCTCAAACGAAAACCAGGCACTTGAAATCTCTGTCAATGGGGGAGGGGATCTTTCCGGCACAGTGAACACACTTTGTTTGAAAAAAGGACTTTGCGGCCATGAATCTGGGAGGATGAAAATGAAAGTCACGGAGTTTGAATGAAACCGTAAAAGCAGCAACAGGAAAAAGAACAAAAAGCAGGGGCCAAAGAGAAGCTGCAGAATGGTAAAAAAAAAAAAACCCATCGCCACAATAACAAAGGCAGAAAAATGAGGAAAGGAACTCAGGGAGAAGTGGAGCCATCTTGATCTGCTGACAACGCTCGCTCTCCCATCGAAAGGCTGTGAGGGCTCAGTGGGGACCCTATCGGGCCACAGACACACTCGGGCAGGGGGGCAGAGCTCCCCACCAAAGATACGATACTCGGCTCTAGACGTTCCCAAATGTTCCTACACAGTGGGAATTCAGAGGTGTTTGCAGAAGAAATTTGAACAGCCTGCTCCTGGATCCCTCCCAGAACAGTCGCCGTTCTCCTCGAGAACAAGGCATAGCGGTTTGGGCGCACGTGTGTTCCAAAAAAGAAATGAGCTTCTGGCTGGAGGGGGGAGGGAGAGAGAGTGGGGAATATGTGGCTATGCAGCCCCCCACACACGGCAGGTCGCTATGAGACAACCGAAGCAACTCACTTTGCCTCGTTTACCTCTCCATCAGAGGCATGTGAGAAAAATGGCATGATGACTGGAGGAACAGACACACTGCTTTCTTCTTCTCACTCTGTGCTCTGGTCTGTTAAGCACTTACCTTGAATTTTTTTCCGAGACATTCTGGCGAGCGTTGCTCTGCGTCGCAGCCCCCCTGACCTGAGCTTCCAGCCTGGCATAAATTCCAGCGGCCGACTGCAAGTGAAGGAAGTCAAATGAGGATCTTGGGGTTTTTTTCCTTACCAAAAGTAATGCTAACTCAACAGCTTGCAGAACCACTGCAAGGTGAAGGACGGGTGCTTAAATAATATTTGAATCTTATTTATTCCTGTTCTGATTAATTTCATTTTTTGAGGGGACACCTACTTCTTAAAAAAAAGATTAGGTGCCTTAACAGATCATAAGCATACAACAATGAAATATAAAATAAAATAATAGGATAAATACTGTATTTTTCTATGTATAAGATGCCCCCATGTATAAGACACCCCCAATTTTCTAACCCAAAATTAAGAAATCTAAGTGGGGCTTAGCAAGTGTAGGGGGGAAGGGATCAAAGCACTGCAGGATCGCTTTGATCCCTTTTCCCTTTATGCAACCACGGGATTGCACTGATCCTTTCCCCCCTACTTTTGCTAAGCCCCATGGGACTTATTAAGCAGAGGGAAGAGCAGAGATCAAAGGCCTTCAGGATCATTTGATCCCTGCTTTCCCCTCCACTTGTGTTTGTTCTCTCCTCAGCTTACTTCCGTGTATAAGACGACCCTCAATTCTTAGTCTAAAGATTTCAGACAAAAGTATAGTCTTATATACAGAAAAATACAGTATACCAGATGTATAATATAAAGCAGCATCTCCCCAGTCAAATGAATTACAGAGATAATCCACAGGCGTGGAATGATGGAGATTAGTGGATTATGGATAAATCAGGAAATTATCCTTTCATGGATGCCCAGAGTATGTTAGTGGCTCACACAAATCAGTGGCATTACATGAACATCATCAAAGCTCACTTCTTTGTTTTCTTTCGATTTTGTCCTGTCAACTTCTCCTAGTCGCATTTTTATGAGGTGACCCGTGATCTCGGCCATCCTCCGCTGATCTGCAAGAAACACAGACAAGAACAGAGAAACAGACCTGTCAGTGCACCCCACACTCTTAGGGCCAGCTCGCTATGGCTGAGTACACTGCCAGAGTTGCTCTGCTGATCGAACGGGCAAATTTCATGTATTTTTCCCCCCACTGGCTGCATGTTGCAAAGGCTGACTCAAACAAGTACAGCCCAGTTCATGTGACCAAAGTGGCTTTCTTCTTCTCTGTTGCTAGGGGAGCATCTACTTTTTCAAGTCAGAAAGATTACATGGGTGTTCCCATACAGTTAGTTGTGATACATTCCTGTCAGGACACACATATGTGTGTGTGTGTGTGTGTGTGTGTGTGTGTGTGTGTGTGTGTGTGTGTGTGTGTGTGTGTGTGTGTGTGTGTGTGTGTGTGTGTGTGTGTGTGTGTGTGTTTTGGCAGTGTTTTGGTGCTGTGCACAGTTAGGGTCTAATGTTCAGGCCCCAGAGGGAATATGCAAAAAAAACGAAGCATCATTCATTCATTCATTCATTCATTCATTCATTCATTCATTCATTCATTCATTCATTCATTCATTCATTTTATTGCACTTGTATCTCGCCCATCTAGACAGTGTCTACTCTGGGCAGCTCATATCAAATAGAATAAAAACAATTAATATATATCATCAATTTCACAACAGTGAACAATCATTCAAGATGGAGATAAAAGATAAATCAGGTCCGATCCCTCCCACATGACTGTAATGTGGGAGGGATTGGACGCTCGTCATGAGTCCTGTCAAACACAGTAAGCTTCCGATTATGTTGGAAGGCCCTTTTGTTGTGAAGCAAAAGCTTAGTGCTGTAAATTACTTCACTGACAAGTCTGAAAGCAGACTTCAAACATTCATGAGTATAGCTTAATGTCTCTTCTCTACAATCTCTCCAAGTCCGGAAAAGATTGGCCCTCAGACATCCGAACTATGCATCCACAAAGTGGGTCCCCCCAGGAAAATGCCCTTTAGCAGCTGGACTGGAGAAAACCAAACTTCACCAAACTTGGAGGGACTGTAGAGGAGAGTCATGGGAAGCTTTTCTGTGATTTTAATATCTCTAGGTGCTTGGGGTGCCATGTTATAGCCAAACAAACCAACAAATCAAAAATTACTAAAAATTCATTGATTCATATTTGCTGGGGGAATTGATTCGTACAAATACGAATCAACGAATTAGTGATTTTTGAACAAATTTAGAGTTTTGTTTTTTTTAAATGTGCCCATTCTAATACATACGGCTCTGGCATTCATGTGCCAGTATTTTCAAGAAGAAGACACCTTACCTTCTTCTCTTTGAGCATCCTGGTTGAATCGAAGTGATCTGGAAGCGTCCCACTTGTTCTGCTGCATGCTTACTCTATTAAAAAGGCAAAGAAGCTATCAGAATTAAAACAAATCAAGTGGGCAGTGCTTTTTTCCTCTAGAGTGCAGGTGGGGTGATCTCAGCTAAGCCGATGGCCAATCTTCAACGGGAGGAGCAGATGAGGACTGCCAACTGCTCCCATCTGCTGCTGCTATGTGCCATCAAGTCAGAACTTATTTATAGCAATCCAAGTAGTGAGAAATTTAAGGAGTACCAGTACAGTCCCCCAGGGGGATTTCATGGCTGAGCAGGGATTCGAATCCAGGACTCCTGAGTCCTAGTCTGTCACTCAGTCCAATTTACAAAACAGGCAAGCTTTCCCTTGGAACGGCTGCCGAGTGGGGTTCTTAAAATGGATTGTTGTACCTTACTGCATTAACTGTATTTTGGTATTACTTGTTTTTTATTTGTTTATACATTCATTCATTCATTCAATTTGTATCCTCTTCCCATTAGTGCCGAGATTACTGTATTCATCGATCCTTTAAAGTATTTTATACTCATTGTTGCTAACTTAAATACTGCCTTTCAATTGTTGAAAGCCGGGGCCTTTTTAAGGAGAAAGGCAAGTTAAACATGCTTTAAGCAAACAAACAAACAAACAAACAAACAAACAAATATAACTTAAAATGAATGGAAAGCAGCCACTGCAATGCTTGGAAAGCAGAAAGGAAGCCTGTACCAAAATATTTTTGTGCCAGATTATACCACCAATTTTTGGCAACTTTTAAAAATACATTTTTGAGTGCTCTCTGGAAAGTCTTGTGGGGGAAGGTCATGAACATGTTGCCTGTTCAACAGCAACCATTCCTTGAGCCGCTGGCCACCAACAGCTGCCCACTCTTGAAGCCCCCTCAGACACGGAGCCGACCAGAATCGCCAGATCCTCTCCAGATGTGGGCCAAGTCCTCCAGAGGTTTCTGGAGGCCAACCCCGATCAGTCCAAGCAGCCTCCATCCCAAGTGCTGAGAGATATTGGGGGAACTGTAGTCCATCAACATCAGAAGGGCTGCCCGTTGACCACCCCCAGAGCTCAGAGATGCATCATGTAGGTCTTTCCTCCCACACGATTCATTCTGGGAACCGAGAGCTCGCGTAGCATCTCCCCCCGAGCTACAGAAACAAATCCTGCTGCTAAACCAACAAGGAAACTTATGGCATCGGATGCACTGAATGAAACAGGTACCATCCATCCAAGCTTCTGTGAGATGAAACTTGTCAGTCCTTAAAATGCAACAAGATCCCCCCCAGACTCCTTGCAGGAGACTAACATGGTCATCCCCCCAAAAATCTTGCTGCTGAAAACCTCCTTCTCCCGCCCGCATGCTCAGTTTGGTCTTGCATGTCAGGGGGCTCCTCATGAGCCACCGTAGTAGTCTAGATATGATACTGGGTTTCTGTAACCATTACTAAGAATTAACCGTCCTTCTGCTTCCATGATAGGCCACAGTCTACTAACCAACTTATTGTGGAGGATCCTCTTATAATCTTTCAGCATTCTAGCAGCATTTTAGGCACTCCGCGTTTCTCAAAATCCCATCTCCTCTGCCTACCAACACATCACAAACAATGTATATAATGACATATAAATAACCCTCTTGGAGGCAGGCTGGATAATTCAGTGAGTTATGGATCTGGCTGCAGAGCCAAAGGCTAGCCATTCAACCACCCACTGTGGGTCCTTGGAGAAAAATCAATCTATGTAGCCCTGGGCAAGCTTTATGGTACCAAAGCATCCCCAGAAGAAGCCATCTCAGAGTATTCTTTGCCTAGAAAACCATAAGAAAGGTTGCCCTAAGTCAGAATTGACTTGACTTCTTATCCCTCTCAGTGGGACTAACATTCTTTTGACAGAATGAGTGGGGGGACGACTTAGTGTACCAAAGGCTGAGCATTACTGTCACAGCATCCAAACCCAGCCAACGACAAAGCTCTGATCTAGAAGTACAAGCCAGTCTGAAGGTCGCTCACAATCCTGGCTTAGAGGGAGAAGCACAAGCCGCAGTCTGGCCTGTTCAGATGTCAACGGCAAACTATGCTCCCTGCTGAAAAGGTTGGTGGCTAACTGAACGAATCAGAAGAGGAAGGAAGTATCAGAGCCCACGTCTCATCCCTCTAGCACCAAAACAGGAGGTTCATCTAAATGCAAGCCAATCTAACAACTGGAAAGGAGGAATTTTCTAAGGAACCCTGTTTTAATGAGTGCTTTGCTGACAGCACCAGATTCCCACATAGCTGGAAAGCGTAAAGGATCGTCTGAGTTTTAAAAATGCTAAATTGTTCCTTGCATTCAGAAGTACTGAGAACAGAGGTTCAACTGAGCTGTCAATGGGCCATCACCCCGAGACTCGCCACCACAGGTATGTCTTTTTGAGACATTAAAGCCACCCGTCAATGTTTTAAATTCACATTCGCTCCCCTTTTAGCCATGCTTCCTCAAAACATTTACTTACATAAAAGGAGAGGGGTCTCGAGAATTGGCCTGTCAAGAAAAAGGCAGAGAGATACAGCACATGGTGAAAACGGTATTCTGAGATTTTTTTTGGATCAGTTTCACCTGTTTAGAATTTGCAACTCAAACTGTATTTTCCCTCAATTACAGGACATAGTTCAAGTTTTTAGATATAAATTATAATGAGTTCTGCAATAGTTGCAGAACAAAGTATAACATTTCACCACAAAAAAATATATATCCTGTGGACTGCAGGTGGAAAATTTTTGGAGGCATCAGGAGCCACGTTTACACCCCCAGGTGCCATTATTAACTTCACCATGTCCAGAAAAAAACAGAAAAGATAAAAAATGAAAACCCAAGTGGCTAAAATTTCACATCCAGTTTTATTTGGAGGAGGAGTTAGAGAGCCTTGTGCCTGTTTTATTACAAAATCACATCTCCCGGAAGCTTACAGGTGCAAGGTGTTCAATTTGGACTTAGCTGGGGAGAGGATCCTGCGTGAACTGCTGATTGCACTTTATCCACTTTTTTGCTGTAGGCAGAAAGCTGGAAATAATGAAGTCACCTTGTCCTGCTATAATCAACCGCATTAAACCAGGATTGAATCACGGAATTGTAGAATCATGGAATCATTGAAATGGAAGGAACCTATATAAGGCCATCGAGTCCAATCCCTTACGAGTTTTTAAAAAACACAGATTTCTCACAACTAGATCACAGATGGGCGGGATACAAATCAAATAAATAAATAATAAATAAATAAAATAAAGACCCCGCCAGCCTGTGGAGGCTGGTAAGTGGCCCAGCTGGCCTGGGGTGCTGGTGGTGCTCCACCACAACTAGGGTGTTGTGCCTTGTGCTTCACACAAAGCACAAAGCGCCAACGTCTAATCACTAGAAACATTGCTCTTGTGTTATTACTTTAAAAAGTCTGATTTTCAAGACTGGTTGGAAGAACAAGTTAAACTGAAAGCAAAGTAAAGCAAGCAAGACAAAAATGAGTACCTTTTCACCATAAAACATGCTTCCATCGCAGTCCTAATGATCAGGAGTAGCTTATTGTCTTAAAAAGACATGAACCACTTCTGTAACAAATCTAATCCTGGAGTCCACGCAGCAAAACACCAGCCATTGTCCCTTTGTGTAATGTAATTTATTTGCACAACGTACTTGAACAATTTTGCTTGGTTTGCACGTGCACACACAAACTTGATCCTGTCATCTTCTTTTGTGTCGAGTGCCACGAAACAACATACCCCTTTGTAAGGCAAGGAAAATCATTCTACTAGTCTTCATTCTCATATGCGAGGACAGGACACATGAAGATTTGCATCCTTACTAGATACGTGGTAACCAAAACCCTTCCAGCGCTATGCCACGTTTATTTATTGGATTTGTATTCCCGCTCATCTAGACCAAAGGTATACATGATTTCCACAGTTGTGGGTGGGGAGAGAAATGAAATGAAAAAGAACCTAGAGGGAGAATGGAGAATATTGCTCTTCCTCACTTCTGCTTTAGAAACTTTTACTTTAGGAACTTGGGAGAGGTCGAAATGCACCAAACATGGCATTAGGGCCACCCTACCAATATCTCAGACTTACCTTCTCCAGCGACTTCTCTTTCTTTTGGACACTGGGCGAAGACACTTGTTTCTTTGGATGTTTCATAAATTTCTTTGGCCTCTCTTTTTTCCCTGCTGACCAGAAAGACCTGTTAGCCAAGCACAATGAAGCACAAACCATAACTAGAAAGACTTCATAATACCCTGTTTCCCCGAAAATAAGACCTAACCTGAAAATAAGCCCTAGTAGGATTTTTCAGGATGCTCGTCATATAAGCCCTACCCCAAAAATAAGCCCTAGTTAAGCGAAAGCCCACCTTCCACCCTTGTGCAGCAACCAGAAGATGATGACATGACTGTATTTGAATAAACATAGATTGTTGTACATTAAAAAAATAAAACATCCCTAAAATAAGCCCTAATGTGGCTTCTGGAGCAAAAATTAATATAAGACCCTGTCTTATTTTTGGGGAAACAAGGCACATGTGCCAACAAGTCAATTCTGACGTATGGTGACCCTTTTCAGGACTTTCTAGGTAGAGAATCCACAAAAGTAGTTTATCATTCTCTCCTTCTAGGGCCGCTCTGGGACCATGCAGCTTGCCCGAGGCTACAATGGCTGGCTCAAAGGAAGCACAGTGGGGAATCGAACTCCCAACCTTTGGTTCTGCAGCCAGATACTTTTAAGCCACCGAGATAACCAGTCGGCTTAAGATGTCCAAATTCTCACTGTACGATCACGAGTAGCATCTCCTCCTTTCCATGCTTATCACAGTCACACCAGACAAGCATCAGAGGAAGCCCCATTGTTTGGACCTCCAGTGCTTCTTGCATTGTCTGGAAACTAAGCCACCGAGTTGTACTAGAACCAAAGAAATGAATAGCTATTATGTTCCATGAGCATCGTTCACCATTGGAGTTGGCTAACACCATTAGGACACCACTAAAATATGATGAAAAGTCTCCTACCCCAATGTTTCATTCAAGCGGTGGCTGAAAAACTCTAGGGGATCTATGATGGAGGAGGAAGGAGAGTGGCCAACTCTGAAGCAAGAATCTTTCGTATGTGCTAGCAAGCAATGTGGAAGCACAAAAAAACCTTTAATGTAAACGTTTCACTCAGCGCTGCTCGTTAGGCAGGCTAAAATCCCAGGACCTACACACCAATGTTTCAGGATTTGCTTTTCCATACATAAAGCTTCTTTCTTGGGCCAACGGTCAAATCCCCTCTTGGTGCTCGCCAGGAAATGGGCCAGCCATGACCACCCAAGGTAGTGTGTGTGGCAGATGGGGTGATGTGCCCTGGGACTTGGGTGGTAACTGGGCAAGCCGCATGCTCCCAGAAAGAGCAGGAGGAGTATTAAATAGGAAGAAAATCTTGAGAGGGTCAATACAAGGCACAGGCAATTTAACAGAATGTAACAATAACAAATATTAGCAGAGAGGCTCTGCTGGTCACAGAGCTAACCAACCAGCTAACTAACTATATTTTCATCTTGCCTTTCTCCTTAAAAAGGACCCAAGGTGACTTACCGTATTTTTCACTCCATAAGATGCACCTCATTTTTAGGGGAGGAAAAGTGGAAAAAATATTCTGGCAATTTCGGCCCACTGGGCCCATGGGGGTGGAGGTGGGGGGAGCCTTGGAGGCTCCTCCACCACCACCCCTGGGGCCAGCAGGGGCGAAATTGCCAGCTTCCAGGACCCTTCTGAGGCTTTCCAAGCCTCCGAAGGGTCCTAGAAAGTCGTGATTTTGCTGCCGCTGGCCTCGTGGGGGGGGGGTAGCCTCCGAAGGGTCCTGGAAGGCACTCTCAGACCCTTTGGAGGCTCCCCCTGCCCCCCCGCAGGGCCAGCGGGGGCGAAATTGCCAGCTTCCAGGATCCTTCTGAGGCTTTCCTCCGAAGGGTCCTGGAAGGTCACGTTTTCACCCCCGCTGGCCCCACGGGTGTGTGTGGGGGGGGTAGCCTCCAAAGAGTCCTGGAAGGCACTCTCAGACCCTTCTGAGGCTCCCCCACCATCCCCCCACTGGGCCCTGGGGAGCGCTGTTTTACAGTATTCGCTCCATAAGACGCAGACACTTCCCCGCCACTTTTTTTTGGGGGGGGGAGTGCGTCTTATAGAGTGAAAAATACGGTACATCATTAAAAGACAGCATTTAAAGCTAACAACGGTGAGTGTACAAACAACAAAAAAGGTCAAACAAATGCCATATTAAAAGAAGTAGTCTCTTGAGGCGAAGATCAAACGCACAGTGTGCTGACATCAATCCCTTGGAAGGACATACCTGGTTTCTTGTATACAACTTCCTCTTCATCACCGACTTCATCTTCTGTAACCTCCGAGCCAGTGGTGTATTCCTCGTCTTCGGAAAGCAGCAGCTGTTGCTTCTGTCATTGTCCAGGAAGAAATATAACAAGGAACACTTTTCTCTTCAAAAAGACTGCTCGTCATTTCTTTCCCCCAGTCCCTGCCACTGAGCCACCTTTTCTTAAGCTTGACAAAACTGCCTTTTCAAAGTTGGCACTAGCAACTTCGGTTCTTAAGGAATAAGTTTTTTCTCCTCCATGAGGTTGCATGACAACCATTGAGTTGCAGGTATATAGACCACCACCGAAAAGGCAAAAGTAACAGTTAGCTAAAAGAGATGGGCGCGAACTGCCAGTTTAGCAGTTCCTGCCAATTCATTTATCAGGCAAACAGGCGTTTCAGTGCTTCCCAGCTCCGCCTCCTCCAGCAGGCGCCCAGTCAGAGGCAGCGCCCAGAAGAGGCGGGACAGGGGAGCCGGAGCACTGCCTTTGAATGGGCGCCTCTTGAAGGAGGCGGGGCAGGGAAGCCCCAAACACCTGTTTGAACTGTCACAAACTGCTGAATTAGTGGTTTCTGCCCATTTCTAACAGTTTAAAAAGAACTGAGTATTCTGAAAGATTGAATATTTCGGAGCTTTACATGGAAACGGCTTCCAAGCCAACATTTGCAATTAATGTATAGCTTATTTCTATGCCACCTTTCGCTTATATCACCTCACACATCTGTCCTGCCAGGGTAACACACTTCAGACTAGACAATGAAGTATAATGTACAGTTTAAAACATGAAAAATAACTAGAAGGCTTTGGGAGAAAAAGGGCAGAACTGAGTTAAAATCTGCACTATTAACATTTTTAGCACAAAAATATTTTTCACTGCTGTTTTCAGGAAGGCAGTAGAAGGGCATCGCTTTACTCTGCTTCCCAATGCAAATGGCTCTGCCACACAAACATTCTGCCACACCGAACTGTTGTGTGGCTCGCATGCGAGGAGGACAACCAAGCTTCAGGTTCCTTCAAGTGTGAACATTTGACATAGCTCAGGAAGACTCTGAAAGGGACATTGCTTGGAAAACTTACTTTTCTGGGCAAAAAAACCACACAAAAACCTAGAAGCTTTCAGCCAGTCTGTGACCATTCTAGGAGCTGCCTTTCAGAAAAGTAACTTTTCCACAAGGTCTACTTGGTTGCCCCCCCCCATCCCAGTGGTGCCTCTCAAGACACTGACTTGATCCTTCCACCGCTTCCTTGGGATTTGTAGGTGGAAATGAGAGATGATAACCAAGCAAGGGCACTTCAGCTCAAACCATGGGGAGGTTGCTCCTGGCTGCTTCAGGCACAGCTTAAAAACATCAGAGACAAGACAGAACCTGGAAGTCCCACAGAAGCCGTACCGATCAGAACAGGAATCCCCTGGCTTCACCTTTTAAGCCTAACCTCCCAAAAAAGATATGGGGCGATTGTTTCTTTTTGAAAAAGAAAACAACCACTATATTCAATGACAGGGAAGGCTACTGCCAGGCGTAGGAGAACTAATCTAGCTTCAACTGCCCATTCCCTGGCTTAAGCCATCTTCCAGGATGGCCAAGTCTCTTTCCGTCCCCAGACCAAGGAGGAAACAAGACTTGAAGGGAATTAGATAACTGATATCATCCCATACTACCTAGAGTTGAGAACTGTATACTATTAAAACAAAAATGAATATTGCCCAAGAAATATTATGACTTCAAGTCCATTAAGCTCATAGAAGCTGCACATCCAGCTACCTCCTCATCCTAACATGGCAAAGGGACCCTGTTTTCAAGGAAAGGGGTGGGAAGAAATTTGATATCATGATGAAGCCTCTTGAAGGGTAGACCAGCCTCGCACAGATTACACCAAATGTACAAAATGTCTCACAAGGGTACTAGATAGCGCATCCACTTCCTACCATATCCTTTCAATAACACACAGGTTTATCTACTATACTTCAGTTCCAACGTTCTTTTGAAAAGCTGAATTGTTTAAACCATGATTCCAGGGTTCTTCCATAGGAGCAGTGTTTAAGGATAGACCTGGATTTGCTTGGATGGAAAAACCACCCTATCTACAATCTAACTACTGTATTTTTCGCTCCATAAGACGCACCTCTCCATAAGACGCACCAAATTAGGAGAAGAAAACAGGGAAAAATAATCTGTTTTCGTCTCTCCATAAGACGCACACTTTCCATCCCCCTGTTTTGTGGAAAAAGTGTCTTATAGTGCGAAAAATACGGTATTTGCTGAGGTTGTAGTTTTTTGGGGCTGTCTGGCTATGTTCTTGAGGTTTTTCTTCCTAATGTTTCGCCAGTCTCTGTGGCCGGCATCTTTAGAGAACAGCAGGAGGCAGAGTTGTGACTCCAGTCCTCTGAAGATGCCGGCCACAGAGACCGGCGAAACGTTAGGAAGAAAAACCATAAGAACACGGCCAGACAGCCAAAAAAACCTACAACCACCATCAGATCCCAGCTGTGAAAGCCTTCAAGAATATGTAATTTGCTGAGTTCCTTGTACCAGGTGTGCAGAAGCAAACAGAATCATTGAATCATCAAATTGTGAAGTTGGAAGGGGCTTATGAGGCCATCAAGTCCAACCAACTGCTGAAGGCAGGGATCCAAATCAAAGAGTATCTGCTAGGGGGTTGCCTACATTTCTCTTTAAGGCCTCCAGTGTTGGAGCCCTCATCACCTCCCATGGCCGTTGGCTCCACTGCTTTACTGCTCTAACAGTTAAGAAGCACACGGAATAGTTGAGATGGCAACCTTGGGGCCCAAGCAGATGCAACACTACAGGTTGCCATGGAAAAAGCGACCTGTAAAGGACCTCAGAGTTTGAGAAAGTTACATTTTGGGGCCACAACTCACCCAACCCCAAATGCCCCAGCCAGCATAGACATCTTGGCTGAGAGATGCTGAGAGCTGAAGACCAAAAGATACCTTTTCCAAGCCTGAATGTACGCAATGCTGATCGGTCAATAATATACAAAACACAAGAATGATCATCACATGGAATGGAGGTAAATGGGATAAACCTACCAGCTGCAGAGTCCAATTTTTGAGGGAAAGGAACTGCAAAAGAAGAGAAAGAGAAGATCAGCGTGGGTGGAAATATTAGAGAAGGGGGCGGCCTCTTTTATGGCACCCGTTTGCCCCTAGACAAACCACTCAACCATATCAAGAACAACACAAGGAGCTGTGAAAATAATTTCAGTGTACAGTGGTGCCTCGCATAGCGAGGTTAATCCGTTCCGGATCAACCTTCGCTATGCTGAAGCATCGTTGAACGAGGCAGGGAATTCCATTGGAACGCATTAAACATGGTTTAATGCGTTCCAAATGGGCCGAATATTCACCGTTCAGCGATGCTTCTTAATGGCCAGCAGCCATTTTCGCGCCCTCCCCTCACTTAACGAGGGCGCAAAAATGTTGCGCGCGGCCATTTTGGGCCATTTCCGGGCTTCCGGCGGCCATTTTGGCCGCTGAACAGCTGATCGTCGGGCTTCGTTTTGCGAAGATCGGTAAGCGAAATGCTTACCGATCTTCGCAAAGCGAATTTTGCCCTATCTAAAAAACGTTGAGCGATCGCATTAGCAATCCAAAAAAAGGGATCGCTATGCGATTTCGTCGTTGTACGGTGCGCTCGTTAAGCGAGGCACCACTGTATAAACCAGAATTTTCCGGGAATGCTTTGGTCAGCAGTCCATAAAGGATCTTGAAGGGAGCATGTCGGCCTGCTTCCACCCCACGGAAGACCAGAGTCTGAAGCAGAGTGCTTCCACTCTCGGTGGAGATGCTCCATGTTTATTTATTTTAGATTTTCCAACTCCATGCAAATTGGAACCTCGAATCCTACTCAGCTGAGTCATCTCTGCAGACCACCTGCCACGCTCTTCATACGGCACTGCAATGAAGGACCCAGGCTAAAACACACACACACACACCCTTTTGCAGAAGGACTAGTGGTTTCTATTATGCCCAAAGAGCCAACTAAGTTTTTGCAAAAGCAAGGGATTGAAATGCAGAATGAAACAAAGGAAGGATTACACAGCTCAATCATGTAGGGGTGCACTCTTTCATGCTTTTCAACTACAATCTCCAGAATTCCTAGCAACTGGAGTTGTTTGGAGGTATACCTTCTTTAGCATCTACTGGGCAGCAAATGCTGGAAAAGGTGATGGTTGAGGTAACTAACCTTCAAGATCTCCACAGGGATCTTCTCTCTCCTATTTTCCGAAAATTTCCGGGAAGATCCGATGAATTTTATATTCTTTTGCTGCTCTCCAATAAAGTTTCCTACATTACTAGTAAAGACTGCACTGTCGCTATAGCTTGCCGCAGTCTCCTGACCACATAAGGTTTCCAAGTGCCCCCCGCCCTGGTTAAGAGATTTCTTCTTTAACTTAACTTTCCAGGATAGTTGGGGTGGTGTATTGATGGTTATTATTAATTTCATCTTATATCGTGTGACTGCTGTGATGTTTTAAAAAACTTTTATATCCTCCAATGCTGCTAGCTAACTTAGAACTTCTTTTTTAACTTTAGTGTCATAAAAGAACCAGACAGTGCACTGATGGTGACATTTCTTGTCCAATGTCTCTGATATTATGTAATTTTATCTATATAATGTAATTTTATCTATATAATGTATTTTTATGTAAATAATGTATTTTTATCTTCCTGGTCCTTGACCGTAATAAATTATTATTATTATTCAAAAATTCCAGACACAGTCAAAAGTATGAAAACACTGACTGGTATTATATAACAGATACAAGTTTTAACCAAAAACCTAAGAATCTGTTAAATATCCATGCAGTATGTATGCTGTTCCTAATATTGCCATTTTTTGTAGCTCTGATGGTGTGATTTCTGAGATCTCCAACAGCTTATAGTACTGTGTGAAATTTCTTGAAATTGTTCCCAAAGCCCCAATGACTACGGGGGACCATAGAAGTGTGTTTCTTCCAGAAGCGAGATGTTTTGATGGCCAGGTCTCTCTGTACTTTGTTAGTTTTTCCAATTCTTTATTTTCAACTCTGGCATTCCCTGGAATTGCAATGTCAAAGAGCCGGACATTTCTTTGTTCTATTACTACTAGGTCCAGTGTGTTATGTTCAAGGTGTCTCTCTGTTTGGATCCAAAAATCCAACAAGATCTAGACTTCCTCATTTTTCTGACACCTTCTCTACCTGATCAATGCACTAACTTTGCAACTCAGTCATGTCTAACTTCGTAATCTGTGCAATCTTTGGCCATTCGCAGATGAGGTGTGACACAGTTTCAGCTTTTTCTTGGCAGAGTCGACATTAGCTGTTAGCACTAATTCCATGGATGATGATGAATACCTTCCCTAAAGGGGTGAAGGGTACTGACTTGGATTTGTGGGCTGCAATTCCCAGAATTCATGGAGAGTACATCACTACAATCAAATAACCCGAAATCATGAATTGGTATCACACATGGACCAAGTTTGCTCAGATGAGAGACGTCTCTCTCTCTCTCTCTCTCTCTCTCTCACTCTCTCTCTCTCTCTCTCTCTCACACACACACACACACACACAAAACAGAGGCTGCATATGGGAGCTTGTAAATGTTTCCCACCCAAATGCATTTCAGTGCTTCTCTTTGAAAGCAAGGAGGGGCAACTTTTTAAAATTATTTTTATTATTAAGCTCTAGGATGCTAGCAGGATGCAGCTCCACCATCCCTGACAAATGGTCAGGCTGGCTGGAGAGGAAGACACACCTGGAGAGTAAAAGGCTCATTTCTTAAAGAAAGCAGGAGGTAGAACACCGGTTCCCTGCAATATCCCAGTTCTTAGGTTGAAGCCAACGCCTCTAAGGTAATGAAATCAAACACCAATGTGACGACCGGAAAATAATTACTCACAGCATTGATTTCTCCTGCTTTGGGGCCCCACGATGAATTCGGTTCCAACAGCACATCGCATTCAATACCCTTCTCATCGTTCAACCCAATTCCAGAATCACTTGGGGGGGGGGGTGGAAGAGAGAAACATTTGAATACATCATGGGATATAATGTTATGAATTCCAGAGAAGCCCATTCAAACAGGCTGGAAAGCATCCTTCCTGTACGGATGCAACAGCAATGTGTTACATCCAGGAAAGACCCCCAAGCTCGCTCCTCTTCCAGTTAAGGACCTCTCTTTCATGCCCTTCTTTTCTCATTTGTTTTCTTTTAAATGGTCAGCTGTTAGCATCTGGACTTCTGGTTTCTCATTAACATATAGACCAGACTCCATTCCTTCTGGCCTTGAGGAAACAGGTAAAAACAGTAGTGTCTGAACAGGCCTTCAGAAAGATTGACATCCTCATGGATGCATGAATTGGTATACTGTATTGATTTTTATTCAATGTTGCCTCTAGGTTTGTTTTATATTTGGGGTCATTACTGTTGCAATTTGGATCTCATTACGTCTTTGGGGGCTGGGTAGTTGTGTTTTTTAAATCACTGTTAGCCACCCAGAGTAGTCCTGGTCACTTGATGGGCTGGATAGAAATGTAATAAATAAACAAATAAATCAATATATTAAATGGCAGAACTATTCCCCATTTCACGTGTTTTGCTATCTCTCTGTCTTTATTCATTTGCTTTCAGTACCTCTTCACTGGCTACCCTTCCGAGCATCCTGAGATAAACCCACAATTTAAATGTTCCACCCCATTCTTATCCCTACTGGAGATAAAAGTCAATAAATTCCATGCCATATGGAAGAACCAGGAATTCTGTTGAAGTTTTTCGCATGCACACAATCAACGGCTCAAACAGTCCTCCGTGGCAGAACATTCTTCCTGTGACAGGTTGTGCACCCGATTCCACAACTAGTGCACAACCGCACACAGAAAAGACAAGCCACTAGGGTCAGAGGAACTGCCTCCACAACTGCCCTTTTAACTCCACATTTTTTGTAAACAGGATCCTGGCCACTGGCTCCTGTCCTTCACTTACCCAGGGAAAACACAAAAGTGGATCTACCTCCTTACCTGTTTTGGTCTTTGGAAAAAGGCACGATAAGGACATTTCTGTGCTGAGTAAAGTCACTCAGGATTTTAGCAGTGTGATAGGGCACGGCATCCCCTCCTTCTCCTCCAGCGGGCAAGCCAATGACATGGTCCCTTACTTTACATCCCTTCCATTACAAAAGAAGAGAAAGGAAGAACGGTGTCAGTTTGGACTGTGCTCTTGTTGAAGGCGGACATAAAATGTCTGTTCTTTGCAAATCATGATTTCAGATACTCAATCCTAATTTCATTATTTGGACTCATGACTAAACTCGGAATTTCATCCTTTTTTTCAGCTTCACGTCTGCCTTTCTTACACAAATGGGGCTTAAGGCGAAACAGCACAAAGATACAAAGGCCAGTATCCCACTGAATCTCTTGCCAGGCAGGAAGTTCCACCAAGTGCAAGCGAAGAGCATGACACCACGCGCTGCTCCTCCGCAAGGGGTGACCTGCACAAAAGATAACCACCTTCTGTGTTGCCAACAGAGGGTCCCATGTCGTTACACAGAGAGGCTCGCCAGCTCAGAGCAAAGGATTCTGGCTCACATGTATTCAAGCAGATAAGAAAAATTGAACACAGAGTTTAAGCTAGAAAGAGGAAAATACAGCATCCCTGCAATTAAAAGTTTCTGTCTGTAGCAAGTCATGGCCTGAGTGCAGAAAGAGAACAGGGAAGGGAATCACAGCCTAACTTCCCTAGAATGAGAGTTCCCAAGCTGGGGGCCAGTCACTGAGAAAGGTATCCATATTAGATATGTATTAAACTTCTTCACTGTTAGAGCAGTACGACGATGTAACCCATGACCTTGGGAAATGGTGAGCATTCCGAAGCTGGAGGCCTTCAAGAGAACATTGGACAACCGTCTCTCAGATCTCCTTTGATCTGGATCAAAGGGTTGAGCTCGATGGCTTTATAGGCCCCTTCCAATTCAATTATTCCAATTCAATTATTCAATGAATTGTTCTGTGATCCTATGACCCAGTTGTGTCCATCTGCACAAGGCTACAGTATAACTTGCATAGATTTAGTTTGTGTGCTATCCAGGGGCGTCCATACACCAAAGGGTAGGAAACACAAACACACAACACACACACACAGTGGTGCCTCGCTTAACGAGCACACCGTTTAACGACGAATCCGCATAGCAACGCGTTTTTTTCGATCGCTAATGCGATCGCATTGCGATGTTTAGATAGCCTAAACATCACACTGTGATGATCGGTAAGCGTTTCACTTACTGATCTTCACATTGCGATGTTTAGAAAACAGCTGATCGGCGGTTCCAAAATGGCCGCTAGGTGCAGAAAATCGCTGCCCGCAGCGTTTTCGCACCCTGCCCTCGCTTACCGGGCAGCGAAAATGGCAGCTGGATGGGGGAATCTTCGCTTACCGGTGAGTTTTTCCCCAATAGGAACGCATTAAACAGAGTTTAATGCGTTCCTATGGGTTTCCCCCCGCACAGCGACGAATCCGGATAGCGGCGTTAATCCTGCAACGGATTAACGTTGCTATGCGGGGCACTACTGTATAGAATTTTACTGCACTGAATGGAAAAAGCCCAGCAAGATTTACCGTCTGCTTCCTGAGTACATACTTTTGGAAGAGGAGCAGGATCAAATCGAAGAACCCTTTGGTTACAACAGGGATAAACTCCGGTGCCCGTTGAACCAAGAGCACTTGCCACACCTGGGTAGAGCACCGGCTGAGGATGGTATTGGCAATGTGAGAATTCAGTGCATGGAAAGGTCTGCAAGGGAGAGGCAACAACAACAATCACCATCACTATCACACCTTGAAAGGTTTACTTTTCCTATTTAAAAGTGAGAAAGAGAGAGAGAAAGGGAGAAAGGGACAGACAGACGAACAAGTTTATGATATGCCAAGAGCATAGCTTGGAATAACCTACAAATAACATAAATTGTGCTTTAAGATAACAAGGGTGTAACTAGGTTACATTTCAAAAACACAAAAAATTATTTGCTGGTATAATGAGTAGCATTCTTTAACTACTTTCAGCAGTTACATTTTTATGTGCATTTTGACAAGAATTTTTTAAAGTTTTATGCCATCCTCTTAAAATCCTAGGTAGCAAGGGAAGTATTGTTTTGCATTTTCAAGGTGCAATATTAGAATTGCCCACTTCAGGCAATCAGTAAGCATTTCTTTGTAATTTTTTTTTTACCTGCCGGTTATGACAATACAAGCATCAATACTGGCTTGCTTGTGTGGATGAAATATTGATAACAGAAATAGTCACCAGATTGCTTATAAGGAAAGACGCTCACTAGAAAAGACAATAATGCAAGGAAAAGTAGAAGGCAGCAGGAAAAGACATAAACCAGACATCAGATGGACTGACTAGAAACCCACAAGGTTTAATCTGCAACACCTATGCAATGCTGTTAATAACAGGGTCTTCTGGAGGTTATTAATTCATAGAGTTGTCATTAGCTGGAAGTAACTTGATGGCACACAAAAACAAAGGAAGGAGTAACTTAGCAAATTCCTATAAAACACACACACACATACATACACATATCACGCTCTGGCCCAGGAGACAGAGATATATTACAGCCAGCGACCAGACACTGTGATGTACAAACTGATGCAGTTCTTATATTTTGAAAGAACTGCAACATCATTCATTCATTCATTCTCTTCCTTTCTCCCCACAAGGGACCCAATACTGATGAAACGGAGACCCATTCTGGACTAACTTGGAATGTTTTTAAGCTGCCGCAGATCATACAACTGTTCTAAATCCCTTCCCTAAATGTCCACAAATTGCAAAATTTGAAAAATGGTTACCTTGTAAGGTCTAGCCAAGGGTAGATGGGTTGGACTCCAAAATACTCACTTGATTACATCTTGAACATGTCAACCAATTGACAGTTCCCCAAAGACGCCAGTATACATCTCGCCAAGATTTTAGCTCTTCAAAAAGACTGAGCAAATACTCATGAACATCCCAAGATTTATCTCTGCGCACAAAAGAGGAAGACATCGTCAGGAAGCTTGAGAAGGAATGTATGAGCTGATAACACTATTCAAATACTTGAAAGGCAGTCATACAGATAAGGGGCAGGATTTGTTCTCAACCATTCTAGAGTGCAGGACACGTCATAATGGGCTCAAGTTACAGGGAGCCACATTTCGATTGAAGGTCAAGAAAAACTTCCTCTTAGAACAGTAAGATGGGGGAACCAATTTCTTTGAGAGGTGGCAAGTGTTCCAACAATCGAGGCATTCAAGAGAAACTTAAGGCAACCACCTGGCAGACATCCTTTGAATTGGATTCCTGCATCGAGCAGGGGGGTGGACTTGATGGCCTTATAGGCCCCTTCCAACTTTACTATTCTATGATAACCCTCCTTTGTTATTTTTTGGGCAAGATGGAAGAAAATGCATTATCTCAAATACTCCCTTCACTGCCATTGTATAAAAGAATTAAACAACGTCTGCAAACCTTTACCAAATTCAACTGTTGCGCCATTAAAACCTGTCATTTTGTGACATCATCAGTTCCAACTTGTGGCAACCCCCATAGAGTTTTTCCAGATATGTGAGATATTCAAGCCATGGTTTACCCCTGCCATTCTTCATGAGATTCCATAGCCAGATGAAGATTTGAACCCAGGCCTACCAAGCCCTAGTCTGACAGCTAACTCCCATTAAAATTTCTGAAGATTACAGTGAATTATATGAAATAAGAATACTACACTCCTGAGAACTCCGGATTTTGCGTATCTGATTAGCAAATGATATCTTGAAAAAGCAATATCTGCTTCATTTCTGCAGAACTTCATTTCCTTTCTAGCCAGGAGGCTGGCTTTGGGGAGTTAAAAGCAGTAGAATGTAGTGAGGAATATTACATTTCATTGGGAAATGTGACACAGGTTTTTAAAATGCTCTGCACTAACCCCACATTAACAGAATCAGGCTATCTATCCAAACAGATAATTAAATATATGCCCCTTTCACGACTGTAACTTTCTGTGGTGGAGACCTATTGATCCGTAAAACACATTTTGTTAATTAAATGCTTCCTGACACTTCGCAATTGATTACATCAAACGCCTGTATTGCCTTAGCTGGACTGGGCCTTAGACAGACAGACAGATCAATTCCTAATTTAAAAGCCTGCTTTGGGAACATGTGGAAAGGAAATCGGCAAACACACCCTGTAAAAATGTTGTTACAACATGATTTAGGAAGCACCTTATGTGGATATAGATGATATTTCCATGTTGATCAACATTAATCTTTCCAGGAACACAGGGAATTCTCCTTTCTGTATCCTTAATGAGAAGTTTCTTACATAAACAGCACCTTTGCAAAAAGAAAGTTGTATATCATGAGACTGACATGACAGATTTAGCAGGAAGAAAAGGAAGTGTAAGAGAAATGAATGATTAATGACAGCAAAAAAGATGGGAAAGTAAAGCACAATTCTCAGCTATCTGAATGATATAATGAGATCAGGAATATAGCTATTAATGATAACATGTGATATTAAGTTTAAAGAGGATGTTTAAATAAGAATACTATTAAGAACATAGGAGGAGATTTTACAGAATTCACAGTAATAAAAAGGAAAGGACCATTACCTTCATAAGAAACATTGCAATTCTGGAAGGAACAGGGGACTATGGAATAATAATCGAAAAACTGAAAGTAGGCATACTTGTGCCACTGAAAGGGTACACTATGTTTTAATTTTTTAAAAAAATCGGAATTACTATGAATATTATGCCAAATTGTTATTGTTTATTTGTTGATACATTTTGGTTGAGTTATGTTATGCATTGTCTAGTAGTGTGATTTTTGTTGTTTATTTTGGTTGTTAAATAAACTTGAAAAACAGAAGAAAAGATAGTTCTATACCTATACAGGGTTGCTGCATTTCCCCTTGAATCTGGGTTCGGGTAGTCAGGATCAAATAAGCGTTCTATCTTCTTACAGAAAAGTTTGCTGCCAGTGGTAAACAAAGACTTAAGGCAAAAATGAACTATCAGTTATTATTATTTTTAAATAATCCATAAGAATACAAACAAAAAGAGTACATTCCTAAAACTTTTTCCAGAAAAAAAAATTCCCTGCAATATCTCCATCCTGTTGTATAGAATTGCACACGAGCAACTGAGGGACGAAGCTGCAAGCAGGGTCTCCGACCCAAATTTCAAGGGTCCTCCTTGCTTAGCCCCAGGAGACCTACAGATGTCCTCCTTCATCTGCTCAATCCGTTATCCAGCCATGGAAAAACTGTAGCCCTCCAGATGTTATTGGACTGCAAATCCCAGCATTCCTCACTACTGGTCATTTTGTTTAGAACTGATGAGGGTTGCCAACAACATCTGGAGAAATCGATTTTGCCCACTGCTGCCTGGATTCCTTCCAGATGAGCCTTGGATTCTTCAACCCAAAGCTATGAATGTGTGGGGGGGGGGGGGGAGAAAGGCATGTTTGTAACACTCGTATGCTCATAGTGAGATATTCCAGGACTGTTCATCATGTATATAGTAGAGATGGGCATGAGCCTCGGTTCGAAGGTTCGTATGTGCGACACCACAGGTGCTGCGCATTCTCTTTCCCCGCCTCCCCGGTACGAGCCCCCACTCATCAGCTGGTGCATGCTCCTCTCCTCCTCAGCTGTTCGACCAGTCTCGGGCAGGAGCATGGGTTTCCCTGCCCGCCTCCTTGTCTGAGCATTCTAGGAGGCCGGACAGGCAAACCCGGGCTCCTGCCAGGGACTGGTTGAGAAGCTGGAGAGGAGGAAGAGGAGCATGCTCTGACTGGTAAGGCTTGGAACTGATCTTCCGTGGATATGGGAGGTCTTACGATACACGAATTAATAAAATATTTATGCTATCCAGTTTGTCGCCCTGCAGCTACAAAAGCACAGTAGATGACCTTCTAGAAGTTCCATTTAAATCACCAATTAAATAACTTACATTCAATGCCTTTAAGGATCCACATTTCCATTACCTGTCTCTTCCGATCTGGATAATCAAGAAAGGCAAACGGACCGCTTACGACTGTGATGTTAAAGGATAGTGTATATATTTTTTTAAATGTACCTCTTAAATTTATCTCTTTTGTCCTTCACCTCTTCTAATTCGTTATGGGTGAAAAGATCTGCTATACGCGTCAGAAGGTTAGCGTTGATGCAATTCATGTTGCAAGGCGTGGCTACAATGGCACTCATATTCTTATGGCAATAATTAATACATTTTTCCACCTAGAAAAACAGATACAGATGCAACGGGCTTAGCAGTTGTACCAACATTTCTTACACTAATTTAAGAATGGTGTTTTCTGAGAAAAGCTTCAGCTTTGGGGACAGTATAGGACCCACGCTTCCCTAGCTTTATATCTCCATTCCCAGACTTCTGTGGGCCACTTCTTCAGACCAGGTGTGAACAGAATGTTATGTTCATTTTTCAAAAGCTCCTTTGGACCACAAAAGAAGAGTGGAATGGCATTAAAACAAAATATTCTACCTTGAGAAGATTGGGGGGGGGGTGCCATTGACAAGTTTAAAGTTAAAAACTTTTTTCTGAGGCAATGTAGGGGCTCTGAACATCCATCCATATTTGTTTGTTTAATTTGCATACCACCTCATTAATCTGGATGGTTTACAATGCGATAAAAACACAACAAACAATAAAATTAAAACAAAACACACAGACAGTAACACAAAAATTACAAGAGGCGTAATTTGCAAATAGAAAGCAGAACAGGAGACATAACATTTAAAAATAATCAGGCAGGATTGCAATGAAAGGCATCTCTGAAAAGCAACATTTACAGGAGCCTTTTAAAGGGTGAGCGCCAGGTGCAGTTCCACTGGGAGCTGATTTCGGAGCGCAGGGGCCACCAGAAAGAAGGCCCTACTTCTGGTGGAATTATTTCCTGGCTTAGTTTGGAGTAGCCACCCGGAGGAGCGTTGCCTGGGAGGATCTGACAGAGTGGGCAGGTAATTTTGGGAAAAGGCCCTCTGACAAGTAACATGGTCCCAAACCATTAAGGGCTTTGTAGGTGATCATCAAAACCTCAACTCTGACCCAGGACGCAACAGGTAAGCCCGTGCAAGTGGGCCAGAAATGGGGATCTTAAAGTATATATTGCTATACAACAAAGGTGGGATTAAAAAATTAAGTAAATTATTTATTTTATTCTCTATTGCATCTCCCAATCTAGAAGGACGTCAAAAATGGCTTAAACACTTGTGTTAGGGCTCTTCTCTCAATCTTCTTAGGGTTCCATTTATGTACGGACCGCTGTTTCTGAATGATTGTTGCAACAAACGGCACAAAGATAAAATAAAAACCAAGCAAATGTTCTCTGAACAGAATATGGGTCATCAGTGGCTCAGAAACCTCGAAGGCCACCCATTCTTTTAGATACTCACTAAAGAGTCCATCTTCAGGAACTCCGAGGAAATCAGAATTGAAATGACATTGCTTGGTTCTAAACAAAGAAACAAGAAAACAAAGTGAAAAGGGTTACAAAGTTAACGTTAATTAGCTCGTCGGATTTGTAAAAGGAAATACGACGAATCCTTTGCATCATTCCATCCACATTCTATAAACAAGGAATGGGAGTAAGTTTGGACACTCAGTATGGTCTGTTTTCTACTATAAATATATCGTGTTTCCCCGAAAATAAGACAGGGTCTTAAATTAACTTTTGCTCCAAAAAACGTGTTAGGGCTTATTTTCAGGGGACATTTTAATTTTTTTCATGTATAACAATCTACATTTATTCAAACACAGTTGTATCATCTTCTTCTGGTTGCTGCACAAGGGTGGAGGGCAGGTTTTCACTTAACTGGGGCTTATTTTTGGGGTAGGCCTTATACTACGAGCATCTGAAAAATCATACTAGGGCTTATTTTCAGGTTAGGTCTTATTTTCAGGGAAACAGGGTAGTAAGTCACCAGAGTAGAGCAAAATCAGAGTCAAACCCTTGGTAATCCCATTGATTTATGTAGGGGATAAAGTTAAGCATGCATTTAACTCCTCCACTGATTTTTCTTAGATGGCACCAAAAACTGATTATTCCAAAAATAGCAAAGAGTCTCGGTTGGGTCCTGAATATGAGTTAAGTTTCATCTGGCAGAAGCTTTTATGAGCTCAAGCCCACTTCATCAAGTGTCAAATAGGTGTAGTGTACACATTATTATGTCAAATAAAACATATGTCTCTTTTAAGACACCGCAGGCCTCTGTTGTTTTTGTTAAACAAAGGCTAAACCTCAAATTTCGTTCCAAAAATCATCTGTTTCCCTATAAAACATGAAGCCATTTAGCTGCTCAGTTAAGTGAGGGGCTTCCAAACTCATCTTCTCAATCCTTAACTTGAGACCCACTGCCTTTCCAACATTGTTCAAACAGCAATCTAATATGCCATATTGTTTCCTCCAAGCAAACCCATTTCTAAACTTCTTTCCTACATCATAAGTTCAAAATGCTCACCTCTACTTCTGACCGCTCTAGAGTTTACAACTCAAAGCAGATTTTTGAAACTTCCATCTCTTTTCAAAACAGACCAGCACACTCTTTAAGTAGCCCATTGTGGGTTCACATGGGTTTTTCTTTATCCCTTCTCTCCTTTCAAGTGTGATTCCCCTTTTCTGAGCTAACCATGGTTAACCGTAAATCCAACTATAGTTGCAAATGATAACTCACTACGAACCATGAAAAGGTCATTACAGTGGCGCCTCGCTTAACGAGCGCACCGTTTAACAACGCATCCACATAGCGACACGTTTTTTGTGATTGCTAATGCGATCGCATTGCGATGTTTAGATAGGCCAAAAATTGCATTGCGATGATCGGTAAGTGTTTCGCTTACCAATCTTCGCACTGCGATGTTCTAAAAACAGCTGATTGGCGGTTCCAAAATGGCGGCCGGAAGAATAAAATGGCCGCCCGCTCCGTTTTTGCACCCTGCCCTCGTTTACCGAGGTGGCAGCCAGATGGGGAATCTTCGCTTACCAGTGAGTTTTCGCCCCATAGGAACGCATTAAATGGAGTTTAATGCGTTCCTATGGGGTTTTCAGTTCCGTTTAGCGATGTTTCCAGATAGAGACTTTAATCCTGGAACGGATTAACGTTGCTATGCGGGGCACCACTGTATCTGAAGATGGGGATCTGTAAGTGAGTAGGAGGTACAGCAGAAAACCACAGAGTTCTTCCCAACTGGTTATATGAGTCAGGGTTGTAACTTAGCCACAACAATGGTTAGTAGATGCACATTATTACATCGTTCAGCCAGCTTTGGTTTCTTAGACCAGACTTTCATCCTTTAAAGCAGAAAGGCCATGGAAGCCACCTTCCAGAACAATTTTCTGCAGGCAGACAGTTGGTTTGAAGTAGAAGCCAGGCTGCTTAGAAAACGAATCTGCGGCAAAAACATAGCAATATTCTTTTACCTAAGGTAGGTACTTCATGTAGTTCATACTCCTTAGTGTTCCTCTTAACGTATCGAATCAACCAGTTAAAGATGTGAACGTCACAGTGAACCGAAATGTCCACCTCTTCCCAGCGCTGGGCATCCACCGACAGGTATTCGGCAAAGTACTTCATTTCAGAAATCAAGAGATCTCGCGGACAGACAAAATCTTCCTTCAGATTCTTTGCTTCATCACACACATGGATCACCATATTTGGCCTTCATTTGAGGGGAAGAGCAGGGAAATCACAGGGAGGAACACAGTTATAAATGTACGGCAAAGAATGTCAGATTGATTTACAAAAATATTATCCCCCCCCCCAGCTCTAAGCTTCACATCGGTTCTTAGGCATAGGGAAGACTATAATTTCTCAGACATACCCATTAGGCATGGGAGTTTTGTATTTGCATGCCAGGCGATATGAACACGAAGCTAGGTATCGCAGGTACCGTGGCAATCCATTCCCGCCCCCCCATCCCAAAAACCAGCCGGGTCCCCTCACCAGGTTCCTGACAGCGGCGACACTGCGCCCATGGCAGACATCATCCCACGGGGGCTGCTCCATCTCTCCCCACAGCAGATTGCTTCGGCAAAGGGGCAGGAAGATGAGTCTCCTCGCTCAGCTTCTGAGCAGTCGGCTGAGGGGAGAGGCAGGGCAGCACCGCCGGCCACAATCAGTGGAATATTGCCACGGTCAGATGCGTGCAGGCCAAGGAGCCCAGCGAGTGGACTGGCCTGGCTCGAGGGGGCAGGAATCGACCACCACGGCACCAGTGATGCCTAACTTTGTACCTGTACGAAAACGAATGTCTAATACACATGCGGTGCTTACTGGGGAATACTTTCATGAGGCAGCTATGAAGACAGTTAAATGTATTCTTGAACGCTTTCACGGCCAGGATCTGATGGTTGTTGTGGGTTTTCCGGGCTGTCTGGCCGTGTTCTTGAGGTTTTTCTTCCTAATGTTTCGGCTGGCATCCCACACACTACACCAGAGCACAGACCGAGTTCCGACTCCTGTCCTCCGAAGATGCCCGCCACAGAGACTGGAGAGACGTTTAGGAAGAACAACCTCCAGAACATGAACAAACAGCCCGGAAAACCCACAACAACCAACAAGACAGCTGAACTTTAATACTCTAATGTATTAAAAGAAACTGTTCAGAAAGAAGAAAAAACCTGATGAATCTAGGGGCCCTCTTGTTGGCAGCGCAGCAACCCTTGGCCAGATGGTAGCAGCCTACCCAGCCTCACCTCTCATCATAGTAGCTCCACGTGGCATCCAGGAAGGGTGCTGTGGCATGCCGGGAGGCTGATGCAGGTCCCGGAAGGGATGTGTGTGTGTTAATCAACTATTTATGCTTTGCAGTTACATTTGGGGGGGGCATGGATTTTTAATTACATGGGGCTCTGGTGCCTCTTGCCCCAGCGTTGTGGAAGGGATAAGTGTATTATCAGTGGAGAAAGCTTGTTTACATACAAGATAGAGCAAGTCTGTTTTCGGCAGAGCACGGGACCCAAATCCTGTGACTGAAATGACAAGAAGGAAGCTTTCAATTGAACAGTAAGAAAAACAGAAAGTAAGGGTTGTTTGACGGTGAAACAGATGGCCTTCAGAAGAGAGGGGACTCTCCGTCATTGTGAGTTTCTGAAGAGAGTTTGAGGAGTGGGGGAATCTCTTTTGGACCTTCTCCAATTGTGGGTTCCCTGCACCAGCAGGGACTAGACTAGAAGAGGTCCTTTGGGAACCCGCTTCCAATGCTGAAACTCTGGGACTTTATGCCCAGGTCTATAGGATTTGAAAAACTTCAGTGCCTGGGGAGTTTCCAGCTCCGAACACGGATTTCATAGAGCTGGAAAACAGGAGGAATTGTATTATTCTGGCCTAAAAGGGACATGGTGGCACTGCAGATTAAACCGCAGAAGCCTCTGGCCTGCAACATCGAAAGATCAGCCGTTCGAATCCACGCAACAGAGGGAGCTCCTGTCGCTTTGTCCCAGCTCCTGCCAAGCTAGCCGTTCAAAAGCATGTAAAAATGCAAGTAGATAAAGAGGTACCACCTCGGTGGGAAGGTCACAGCGTTCTGTGTCTAGTCGCGCTGGCCACGTGACCATGGAAACTGTCTATGGACAAACGCTGGCTCTATGGCTTGGAAACAGGGATGAGCACCGCGCCCTAGAGTCAGACATGACTGGACTAAATGTCAAGGGGTACCTTTACCTTTAGGCAGCAGCCAGTTGCTAACTGGGGCTGGTTACAGGAATCACATCACACCCACACACCCCATTACAGCAGCTCCACCGGCTGCCGATCTGGGCACAATTCAATGTACTGGTTCTAATCTAAAAATTCCTAAAAAGCTTAGGTCCAAGCTATCTCATGGACCGCTTCTCCGTTTATGAGCCTGCCTGGGTGTTAGGGTCATCAGGAGAGACCTTTCTCTCAGTCCCACCAGATGCCTTCGGTGGGAACTCGGGAGAGGGCCTTTTCTGTGGCTGCTCCCAGACTCTGGAACTCCCTCCCACTTGCCCCGTCATTAAGCCACCCCATCCCACCATGAAATAAAAAGTCCCACGAAAGGCAGAAATAGGGGGGAAAAGTACAATAAAGCAGATCTCAGGGTGATCTAGTTCTCCTGAAAGGAAACAGCTATCTTCGTACCCTTGTGTTTCATCAGCATTTTCTCCATTTTTACGTGCAGGACACTTCTCACTTTCTGAAGAGGAGTTCCTTGAGGACGCGACACTTGGCCTTCCTTAAATACAAGTGGAGAGAAAAAGCATGAGGAGGATTATAAGGTGTTTTCATACATATCTGTCCACTGGTAGTCCTCAGGCAAGAAGGTGCAACAGAGTGGTCCACGTAGCTTACAGCCTTACCTAATCTGCCTCTGCCTTTGGCAACAATGGCTGCAACCACAACCAACAACCACAACTCGCTTGTGGAACCATCTCCCTTGTGGATGAAACACACTTCAGCAGTCCCCGTAGTCATTGGGGCTTTGGGAACAATATCAAGAAATTTCACACAGTATGATAAGCAGTTGCAGAGCTCAGAAATCACACCACCAGAACTGCACAAAAGGGCAATATTAGGACTAGCATACCTACTGAGCCAATATTTAACAAATACAGCGGTGCCTCGACTTACAAACTTAACCCGTACCAGAAGATGGTCGTAACTCGAACTAGTCGTAGGTCAAAGCACCATTTCCCATAGGAATGCACTGGAACGCAATTAATCCATTCCAGACAGGGGGAAAATTTACCAAAAAACCCACTGCAAGCCCCATCAGAACACATTGGGGCTGGGGAAAAAAAATCACCAAAGCCCCCCCCCCCCAAAAAAAACACAATGCAAGCCCCATCGGAACGTGTCAGGGCTGGAAAAAAATCACCAACCCCCCCCCCCAAAAAAAACAAAAAACAGAGCAAGCCCCATCAGAATGTGCTGGGTGTGAAAAAAAATCACCAAACAAACAAACAAACAAACCCCAAAACACAGCAAGCCCCTTCGGAACATGCTGGGGCTGGAAAAAAAAACTACACACACACACACACACAAAAACACAAGCCCCATCGGAACATGCTGGGGGTCAAAACAAGCCCACACACAAAAAACAACAACACAGCAAGCCCCATCGGAACATGCTGGGGCTGGAAAAAAACCCCACCAAAACACAAAAAAACCACAGCATAGAAATATACCCCCCCCCAAACTCAAACCCACCCTGAAAAACAAAGTAAATGTACTTACTCAGGAGCAGAAAGCAGCACTAGGCAGTCCGAAGCCTCCTCCAATCGCACACTCTCTAACCATTGGGGAGAAAGAGCTACAAAGCGACAGCCTCTTCGCCAACCAACGGCTTGTAATTTAAATTTCCCGCTTTTTTTTCTGGCTGTAACTCAAAGCTCCAGTCACAAGTAGAAACAACAAAATTTTGACCGGAGCTGGTTGTAACTCAAAATGGTCGTAAGGCGGGACGTTTGTAAGTCGAGGCACCACTGTACTTCAATTTTTGGTAAAAACTTGTACCTCTTATACAATACCAATCAATGTTTTTATAATTTTGATTGACCGTGCCTGGTATTTTTAACCACTACGAAGAAGAGGAAGAGGAGGAAGAAGAAGCCATCAAACCAATTCCAACTTAGGGTGACCCTTACTTGGGTTTTTCTAGGTAGAGCGTACTCAGATGTGATTCACCCTTCACCCTGGGACTGTGCAAGCTGGCCCAAAGCCACACAGGCTGTCTGTACACACAGGAGACACTGTGGGGAATTGAACTCCCAACATCTGGCTCCGCAGCTAGAGACCTAAACCTCTAAGGGCCCCCTCCCTCCACATCCCTCCCATAATCCTCAGCCATTATAGCCATGCTAGCAAAAAATGGGCTACCTCTCTCATCCTCAGTTATCAAAATGATGGTGGTTTAGGATAATAACCTGGACGTTGCCAGGCTAGAAAAGCCTATACAGTGGTGCCTGTTATACACGGAAAAATATGGTATTTATTATTTTCAGTCAGAAGGTAAGTGAATCAGCAGACACTGGCACCCACGGGTGGGGGCGAGTTTCTACTGTATACACCTTCTATATTCATTGGCTATGCTGGACAGTGGGGGGAGGTTTCTGGGAGCTGTAGTTTCTCAAAACTAACTTTTCTACGCTCTTCAGAAATCCATTGTCACTTAAAGACAACCAGCACTTTCTACACGGCCCCTGTCAGAGCAGAAGCAGTGGTCTAGCATCTATTAATGCTTTCCGCCATGATGTTCAGATGCACCACATTGTGCTAAGAAACAGTCCTTCCCAGGCCTGATTAAGATTCTTTCACATTCTGTAACCCCATCAAATGAACTGCTCCTACAAGCATGTAGAGACTCTGACTGCAGTAAGAAAGCTGCAAGAAGAGCTTTTAAAAAAAAAATTAAAGAATTTTAATGACCTGCTTAATTTTTGTCAAAATAATAAAACAAAAATCAAAGGATTTTTTTTTAAAAAATCACTACACAATAAAAAGGGAATGGGCCAATTTCAGCTGATAGACCAATACAAAAACAGCATGTAGAAGGCTATGGATGCAACAAAACCACTTACCATTTCCAGAAATAGCATCTTTTTCATTAGGTTCCTCCTGTGATTCTTCCTGAGCATCAAGAAGAGATGATCTGATATAACCAGCTAGCGTTTCCATAGGGCTCCCACCACTGGCCATTAGCGAACTGTATTGATTATCAACTGGAGAATTTCCACTGCTTTTTAGTTCATCAAACCTTTTCGCACACTATCCAACAAAAACAAATACATCTTATTTATTTTTTGTTCCTGTTGAAACCAAACTGAAAAAAAACCTCCCAGACGTTTTTTTTCCAGATTCCCAGTACTGGCCCCGCAGGCAGTATCTAGGAATCTGGGGGGGGAAACAATTTCAATCTTATGCAGACTGAGTGACTAAGTGTTTGAGGCTAGAAATTTTATTCTGGCGCTCAGGGATATTTTGAGAGCCTTTACAGTCTTTGCCTAACCGTATGAAATCTGAAAAAATGTGTTCTGCTATAACTCTTTTAAGTTCTATGGGGCTATTTGTTTACGATGGATGAATATTGTAAACGCAATTTTACAAAATAAGTCTCTCCTTGTTTGCACTCAACCTTTGCAAACAAGTTACAAGTTTTACATCTTAACAAACAAACAAACAAAAATCAGATTCTCCTCTTCAGTGACAAGCTCCAGAATACGTAGCCAACATGGTGGGTATGGTAAAAAAAACAAAAAAAACAAGGACACTGACCAGTTACAGTTTTACTAGAACATTTCCTCAAAATGAATTTGGCATACAAACAAGAAATATTTCAAGCAGGTAACCCAACACAACTAACAGTCTGGGTAGAAAAGAGGGAACAAAGTTGGAAGCCAAAACTTACCTCTTTTGATGAGTAGCCCGGGACTAATCTCGCCACACTGTCCCAGTTGATAGGCTGAGGGACCCCAAATAGGGAGCAGAGGATCATATCCAAAACCATTTGATTATTGTCATACAGGAAATTATTGTTTTCTGAATACCCGCGACTCATTTTTGGCACTAAAAGAAAAGGGAAAAAAAGAAAAAGGCATGGAAAAGATAGAACCAAGAGATTGTTTAAAGACTTCTGGTTTGCCACAACTAGACAGTGGTGGCCATTAATTCATATGGTTATATAGTCTCTGAGAAGACTCCCTGGAAAAGACCCTCATGTTGGGAAAGTGTGATGGCAAAAGGAGAAGGGGACGACAGAGGACGAGATGGATGGACAGTGTCATCGAAGTGACCAACATGAATTTGACCCAACTCCGGGAGGCAGTGGAAGACAGGAGGGCCTGGCATTCTCTGGTCCACGGGGGTCACGAAGAGCCAGACACGACTTAATGATTATACAACAACAACAAAGTATCTGAGCAGCAAAAGCACTAGGAGTAGCAACGGAGTTTTGCTTCCTTTAAATCAGTAGTTCCCAACTTTGTTTCCCAAGGTGTTCTGGCCTAAAGCTCCCAAAAGCCTTCATCACTAGGTGCACTGGCCAGGATTTCTCGGAGCTGTAGTCCATGAACATCTGGAGATAACAGAAGCACAGAATCGTAAAATAATGAAGCTTGGAAGGGGCCTATCAGGCCATCGAGTCCAGCCCCCTGTTCGATGCAAGGATCCAAATCAAGGCAAATCTGACAGATAAGTTTGTCCAATTTTCTCTTGAAGGCCTCCAGCGTTGGAGGGCTCACCACCTCCCGAAGTCATGGATTCCATTACCCTACTGCTCTAACAGTTAAGAAGTCTTTCCTGATTTTCATCCAAAATCTGGCTTCTTGTAACTTGAGCCCATCGTTATGTGTCCTGCTCTCTGGGATGATAGAGAACAGACCCTGCCTCTCCTCTCTATAGGACTACCTTTCAAGTATTTGAAAAGCGCCATCCCATCTCCTCCTTGGTACTCAAGATTGGGAACTGCTGCTTTAAAGGAAAGGCAGACTGGAAGCCTTAGGTATGCTTTTGCGGTACAGTGGTGCCTCGCTAGACGGCTGCCCTGCTTGACGATGAAATTGCTTTACGATTTTTTTCAAAACAATGGTTCCAATGGGGCTTTTTCGCTGTATGATCACCCTCGCCCGCTGTAGAATATTTCGCCCACAGAATGAGAAACAAAATGCACACATTGACGATTCGAGGTAAAACAAATGAGGAATAGCCGCAAGAGCCGATACTAAAATACACCTGTTACGTCTAACAGGTTTCATAAAACCCTGTTGTTGCTGGTTTTATACAAGGGAAAAGAATTGCAAGAAAAAGAGTAATTTCTTGGCTGAAAATGTGAACCTTGGACACAACACAGGCCTTCTCTCTCGCTGCCCCCAGACTTTGGAACCCCCTCCCACTGGAAGCCAGCCTAGTGCCCTCTTGGTTGTCCCTCCGCAAGCAGGCAAAGACCTTTTTCTTCAGGCAAGCTGTCCCTCAGTGGCTGCCTGTCTGCACATGTTTTAGATGGACTTGTGCTTTTACTGCTTTGACTATGTTTTAGTATCGCTTGTGTTTTCCATTTCTCAGAGTGGTATTACCTTGTTCCTATTTAATATTTCTATACCTAGTGTTTTTAGGTTGAATTATTGCCTTTTAATTGTGTAAGCTGCCTTTCTATTTTCATTGTTTTCAGCTTTACATATTGTCTTTTAATGATGTATACCACTTTGTATACTCATTGTTTTTATCTTTAAATACCTGTACTCTCTTTCAATGATTGTAAGCCACCACGGATCCTTTTAAAGGAGAAAGGCAGGGCGAAAATATTTTAAATAAATAAAAACATTAATTACAGCTGCTGCCCGGAGAGTCAAAACAGTCATGATCTGTAGCAGAAGATAAACAAGGAGAAGGAGAGGAAGAGGAGGAAGAAGAGGCATAAGATGAATCCAGTGTGCTGGGCAACTGAACTTTGCTGGTTAAAGCGGCTCAAAGAACAAGGAAAACAGGGTTCACTGTTCCCATTGGTACTTAACTTCAGATTAGAAAAAAAACAGGAAATAAAATTTGAAAGATTCATTCACTGCCTTTAAAAACCCATCAATATTCACAGAATAGATTCCACTCCAATTCACCTGCTGAGAAACCTCTTCACAGCTATTAGGGAACTCACAAGAAAGTGGGAGAACAAACCAAAAAGATCCTTCATAGGAAGCATGCTCAGTTCATGCGCACTGCCATCCAGCACTCCCGGACATCACCGTCAATCCCTTTAAGAAAAAAATAATGAGTCCGACTTGAATCAACCTGACCCAACACTTCCTTCGATGTGTAAATGGAAAGACTGACGGATGCTGATCCAATCTCTTTTTGCTGAAGTTCTCGCTAAGGAAACATAATACAGTAACCATCTAACCTAACCTAAATGATCTCCGTAGCATGATTTTCACCACCTCTGCCCCATATGAATATTTGTTTTGTCCATTAGGATAAGCTGTAAATCTCTTAAGGAGGAAATTTATTCTGTCTAAACCAGTGCTTGGAGAAGTTACCTAGAAAAAGGACAGCTCCCAACAGTGGCCATCCAGCATGGCTAGAAAAAGTAACTTTTCCAAGCTCTGCACAAAACACAATGCAAATCTAATTAGACTTTCCCATCTAAAACTGGATGACAAACATGGACAGCATCTTAAAAAGCAGAGACAACACCAAGCCCAAAAAGGTCCGCATAGTCAAAGTGATGGTTTTTCCTGTAGTGATGTATGGAAGTGAGAGCTGGACCATAAAGAAAGCTGACCGCCGAAGAATTGATACTTTTGAATTGTGGTGCTGGAGGAGACTCTTGAGAGTCCCCTGGACTGCAAGGAGAACAAACCTATCCATTTTGAAGAAAATCAACCCTGAGTGCTCATTGGAAGGACAGATCCTGAAGCTGAGGCTCCAAGACTTTGGCCATCTCATGAGAAGACTCTCTGGAAAAGATCCTGATGTTAGGAAAGTGTGAGGGCAAGCGGAGAAGGGGACGACAGAGGATGAGATGGATCAACTATCCCACAAACTACAACAGAGCACGGACAGAGTTCCTACACCAGTCCTCTGAAGATGCTGGCCACAGAGACTCGCAAAACGTCAAGAAGAACAACCTTCAGAACACGGCCAAAGAGCCCAAAAAACCCACAACAACAATCAGATCCTGTGGTTGTTGTGGGTTTTTCGGGCTTCTTGGCCATGTTCTGAAAGTGGTTCTTCCTAACGTTTCGCCAGTCTCTGTGGCTGGCATCTTCAGAGGACAGCAAACTGTGCTCTGGGTAGGCTTGAGAGTGGGTGGAGTATTTATGACTGTGAGAAGGCTAGTTTGTGAGGTAGGCTATTGTCCTAATCAGGAGATGGTTGATTAATGTGTTTTGTTGTGGATGTATTGTTTTGATAAGGAGGGGAGATTATCTGTCCCTGTGTTTGATGGGTGTCATTAGCTGGTCTTTTGTGTGCAGTAATCCCCTGACCTTGTGGCTGGGTGGAGTTCATTGACCATTTGCACTCTGTGTTTTTGAGAGCTGGGAGCCAGGTTTTGTTGAGTTTCAGACATTCCTCCTTCCGGTTGAAGTTTTGTTGATGCTTGTGGATTTCAATGGCTTCCCTGTGCAGTCTGACGTAATGATTGCTGGTGTTGTCCAGTATTTCAGTATTTTGTCCAGTTTGTTTTATGGCATGTTCAGCTACTGCAGATTTTTCTGGTTGTTTTAGTCTGCAGTGTCTCTCATGTTCTTTGATTCTGGTGTGGATGCTTTGTTTTGTGGTTCCAATGTATACCTGGCCACAACTGCAAGGTATCCGGTATACTCCTGCAGTGGTGAGGGGGTCCCTTCTGTCCTTTGCTGACTGTAACATTTGTTGTATTTTTGTGGTGGGCTTGAATACTGTTTGTAAGTTGTGTTTTTCCAGAAGTTTCCCCATGCGGTCTGTGACCCCTTTGATGTATGGCAGAAATACTTTGTTTGTGGGTGGCTGTTTTTCTTCTTCAGTTCGGTGTTGTTTTCTTGGTTTGATGGCTCTTGTGATTTCATTTTTGGAGTAGCCATTTGCCTGTAGGGCCCAATTCAGGTGGTCGAGTTCAGTGTTGAGAAACTAAGCTTCACAGTTCCGATTTGCACGGTTTACCAGTGTTTTGATTATGCCTCTTTTTTGCCGTGGGTGGTGGTTGGAGTTTTTGTGTAGGTACCTGTCTGTGTGGGTGGGTTTTCTGTAGACCTTGTGTCCCAGCCTTCGGGAATACAAATCAGATCCTGGCTGTGAAAGCCTTTGAGAATACAATTAAAATATCATTTTTTTGGGGGGGGGACCTTCAAAGTCTACCTAACCATCTTGAAGGACAGAACTTGACAAATCTCCCTGACACTTTCTTAACCTAGTCAAGGCAAGAAGCTGTAGCAACCATCAGTGGCCAGGCAGTGAACTGGGGCGTGTGATGAGTTGCTCATTCGTATCAGCCGTACAGTCGAAGAATGACATTACAGTGCAGCTTTTCATCTTTGTGGGAAGACTGGACCCACCCTTTTCTACTTCATCTTGCAAACAGTTCTCAGGCCCCACCGCCTTATTGAGGTATGGAGCGTGCCAGTTCTTTTCTTCCACGGTGCCAGGATACACTCTCCACAAACAGTAGCAAAGAGCAGATTTGACAAGCAGGAAGTAGACCATCAGCACGACCAGAGTACCTGGAATATATTCATACTACTATATGTTCATTTTTCCCTTTCACTTGCAAGTTCAACAACGGATACGGAAGGTAACAGAAATAAGCTTTGCTAAGGAAACGAAGAACGCCTCTTCTCTTGTCACAACAAAGCCAATGACCTTAACAAGTGCTCTCCGTGCATATGTGACGTCATACATCCAACTGGGAACGAGGGGTTAGTGTGGATCCTGGCGGTCCAGTATTCTAAGCTTTATATTAAGCATTATTCCAAAACACCAGTCCTTCTTATCTTACATTACAGATGATCAACAGCAGTAGAAGCATTTATTTTCATACTGTGAACCCGCCCAGGCAGCTATTAAAAATACATCACCGAGCGACAGGGGTGTATACTGTTTGTGGAATTGTATGGTTTATGTTGCTTTTCGTTTATCTTTTTCTTTTTAAAGTTTGGATTGCTATGCATCTTCTTTTGCTTTGTATTCTTCTTTTCCGATTTGGATAAAAAAGAAAGAAAAAAGAACAAATCATATTGGGAACAACTGTGAACTTCCACAAGCAGCTATTAAAAATACTGCACTGAATGTTATTCTGAATACAAAGCAAATCCAGTTACATCTGCACATCTCAAGCTTACAGGCATCTTAGCCGTGCAAAAATGACAGGCGCTTGAACACACAATGATGGTTCCAGACAGGCATGAAACTTTTGTCTAGCAGCCCTGCGTTCTGTAAAATGCAGTCCAAGACTTGGCTCTCTATAAAGAGGTAACACTCATAAATAGGCCAAAAAGAAAAAGAAAAAGACGACTAACAGATGCAGTTTCTCCCATTCAAGCCCTTCCTCATAGCTATTTTAAAATAAATGTGGGACAGAGATTTTATTCCTTTTTCAAGCATTAGGCCAGTATGTCACTTCATATAATCATGTAATAGAAAGCAACAAGAGTCTCGGGCCACTTGAGGAGCCTCATAGCACAATGTTTAAACTGCAGTACTGCAGCCAAAACTCTGCTCACAACCTCGGCTCAACCCCATGTAGCTGGTTCGAGGTTCAACCAGCCTTCCATCCTTCTGAGGTTGGTAAAAGGAATACCCAGGGAATGTGTAGTAATTAACGTGTTAACCATCCAGACAGTGCTTTAATCACCATGGGACGCTATATGAGCAGCATGCTTTGCTTTTTACTTTAAAAACTAACACACGTATTGTAGTTAGAGCTTCAAAACATTTTTTCACACTGCAATTCCCATAATCCTTTAGCAAGCTATGGGCGTTGCCAATTCTGGGAAACATAATCCATAAAAGAAACTTTTCAAAGTTCTGATATAGAACTTTAGTTTTTGGACAAAAGTCTACTTTATCACATGCCCGATTCCAGTTTAATTCTGCTTTGAGAGGGTTCCTTTTCCAAATGCTACAATATTTGATACGAGTTCTCCGTCCCCTTCCCCTAACTTGGGAACGGAATGATTTCATGTTTATTCAGAGGAAGTAGAAACTGCTGAAAGACTAAAAATGATTTAGCTGTGGAAGATGGCTATATTTCGCAGTATACAGAAGCACTACAGAGAGATGACAATGCAGATATTCTCAGTTATTCATTCTGTGGTTGGATCTTGCACAAGCATGGACACCACAAACAAATACAGTACTATTGATTTTCACAAAGTATCCTCCCTGATAAACGGAGAGGGCCAGTGGCCAACACAAGATCCACTGCACATTTCTGAGTCAGGGCAAGGACAACAATCAGTACAGTTAGGTAGTTGCACAACTACTTTGTTCTAGTGTACTTGGCAGGGGTTTTCCCCTCTGTGGCCATTATGATGGATGAAGCCTGACAGTTTGAAGAGTGACGACCAATACTTTCTGCATATCATCAGACCAAAGATATGTTATTTATATGCATCTTCTACACATACATACAAACAAAAACAAAGCAGATAGCTATGCTGTAGCTATGAGACATTTCCTGCCAACCTAGCAGTTCAAAAGCATGCAAAAATGCAGGTAGATAAATAAGTGCCATCACGAAGGGAAGGTCATGGCATTCCGTGTCTAGTTGTGCTGGCCACGTGACCACGGAAACTGTCTTCGGACAAACGCTGGCTCTACGGCTTGGAAACGGGGATGAGCACTACGCCCTAGAGTTGGACACGACTGGACTAAATGTCAAGGGGAACCTTAATTTATGACACATTGATCTGGTCCGGCCAAACTATACTATGGTCTGAGGTCAAGCTGGAACAAGTAGCGAGCTCACATGCCTCTGTCCAGCACAGATGCAAGGAAACTGATAGATGTTGCTTTTGATAAGCCGCGGGTTATCATTAGGAGCCTGGTGGCGCAGAGGTTCAACTGCAGTACTGTAGTGAAGACTCTGCTCACAACCTGAGTTCATTCTCAGGCTCAGGTAGCCAGCTTGAGATTGACTTGTTCTTCCATGGTCAGTAAATTTAGCACCCAGCTCGCTTGGGGGGGGAAGGTAGAGGTGGGGCCAATGTGTAGCTTGCATTATTGTGAACTTCCCAGGGAGAACTTTAAGCACTATGGGGTGGTATATATAAGCAGCACACTTTGCTTTATGTATGAGCTCTACACAACAGTTAATCTTAACTATGCTAGTGGTAATAGGCCAGCTTCAAAAGTCTTTGCTTTAAACTGGCTTGCTCCCACTTGGGCTTCATCAGAGTTTGTTTTGGGGTGTCACAAGAAACTGCAAGTTAAGCTAAACTGGCAGAAAAACCTCTAAGTTACTCCTTATGTCCAAACATAACCAAGACACCATAAGCTGAACACTTGCTGAGGCTTGTTCCTAAAATACTCAACTATGGTTTAACATTACACCCAGTCAGCTCAGTAAAAAGACATATAAATGTGCTTACATTTATTCAACATGGATATTAATCCATTCATAATTTCAGTCTTTATACTACTGAAAAACTAAGTATTTAATTTGAAGAGAACAAGTAAACATTGAGGGGAAGGAGCTGCTTATTTCAATGAAGATGTTTAGCTTCATTACGTCAGTCTGACCGATTTGAATAGGATAGACTTTAAATCCTATGACCTCAGTACTTCATGAATGAGGTCCTCTCTCGTAAGGCTCACTTGCATAGAACCCCCTTTTTTGTAAGGTAGAAAAGCTCAACTTTCTGGAAGAGCAAAGGAAACCTAAACATATGGGTGTGGCCTTTGGCGCAATCGGATCAGTATAAAAGAATATTTTTTTAAAAAAAGACTCTTTGAATGTATGCATTAACAGTCCAACTATTAATCATTTTCACAGTTCTTCCCTTAACAGAAGGAAAAAAGATTTTAAAGTAGAACAGCAAAGACAATTGCCCTTCTACCCGATGTTGAGTTTTATTAGAAAAGTCACTGAAGAATTTCAATTCAAGGTATATTCCTGTAATAAAGCATCTCTTAAGGACCTAGTTTAGCTGAAAGTGAGGCTAATGTTTTACATTATATATTAAATCTTTCAACCCATGTGACCATTTATCAATGAATTAAGGAATCCCCCAAATCCTTATCAGGCGGTAATAAATAACACTCAAGTCCATAACCATCATTGTCAGCACTCCTGAATGGTAATATACAGCAGTACAGAATTTTAAGACTCAACAGGCATATAGGTGGTGGTTCTTCACAAACAGCAGAAACAAGACCAGAAAAAAAGCCTACATGTGCCAATTGTCAAATCCTCCTTCAAGAAAAGTCTAGTCTAATTGAAAACGAGTATGTTTTGAAACAAAACTTTCAAACAAAGCCCTTTGCTTTATTTATCAAAGTTAATTCTAAGTTGGAATATACTATTTCAAATAATCCTCCCATTAAAAACAAAGGTTTAGACACAAAATATTATCACCTCCATCTTTCTAAAGTATCAACCGTTAAAGCCTCTACCACTCAGAGACACAGAATAGTTACATGTCCTAAAATAACCATTACAAAAATAAGCAGGCATGGGAAAAAGTAACTATCAGGAGGCTAGATGGGTGAGTTGGGTGGAGTCTTTAAGATGCAGTTGGTTCTTCCCATTTATATCAAAGTCAAATAATTTCATTTATATCAAAGCCAAATAATTTTATATGTATATGTTGTTGTATTTCTGCATGTTTGGAAGCCGCCTAGAGTGGTTGTTTTGACCAGATAGGCGGGGTATGTATAAATAAATAAATAAATAAATAAATAAATAAATAAATAAACTGGCTCAAACTGTTCTGTGAACAACAAGCATTTCCACCCAAACAGCTCCAGGAAAGGAGGTAGAAAATTTCCCACTTAAAGATCTCTCCTCTTCTTATGGTGAAAACAGAAAGCTACTCTACTAAATACAGAAACAATGAAAACATACATAAAGCTTTAAGGAAAGGCAGCCTGAATTATTTTGAAAATAAACCTCTTTCTCTTTTGTTCAGATTAGAATTATTCTGATCAGATAGAGTAAGTGTTTTTTTGAAATTATTTTTTCTTTTAAAACTAGGTCATTGTTAGTTAAAAACCTTACACACTAAAAACAAAAAGGAGACACTTCACAGAAGAAACTAAGATTATAATGTAAAAACATTCTGAAACTATTCTGAGAAAGACATTATCTTATTTTAAAAAATTGAGATTATTCTCAGATTATTCTGAGAAAGAAATTCTCTTGTCCCATCACCGCTTGGCAGCACAACCTGTCCTACTCACCACCAGCTTTTAAAAACCGCAACGACCGCCTTCCTGAACGCAGAGCCTTTGGGCTGTGAAATCTCAGGTCTTTCCTGAATTTCTGATCAGCTCAAACCCTTTGACGGACCACGGAGATTTGGGAACGCAGAAAGGAAAGAGGGAAAGCAGGAAAGAACAAGGAGTGCCAGTTACCTGAAAAGAGCCTCCAGAAAAAAGAAAAAAAAGTGTAAGGTAAAAAACCCTGGATTCAAAATGCAGCCAAAGCGTCTCTGGACTGACAGCCCAAAAAAGGAGCAGCGTGGAGAGAGCAAGGAGCAAACGGACGTATCCTGAAGGGAGACAAAGAACCAGAAAGTCGGGTCAGCTCCATCCCAGAGCCTCGATGAGCTCCCTTCAACTCTGCCTCTGGAAAGGGAAGAAAAGAAAAAGGAAATTAGCAAATTTGCAACCTACACTGAACATGGCACTGCCCATCTACCCATGAGATCAACTCTGATGCCTCCTTTCCAGCCTCCCACCATGTATGCACCCACCCATCCCCACCCCTCTCTGTGGAGGACCAGAAAAGCAGGAGGCACATGATCATCATCATCATCATCCTTCCAGCCACAAAGTGGGGGGGTGGGGGGAGAATCTCTTTCTCTTCCCCTTCCTGGAAATATCTCTGTTCAATCATGCTTCTTTCCATTGAGAGGGCCAGACTTTTTTCCATTGTTGCTGTTGCTGGTGATGGTCATCATCATCATCATCATCCTTGGAGCCTCAACCTTGACCAGCAGCAGTCCTGGAGGATGCTTCGGCGCAGACAAGACTCTCTTAAAAGTGAGTTGTTGTTGTTGCAACAACAGAAAACAACTCCAACTCACAGGATTTGGCTGAACTTGGGGACCCCTCAGAACTAACACTCTCACCCCCCCCAAAAAAAAGAGAGGGGGAAGGGCTGATCTCTGAGGAATTAAAATTCTTCAGCCCTCTCATTAAAATAAGAATATTAACAACCATGTCAGCCACATGTCTTTTCAGCATATTTTTTTTGGGCCAGGAAATCTGCAATCCAGACAATTTTAATAGTAATTTTAAAACACATACACAATGAGTTTAAAAAAATAAATAAATTATTTCATACATAGACTGGCAGCCAAGCAAACTGGGGGGGGGGGGGGGAGAGAATAAAAAGTATCAAAGTGGGGATCAATGGGGAAATCTCCTAATTGTCCCATGATATTTCCTTTTATGGAGGAGGATCGGCATTGTTCTCATCATCATCCTTGCCACCTTATCTCTCCCACCTGCTCCAACAGCCCCTCTCGCTCTCTTTCCTTCCACCACCCTTTTAATAGAAAAAAAAGGGAGGGGAAGGAGAGGGCGGGACAAGCGCTCCGCCACTCACTCTCCGCTCTGCCAATCCCCGTGCGGCGGCCCTCTGAGCCCCACCTACCCCGCGTCCAAACCAGCCAATGGCCGGGCCGGAAGGCCGAGGGGAGGGGCGCTCGTCCTCCTTTCTCGCTTTGTCGCAGTGCAGCGGCCTTCTGGCCGCGCCGCCGCCCGCTTTCCTCCGCACCGCCGTTCGGCCCCGCCCCTCCGCGTCTGGTCGCCTAGCAACCGGAGGAAATTGGGCCTAGCGCCACGTCCTCGGCGGGCGAGCCTCGGAGCCGGGTGGGCCTCTTCGGAGGGGCGCACCGGGAAGGCGGCGGTGTGAAGAAGGTATTGTGGGGAAGGAGGCAACCCCCGTACACACGACCCGAGCCGGGTACGCACTCCGTCCTGGCGTCCCCAGCCGCGACCAACCGCCTCCCTCCGGCGTGACGTCACGCAGAGGCCAACCGTCGTGCTTTGACGTCACTTTAAAACTGTATTTCGAATTCGGGGCCTGGCTAGGGAAATCCGAGGTCCAGCCACTGCGAGGCGGTGGATCATGCCCCTTCATTTTTGGGCCGGCCGCTCAATCCCAGCCAGGCCAACCTCGCAGGGTTGCGAGGAGGAGAGGGAGGAGTGCGCATGCGCACTGGAGGCGGCGGGAGGAAAAAAAAGTAACTTTAGGGATTGATTACATTTAAAAACAAAATAAAGGACACCCAGAACTTCACATTTAGAAATAAGTAAAAACAATTTTGTTTACCTCTCTTGGCGCTGGTATGGCCAAAAATACCACCCTCCTTTTAAACCATAATTCTATTTTTTACAGTTTCTAGAGAAAATATTATTGATGTATTTATTTTTTTAAATATTTATACCCTGCCTTCCTCCTCAGAAGGACCTAAGGAACCTGCACTATGAAGATAAACAAAAAGATTTATACAAAAATCAGTTTTTTAAATGTGTGTTTTTTGTTTTTAAAAAAAATACGATCTCATTTTAGGCAGCCGTTAGTGTCAGCAGGAAAAAACTTCCTTGAAGAGAAAAGTCTTTGCCTGTCCGTGGAAGGACAGTAAAAACTCTGGCCTCCCATGGGAAGGATTTCCACACCTGACACGGGAACAGTGTCAGAGAAAGACCCTTGTCATGTCCCTTCCAAAGGCACCTTGGGGGATGGTGGGACCAAAAGAGAAAGGCCTCCACTGATGGTCTTAAAACCTGGGCAGGCTCGTGTTGAATATGTCTAGTTGGGTCTGAGCTGGCCCATGGAGGCACTAAACGTTGCTGAGGAAAATCCTTTCTCCTAATCCCAGAAGGACATGAATCATTTACAGTTGCATTCCGGCAAAGGAAAGACATGCTGAGGGATCAGTGATGATGTCCATAGTTCATTTAGCAAAGTGTCATGCTGATGGTTGGGAAGAGAGAGTTCTGCATATCTCAGGGACAAAGGGGTACTGGAGGTCAGTCTGGGCTCGTTCCCATCATGTTTAGGTCAGGGAGTGCTGCCTTCAAATTCTGGGCAAGGTCTTCGTCCTCTCCTGTTCCATGCAACACTACTGCTCTGTTCCTAGTAATACGCTCTCATGCCCCTTTTTTTGTCTCATCAACTAGCACTTACAGTCTCAGTAACTCACTGGTAAGAGAAAGAATAAAAGGTTTCATTTACTCACAGTTGAACAGATGAAAACAGCGTACTGAGCAAAAATGACTGTTTACCATGTCAGGCCTCAATAGACTCACAGCCTGCTTCTTGAAGACTACTGCTCTAACTGCTAGTTGCCAGCAGACTAAAAGAGAGGAAGGAAGATTTTTAAGCAGAGAAGTGTAGCTCCCTTTGAAATCAGACGCAGGGAAGGAACAATTGGTTACTGCTGGATTGATTGACAATCACTCTAGCCCAGAAAGGTCCTTTCCAACCTATTAGAGGCAGCATGCAAGGTTGAAATAACTCCAACAGAAACAAACCAAATAGTGCTTGGGAATCCATGTGTCTTCTGTTCCTGATTACCCAGATTCAAACTGACACCCTAGGCTTCACTCTCTTCATTTGTTGTGCTAAAAGGAATGGCTGAAATATAGAGGATTTATGTATCCATTTATTACTCCAGATTATCTCCAGGTTAAATTTTTCCAGCCGGTTTTTTATAAAGCCTGACAACTTTCAGCCACAGAAGTAATGAATCATGCAGTGTCCCAACCTCTGAAAAGAAATGTGTGTGCTGTTAATGCTCCTGAACCATTCCGTATGCATATTGCTATCAAGCCAACGGTTCCACCATGTGTTATTGGTGTGGCAGCTGGATTTCAAGAAACAAGGTCATCCATAAAAGTTGGAAGCGAGCCTATGATGGACAGAAAAGCTCATATCAGTAAATCTTTTCAGGTAGGTAATTGTTCTTCGCCATTTAGAATCTAAGTGTTGTTGGTTGGTTGTTAAGTCGTGTCCGACCCTTCGTGACCCCGTGGACCCGAGCACGCCAGGCCCTCCTGTCTTCTGCTGCCTCCCGGAGTTGGGTCAAATTCACACTGTCCAGCCATCTCAACCTCTGTCATCCCCTTCTCCTCTTGCCTTCACATTTTCCCAACATCAGGGTCTTTTCCAGGGAGTCTTCTCTTCTCATGAGATGGCCAAAGTATTGTAGCCTCAGCTTCAGCATCTGTCCTTCCAGTGAGCACTCAGGGTTGATTTCCTTCAGAATGGATAAGTTTGTTCTCCTTGCAGTCCGGGGGACTCTCAAGAGCCTCCTCCAGCACCACAATTCAAAAGCATCAATTCTTCGGTGCTCCTACTTTAGAATCTAAGTACAAATTAATTAATATGTATATGTGGATAGAGAAATAGAGACCATCATATCCTAGTGAATGCAAAACTGAAATACTGTAGATGGCCCAGCTCAAGGTAAAATCAACTGAATGTGATGTTTGTAATGATGCATATTCATTTGAATGCTCTGACACATAGCTGCAGTTTTATATTTCATTACTAACAAGTCACAGGTCTGAAAAAACACAGATTGGGAAGGAACTCTGCTATTTGAGAACAGCATCATGTGGATACAGCATAACAAATGAAAAATCAGAAAAGTTGTGGTTCTAGACAAGAGCCAGCATGAAATTATTCTTCCAGTTCAATCCTGTAATAATTAAATGTGGTCAGAAGAAAAATTATGGTAAATTTTCTAGTCCCTGAGATTAACCTGCCTGCCATATTCTGGACCTCCTGGTGCTTCTGTACCATTTTCAAGGGAAGGCCCACAATAGAGAGCATTGTGCTAATCAATGACTGAGTTGCCCTCCTCCTTTTTTGACGCATCGCTATGGCTACAGTTTTTTGGTTTTTTTGTTGTTGTTTTTTTTTTGCACAATCCAGAGTGCTCCTAATTATCCTGTTCTGTATCTTGTGCAGGTGGCTAGTTTGCAGCAAAATAGAGCTATGGGCGGAGTTAACCGAGACGATAGCCCTGTGATGTGTTTGGTAGATGGTGGCACTGAAATCCCTTTGTCATCCCTGACAACGAACACCCCCTTCCTCTATTTTCATCTACTCTACCATTTAATTTTTTAAAATATTTTCCTATTGCTGTAGCGCTATTCTAGATAAACAAGACGCATTAGTGGTATTATATATGCTATGCTAGGTAGATGTATTGCTCTTTTGCTATGTCACTTTATTTAACAAACAATAAAAAAGGGAAGTCATCCCAACCCACTGAATGTCAGCCACAGGAAAAGACAGGGAAGGGTCCAGGAAGGGGAGGGTCACATGGGATTGAACCAAAGATCTGTCTGGACCCTTCTCACAGGAGAAGAAACCTTGATCACTGTGAATGGACGGATCGCTTAAGTGATGGGGGAAATAGATCACACTGAAGATAAGAATCTTTTAAGCATGAAGCAGACTGCTCCAGCATCCTGCGTCTGGATGCAGTTCCAGAGTACACCAGTTTGAATCAAGGAGGTGACTCAGCAACAGCCACAACCATCCACACACACACACCCAATTGATTCAGTCTAATCTAATATGACTTACTACACTAAGCAACAGGATTTTGGCTTCAGTTGGTGTTTTTGTATACTAATAGTATTAACTGTATTAACTGAAGTTCCTTCCTTTTATTTAAAAACAGGAATGCTTAGGTGAAGAGAACGGCTATTTGGGAATGTATAAAACCTTACAGAAGGAAAATCAGCAACTCAAAAAAACACTAAAAGAAAAGGATTTGATTATAACAAGATTAATGAAGATTATAGAAAACCAGGTACTGCAAATTGATGTTTACATCAGTACATTGGGAGAATTTCAATTTCATCTTGAAGGCAAAGGGGGCAAAGTCACAGAGTGCCTGCCACTTTTGCAACAAAGCAAGCTCATGACACCCAGGAGAGGTCATTCAGGGTGGCGTAATTTGACATTTCAGACTGGTTCTTAGGCGTTTGATCTCCTTGTCCCCATGGAGGAAAATCAGCTCTACCAGCTAAATACTGGTGGAGTGCAGTGGACCAATGCAAGCTCTTCTCAGAGCAGCAGAGGGTTGTGTGTTTTGCATTTCCAAAGCCACATCCAGTGCTCCTTACATTAGCTGAAATCCTGTTGCTTTATTGTAGTAATAGTAAGTCATAACTAGAGTACTGTAGTCCCATTGAAGCAGTGTGGATTTGGTGAGTCAGCTTCTCCGTAATTTCCATTAGTTTAAATAGGCCAGCTTTAGCTGTGGCTGGCTTCTTTGTCATATGTCACAACTAGAGTAGACCCATTCAATGCACCTACTGTAGTTGTGACTTGCTACACCAAACAATAGGATTTCAGCCGCTGTCTGCTGATGTTTATGGGGGAAATGCACTAGAAACAGTAGAGAAATTAATTTTAGCATACTCAGCAAACTGCACATGATGTTCAGTCCCAACAAAGATTAGTTTTCTTTGACAGGTGTCATTGGGACAGTTTACTCTCTTAACAGCCAGTAGCTGTTTGATAGGGGTGGGGGCCCAGAAAAGCAGACACTGCCGAAGGGGCAGGAGAAAGTTCCCATTTCAGAGCAGAGCACATTTTCAGTTCCAGAAACCTATAGCATTCTCTAGGCATACCCTGTATACATGCACACCCACAAAAAATGCAAATTATATTTTGAAGATAGTGAAGTAACAGCCAAAGAGTCAAAGTGTCTGCTCAGAATCAACACTGATCACTGTAAGAGTTATTAAGCTAATGTAGGGAAGTGATTTGACTACTGTACATTGTACTGTTAATATTTGTATGTGTGTACATTTTATATATATATATATATATATATATATTGGAAGCCGCCCAGAGTGGTCGGAAGACCAGATGGGCGGGGTATAAATGAAATAAATAAATACATAAATTTATAAATAAATAGCAGTATACCTTACAGTGATAGCAATAAGCACAATTAAATACGTCGGTCAAAATAGTAATTCTTTTGAGAAAGGAACAAATGAAAAATGGATCTGAGGACCAGTGCCTCTGAACATGCAGAAGAACCATCCCAATTTTGATATTAAGTTCTTTTATTTATTTCTTTTTTTAAATTAACACCCAGTGCTATGTATATCTACTCATTAAAATATATTAGTTAGTCTTTAAGGTGCCACATGTTTTTGTCTTTTTTTTTTCTTTCTTTGGATTTTGCCTGATATACTCAAAAGTCAGTCCACTTGAGTTCCACGAGGCTTATTCCAGCATAAGTGCATACAGGATGCATTGCAGCCTAAAAGGGAACTTTTGCTATCCTTGCCCTCAATCAATCTCATTCTAGTCTTAGGTTAATCCACCCGCACCACTCTCAAGAATTACTCTTTCTCAATGGTTGCAATTCAGAGCTGCAACGCAGAGAGCCACTGTGCATTTTGAAAATAGCAAAAGTGAGCACGGAAATTGAATTTTAGGTATTTAAAAACAGATGGGTATGGGAAAGGGGCCAAGTACAGCTCAGGCATTCTAAGATGTAGAGCTCTCTGCCCTTTTAACAATTAAAGAGCAGGGTTACTCTTGACGGGACAAGAACTTGAGCCAAGGAAATGCTGTGGAGCAGCAGGCTTGGTGGCTTAGGCTGGTTGGAGAGAAGGAACCAACTGGTAAAGAAGGGAATGGCAAAGCAGGAGCAGGGAGTGGATTGTTCTTTGTAAATAGGAGGCAGGGCTGGGACGGACCCTTTTGGACCTGGCCAATTAGTGCTATGGTTTCCTACCCCTTCACCATCCCTATAGAATCACATGCCCAAGTGGATTCAGTGTTAAATTGAGGCAATCTGTAATCTATTCAACGGTCCTGGTGAATTTTATGAAACAACTATTTATTTAGAAATGGAACATTTTCTTCAGAAAAAAACAATACTGGAGAATTTCCTGCCCTACATTCCTGCCGCCCACTCATGGGGATTCCTGGACTTGGTTGTGTCAAACTATGGTCTTACATACTCTGGAGCGCCATTCATGGGCAGGTATCAGAGGCAGGTGAGGATCTGTCTCCAGAGCAGCTTGCAGTGTAAAATTTTACCCAAGGGAAATAAATGGGGAAAGGAGAAGGAACTATCAATTAGCAAAACAGTAGGACATGGGTTAGCTTTAACAGGGCATGGGAATGAGGGGTCTGTTCCAAATCTTTCACAGAAAATGTGAGTTTCCAGGAGGAATTTTAAGGCCTTCTGAATAAACCCATTTTTAAAAGTAAATTTCTGCTGAAAAAACTTATTTTAAACAGGTTACCAAGTATAACAAAGCAATTGAATTAGAAAAAGAACATCAGAAAGAGACTGAAAGGCGATTAGAGGAGTCGGAGCGCTTAGTCAAGGAGCAGATCCAGTTGCTAGATGACACCATAAGACATTACACGAAAATCATTCAAGAACAGCACACACAGGTTCGTCAAAATGGCCAATGTAAACAATTTGCATTTCCTGCTTTATTTAAATCTGTAATTATTAGAATTATAGCATGTATATTACCCACTTTAGCAGTCAAGGTATCGTATGGCAAAATTATGTAGCATATATGTATACAGTACTTTCCTATCAATATTTAGTCATTTCTTCCCTGTGCAGCATGCAGAGCTGATATCTGAAATGAAAAAGCAGAATGAGGCTGATATAAGGTGCAGAGAAGAAAAGATTGCCAAGCTGAAACAATACATTTCTGAGACTTTCGAAGAAAAATCCCGGTAAGAGATTAAAAAGTATGCAGCCTGAGAAAGAAATTGCCTCAGCTCCTAGCTTTGCATATGCAGCATCAGTTTGAACATTTAGCTAAGCCGACCATTGTCCCAACTAGCCAGCTGCTTAGAGGGCCTCCGGTCATGTGCACGCTGACCTGAAAATAAGTCCCACTGTAAACAGTAAGATGTACTGTATTTTTTCCGTGTATAAGACGCCCCCATGTATAAGACATCCCCCCCACACTTTTCTAACCCAAAATTAAGAAATCTAAGTGGGGCTTAGCAAATGTAGGGTAAAAGGATAAAAGTGCTGCAGGATGGCTTTGATCCCTGTTTTCTCCCTTTGTGGAGAAAAGGAGGGGGAAAGGGATCAAAGCAATTCCACGACTGCACAGTCATTTTGATCCCTTTCCCCCTTATATAGCCACGGGATTGCTTTGATCCTTTCCACTTCTTTTTGCTAAGTCCCATGGGACTTAGCAAGCAGAGGGGAAAGCAGGGATCTAAGCGATCCTCCAGCACTTTGATCCCTGCTTTCCTTTTGCTAAGACTTAACAGGTGGAGGGAAAGCAGGGATCAAAGCCCTGCAGGATCACTTTGATCCCTGCTTTCCCCTCCACTTGTTTTTCTCCTCAGCTTACTTGCGTTTATAAGACTACCCCTAATTTTTAGTCTAAAGATTTTAGACAAAAGTATAGTCTTATACATGGAAAAATGCGGTATTTCTGAGGAAGGCATGTGTTATATCATAGAATAAGTTGCATAGAAGCCAGCGGGATTGAATCAGATTTACTCTGTGCATGACTGCAAGCTTGGTTGGGTTGTGAGTTGGAGATGCAAACGTAGGCTTCATTCCGAAAGGAGTAAATCTCAAGTTCAATTGAAGAAATATCACCTGCCCTCTTCAGTTGGGGAAGCCTCAAAGATGGTATTACTCTTGGAACTAACTATTCCCACAAATTACACGACCGGAGTATCTTAAGTACATTGGCATTAACTGAATTAACAGAAACAATTGGCACACCTCTTAAACAAATAGTTGAACTGCAGGAGGCCTACCAGATCATGCATGGTAAGTGTTCAGGGTGTGCTGATCGTGTCATGTTTTTGCTATGGGAGAACAACCTCTTGTTGGACCATCTTTTCTCTTTCCAGCGAACATCAACAGCAGATAGATGAACTGATGAGAGAAATAAATAAATTCATGGAGATGTCACACATTCTTAAAACATGAAAAAGAATTGGGCTCAAAAAAAGGTGAGAGAAAAATGACACGTTTGGAAGAACAACAAAAAGTGGACCTTCAGTGATAGATAATTAATAAAGAGAAGGATGGAGAAGATGGCTGCAGAAATAATTGGGGTGTCATATGAGGGAGTAAAGTGATACAGCTATGCTGTGTGGGGAATTCTGGGCATTGTAGTCCAAAAACACAAATCTGCACACTTCTGCTGGGGAGCCCAGCAAACGGGACTACCTTCTTCCCTCTATGACTGTTTACCAGAAGGAAACTATTGGCCCAATAATTTAAGAAGACCAATTTCATTTGGTTGGATGGGAGAAGCAGAAGATGAAAAGGATCGTTGCCCTTTTCTCCATAAGACATCTCATTTCTGATTAATCTCTTTTTTTTGTACTTTGAACTTCAGTGGTTTGGAATTTTATTACTTTTGGATCTTAGAATGTTCATTATTTCATCAAATCTGTAGAGTCAGATAATGAAATCTCAGCCTAACATCATCACCACCATCATAGGCAGCCAGCAACAGTAGATTGTGGTTCCACATGCATGGACACACACACACACACACACACACGCACGCATGCACGCACGCACGCTCAACTCAATGCATGTTAGCTCAGAAGGTATTTTAATTCAAATATCTTGCCATTTTAAAAGAGCAGGGAATTTTCAGTTTAAATACTTATACATTCCTTGCTCTGTGTTGAGAATTAATCCTTCTGCGCTGTGCTAAAGTCTGCCTGAGCAGAGAAATCCAGTTTTAATCTCTGATCCCAATACAGTTTGCAGATTGCCCAGCTAAATCTCAAGATCTAAATGCTGCTACATGAGTTATCGTATAACTGGCTTTCCTTGTGATCTGCTACACACGAGCCGTGAACTCCCCTCACTCCACGGAAGAGAGGGGAAAGCATCCTTACGCATGGGAAATCTCAACAAACCTAGATTAATTTTGAAACCTGTTGCCGTTTTCTTAATGATCCAGTTCCCCACAACCTGCTTTTCTCTTTTTGATAGGAATCTGAAAAGATCAAGAAGTAAATCATATCCCGAGAGATCTTTGAGCGGGTCTGAAAAGAATACTCACCCTACTTCGGTAACTTAACAAAAGCACCAAACACTATATTAATGCATATAAACAGACAAAAGTTTTACATCGTGTCCGATCCCTGCCTGGATTGCTCTGAACTTTATGGAAAGCTAAATTCAAGAAACTGTGTCTGCAGTTCAGATGGTGCGAGATGATGATTCAATCGGCATTGTGACAACTTAAGTAACCCTGGGTTTAGCTCCTTCCACGTACTTATGATATTGGGCCTGTCCACACTGTGAAATTTTGATCCAGCTGTTTCTATTTTAACTCAGGTACCTGTCCTTGAAGGCAGAATAGTGTGTTATTTTGCATCTCAATGAATCGTCCCAAAAAGACTGCACTCCATAGCCCTGTGCCAGAAAGATGCGACCAGCTCTTAAAGGCAAAATATGTATTATTTTAAGTAGAAACACAAGTGGACAAGTTCTTCTTTTTTCTGTGCTAAACAGTGCTATCAGGGAACCATATATCATAACTATATGCCAGTATGGACAGGCTCACTGATAAGTGGGGAAAAATACTATTTTCAGATTACAGTGGGGTCTCTACTTAAGAACGTCCCTACTTAAGAACAATCCAACTTAAGAACAGCTCCATTTGCTAAATTTTGCTTCTACTTGAGAACAGAAATCCAAGATAAGAACAGGAAAAAAACCTTTCCTGCTCTTTTTTAACCTTAGGTCATCTTAGGTTAAAAAAAATTCTCCCCCTAGTGGTAGAGTATGTATTAACCAGCTTTGCATTAGTTCCTATGGGAACTAATGCTTCAATGTACAAACGCACCTCTACATAACAAAAAAACAGCCAGAACAGATTAATTGGTTTTCAGTCCATTCCTATGGGAAATTTTGCTTCAACTTAAGAATGTTTCAACTTAAGAACACCATTCCAAAACGGATTAAGTTCTTAAGTAGAGGTTCCACTGTAGTTTCTATGGACGGAAAAGAGCAGATACGGATTAAATGGTTTTCAATGCATTCCTATGGGAAATGCAGATTCAACATAAGAAGTTTTCAACTTGAGAACCACCTTCCAATACGGATTAAGTTCTTAAGTAGAGACCCCACTGTAGTTGTTAAAAGGAGTTCAGTCATTGCCAAGGATAAAGGTAGGATCACTTGTTCTGGGAGATAACCTATGTATCGACTAGAGATGGGCACAAACTTGTTTGTCCTGGTTTGTAGGCTCAAACAGCCACTCACCAGGCCCAGCTTGCTTGTTTTTTTCCCCCCACTTCTTCAGTTGATATTCCAGTCCCGGCAACAGCCCAGGCTTCCCTGCTTCTTGGCTGATTTCCCATTCAAACAAAAGAATGGGTCAGAGAAGTTGTGTGTTCTTGCTTGTGACTGGGAGATTAGCCGAGGAAGTGGGGAAAAAAACATGCAAGCTGGACCTGGTGAGTGGCTATAGACTTCAGTGGCAAGGTGGTTCAGATAACTTTGTTGTTCTCTCAGGACTTATTAAGTGGGGAGGCACAAATAGCTTGCTCTGTAAATGGTTTTTATACTGTGTTCTCAAAGGCTTTCATGGCCAGGATCTGATGTTTGTTGTGGGTTTGGCCATGTTCTGGAGGTTTTTCTTTCTAACGTTTCACCAGTCTCTGTGACCAGCATCTTCAGAGGATAGGAGCTAGAATTCTGTCTGTGTTCTGGTGTAGCATGTGGGATAGTTGATAGCAGGAGAGTATTTCTAAAAGTGCTAAAAGAAGAAAGTCTAAAAATCAACAAAACCTGGCTCCTAGCACTGAAAAATACAGCCTTCAAAAAGGTCAATGAACTCTACCCAGCCACAAGGACCAGTGATCACTGCATATAAAAAACTAGCCAGCAGCACCCATCAACCAGTGACAGATTATCTCCCCCCTTATCACAACACCCCCCCCAAAAAACCACCCTCACAGGAAACACCCAATCTCCTGAAAAGAACAAACACCTGATCCCACAGCTATCCTAGCATGACCCCTAAAGGTATTTGATTTTTCTGAAAAAAATAAAACCAACTTACTCTCTGTAACAGCAAAATTCAACTAGATTTTGACTTGACTAGAATTGGTCCACTGTATGAATGGGACTTACAAAGTCAACACTTATGGAACTCCAACTGATTCAGTGTGTCTACTCTGGTTGGGACTAGCAGACAGATTTAGCCCCATTTTCACAGTAAGCTGTTAACTTCATAAGCTCTATGTAAAAGGGCAACAAGGATGATGAGTACTCTTATTCCAAGATGGGAAGTCCTTTTTGTGTGTGTTATTGGCTTAGGACAGGAAACAAAATGTATATAAGGCAATTGATATTGTCCAATGTTTTAAAAATGGTTGGGATATACAGTTGAACCTAGTGGAAACCTGTTTTTCCCCCTCAAAACATTATTCTTGCTGTGATTTCAGCATCAACAAAGTTTCTAGGAAGAAAGAACACTGTACTCAAGTTTCAACTGAATTCAAAAGATTTATGCAGGTTAATCCAACTTCATGTTAAAACCTTCTGTAACATCTAAGTCATTACAACCATTTTCATTATGACTCTACTAAAACAAGTATAAAGTCAAAGAGTCAGGGTCAAGGGTCACTATGCATACTTATCTCATTTAAAGTATGATATGCATAGATATGGTACGTTATTACAGTCAAACAAGTTCAAAGTAAGACATACAAAATCCAAATATACTTCTTAGCAGCAAACCCCATCAAATCTGATGACACACAAGTACATATTTTTAGCATTGGGCTGAAATAATCACTGAAACAATGGCCAACGTTCTGTTTCTGGGTTAATGTGAATGGTGTAACTTTTCGCAGAGTGGACGTTATCATTGCACACAAGAGTTATGTGACTTGATACACAACAGAGAATGTCCACTCTGATTTCATAACCCTTAGCAATTGTCCTCCATTTGTTACACTGTCCATGTTATTCTCACAGACACAACAAACAGGATTTTGGCCAATATTGATGTATTCATAAGCAAACACTTTTGGGCCTACTGCTAGTTTCCTATTATTAGGAAAATTAAACTACTGTATAACATTTAGGTTTTACAAACTGAACAGATTTGGAGATTAATGACAATTTGCAGTATTCTCCTCCTTCAACTTGAATTTTTCATACACACTTGGAAAAGTGAAACAAAATCTCAGGTGTTAAGACATACAAAAAAGGGGCCTAACTAAATTTACTGTGGCTCAACTCTGCAGCTGAAGCCCTTCTACCCAACCGTGATCATTCAATACCTAGTAAAGTGAACAATCAAGAGTCTGATGTTTATGTGTGATCAAAGCTTATGATTCTAATCTTTGCTTCTTATTCCCAGTCTATGCCTTGCACACACTCACTATACAAAAACTGTAACTTTTTTTATCAGAAGCCATTGTTATACTGCCGCATTATTAAACAGAGTCAGCTAATCCATATAGTAGTCAGTTATACTGTGAATGAATGAAACTTGTTTCGGAAACAATCTTCATCAGTATGATCCAGCTTTGCAAACTACTGCTACCTGTGCTGTAATTTACCACACCAAACACAATCACTCAGAACAAAGTGGAAGTGAATCCATGAGTTATCATAATTCTCAGTGCCTTGTGAAACTGCAAAAAAGGTGCTCTATAGAAGGATTTTGATTTAAGATTCAGAAAATCCAAGATGCAAATGAGTCAGAAGGCTCCAGTTTTAGAAAATAATTTATTTCACAGTGGGCTGAGAAGGTGAATATGTAATTCTGTAAGAATAGAAAATCAAAATATTTTTAACTATAGGCAATGCAGAGCTTCAGAGTATGAATAATAAGTTACAACCTGAAATTATTTCTTATCACTAATCTTTTCAGAACATATTTGGATTTGTATCCATCTTTTCAGAATAATATAGTATATAGTAGTAAACATGATTTTTACTGGTTGCAGTCTAGCTTTGTATGTATATCTCATTTCTCAGGAGTAAATACTGAGCTTTGTTCTTAGCACACCAAATGCTTCAGGTTTCCTCCACAGAGTGTGAACTGGAAAACTAGATAGCTTACACTTGTCATTCTGAGGGAACAAATAATTGAAAAAGATTTAGCTATAATCGTTAGTGTTCACTTAGGCTCACACTGCATGTGTGACAGTGGCAGGCCCAGCTTTAATCACACAAATCTGGTTGCGTGTTAAGTTTGAACTATTGTGAGATCAAACTTGTTAATTGGCAGGTTCAAGGTCTACCATGCTTGAGCTGGAAGGAAAAAGCAATATAGCTTTTCTGGCTGAAGAAGAAGCACCAACCAGTTTAGGCAAAGATGACCTGGGGCTTCAACTGCAGGGATACAGGCCGGACAAGGGCCAAATGAAATGGCAGTAGACATCTTCTGGGGGCTACAGTTAGGTTCATTTGCTGCCACTTCTAAAATACCTTCCACACAGAACGCCACACCATTGGAAGCCTTAACCTTTCTCCATAGAGATTTTCCTGGTTCCTGACATTTCCGCAATCCAGAGATTCTCCTTCCACCTTACAAAAATAGTTTAAGACAAGGGTGTGGAACTGTGGTCCTCCAGACGATTTTAGCCAACAACTCCCATCAGCATGACCTAGCATTGCCGGTGAGGAGGGATTATGGGAGCTGTGGTCCAATTCAAAAACAAACTGGAGGGCCACCACTGGTAAACCTTGGTTTAAGAAGAGAAGCTCAACCCCAAAACTGAAAAATCAGACCCTTCCACTTGTCAGTTCAGCGTATTAATAACTGAAAATTATCTCTATGCGTTTTAACTCTGAAAACAACCTCTCATGGGACCACCGACTTCTCAGTCACCAGGGAGGACTTCGAAACAGAGAGCATCTCTCAAGTACCTTGATGCACAGCTCCTTCAATGGAGTGGGAGGAGGTGCCAAGCCTTCCCGACTGACCACCCCATGCCTGAGATAATAACAGTGATTCTGGGATGCTGAATCCAACCTTGAATGAACTAAGCACAGGATGAAAGCCAAGAACATCCCACCTCTACCAGGTGTGAATAACAAGTTGCCCCAATACAGTCAATGTCAATGTTCCTCTTTAGGCTACTGAACATCTACCCTATACCATTACTGGTGAGTACATGCTGAGCACTTTCATTAATCTCTGAACCCATCAAAGGTCTTGTTTATCTCCCCCAAGCACAGCAGAGCCGGATGTGACGGGAACTTTATTATTAGTCTCCACAAACACAGACTCAAAGGCAGCTTCTTGTTCCTCCAGAGTGTCGGAAGGAGTGGCTCCAGGAACCAAGGTGGTCTTGGGGACAGCTGACTGATGCTCTGCCATCTTCTCCAGGTCTGTGGTCTTTGTCCCTTTCCTTTTGCCAAGGATTCGGATATAATTAGCCGGCACAAGTCCTGTTGTCTGGCCATCACGACTGGCCAAAAGCCACCCACGAATTTTGGGCTGTTGTTCTGGTAAGAAAGAAAAGAAATTTGCAGTTAGCGGAAGAGCTCAAGACACCAGATGCAGAGCTGGCGAAGTAGCTGAAGAGCTCCACAAAGACCGGTCTGGTTGGATGTTTGTGTGACCCACTCGAAATTCTCAAGGCGTGAATGGAAACAACGTGAAACAACATTAGAGATGTAAAGATAAAAGCAACGATCAAATTACAGACACTTAAAATAAAGGACTTGGACTACATCCAAAGTAAATCAAAGGTAAGAGATTCAGAAAGGATTAGCAAATCTCATAAACTGGAAGCTAGTATAAGTTCCAGAAACTGAATCCAAATACATTGCATTCCTTTTAACAGAATATGTTTTTAAAACTATATTTAAATCAGCTTTGCATTTAAACACTAGCCAGGTAGCCTTAGGTGACAAGAAATTGCATTCAAACACGTAAGGGGACTGGGGGGGGGGAACACACGCTAACCCCCCTCTGCATCCAGTATAGAAACCAAACAGATTTTAAAAAGACAGTGCCCCTCATCCCATCCATGCACAGCAGGGGCTGTTAAGACTTGGGCAGTATGACAAGTGAAGAGAGGAGGGCCTGGCGTGCTCTGGTCCATGGGGTCGGATACGACTTAATGACTAAACAACAAACAGTACGACAAGTAGGTAAGCAATGTTTCTGCCAGCCTTTCAGCTTGCAGGGAGAAAACATTGGGGTCTTATTTGCAAGCTGATTTAAAGACTCTGCTGATCTGTTAAGCATGAGAAGACAAGAATTCTTGGTGGATAATAACAGAGCAAGGCAGAAAGCCTAAGACAGGGCATATGGGGGCAGCTTCAAGAAATTAAGAGGGGCTGCTAGAAGGAGAAAACCAGGACAGCAAAACCAAGCTGCACATGACCAGGAGCGAAGGATGGGATGAACGTTTAACACGTTTGATAGAACCGGCCACGTGTTTGGCCCTGCATCTCCAGGGCTGAAGCACTGATAAAAATTACGCAACAAATCTTAAGATCACAGGCACAGAAACTGCTACAGAACCATGCAAACTAAGGAAATAGATGGGTCAATGCTTGCAATAAGCAGTGGCTCCTGCCCTTCCGAGGACTGAGCCGCTGGCCACCCAAAGCCCCCAATCAATCTTTCTACAGTTTAGCTAACCCAGACAATGTTTCTATGGATCCCCACACATTCTGCACTGCCTGTTGGGAACGGGGGTGAGAATCACAATGAACGTACCTTTTGGTGCCAATTTTAGCATTTCACCAGCACGGAAAGAAATTTCTTCTTCCGAAACAGCACTAAAGTCATATTCTGCTCTCCCGACAACATGATCGTCTTCTCCACTTGCCCAGTTACTGGAAACTGTTCCACAGAGGAGGTGAGAAAGAGAGTTAATGAGTGTGTTCGACGAGTACAACCCCTTGTAAGAAGCAATGTGACACAAAGCCTAGTACAGGCTTGAGCAATGGATTCAAGGTGCCAAGAGCAATGTCTACTCATGAGCCAAGTGATAAACTTGTAACCAGATATGGGCACGAACTGACCGTCTGACGGTTTGTGCTGGTTCGTTTAGCAACCAAAGAGGTGTTTGGTGCTTCAAAGCCACACCTCTTCTGGCAAGTGCCCACTCAGAGGCAGTGCTCAGAGAAGGTGGGGCAGGGAGCCCAAGTCGTTGCCTTCGAGTGGGCGCTAACTGGAGGAGGTGGGGCTTTGAAGCGCCGAACACCTGTCTAGCCGCTAAACGAAACACCACAAACCGCCAAACCAGCAGTTCATGTCCATTCGCTACCTGGTGAAGATTATCCTCCACGCTGAAAAGAAAGAATTCTGTTTAGAGCGGTGATAGTAAGACAGTATGTCGAAATCACTTCCATTACAAGTAACTGATCTGACGCCATATAACCCTGTCGTACTGCATTCCTAAGCTAAAGAGACTTTTCTGAGAGGGTGAGGAAATCACTGAGATAAAGTGTTTAGTTCCTCTTGATTTTATCATTCAAATTATACCTGTATCGTCTCTGCCCCAACAGTTGTTGTCTAAGACTGCACAGGGATCCACAGAAACACTGGAATCATAAACTCCTTTAGGGATACCAACTCATTATCATTTTTTGCAATCTCTCTTTAATGTTACAGATTGCAATCCTCAAGAATATCTGTGATCATTAAATCCCCTTCAGTTTCCTCCTCTCCTTCATACAAAACTAAGATGATAAGCAGCCCAATCTTGTTCCGAAATGCTCTTTAAAAATTCCTGCCCGTCAGTAGACCTGCACTGCCTTTTCACAGGGGTGCAGACTGAGAAATATTCTTTTGCATCAAGACTGCCTGCCCAGAAATACCATAATTAATTAGCACTTCCCATTTTAACCGAGACTTGAAGCAGCTTTAGAAACACTGTTTAGCCCCATCAGCGGTTGGAACATTGATATATGATTAAGGCTGAAAAGGGCAGGGATAGAGAAAAGAACTCATGCAGGAAGGAGTATGGGGGGGCAGTAAGTCTAGCAAGAAGGCGTGCACACAACAGACAAAAATAATTCTTGGAAGGAGGTAAGCATTCCCAAGGATGCCTCCCAGTTTACAAGGACGGATGTTGTAGCTGTAGTGGTCTTGCTAAACGGCACCTTGCCTAGTGAACGCTATCAAGCAAGAGCTGCAGCCAGCACAGTGTTTAGTGGAATTAAGACATTTCAGGTCATCTGCAAAATATCAGAGGTATACATGGATACTTATTTTAGGGACACTCTGTGAGCTAATCATCAGCCTTGTAAACAGCCAGTTGGCTGGCCTCCTGTTCAATGGGATCACCCTAGCCGACTGGGCAACAAATGCTTTGGTTAAACACAGGGCAGTGCTCTCCTTATTACCATGCATTCTATAGGAAAGAGGAAAGACTAAAGGCTTCTTCCATCATCCTGACTGAAGAAAACTCTTACCTGTTTCATCCTCGGCGCAGGTAGACAGCAGCTTCCAAATGAGGTAGGGTCCCCCGAGAACGACAGCAAAGAACAAGAAAATTGGCCAGGACTTGGTGGCGTTGGCGGCCCTTTCGTCGGCACCGACGCAAGCCACGGTCCCTTCACTTTCTGCCCACAAATCATCATTCTCTGAGCTTTTCCGCAGACCCAGCAGCCTCTGCAACCGCTTGTAGAGGTACCTTATAGTTCTGACTAAAGCAAAGGCCGAGAACACCTTGGCGAAGTGGATTTTCAGCCGGGAGAAGTGATTGGCGACATCCAAAACGGCTCGAAAGCTGTTGTAGACGGCCGAAAAGGTGGCGTCCATCATCATGCTCACAGAGGCGAAGGCGTGCACGATGCTTTCGATGGACTGGAAGGCCCCCCGGCTGCTTTCCTCAGCTTGCTGGACGAATCGGCTGGGAGGAACGTCGTCCATCCGAAACCGGTTGTAACCCAGGCCGCCATAGCCGTAACTGTAAGGGCTGTAGTTCCCGTAAAAGGAATTCCCAAACATGCCGGTTCCATAGCCGCCATAGCTTGACGAAAAAGAGCTGCTGTAGGCAGGCCGGAAGGTGTTCAGGGCGGTGCCGCTGGTCTGCTGTGATGGTCTTGGCATTACCGGAGGGGGCACCCGAGTCAGCGTGGGTTGCCCCGGCCTACTCAGTGGGCTGGCCCCCACATCAGCCGCTCTGGAAACAACAAAGCCCATGGTTAGTACCCAAGGTGGTTTCGTGTTCTCGGCAGTCCCTCCTTCCACAACTCCTCCAAAACGCAGATGGCAGACAGACATTGGGGGAAAAAAATCACTTTTTCTACTACCATTCCCAGGATCGCCACGCAATCACAGTCACACCGTAGGTAGCATTGAGAAGGGAGTGTGCAATGTGTAGTCAGAATGGAACCCCCTTATAGCAATCTTAATGGGGCTTTCAAAATAAAGAGTTTTTTAAAAATTGATCATTGCGCTCTGTTGCTTTTAAATCTGTTTTTAGTCTTGATTGTATTTACCATTTTTAATACAATACTTGTTCAATTCTTTTTTAAAATATCTGTATGCTTACTGTTTTTAGCTTTTAAATACTGTCTTTTAATGATGTAAGTCGCCTTGGTTCCTTTGAAGGAGAAACGCACAGTAAGAATACAGTATAAAGAAAAAGAAAGGAAAATTTTACCAGGGCCACCCCACCCCCATGAATTTCCATGGCCAGGCAGAGATTCGAACCCAAGTCTCCTGAGTCCATCATATTATCCACTACAGCACCCTGGAAGCACTGGGAAACCTGGAGGTTGTCTTTCTCAGCCCAACACGGCTCACAGGCATGCAATGAGAATAAAGCAGGGGAGAGGGGGAACTGTGATGTGCGCTGCTTTGACCTCACCGGGAAAAGGTAGGATAAAAGTAATAATGATAATAATAGTAACAGAAAAACTCAGCTCTGTTGTGGGGTGGGCAATTTCAACAGATCTGGGGCCAACTTTCTCAACCTGGGAGCAAAATCTAGCCACGCCAGGCCCGCTCTCCACTCACCCTGTATGTTTACAAACTGGCACTAACAGTGGCAATGAATCTCCTTTTGAGACAGTAGTCTCAAAGGGTGGATTTAAAGGATGGATTTGAGCTATACAACTAGATCAATAAAGGCCAACAATGTCGAAATCATCCACGTGCAGCTCTTCTGACCTGTTTTTTTTAAACTGAGGGAAAACAGGAATGCTAATATTTAACAAAGACCGCAGATAACTGGCTTGCACCATTAGTACGTGTGAGGAGCACACAGGTAGCCAGCTGCTCGCAACTCATGGCGATGAGAGTAGGATTTGATAGGAACTGGAGCCCAACCACATCTGGACAAGGCATTCTCACCCCTCTGTTGGGGTGAGTGTGTCCAAAAGTCACAGCAATATTTTTTTTAATCAGGAACAACATGTAAATGGTGATAGTGTGTTTATGGATTCCTGCCTGGTAGACTCATGTTAATTTTTAACCCGAGCTGTTGTGGATTTAGATAAAAAGTGGCAGCCACTACTCAATGAAGTAGACGGATGAAGGCTGTTGTAAAAGAATTAGAAGAAATCAATTGGTATTTCCCACATTGATCTGCTTTTTTTTACCATCCACGCTATCATCCAACTGTCCTTGACTGGACAGAGCATATACAGTGCCTCGCTTTACGACTGCCCCGCATTACGACGAATCCACTTTACGACTAGCTTTTTGCGATCGCAACTGCGATCGCAAAATGATGGTCTAAATGGGGGAATTTCGCTCTGCGATGATCGGTTCCCTGCTTCGGGAACCGATTCTCCACAAAACGATGACTTTTCAACAGCTGATTTCAAAATGGCCGCCAGGTAAATAAAATGGTTCCCCCTGTGTTTAGGGACAGATTCCTCGCTATACAGGCAGTGAAAATGGCCGCCGTACGGAGGATCTTCGCTGGACGGTAAGTTTTAAGCCCATTTGGAGTGAAATACATCTGTACCAGGGTCTAAGTGTGAGGAGGGAGGGGCAAGCAGTAAAAATGAAAGTGAAACCTGAGCAGCTTACAAATCTTGGGATCTTTGTGCACATAAGTTGATATTTTTTTGAAGGTACCGTATTTGTTTAACCACTTCAGATAGTAAACATATACAAGAATACTGTATGTAAACTATATAAGGTTACTGTTTTAGTTAAGTAAAACAATTTAAATAGTTCTCCAAAGATAAGCAATTAATCTAACTAAACAAAATTCCATTCTGATATAGCTGTTTTACTAATCTGACAGGTTATTACTCCAAATATAAAATCTTCATCTGGTTGCAAATATTAAAGACTATAATTATCAGCAATTCAACAGCCAGTCACTAGCCCCTATATTTATTCACAGAACCATCCTGAAGAGGCTCTGTCTGGGCACCAGACAGCAAAAGTTCGCAGTAAGTTGCAATCAGATGCATATTTATGCAGTTCTTGGAAACTAGTTAGGCTACCATGAAATAATTTTACAGCATGGTCCTATAGGCTAAATCGGAAGCTAAATCTAACCAAATTCAGCTTACCTGAAGATAGAAGTTATGTAACCTTAATTACCGAGATAACACAAATAAGGAATAATTATTATTACTCCAGAGCTCTTGTTCCAACCACACCTATTTGGGTGGGAAAGCAGGGCTGAGAACATGTCAGACTATCAGCAAATGGTAGCTGTGGCTTTCACTGACCAAAAGTCCCACTAGAAAAATTATCGCAAGGGGACGGACGCAATCAGAGGAGCAAACTTTGAAGGCATCAGGACGTGGAGAACTTGTGGACTACTGGAAACTGCACAAGGGAGGAAAAAATGTCTCGTGGAGATGGTGTGGAAAACCAATACACACACACACACACACACACACACACACACACACACACACACACACACACACACACACACACACATCTACATGCATGATAACACCTACACACACCCTTTATAACGAGTAAATGATTACATAACACATGGTAAAATGAGGTTTTGTAATGTATGAATATTGCCTAAACGAATCTTTCAGGTTCTAAAACCAGACATGGGGAACTTTAACCCACACAACACCAGGCTATTCCAATCCCCACATGCATTTATGAGCACATGTTGCAGACAGAATCCAAAACGTGCAGAAATAAAAACCAGTTATGGATTTTTTAAAAAATAATATATTCATGAGGTTCCTAAAATGACCATGCTACCAAACCTTTATGAAATGGTGCTCTCCACACAACTTTCCCCCACTTTGTAGCCTGCCCCATGCATGTGGAGGCAACAGATACTAGATTATTCAAGAGACAGGCACCTTGATAAATCTATTTTAGGGGCTCTGGAGAAAAGAAAAGCACATCCCATAATAATAGATGAAGCATTTTTAAATCTTACCATTTATATATATATATATATATATATATATATATATATATATATATATATATATATATATATATATATATATATATATATAAAACCCTGCCTTCCTCTTAAAGAAAGTACTTTTATTTTCTAAAAAAGGAGTCCCCAATAATGGGATTATTACGATAAAGAAAAAATCAGGGGGAGTGGAGTTCCCCTGTTTCTTCTCCTCCCTGTCAAACTCATGAATGGAGGGGGCAAGAAAAACGAGGGACGAAGATGATAAGGTGGTTCCCGCCTGTAACTGTAAGTGGGAAGGGTTGGGATGAAAAGGCTCCAGCGATGGGAATGGGGAATTGCAGAGTTCATTCCAAAAACCTCCCTCTGAAAACACAGCTTGGACTCCCTCAGCTTGGAAGTGCCCCTGGATCTGTCTCTGAACCTCCACGCTCAGGTTTTGGGGGTGGTGAGGAGTGTCTCCGCGCAATTAAAACTAGTGCACCCGTTGCACCCATTCCATGGTGGCAAATGCCTTAGTTACATCCCGGCTGGATTACTGTAACAAGCTCTATGTTGGGGCTGCCTACAGAGAATATTAGGAAACTTCAGTGGGTCCAAAACAATGGCAGCCGGACTAACTGGGGTGGTCACTGGGATCTCTCTCGCACGCGCACCCACACCGTTTCAGCATCTTCACTGGCAGCCCATCTGTTTCTAGGCACAATTTAAAGTGCTGGTTTTAACCTGTAACGCCCTAAACAACTTTGGTCCAAGCGATCTCAAAGACCTCTCATCTCCCATTACCGGCTGGGTGTTAGGATCATCAGAGGAGGCCTTTCTCTCAGTCCCACCACCCTCACGGGTGCACTTGGTAGGGTCCCCAGAGAGGGCCTTCTCTGCGGCTGCTCCCGGACTTTGGAACTCCCTGCCACTGGAGGCCAGGCTGGCTTCCTCTTTGCTGTCCTTCCGCAAGCAGATAAAAGACCTTTCTCTGCAGGCAAGCTTTCTCTCAGCAACTGCTTGTATGAGTGGGGGATTTTAGATGGATTTTTTGTTACCATCTCTGTAAAAAAATTTACATTACCACTCTGACTGGATTTTTAGTGCTACTTGTGTTTTCTATTTCTCAGAGTTGCACTGTTTTTTTTTTTAAATTGATACTTCATGTTCTGAGGTTTAATATTGCCCTTTAATGATGCAAGCTGCCTCTTTATACTCCTTGTTCTTAGGTTTAAATATTGTCTTTTAATGATGTCAACCACTGTTGTAGACTCACTGCTTTCAACGTTAAATACCATCACTGCAGTAAGCTGCCTTGGGCCCTTTTCAAGGAGAAAAGCAGGGTAAAAAGAATATTTTAAATAAAATAAATAATTACACAGGGAGAAGGCCTTCTTTGTGGCTGCTCCCAGAGACTATGGAACTCCCTCCCACAGAAGGCCAGACTGGCCCCGTGTTTGTTGTCTTTCTGCTAGCAGTGGAAGAAGACCTTTCTCTCTCCGGGCAGGTTTTATTCTTGCAAATATGGCTGCTTTGAGATGGATTTTAACACCAGGAGACTTTGCACTTTTGGTTACTTTTAAATCTGTTTTTCGTATCGATTTCTATTGCCATTTCAGATACAGCATTTCTCAAATCCCTACACTCGCCTATTTGCCATCTTTCAACCTCCAAACTTATACCCACTTTCTCGATGGATGGGGTATAAATCTAATAAAATAAGTAAATCAATAAAACATTGTTGTTTTTTAAAAAAAAGCTTATCAGCCGCCTTGGGTCCTTTTTAAAGGAAAACCTTTCAATAAATGGGCTCCTATCCTACTTTGACCAAGGTGGAGGGCCTAAAGGACGCCGCCGTCCCCCCAATTAAAAAGAAACCAACCCAACCCTCGCCCTGAGGCCACTTCGCAGCCTTGTCAAGGGGGCTCCTGGGCATGTGGAGAGCGCTCTCTCTTCTCCCTCTTCCGCCCCCCCCCCCCGGCCGGCCCTGGAGGGGCTTGGGAGCCCCCGGGGACGTCTTGGAGAAGGGAAGGCCTTCTTGGAGGCTCGGCGGAGGACCTGGCGGTAACTCACAATCGCCGGTTCTCCCAGGGCTTCGGCGGCGGCGGTTGGTTGGCGGCCATCCCCGCGCAACGGCCTCCCCCGCTCGGCGGCCCCCTGACGCCCGGCCGGAAGTGACGCCACCTGGCCAGCCGAGCGCCGAGCCTTCGAACCCTAACCCCTCCTCTCCCCCCTCCCCTCCTTCCGGGCGCTCATCGATCGACTGCCTCTGGCGGCGGCTCGTCAGGCCTCTACCGCGCCAAAGAGGCAAGAGGAGGAGAGCATACATGGCTTCCGGTTCCCGAGATTGCAATCTCAAAAAAAAGGTTTTTTTTTTTTGAAAGGCAGGCTGGAAGGGAACCCTCGGGATCATCGAGGCCAGCCCTTCTCAAGGAGGCCCCGGTGGGGAATCGAACCCTCCCCTCCCAACCTCTGGCACCACAGCCAGAAACCTCAACCACTGAGCTGTCCCTTTCAATAAATGGGCTCTTATCCTACTTGTTCTGAATGAATGAATGAAAAAGACAAAAAAATGGTGGCAGTTTAAATTTATTACTGCAAGAGGTCCCGACTATGGTGGTGAGGAACACAGTCAATTTGTATTTTGGTTTATGTATTTATGTTTATGTTGTAGTTTAAGAAATAAACAATATATTTAAAATAAGTTTATTCTAGGCAATAAATAGTTTTTTTAAAAAATAATTTTTTTTACCCCAGGCGGCTTACAACATTGAGAGACCATGTTGAAAGGGGAAAACAATGAGTATACAACAGTGGTTGGCATCATTAAAAGAAGAGACGGCTTACATCATTTAAAGGCAATATATGAATATTAAACAATATATGAATATTAAAAAAGGGGGGGACACAAATGTCACTCTTGAGCAGTGGTTCTTAACCTTTTTGAAAGAAATGCCCCCTTGAGCCATTGAGGAAGTTATCGCCCCCCTCCCTGAGGTGATGATATCTTACCTACCTACCTACCTACCTACCTACCTACCTACCTACCTACCTACCTACCTACCTACCTACCTACCTAGTCTCCCTCCCCACCCGGGTGTGAGGCAGTGCTTCATGGGGCGAGGATGAGGACCCAAGAGACCCTTTCCTTTCACCCGATCCACACTCAGTGCTCCCCTAAAGGAGAAAGGCAAGACGTGGCAGGTAGAAAAAGCTGGATGAACTGGCGGCGGCAGCAGCACCGGATCTACTGCCAGCACTGCGGCTGCAGTCGCCTTCACAGGTTTGGCTTGCTCCAGCGCCCCCCATCGCCCCCCTTCTGTTCTTTCACCCCCACACCGCCCCTTTTCGTTCTACCGCCCCCCTGAAAAATGAAATCGCCCCCTGGGGGGCATTATTGCCCACGTTAAGAACCACTGCTCTTGAGCACTAAAAAACCCAGTCAAAGCTGTGATGCGTAACAATTCATCTAAAAACCACACACAGGTGACTAAGGCAAAGCCTGCCTGCAGAGAAAGGTCTTTGCCTGGTTGCAGAAGGGCAGCAAAAGTGGGGCCAAGCTGGCGTCCAGTGGGAGGGAGTTCCAAAGTCTGGGAGCATCTCCACCAAGCGCACCTCTAAAAGTTGGTGGGATCAAAAGAAAGGCCTCCCCTGAGGATCTTAACACCTGAGTTAAGGCTAACTCTTATTGTCATCCTCTGGTCTGTTATGAGTTTGGGTGAAGCAACAATAAAAAACAAAGGGGTGTGTGTGTGCATCCTGGCCATTACACCTTATGTTTTTCTCCCACCTTCAAGGATCAGCGGTACCCATCTGGGCTTTTTGTTTTCTCATTAATGTGACTGAAACATTCTGTGTTTTATAGGTCTTATATTTATGTGGCCTTCATGCATTTACTTTAGGACTTCTTTCTGGGTCATCCTCTCGCTCCAGGAAACCCTTAAGCCTCCTGTGACAAACTTGCACTTCAATCATTTCTAATTTCTAAAACAAGCTAAAGTTTTTGTTGCATCCTATGGGGCGACTTCTATTCTTGTATGGATTCTACTTTCTTGTTTTTATTTTGTATCCTTAACTGCATTTTTGTTTTGACTTATATGCCTCCCTATGATGCTAAAGCACTCTCTGGGAGGTTTACAATGTAATTATGCGGGGCTCCGTGGTTTTTCCTGATTTAAAGACAGACCCGCTTTTCTTAACGAGCCTTTGGAGACCGTCTTCCTTACTTGCCTAATTATTGAGTAATCTTTGCAGATTTTTAATCCATCAGTTGTCCCATTATAAGATCAGCGGTGTCCAAAGGCGGTTAACATTTCTAATCAACAATTTAGAGGGGGGAAAGACAACAGTAAGTCCTGTGTGTTTGCCTTCCTTCCAATATTCATTAAAAAAAAAAAAACAGCCTGGTGTTTTCTTTTAGGTATTCAAAGTGTATTAATTTTTTTTATATCCACTACATGTTTGTTTTTAATACTACAAGTCATTTTGGAATGGTTGCCGTTCCCAAAAGTTACATTTTCGAGCTGCCCTTCTATTCCAACAGACCCAGATTCCCCCCCATCAGACCCCTTTCTCAGCATTTATGAAACAAAGAGCCAACGTTATTTAAAAGGCGGCCACCAAAAGAAGCCCCTGCTCAGTCTGTCAGCACTCTACATGAACTGCCTTCAGGAACCGGAAGTAAGGATTGCAATCTGTAGACCTTGAACCCCTTCAGGCTCCGTCGATGCTGCTGAGCCCAAAGTACAGTATTCGCTTCTGGAATCCGCTTCCTTTTTTATTCCGCCGGAAGTGAGGGCGGAAGAGGAAATGATTGGTACCGACACACCTCCTGGTACGACGGGGAAATGGTTCCCCCACTTTTTTTGGAAAAAATTGAACAGCAAGCTGGCAACTGGACTAGCCTTTTATTTTTTTTATTTTTGTAAGAGGTGGGGGTTTGGCAAGACGTCTCACTTCGAAGAAAGAAGGCAGCGAAAATTGGACTTGCTGATACTTACTCAGAAGTAAGTCCCATTGACTTCCATAGGAATAGGACTGACTTCTTCCGTCGTCAATGCACATGGCGTGACAAAATTCACGCATGTGTGTATCTCTATCTATCTGTCTATCTATCTATCTATCTATCTATCTATCTATCTATCTATCTATCTATCTATCTATCTATCTATCTATCTATCTATCTATCTATCTATCTATCTAGTGTGTGTATATATATACTGTATAGTGTATGTTTATATATATATAGTGTGTGTGTGTATACTGTATATAGTGTATATACACATATACATATAGTGTTTGTGTGTGTATGTGTTCTGATTACTTAAAATGTGTGTGTGCATACATACTGTACATCTATGCATGTATGTATATCTGCTTAAAGTATTTTCAAACCAGCCTCTCTGAATTTCTATTTTGTCTGTAAAACAAATTATGTAATTAAAATAATAATATTATTCCAAATGCAGGCTCTGTCGTCATGATTCCCCTGACAGAAAAGGACAAGATTGTTGCTCAGCTGTTACTGAAATTTGGAGCGTGCCCCCGCTGTGTTCTCCGGTTCTGCCGTGTGGGCCTGCAAGCTTTGTACAGGCAGCCTCCTAAGGTTTGGTTCAGTTAAAGTAGACGTTGGTGATGGGAGTTGTTTTTAAATGTTGGCATGCCTAACCAGTCTTCTGCAAAGGAAGGGGAATATTCTTAGGGAACAAAGGGAGGCTTGGGGCATAGAGGCAGGGGCCACAGAGATTGCAGGATCTTGAAGAAGAAGAAGAAAAGAAGCCGTGTGGGAGGAAAGGCAAGCTGTAGAACTGTTCATTGTGTGTTGTGGGTTTGAATCTGTGTGTGTGTGTGTGAGAGAGATGGTAAGCAAATAGTATTCACTGACGTGTTATCTTTGAGAGCACTGCATAAAGAAGCAGCTAAGTGCAATATTAGACATTTCATCCATTTCCTCAACAAAATGGGAAAGATAAAATCTGAACGCATATTAATCACAAGAAGTTCTTGTAACCCACTGCTGTTCCTGTAGGCTTTTTGTACTGAAGTCCCCTGCCCTGGGATAGCATTTGTTAATCTGTCCTTGCGTTTCCCCTCTGTTTCTCTCTGCCACCATAGCACATTCAGCTAGTTCTTCTGCCTGATCCTCTATCATTTGCAGATTTCTTGTCTTGTCCGGTTCTGTTGCTAACCAAACACACAGTTGCAGTTAGGTGCTTTGACTAAGGTTGCCCTTATTCTCCTAGCTGATTTCTAAGACTTTTCCACTAAGAGAACCAAAGATTTCTAGATAAATTCAACTGCCTTGTACAAATTCAGATGTAGTTGCATGTAGGTCCATGTAGTTGCATATTATTTCCTTGGACCAGCAGCTGCTTTTTGAGGTCACAGTCAAGGGGTTTTCCCAGATTTGTGATTGGAAGTCCTCTAATGCAGTGGTCCCCAATCTTGGGCCTCCAGATGTTCTTGGACTACAACTACCAGAAGCCTCCACCACCACCTCTGCTGGCCAGGATTTCTGGGAGTTGAAGTCCAAGAACACCTGGAGGCCCAAGGTTGGGGACCATTGCTCTAATGTATGAGTGTGTGGATGAAGAGAACCTGTGTACCTCTATATGTAATGTGCTCTGTCAGTGAGTGAGAGTATTAAATGAAACTGGGTATTCTCTTATTTAGTGTATTTCAGACTCTCTTCTTTCATAACTTCTCTTCTTTTCATTTTTCACTTCATCCACTTAGAAGTCCAGGCTACAATGTCTTTCATTCTCTGACTGGGAACCAGCACACTTTTTATTTAATTAATTAAGGCTTATCCTGCCTTTCTCCCCAGTGGTGATTCCTCTTCCTGGTTCCTTTTCTCACTTCTGCTGTTGTTACTGCAATCCTCTATACTATAGTGAGACTTACTCCCTGCTGAATGGGCATAGAATTGCAGTGGAGGTCTGTGAATCTCATCACATGCTAAAGAAGCTGCTTTTAGCAGTTCATCAGTTTGAATTTGCTGATATTTACTTACTCTGTTTTCTTATTCAATCAGGAGTTACTTAGCGAACTGCGTGAGTTCCTAGATAACAGCAAAGAGGAGGAGGAATTATCTTGTGAAACAGCAGATCCACCATGTAAAAGACCCAGGCTGGAGAATACCAAAGAATCTGAAGAGCAGACCCTGAATGGAAGCCATCAGCTGGACAGTGCAGAGGATGATGGAAACACATCTCCTGCTGCTTCTGATGGAAAGAATTCAATGCCAGCTATTTGTACAATATGCCTGGGGATTCTGCAGGAGCTCTGCGAGGCAGATTTTGTTAAAGCAGTAAGTGGTGACAGACCATCTATCGGCTTTGAAACAAGCAGTCCTTTCCAGCATCTGGTGTTCCAAGTTTTTGCTTGTGGCTAGGCCAAACTCTGTTACAAAAAAAAAATCTTATTTAAGCTTCCCATCCCATACATGCTGACCTGCCAATAAGTTTTACTCAATGCAATTCAACTTGCTTCCAAATGAACATGGTTAATATCAGACAGAGAGGGTTGGCCCAGAATTGCAGGACCTTGGGAGGCTCCCAGTAGTCAGCTGACTATAATGGGGGTGTATGTTTCAGTTCTTACTTCAAAGAAATGTATTTCCTCCGCTTTGATTTCTTTTAGGAGTTTGGTTTCTCCAGAGCTCCATGCCTGAACAATCACACTTATATATGAACTCCCTCTTTCCTAATGCAAGTCACGAAACAAAAGCAAATTAATTTGCAAACTGGAAAATAAGGCACGTTCGTGTTAAAGTGCCACACAGGTTTTTTGTTTGTTTGTTTGTTTCTTAAAGAAGGTCTGCTTCAGCCCTGGGGCTACACTAGAGAATCTGTATCATTTAAGTATGACCCAAAGTGTGAAATCCAGCCAAGATTTTCTATCTGTCTCAACATTTTGAGGTGCCTCGTGTAAAATGGTGTCATTACTCTGGAGAGTCCAGATCAAAAAGTTATCACTTTGGGGATCCTGAATGGAGGGTTTTGACTCTAGAGGCTCCTAACTTATACCCTGAAGCTCGGTGCTGAGGTCTGAATTCAGTGGCGCTGTCATTTACATCCATGACTCCTCCTGTGTGGGTGATCACAGAACAAAGGAAGGCCAGTTGCTTTAGAACAAGAACAAAGGAGTCGGCAGCAAAAGTCTGAGCCAGCAGAGCCAAATGGCAACGCCCTAAGGGCTCTTTTATTGACTTAGCATGATTACATAGTATGTTATGAGAGAAAGAGATAGGATACTAGTTACCTAATCATAACTAGGATTGGGATCTAGCTGCCCAGAGTGGTCGGAAGACCAGATGGGCGGGGTATAAATTAAATAAATAAAGAATAAATAAAATAACACTTTGATCTTATGCTCTACCTCTAAGCGAAAGGGCTGAATAAGGGGCTAGCCCGCCTGCTGGCAGCTGCTGCATCCTGCCAGGAGTGTATTCACGTCACTGAAGCATAATGCAGCTACAGCCTCGAAGCAGAAGTTTCCCACACGCCTGGTTCAACCGGTTCCTCCCTTTTCCATGTCAGAGTCCTGGCTGCTCGGGATCAGGGTGGTAACTGCTCCCCCGGATCGACCTCTGGTGCCACGCCTGTCTGCTCTTGCAGAGGGGAAGACATGAATGATCTCAAGGGCTTGACGAATGTTTCAAATGGACTAATTTACGGTGGTGGTGAAGACTCTGGAGTTGGCAGGGCCTGGTACGAATGTTATCTGACTGGGGTTCCATCAGCCCTATCTTGAATGAGTATTAAAGACTCATTGAGCTTGTAAGCCAATATCACCTGGAAGGTCACATGTTCCTTTCCCTAAGCTGGGTGTATGACTTGAGCTTTTGCTGTGTTGTCAAACCAAATATTTTGCCTGCTTCACTAAAAACAGAGCTTGGGGATCACTTTTAGGGATAACTGACCCCAGACTCCCCCAGCCAACCTGAAGACCCTTGGCTACATACACACACAGCAGTGGGTGTTTAGATTATTGGGTTTCCCCCCCTTTGCTCGTCTGTCTGCTGCTCAAATTGACTTCGTTAGCAGGTCCTGTTCCATATAAAGGTTGAGTCTTGGTGGTAGATTCCCAGCTGATGTATGATTAGTATCAACATTTGTGTTTAAGTATTGCTTTTCAACCCATGAGGATCTCCAAAGTGAGCTATAATCACAAAAAGCTGAACTATTTATTTAAAAACAGACAAAAACCAATAATTAAAAACCTATTTTAAACGTCATCCTCATTTTAAAACCAGCAATCCTGCTTTAAATCTGGTTTGAACCCTGTTTGAATACTGGTTTTTAAAAACCTGCTTGTTTTGGCTTTTGTACATAGGTGGGGCTGGCTGCCATAATAATATAATCTTAGAACTGCAGAGCTGGAAGGGACCCGATGGATCATCGCATCCAGTCCCTGTCAAGGACACTTCACTGGGGCATTGAACGCTCTACCTCTGGCTCTGCAGCCAAAGACCTAAACCACTGAGCTGTCCAGCAAGAATTCAACAGAACCTAAAAAGCCATATGTTTCTCAGCCCTGATCTATTATTCCCGTCCCCCCAACCTACGATTTTTGACCTAATCATTATTAACCTGTGTTACTCCTGAATTTCTGGTTGAAGGGTTCTTCTGGGTAAGGGTGGTGGTCTTTCCCTCATCACTAGGACTGCCAGAACCAGATTTTTATCAGCTGGCAGGGGAAATCCATATGTTCTCATCTCTATGTAGAAGCTCTTAACAATTCTATTCCAACATATTTGTGAGGCACTTTGGGTAATATAAATTATCCTGAGATTTGTCCGTGTTGTTCTCACCGAAAACAGCTACGGAAATATTTTGCACTCTGTATAGTAGCGTACAGCATATTTTGAATAATTCTCCCTCTGTATTTTTCAGGTGTGCCATAAAATTAATTCCTCTGAATATCAGTTTTCCAGCTTTGTGTTTTCAGTGTCTTTTCCACCTCAGCTCTCTGTCAGGGAGGTGAGTATTTTCTTTACATTTCAACTGTGGCCTGTGAAGAGGAGAAAAGAGATAAGTTACCCCCAAATACTGTGCTTTTTGTTGGCCTGGAAATGCACCTTACTGGTGAAGACAGAATGATATGCAATGTCTTACAACGTGGGGCCAGTGATAACGAGGCAGGGAGGACCGGAGAGATTTTTGTTTATTTCAAATTTCAAGCATTGCTTTAGGATGCCTATATTTGTTATTCCAATCTAATTTATCTCATGTGACCTTGATGTATTTGTGGAAGACACCGTTCCTGGACAGACTTTTGCTAGCCAAGTTGCAGAATGGAAGGGTATAAATCTTTCATTTAATTTATCACCTCTCTCTCTCTCTCTCTCTCTCTCTCTCTCTCTCTCTTTCTCTCTCTCTCCTGCCCCCCCTCTCCTCCCTTCCTGTTTCTTTTCCCACCCCTTTTCTCGGTCCGCCCTGGCAGCATGCAGCGTGGCTGCTCGTAAAAGAAGAAACGGGGTGAGTGCTTTGGGGACAGAACTTGAACCCTTGAAGCAATGTGGGAAGAAGCAGAACTGACAGATTCATTCGTCAGCTACCTTCCCTTTTTCTTTGCAGGAAACAGAACCTGTTAGTGGAAAAAGAGGATCTCGTTCAGCTGAAAGAAGCATACAAGTGGATTATCCACCCCTTGTTCTTAGAAGAGATGGGGGTCCCTGCTGATGGCAAGGTGATTATATGCAGATACAGTTTTAAATGATACCTGTTTGTTTATTTATTTAAAATATTTTTATCCCACCTTTCTCCTAAGAAAGGGTCCAAGGCGGCTTACATTATTAAACACAATGCTCAAGCTAAAAATATTATTCCGACATTAAGTTCATTAGTAACATTGTATTAAGTATGATAGATAAAGCATTCCTAAAACAGATTGAGAAGCAACGTAATGCAAACTGTCTCATTTTAAAACCCCTCGTAGCCAAGTTGAAGATGCAGAAGAAAACGGGAATGGGTTAAATCAGCAGTGATGACTTCAGAAATGACGTTCTGCTCGCTTTCCTTTTTGTCACAGAGCCTGTTTGAAGTCAGCGTGATTTTTGCTCATCCAGAAACCGACGAGGATTGCCGTTTCCTGTAAGTTGCAATGGGGGGGCGCAGGATGTTTCAGTGAGAGGAGCCGAAGGGGCTCAATGTCCCCAAGCCCGGCTTCTGGGACTTGAGTGGGGAATCATCGTCCTCCTCCTCATTGCCTCCTTCATGATATCTGCCCCCTTCCATCGCTTGCTGGTGGGCAAGCTGCCCACCAGCCTGTCTCCAAGGTTTAGCAGCCTAGGGAGCAAGGTCAAAGGGAGCTTCCTGACCACATGCTTGGAATGTGCCCACCGGTGCTTCCCCCTGGCGGATCCTGGCTCTGTTCTGCCTTATGTAGATCAGCAGTAGGGACCATGCAATAGCAGTGGTGAGTCCAGAGAATAGAGGATAGGCAGACGGGCCCAGATGGCACTCGGGGCCTCTAGTCTCCATTCTTGCATGCACCACACCTTTGTAGCAGTTCAGGATTGTCAAGGCACAGTAGAGGGAAGGATGGCCTCTGAAGATGTGATCTTTATTTACTAAAAGAGCCCAGTCTGTTTCTGCTCATTGTCTTAGGACCCTCTTCAGAGATCTCTGATACAGAGATTTCTGATGATCTCTCACCTTCGCTCAAATGTCAAGTGAAGGTCACTGGAGTTTCACCTAGAAGGGAGAGCGCTGTGCTTGCCAAGGTCACTCCCCTGAATGGTGAAGACCATTATTTCCACCTTTGAATCCCACCTATGCTGAACTGGGGGGGGAGTAGGACCCCCCTGGATAAGGGGGTCCTACTTCCCCCCCCAGGGTCCGCATAAGTGGGACTCAAAGGTGGAATGATAAAGTTACCAGAACTGGCCACTGGACATCATGCTGTGTATAGGGTTCCTTATTGAAAATAGCATTCTCTGTCTTTTAGCATTTGTGGGGAGGGGGCTTGGAATGGATCCCCCATGTATATGGGGGTCCTACTGTAACTCATCAGCCTATGCACATGCAAGTTGCCAGCGAATGGACTCAGGGGAAAATATAAATAAAAATAAAATAAAAACATGGTGGGTGGCTCTACCGATAGGCCTCTGTTCCGCCTTTTCCATGTGTAGCTTCTATGGCTTAACACAGTTTTGGAAAGGGTTCAGTTTCATGGGATGTTGAGAGTGAGGTTTAGGGGAGATGGGGAAGGGTTATCATTCAGCAGTAGAGCTTGGCCATGTCACTTGTCTCAGATGACAACTCCCATCTAGCCAGTACAGTGGTGCCTCGCTTGATGAGGATAATCCGTTGCAGCAAAATCGCTGTTAAGCGATATCCTCGTCAAGCAAAATAAAAAATCCCATTGAAATGCATTGAAAACCCGTTCAGTGCGTTTCAGTGGGATGAATAACTCACCGTCCAGCAAAGATCCTCCCTAGGGCGGCCATTTTCTGCTCCCTGTCTTGCAAAAAAGCCTTTCTAAACACAGCAGGGAGCCATTTTGTACACCCAACAGCCATTTTGAAACCCGACAGTCAGCTTTTTTTGATCGTAGTAATTCAAAGAATCGGTTCCCAAAGCAGGGAACCGATCATCGTAAAGTGGAAAAAAAATGTAAACATTGTTTTGTGATCTTAAAAACTTCATCGTGTGGTGGATTCATCATCAAGCGGGATAAGCGTTAAGCGGGGCACCACTGTATTAGCATCATTGATGCGAAAGAGCCTGACTCTGCATGTGACCATTTTCCTTTGTTCCTAAGGATTGTTAAGACATTGGCCCTCTGAATAGAGACGGAGAGGCTTTTTCAGAGGAAACCTGCATCGTCTTACTGAAACATTGGGGCACTGGTTAAGCTAAGCCTTAGCCAGCTTGTCCCGAATGGCTCTGTTTTGATAGGAGATATTAACATCCTTTCAAAAGTAGTGGCACTGTTTGCATGACTGGTTTTCTCTCGCTTGTGTTTAGAGCTTCAACCTGTCCTAGTTGTTTCAAGCCCGCAAAGAACAAGCAGGTAAGCTACTTCTGGACAACATAACCTAAATTTTAACCTTTATTTTCATCCACATGGGAATGTCAGTTTCAGACACAAAACTGGCATTTTTAAATGGACATTATATATAATCCCTACATCAGCCAGAAGTGATTGTGTGAACTTGTTTAGCTTTTTTCAGTGTACGTAGGTTTTGAAACCAGCAGCTACATATATTTTATTTGTTTACCATATTTTTGAGAGATTGAAACTAACATTGGTATGCCTAGTCCAGTTTTCAACAAAGCCAGCTTCTGAAGCAGCTTACCGTTGGAATACATGAGAATATTCAGTGGCTGAAATCCTGTCGCTCAGTAGAGTAAGTCACACTAAAGTAGTCTCACTGAATCTGGAGGGATTTGGTAAGTCAGCTCCCTCATGAGTTCCATTGATTCAAATGGGCCTACTCTAACTGTGACTTACTTTAGCACAATAAATTGCAACTAGAGTAGTCCTATTTGAATAAATGGAACACTAAGCAACAGGATTTCAGCCAATGCATTTAAACCACTTACGAATAACATTTTTTCTTTTCAGACATTAAAAATAACATACAGAAACATAATAAAGAAAGACATTGGGCAAAAAAAATCCCCATTGCCTTCTGCTCATTAAAACTAAGTCAGAGAAAAAGCAGTGTTTAAGAGTGGCTGATACTGGATGTTTTGTTTTATTTTACTCTGCAGTCTCTTTTCACCAGAATGGCTGTTGTAAAGGCTTTGGATGCAATTAGCGAAGAAGATTTCCATAAGTAAGTCATGAACCTATTTTAGTCACAGTGTATGAATCCTTCTCAACTGAACTGAAGACAAGGCCATAATGCTAAACATCCTGTGTAACAGCGGTCCCCAACCCAGACCAGTAGTAGTGAGTAAACAAGATTCTGGTATTTTGCACAAGTGCAGATTTTGCTGCCACCTCCCTGGGTGATTTCAGGCACGTGTGCGTGCGTGCCTCCTGCTTATCATTATTTGTTTCTGTTGCCCAAGTTTGAACAGAAACCTGTCTTGTTTTGGCAGTGGTTGTAAGGTCACTTTAATACAATTAGAGGCATGTGCAAAAGATGCAGTGCAGAACGTAGTTGATTTTTAGCTCCGGGTAAAAATTAGTTTTCAAAATTTAAGTGAGCCTTTCCATTTCTAAATATTTGAAAGAGGAACTGCTTGTCTGTCCTTTATCTGTTTTCTCTTGCTCTCTTGTCCGCCGTATTTTGCTTCGTTTTTTGAACAGGGGCTGTTTTCTTCTGTCTCTTCTGCAGGAACTTCAAATCTCCTCCGAGTTTGCCTAAGACTGCTTGTGCAGCTGTCGACATTCAGTGCACCCACGGTGCCGTCTTTGTGGCTGGTAAAAAAAAGAGAGAGAGAGAATTATTTTTCCCCCTCCCGTCAGCTTATGATTATTTTTTTAAGTATGCTAGTGTTCCTACACTTGCGTCCCCCATCATTTCTTTTCTTTTAAAGAGGAGGTACATCCTTTCTTGCTATTTGCTCTCAAATGAGCTCTGACTTGAGGTGCAGCCGGCCTCTGAGGCCTCTGGTACCACCCTTTCCAAGTCTGTATTTTATTTTATTTTGTGTCTGTCTGTGTGTTTGTTTGTTTGTTCATTCTCTCCGCCTTACACTAGTTACCAATAACAGGTAAAGGTAAAGGTTCCCCTTGACATTTTAGTCAGTCGTGTTCGACTCTAGCAGGCAGTGCTCATCCCCGTTTCCAAGCCGTAGAGCCAGCGTTTGTCCGTAGACAGTTTCCGTTATCACGTGGCCAGTGCGACTTAGACCCGGAACGCTGTTTACCTTCCCACTGAGGTGGTACCTATTTATCTACTCGCATTTACATGCTTTCGAACTGCTAGGTTGGCAAGGAGCTGGGACAAAGCGACGGGAGCTCACTCTGTCACGTGGATTCGATCTTACGACTGCTAGTCTTCTGACCCTGCAGCACACAAAGGCTTCTGCGGTTTAGTCCGCAGCGCCACCAAGTCCCAAGAGTTACCAGTACTTTTCCGTATCAAATTCAAGGTCCCGGTTTTGACCTATAAAGCCCTAAACGGTTTGGGACCTCAGCTGCTTCTAACCGGGATGACCTGCCTTACCCATACATCCCAGACTGGGTGGCGGAGGACGCCAACGAGGCCCCAAAGGAGAAAAGAAAGAATCAGTTGCCATCTGAAACTTGCCTTGCACCCCTCCTGTCCCACCCACCACTCGCTGGTGACCTTTAAGAAATCCCCCGAAAGCTTCTTATTCTGGCAGGCCTTCCAAAATATTCCACCTGAATAGCCCACCAGGTTTTAACCCTATCATCTTCAATTTCCCCGTCTGTTTTAAAACGTAATCTCAGTTTTACTTTTTTTTTGCTCTCGTTTATGTTTGCATTATTAAATGTTAATTGTCATTGCTGTAGACCAGCCAGCGTGGACATTGATCAGATGGGCGGTATAGAAATTAAACAAATAAAATAAAATACTTCTTGTTGCTTTTACTAACCAAGAAGAATAAATGCCCTGTGTTGTTGTTCTTCTTCTTGTCATCATTCTTGTTTTTCTGTGCAGGAAGATATAACAAATACTCAAGAACGTTACCTCAGACTCCCTGGATTATCGATGGAGAAAGAAAAATGGAGTCTTCGGTGGAAGAACTGATCTCGGAGCCTCTCATGGCTGCCTTCAAAGCAGACAGTGAGTTTTTGCGTGCGTCGTGGGGGGACGTCACTGCCTGTGCATTCATGTCAACAGCAGCTCTGTACACGCGGCGTTTTTAAAAACACGGGGATTCAGCAACCATTGAAGAACAGGTGATGCTCGGGGGACCCTTGAACTGACCCAAGGGCATGTGGCTGGACAGTGGTTTCAAAGGGAAGAATTTCAGTGCTCTGCATTTTGTAGCTTCCTTTAGTCAAGATTATAAATGAGAGACGAAGTCTCATTTAGAAAGTAGAAACAAGCTCTTTATTCTGTATTTCTTTAAATGAGTTGTTAAAAAGCTCTGGCTCAATGCGTTTCGGCGAAACCGTCTTCAGGAGCTGAGCATAACACAAAACCACACATGAGATATTGAATCATTCAATTTATCATTAGGCATGATAAAAATATATAAGTGTTTGATATTCTTTCTAATATTTTTTATTGTGCCTAATGTGCTTAGTATAAATGCATGTCTTTATATAAAGCTGAGAGTCCTAATCCAAGTGTATATATATATATATAATTTTTTAAAAGGAAAATATGAATGATTCAATATCTAATGTGTGGTTTTGTGTTATGCACCGGTCCTGAAGAAGCCTTCACCGAAACGTGTTGAGCCAGAGATTTTAACAACTCATTTAAAGAAATACAGAATAAAGAGCTTGTTTCTACTTTCTACACGCTGAGACTTTGTCTCTCATTTATAATCTGGACTTCCGTGGATGTACCATTAGCCATTACATGCAGAGAAGCCCTGTACTCAAATCTGTTTATTTTGCATAGTTCATACAAAATTTAGCCTATCAGCAAACAGATCTGGATTGAAATGTTTCTCAGTTGAAGAATATCCCTGTGCTTTCCACTGCGAGGAAACCTTAGATTGTGTCCAGAGAGAACTGCTATAGCATATGGCAAATGGGTTACGAGCCTCTTTCAGTGGGGCCGTGGGACCACATGAAGCCCTGTGGAGGGCCAGGGACCTTGGAAAGGGCTTATTTATTAAGTGAACAGGGAACGATGGCTGGAGGGTTGAACTCAGGCTGGTGGAACCTGGGTTCAGGTCCTTGGGCCAGCCCTGTTGCCCTTCGGCCTGGCACCCTCCCAAGGTTAGTGGTAAGGATGAAATGGGGGGGGGAGAGAGAAACATGCCCCCTTGAGCTGACTGGAAAAAAGGGGGAGAGACCCCTAATAAACAAATACGCTCAGCAGTTGTGTCCGTGTGTTTTCTTAAGGTTTTAATTTTTCATCCTCTGGAAGAGAAGACGTGGACGTGAGAACACTGGGAAACGGTAAGCTCATCTCCCCCCCCCTCCGAATACCTACAGCACCATTTATAGGAAGAGCAGAAGAACTTGGATATCATTCATTGAAACCAATCCTGCACCAGGACATCATTCCCATATTTCTGCACAGACATTATTGGCCTGCCTGAATTCAGGGCCCCTCAAGCTGCAAAGACAGCAGCTTTTAAATGCTTTACTTTGAATTATGTGATTTTTTTAAAAAAAGAACTACATGATCAAAATGATCTTTTTCTTTCTGGTTCATTGAAAATTTGCTTGTGCAATTTTCCAGTAGACAGGAAACAAATGTTGAACGCTTGTTCTTTGGGAAAAATTGCTGTGCTTTTTTTCTCTATCAAACAATGTCTATTTCTTTTCTATCTTAATTTGTTTCCTGAATGGTGACGGATGTTTTCTGTGAGTTCTCCCTTGCCCCAACCTATGCACAGCCAGGGATTTGGTTTACAGTCACATGTGCTTATTTCTCCTCCCCCCCCGCCCCAATTTCTCTTCTCTCTCTGTGGGTTGTCCCATGGTGGATAGGAAGGCCTTTCGCCATTGAATTGGTGAATCCTCGGAGAGTCTGTTTCGACACAGCAGAAATGAAGGCACTTCAGCAGGTAAATAGTTTGTGAGGTTTTGAAATGTTTTTTTAAGCACACTTGAGTTTTCCTTCCAAGCACCCATTGTTAACCGGGGTGCCCTAAATAGAGTAATTCTATTCTTACTACTGTTAAAACAACTGAAAACCCACCGTTGTTATGGATCAACTGCAGGTTGCTGCCACAGATTTACCTGTGGATTCAGATACACCTTTCGTCCCTTTTCTGCCCTCTAGGCCTCCGGAGAGTAGCCAGGTGGGTGATCCCAAGAGCCTGAATTCCACAGGACACAATAAAGCTACAGCAAACATTGCAAAGATTGTACACACTTAGATTTTTGCCACAGTCAATTTCTTCATTGGGCATTTAGTGGATTAAATTTATTTGTGATATGTGTTATTTTGTAATACAGTGGTGCCTCGCATAACGAGTGCACCGTTTAACAATGAATCCGCATAGCGATCTATATTTTTAGATCGCTAATGCGATCGCATTTTAATGGGCGTTTCGCTTACCGATCTTCGCATTGCGATGTTCCTAAAACAGCTGATCGGCGGTTCCAAAATGGCCGCCGGGTGCCCAAAATGGCCGCCGCAACCATTTTCGCGTGGTTTCCTCGCTTACTGAGGGCGCGAAAATGGCGGCGCTATGGAGGAACTTCGCTGAACGGTGAGTTTGGGCCCCATAGGAACGCATTAAACGATGTTTAATGCGTTCCTATGGGTTTTTCCATTTCGTTTAGCGATGTTTCCACATAGCGACGATTAATCCGGAAGGGATTAACGTCACTATGCGGGGCACCACTGTAGTTTTTTAAAAAATTAAGGGTAGAATCCTATTGCCAGTTTACACTTAACATCAGCATCTCAAAACTGCACAGATGGAAGGGACCTGATGGATCATCAAGTCCATCTCCTGTCAACGAAGCTCCATGGGGGAATCAAACTCCCAACCTCTGGCTCTGCAACCAGAGACCTAAACCGTTGAGCTATCCATCTTCATCATCATCTCAGAACCCAGGAACCTTATGGAGCACCAAATCTGTGCCTCCCAGACAGGGGCTGGACTCAATGATCCATAGGGTCCCTTCCAGCTATGCAGTTCTAAGATGATGAGGATGATGTACCAAAATGGGTGTTCTTGGCCTGGTTTGGGTTCCCCCCCCCTTATGTAAGAAGATGATACTGTTCTATCAACCTGTAACTTGAGATCACTCTTGTTGACTGTCGGCATTTTAACAGAGACGCTGTTGGACAGATTGTTAAATTTTATTCCCCCTCTTCTGTTTTCGTTTTGAATATCTGCAGACTATCAATAGCTCATCAGACAAAGTCCAAGTTCGTGACTTGCAGCTTGTCACAAGGTCAGTGTTGGGATTCTCAGATAAAGTTATCTGTAAGGAGTTTGATAATAGCAGCTACCAGAATTACGCAATGACACAGGAATCCTTTCTGAGAGCATTTTTTAAGGCACAGGGCGGAACTCTGATCACGAGATTTCTGGCCAGATGAATTTAGGACTTGACTGCCAAAAGAAACCTTAGTTTGAGAACTTTGTAATTAGACCCATCTGGTAACCTTCAAAAGAAACAGCATTGCCCCTACGGTTGCTACTATCCTGTTCTGGAACAATCTGATGGTGGTAAGCTGCATCACATCATTAAAAGGGCCATGATCACAGACATGATTGTGGAGGTAAACCAAATTCATGTTAGCTCCCACTGTGTTGGAGACCCTTCCCACATTCCTTAATCATGACCGGGTTTTGGTGTCCACCCAGTTGCCACTTTGGGCCCATTAGAAGAAGGCTGGATTCTTGGGGAAAAGACAGTAATGCTGGGAAAAGCAGGCGGCAGCAGGAAAAGAGGAAGACCACGTGTGAGATGGACTTGACTCCCAGAAGGAAGCCACAGGCATCCGTCTGCAAGCGCTGAGCAGGGCATTGAGGACAGGACATTTTGCAAACCTAATTCATGAGGTTGCCAGGTTAGCTTGACAGCACAAAACAACAATCATTGCAAAAGCACTCTGCATTTTTTTTGCTTTCTGAGCAGCCCTTCACACCATTTTTGGCTCAGATTTTACATGAATTCCAAAAACCGAGCCCTTTTGATCTCTGGTGGATGTTGGTGTGTGAGCTGGTGTCGTTTGACTGTCCTGAGCTGAAGCGACATATGCCCCATCGGAGGCTGACATATCTGTGTTTCCGGTTCGGGTACAGAGAGTGTAGCACCTCATACGGAGGTGGCTCTCGGTACGGTTTCTGGCTTACAGCAGCATGAACCAGAGTTCGCTCCCTGAGATCAACTGGGCTTCCTAGTGCATAAGGGAGTAGTGAATACCCCTTTACACAGTCGCCAGGGAAGGACAACGATACACACCGTAGACGACTGTGGGTACAATAAAAATGAATGGGTTTCAGGTCTGAGTCTGTTCCATACTCACAAAGTAAAATAGTAGAATCGTTGTCATTGTGTGCCATCAAATCCATTCTGACTCATGGCAATGCTTTCCAGGTAGAAAATACACAGAAGGGGTTGACCCTTCCTTTCTTTTGGGGGCAGCCCTGGAACGGTGCAGCTGGCCCAAGGCCACCCAGGTTGGCTCTTCTCCCAGGAGGTACCGTGGGGAATCTCAGCCTCAAACTCTCGGCCTCTGGCTCCACAGCCATGTAGATCTCTAAACCACTGAGCTATCCAGCTAGCTACAAAACAGAAGAACAGTAAAATATAAAATTTAGTTCAAACAGCCCCGTCCATAAAGTGCAAAGTAGGAGCCTTCATTTGGTCAAAAGCACCTTAGAACACCCTGTACTTTAGGGATCATTTGGAAGCAAAGGGAAGGGTCCATATTCCTATCGCCAGAGAAGGCATTCTGGAAAAGTTCATCTATCCAGAAACCCCTTGATTCTGCAGATGCTGCTCTGCGGTGGCATCATCTCATCCTTTCTTTCAGGGAGGCCCTCGGACGCATGAAGGAGGGAGAGGAAGAGAAGACCAAGACCTACAGCGCTTTAATATGGACAGAAAAAGCCATCCAGAAGGAAGACATTGCGTTTCTAGACAATATGCAGGTAGCATGTCTGGTGTGGTATTTATCGCTGGCTTGTGGGTTCGATCGTGTGCAGGCGGGCCTTGCTTAAGCTGCATGAGGCTTGTGATGAGCGTTGTTCTTTGACAGAGGAAAGGCACAGAAGTCGGGCGGGTGGCAGACGACTCTAAGGAGCAGGGCGTTCTCCTGGGTTTAAAATGGGTTGTGAGTAAACATCATGAACTGCCAAGCACAGAGTCATGCTGTCGACTTAGAATGGGCTCGGTAGGTAATGAGCACTCCAACGTTGGAGGCATTCAGGAAAAAATGGGACCATTCTCTGTCTGATCTGCTTTGATTTGGATTCCTGCCTGAAGCAGGGGGTTGGACTCAATAGCCTTATAAACCCCTTCCAACTCGAATATTCTATGATTCAAGGGTCATCTAGGACAGTGGTTCTTAACCTTTGTTACTCAGATGTTTTTGAACTGCAACTCCCAGAAACCCCAGCCAGCACATTTGGTGGTGAAGGCTTCTGGGAGTTGCAGTCCAAAACTCCTGAGTAACCCAAGGTTAAGAACCAGTGATCTAGGACAGTGGTTCTCGAACTGGGGTCCCCCAGTGTTCTTGGGCTGCAATTCCCAGAAGCCTTCACCACTGGCCAGGATTTCTGGGTTTTGCAGTCGAAGAACATCTAGGGACCCAAGATTGAGAGCCACCGGTGCCAGTGCTGGAATCCAAAGTGAAATCATGTCTGACAGAGGCTCATCCAATGTCTGTTAAAATATTTCCAAAGGAGGAAAGTCTAACACTTTGTGGGGTAGTTGGTTCTATTGTCAAAGAACTTTGGAGATGGGGGAATTCTTCCTAAGGTGCACTAAAGATTCAGTAGCATGAATCTTGCATGGGGTTTTTAATCACGGAGCTCCCTCTAAGACGTTGCTTCAGGGCTGTCAGGTTAGGTGTTGAGCAAACTCAAAATCCACAGGCTTCTCCTGGGATTGTACGTCTTGGTCCAATTTCTTTCTAGGAAGGGTGTAATTAGAAATATTTGTATCATGGTTGCTGAAAAATCTTCTCCCATCTGGTGAAACCTAGTTTTATCCACAGATCAGATCTGGTGGCAAATTATTCTCCAAATTATATAAGTGAGAGGCCTTTTGATTCCTGCCTGGGGCTGCTGAACAGTTAATGTTGGACACACATAGAACTGGACTTGCAGAACACAGATATTTTGATACAAAGCAAAAGCAACATGTGCTGCTTATATATCACTCCATAGCACTTAAAGCACTCTCTGGGTGGTTTGCAATTTAAGGCTACACATTGCCAACACACACGCGCGCGCGCGAACCTCAAGCCAACTGCCTGGGTTTGAACCCTCGCTCATGAGCAGAGTTTTGGCTGCAGTACTGCAGTTGAACCACTGCACCACGAGGCTCCTGGAAGATTTGGATTGGGAGGTGAAGACAAAGAAGTTGTGCTTAAAGTTTGGTCTTTATCTTTAAAGCACTGTCACCTGCCCTAGATTTTGGCAAGACCTGACAGCCTCCCTGATATGAAAGCGGCAGAGGGGAGGGGTGCTGCCAGAGGACTGCGGGAGCTAATTCTTTAGGGCTGTTTTGATCCCCGTCGGTTCCTGCAGGAGGCCTAGATGCCCAGCAACATTTGAATTTTCTGTCCCACGCCACCTCTTCCCGTATCTAGTTACCTTTCCGTGCGTATGTTTAAAATGTCATTTTTAAAATCCTTGGGCAGGAGTTAAAGCTTGATCAAAAAACCCCACTGCGGGTCCTGCATCGGCGACCACTAGCCGTCCGGGTTCGCATCATCCACACCATGCACTCCGAGTACATCGACGAGCATCATTTCCGTCTCCATCTGAAGACACAGGCAGGGACGTATCCTTTTCTGAGTCGTAATGTTCTGAAGATGCCTGTAACACCGTACTAGCAAACCTCTTCTCCGTTTACGGGCGATAAGAGGAGGCGTGCGCATGTTCCTGAATCTCGTGTCAACAGCTCATCCTTCTTGTTTCCTTAATTGCTGTCTAGCTACATCAAAGAATTTGTGCATGGGGATTTTGGAAGGACGAAACCCCATATAGGATCCCTCTTGGGGACAACAGCTGACATCCTGGAACTGGATGTGGAAGTAAGCATTTCCTCCTCTAGAGTTCCTGGGACCCCCATATCCACGGGGATTGGGTTCCAAGCTTAAAAAACACAAATTATAGCAAACACTATTGTAATACTGTAGTAAGCGTAGTCTCTTGCTCCCTCTAATGGCCAGTTCTGGTAACTTCCACTTTAGAAATAAATACAGTACAGTAGGTCTAGAACTTTTCTTTGAATATTTTCAGGCCATGGGTCAGTGAATCAGTGGATACTGATACCGTGGTTAAGGGGGTGTTCCTGAAATGACCTTTTCCTTGTGTGAAATTAGTACTCTTACTAGGTGGATAACTTATTTTATATATTTTGAGTTTTAGGGCACTTTCTGATCCTCTGTGAATTCCTGTGGACTGAGAATTAAGAGTAGGATTGCGGTGGAGTTAAACATACACATCCATTACCCCCCTTTGATTAATGAGTCTGAACAGGAGAAACTCCATTATCCAGGGCAGGTGGGGGAGGGCTCTGTTTTGCCTTCCTTACATTCAGGGCAACAAAACCAGTTGGAGGAAGCATTGCCTATCCACTTATATTCATATTTTCTGCTATATCATTTACAACCCTTCCAGGTATCAGAGTTGTCTACTTTTAGGTCTCGTTTTGTGTCCCTTCTGTCACAAAACATGACCCTGAGGAACTCAAAATGTCCCATCTGGGCGGAGAAGCGAGAATATCACGCCTGGAGCACATTCTTTTCAAGCTTCTGAGTGCTGGCCTGATCCAGCCTATTTCATCTCTGGCAAGCTATGTGGCTTCTTGCAGTACATCCACTCCCTTCCTAAGAAGCCTGCCTGGTTGACCCAGAGATTCAGTGAGCAGGTTTCCAGGTTCAGCAAGAGTATTCCCAAGAGGAAAGGATAAGCAAAAACTCAGTGTATCCTGATTGTCATATTTTGCCATTTTGTATTGGGTCTTAGGAATATGGTTTGCAATTTATTAGTTCACGTTGCTTGCTGCTCTTTTCCTCTAAAGGGCTCAGAACCCCAGTCCTCTCCTTCCCATCGGGGCAACATCCAGACAATATCTTCTTCTCTTCAGAGACAAAATCTGCAATTCTGGGCATTGGGCCCATTTTCTGAATACGGATCCAGACGAATGGCTGGATAGCTCAGCAGTTTAGGCCTTCGGCTGCCGATGCAGAGGTTGGGAGTTCGATTCCCGCCCTTGACAAGGGTTGGACCCCATGATCCACGAGGTCCCTTCCAGCTCCGCAGTTATAAGATGATGATGTACAGAGAACAAAGGGGTTCTCCCAGTCCTAACACCAGTATGGTTTGTTTCTCCTTACAGTCCGTGGACGCGGATTGGCCTCCAACTCTGGACGATTAATGGACCGTTTGATTTTTCAAGATGGGAAAGCTTTGAGGAACGGCAGTCTCCACGGAACGCAACAGACAACGACAGCGACTTGCATTGCCCCGGTTGTTTTCTGGAGTGTTTTAGATCATGTTGATCTGTCCCAGGTTTCTTTGTTTTATAATTAAGCAGTGTTGGTTTAATGAGCCTTAAACACGGAGAAGAATACAATGGGACCTGCCTTCTGCGGCTGGCAGGGCTTTAAATTTCCAGCAGATGCCTTCTCCTGAGTTGAGGGAGTTCCTCTGTTTGCCGCCCTCACCCCATTGACAGCGGTCCAGCCTTTTGTGTGGCATTTTCAAAGGTCTGGAATGGAGGCTTTCAGCAGCCCAGTTGCACCTTCTCAAATATGGACCGAAACTCTAGTCTTTTGACCAGGTTTACCCTCATCATGTAAATGCATTCCTTGCCACCAAAGACCGAGACCGAGATCTTCCACACTCTTGTCTTTCCGATTCAGGCGTGAAAGCTGGACCGTGAAGAAAGCGGACGGGGGAAAAGAAACCTGATTGGTTTGAAAGGTGTTTCTGCAGAAAAGCTTGGACTGCCAGAAAGACAAACGAGCGAGCCCTAAATTGAATCAGACCTAGAGGCAAAAGCACTGAAGCGGAGGCTGCCCTACATGTCAGGAGAAGTCAGGATTCTCTAAAACGGACAAGAATGCTGGGGAAAGTGGAAGGCAGCAGGAAAAGAGGAAGACCGGGCACAAGATAGACTTAACTCCCTAAAGGAAACCATAGGCTTGAGTTTACAAGAGCTGAGCAGTCCTGTTGAGGACAAGATTCCAGAGATCAGTCCTTCGCAGGGTCGCCGTGAGTCAGAGACAACTTGACAACACATAAAAAAAATTCTTGCAAAATCCCATCTCATGGATTTTCCAGCTAAGAAGGCAGATTGGAAACTGGTGTGGAGGTTAACTCCCACCAGGAACAACTGGCTGTGGGCCCCCCACCCCACCCCCAGACATCCTTGGCTCCAAAGATCAAAAGACACAGAAGGAGATCTTTGTTAATTCTGGCAAAAGCTTTCTGTTCATTTACTCAAATGCAGTGGTGTTCACCGCAGGTGGAAGCAGAGAGAGGCCACTTTGCCAGGCCCAAGGGGCATTTTTACCTTCTGGGTCTCTTGCAGGCCATACCTGCACCTCAACCCATCCACTAGACTCCGTCTGGAAAGCAGCTTTCGCCCCAAAAAATGGCTGACTGCAATAGATATATGTGTGTGTGTTTGTGTATATATAGTACCTCCAGGTAAGGGAGTAGCAAGATCATGGCAGCCGTCAAGATCCTTCAACCCCTTTAGGGGCCGGGCAAATTGTTAGCCTGTGGCAGTCATTGCTGAACAGCCTTACAGCTCCGTCCTGCACATCTTTACTCAGAAGCAAACCACATTGATTTAATTTCCCCCCCCTCCCCCCCCATGGACCGTGCCTATGATGGCAGCCTCAGTCTTGAATATGTACCATTATTGACCTAATCCTAAATACGGAGGTCTTCACGGCCAAGCAGTGACCTAGAGGGGATCTGTGGACTTCTGAAATAGTAGCATTTGACCAGTGTCATCTACCAGGAAAGAAAGAAGATCACGTGATAGGTAGAGCAAGTTGGGATGCGGGATAAAGCAGAGCTCCACGTTCTTTTAAATAAAGAAACTAAAAGGTTTTTTTCCCTTTATAATTCTTTGCTTCATTGCTGCAGTGTTTCTTTTTACACACACACCTGTTCTATCTATATCTATCTATGACCAATAGGGTCTGCGCCAAAATGTTGCAGAATGGATCCTTCTTTCAAGATACGCTGTTTTGGTCACATTCTTTGCTTAAATTCTCAGCAAGGGGCTTAAGAATTCTTTAAAAGATGGTTGTTATTGCTGTTCTGTAAACCATAAAGTTGTGGGACGCGGTGGCGCTGTGGGTTAAACCCCAGAAGCCTCTGGGCTGCAAGGTTGGAAGACCAGCCATCGTAAGATCGAATCCATGCGATGGAGTGAGCTCCCATCGCTTGTCCCAGCTCCTGCCAACCTAGCCATTTGAAAGTATGTAAATACAGTGGTGCCTCGCTTAACGATGATAATTGGTTCCCAAAAAATCGCTGTTAAGCGATTTCATCACTAAGCGAAACACGGTTTCCCATAGAAATGCATTGAAAACCGGATAATCTGTTCCAATGGGAACGGATTGCTGTGCTTAAACGAAAATCGCCATAGGAAACATCGCTAAGCGAAACACGGTTCCCCAATTGAAATGCATTGAAACCTATTCAATGCATCTCAATGAGGAAAAAAATTACAACAAATTTAAAAAGAGTCGGAACAAAGTCAAATTAGTTTAACAAAGGGTTTATTAAGTGCACTTATGATTTCAAGCATTCTAAACATTTTTTAAACATTTTTAAACATTTAAAAAACAGCCAACATGAGGCTGTCAAAACCATCGTTAAGCGAAACAGGGGGACCCAAACTGTCATCGCTATGTGAAGCATGGTCCCAAACATCGCTATGCAAAAATCGCTCATAGGAACCATCAAACGGCGCGCAAGATTGCTCTGAAAAAGTAATCGCTAAGCGATTTCATTGTTAAACGAAGCAGTCACTAAGCGAGGCACCACTGTACTAGTAGATAAATAGGTACCACCTTGGGAAGGTCGTGGCATTCCATGTCTAGTTGCGCTGGCCACATGACCATGGAAACTGTCTATGGACAAATGCTGGCTCTACAGCTTGGAAACGGGGATGAGCTCCGCGCCCTCCAGTCAGACAGGACTGGACTAAATGTCAAGGGGAACCTTTACCTTAAACCTTGAAGTTATTCCAAGCTTGCTGATACTGATGGCTGTTCTCCACCAAGAGAAGCTGAATCCTGTACCCTTGATAATTGCACTCATTTTTATCCTCTTGTGAATTATTCATTCTGATTTTGTTAGTTGCAGGAAAAAAGAGAGAAGGCATGACAGGAGGCACTGGTAGTCTTCTCCCAACTGATGTAAATCCTCACTTAGCAGCAGTTCTTTCTCCTGAGATTTTAGCAACCATCGCTCATTTATTCGCATGTGTATTCGCGTTGGGGTGTTTTCGGTAAAACATTGAATACAGGTGCCCGCGGGGACCTTGATGAAGACTATTTGGAAAACTCTGCAGTTCTAAATTTCACCGCAAGGATTTTTACTGGAATCAAAAGGTGGGGAAATATTGCAATCTTCATACGATGCCTTTTAAGAAAGAGGTTGTGACTAGGAGGGACCTTTTTGGGCTAGGATCATGGTCAAACAATCCAGCAGCCACTGATTGTTCCCTTCTCTGCCTCAGAGTTTTGAAGAGAGCCATGCCTCTCTGCTCAGTTCTTTTTCCAACCGGGAGTCAAGAGTTGCATACTCAAAAGTCAGCTATGGATTCAGTAAGTCAACGAAATAGATAGTTATGAAGCTATGAATCAGTTAAGCTCTGTTCATGTAACCAATCATATGCTGTTTTGGATCTACCTAGAATGGTGAGTAAGCAGAACTTTTAATTTTTTTCTCTTATCTGTGTCTACAAGAGTTATTAAGCGCCAGTTGAGGAGAACAAGAAATAAGGGGGTGGTCTCCTTGAGGGGGGACGTAAAGCTAATTCTGCTCAGTAGGTCCCTGAACCTTTTTCTGCAGCATAGAGGTTATTAAGCCACCAAATGCCACACTCTATCAAAAGGATCGGTAGTATGGTAAATGGAGATGTGTGGAAGGCATTTATAACAATTACCTTAGTACCTGGAGTTGCCCACCAGAAGCACAACTGACCAGTGCTTAAATCGTTCCCATAGTATTTGGAAACAATTCAAAGAGTCATAACTGATAAAGTTGCATACAAACCAAATTGAAAATCAAACCTATTGAATTTTCACAGAAATTTAATTTTTGAACTGTCAAGACATTTATTACTGCTGAGCTTTCACTGTTCTCTGGTTTTGAAAATTTTTGTTGTTTAGTCGTTAAGTGGTGTCCAACTCTTTGTGACCCCATGGACCAGAGCACGCCAGGCTGTCCTGTCTTCCACTGCCTCCCGGAGTTTGGGCAAATTCATGTTGGTCACTTCAATGACCCTGTCCAACCATCTCGTCCTCTGTCGTCCCCTTCTCCTCTTGCCTTCACACTTTCCCAACATCAGGGGCTTTTCCAGGGAGTCTTCTCTTCTCATGAGATGGCCAAAGTCTTGGAGCCTCAGCTTCGGGATTTAAAAAATTACTTACTCTCATTTTATTATTAGTTTAAAAGCTGCCCTGGGAATATTTTGGATGACAGACTTTTAAAAATAAACCACCCAGTTTACCTGCCAACTAAACTTTTCACATGAAGGGGATCCCTAAGACTATACGATATTGAGCAGTTTCCTCTCAGTGGGTGGGAGCGAAAGAGGTCTCCTCGTGGCAGCTTCTGGGTCATCCAACCTAATCTCTTTCAGTTCATAAAAACTGCAGAAATTCTCAGTTCCAGCTCCTCTTTCCTACCCAACACAACCAGCAAAGTGGAACTGAATAGTAACAACTCGTACCAGATGTCCAGGTAGCTTTGCATCTCTTTCCAGAAAAGCCTAGAAAAGCTGTAGACAACATCTCTTATTTGGCCATGATGGGTGATTCTTGAAATGGTCGTTCCAAGAACATCCCCAGGCTGCTTTCTTTAAGTTGCTTCTCAGAAATGCTTTCATTTCAAATGCTGACTGGTCTCTGAAGCTGAGCCAATTTAGACCTAAGCATTTGACTTTTTAATTGCTATTTATTGGTGCTATTTATTGAGGAGTCCCTAGGTACAGTGGTTAAGCTTACGATGCCCCTCCTAGGGTTTTCAAGGTAGAAAGTACTCAGAGGTGTTTTGCCTGGGCCTCCTTCTGGCTGTGCTCTGAGATGGTATAGCCTGTCCAATGCCAAGCAGCTGGCAGGGCACATAATCCCATCAGCCACACGTATTCAGGGTGAGCTTGCTTGGCTTATATCAGTAAGAGTTATACCAGCTTACATTTATGAAAGAAAAATGAAGAAATGCACAAATAATATACAATAGAACCCCCATCTCCAGGGAATCAGTATTTGTGGATTCACTTCTCCATGGTGTGAAAATATTTTTTGAAAATCCTAGAAATGTGTGCTTCTAAAGAAGATACTTGAACTAGCCACTATAGGGAGTGAGAGACCATGCTATGTACAGTACAGTATTGTGTTTGTTAGAGAAAAATATTTCTGCAATGTCAGAATTGGCCATTAGGGGGAGCCAGAGCTCATGTTCTGCCTGTTGTTCATGATGAAAATAGTGTTTGCTATAATCCACATTTTTTCAGCACCCATCCACAGAGGCTTGCAGCTGATCTCCTGGGGATGTGGGGTCCCTACTGTACAATAATGTCAACATAATAGTGGTAGCGGCTTGGATTCATAGAGCTTCATAATCAAATAAGAATAAAAGACATTAAGAATAGAATCACAATTGGGATACCAATTAAAATATTTTTCCAAAAAAAAACTTATTTATTTACAATAGCAAAATTCTTAAGAAACAAATCATAATAAGAATGCCATAGGTAGTAAAATATTTAACAGTGTATTAATAACATGAGAACTTAAGTTTTCAAATCCCTGAAAATCATTCCAATTACTGTATGCATTGAGCTGCCTCTTGTGCATTTTATTGCAAATAAGTAGGAAAAGGTTTGGGTTTTTTTTTCCTTTTTCAAATCTTCTCCCCTCACGTTGCCTAATACAAAACAAACAAACCATCCAAGGATTTAAAGCCTGTTTTGGATTTCGTTGAATCTTGTCAACTGGAGAAAAGAAGCATCCGTGTTTGGAAAAATTGAGGGTTTTTGGAGAACAGCTGTCAGAACCCCTGGACTGTCATAGCAGTGGCCAAGGGGGTGGCTGGAGAGTTCAGGAAACCTTAGTCTAAAAGGGAAGAAGGGACACCCACAGACACATCCCCCAGACTTCCAAAGTCTGGAAGCACCACACAAACACAAAAAAAGATGGGCTGCCCCAAGCTTCTGAACCCATCTTTGGAAGCTTATTTGCTACATGTTCTTGCATGGATGGGAAACACAGCCTCAATCCCCATAAACATGGCACCCACTGAATGCTTTCTTGCAGGGCTACTTCGCTCCTCGCACCAGGCCAAGGGAACAGAGGCCCTCATCCTTGTTCCAGATGTCTACTGCACCGTCTCTGTTCATACCATCTTCGTCTGCACTCACTTACTCATGATGCACAGCTCGGCACCTTACCGATGTACTGGCCTATGCCCAGGCTTGCTGGCAGTAATGGGGAGCAAGGAAAACAGAACAGGGGAGAAGATTTACCTCTTTAATCTATTTCTGAATACTAACTTAAGTTAAATGTTTTGTTTTAAAATACCACGACACAGGTCCTATATTTGTGGTGAGAGTTTTCTCCTCAATGTGAGAATTCTGGGGATTCCCATCTTAATTTTTTTAAAAGATGTTTTGTTTTTTAAAAAAACAAGAATTCACAATGACATAGTCATTACCACCATCTAAAGGTAGATTTGCCTACATGCCAACAAAAATGACATATAATTGTGGACAAAATATATCAGTGCTCGAATCAACCTTAGAAAATGGGGAAACTCCCAAACAAACCCAGACCACAGTGAGGAAACTAATCTTTTTCAAGTGAAACATGTTCACCTAGAATAAAAGAGTAACCAAGGCTGCAATCCTATACACTAGAGCTTTTTTTTTTAAATTACAACTTCTCATTCCCTGGCTTGTATAGCTATCAGACATGCTAGCTGGAAGGTTCTGGGTTAAGCGGTCCCAAAACAGACAAGACAAGATGAACAAGACAAGTAACTTCACACTTGGAAGCGTAAGTGACTTAAGTACTTAAAGAACGATGATCACCTTCTAATGTTGCTCACAGCTTTACAAGATTGATTTTGTTTATTGTGCAAACCCAGCAGTTGAGAATGTGTCTCAGCAGCAATATTTTATCCACATTCAATGACAAAGCGGCCTAGATTGTTTCTGCAGTCCTAAGTACAAAAAAAGTAACTTTTTTCCTTTTGATGGATTGTGGCTCATGGGCAGCAAGCAACTCAAATACCCATCTTGCAACCAACCTCCAGTGCTCCACCTGTCACTTCCAAGACTGGCACCACGCTAGCCAATTTCAGCAGCCCGGTGATAGCAAATCCAGTAATTCCCCTTGAAAACAAGGCGTTGAGATAGCATGCACCTTATCATGTTGAATGATAAGTATCTTCCTTTCTGGTTTTTAGAGGACAGATACAGCAGGAAATCTCATAGCAGATATATTCTCCCACCTGGAGAAATGCCTCATCCAAGAGCTCAATCGCATGTGCCTAAAGAGCCCTATGTATAGCAATTCTTTTGATCTCTTTCTTGAATGGATACAGTATTTATCTGCAGTCACGTTGTATATGTACCGCTGGGCCCATTCACATGACTGTCAGTTCAATCAGTACATTTCTTGCCACCTGTAGCTAAATGTGCCATCTCATATAAATTGATTTATTTGCCATCCTGTTTCTGGGGGTCCCTGCTGCCCTAAAATTTTTATTTTTTTAAAAAATTGTGATATATTGCTCTTTTCCTGCCACGTCCATCTGTTAGTAGATGGCAATTTGGTGGGATATGTCACCTGCACCTCTTCCTTCCCTTTTTATTTTTCACTTCTTGATTCCTTTCTCCACTTTGTTTTGCTTTCCTCTCCCTTTCCTTCTCTCCTCCTCCCCTTTTCCATTCCCTCCTTTACTCACTCATCCCATTTTCCTTATTTCCCTGCATATCTCTCCCTCTCAGTTCTTGGCTTTCATTTTTCTTTTCTCCTTTGAACAGTGTTGGGAGGAGGAAGCAGGTATTAAAAGACTTGCAAAGTATTGTGAAGAGTAGGGATTTAAAAAAGAGAGAGAGGATACTAATGCAATACCCATATCTCCCCTCAAACAATTCAGAACAGGAAATGTTCATTTCTCTGATCAAGCCCTCTTTCCCCTTTCCTTTCTTGCACCTGCAAGGGGGGGGAGGCTGTCTACTTCTGAGCAATGTATTCATGTTGTTTGTCAGCTACAAGCAATTTATCAATATCCCTTAATTTTATAAAAAGGTGCAAGCACAACAGCCATGAAGTGGCCACAGCACCCAAAACCCTAATCCCCCTCACAAATAGCAAGATTCACACAGGCTAGAATAATCAGGATTGAAGCGATACGTAATCAGTATATTTTAAATCAACCTGCTGGTGAGGAGGAAAAAAAAACAGATTGGCTGGCCAAATCAATCAATCTTACCTGTGTGTCATGTGAACAGAAATTTATAACTGTTTATTAAACATTTTAAATAACATCAGAATTAGGTTCTTTGGGCCTATGTCCTTGAGCCCTAAAGTGATGCCTGCCATCCACAGAACCTGGAGCACTTATGGAGGAACTTTCCAAATTAACTGCTTGATTGGCCAAATTAATTAGCAGCAAAATCCCATGTACAAAGACTCCCAAGGAAGTTCTAGTGAGTTCCGTGGTTCATAATCTCAAATTCTATGAGCACAGAAGTAAAGCATGTATGGTGCAGGACCATTAAACCAGTATACTCCACACATGCACACACAAACACACACACTTCACCCTTATCTACAAAAGCAACAGCATTCAAGACCTGCCTTCTTACAATATGGGAGTTGCTTCTGAAAGCTGCTTCATTTTGCAATCACTAATGGAGAAGCATCGTTGTGAAGCAATTTCCCCACCTGAAAAGTGGGAAAATGTTCATCCATCTTTCAAGCCTTGTCAGATGGGTCTGACAGGCTAAGAAGAAAATTAAGTTGCCCTTCTTGGAAAAAAAAAAAGCTTTGCACTGGAGATTCCACAATGACGGCTAGAAATATGGACTGAAGGAGATGGAATGACCCCTAACATAACGTGGGAAGACTTTGGAATAGTAATAAGAATAAAGAATAATAATGTGCTGTCAAGTAAGATACAGTCCAACGTATGATGACCCTTTCCAGGGTCTTCTATCTATAGAGCATTTAGGCAATTTGGGGACTTTATATTCTATATTTCCCTGGAGGTTGTAGGCCAAGAAAATAACTTCCACAAGTTCTGTAAAATGGCCTGATTGATCAGGTGAGCTTTGGCTACTTTTATAAATGCTGCTTGAACAGCCCATGTGTACTGGAGATGAGCCCTCTGGGTGTCAGTACAGAGTGTATCCCAGCCTCTGACATTGGTGGTGTCCTCTGGATGTCTTAGACTACAATTTCCATCAGCAAGCCAGTGCAGATACTAGCCACGCTGGCTGGAGATGATGGGGATTATAATGGGGCTGCCTGAGAACGCAACATGCCCTGATGTTTGGTAAGGTAAAGGTTCCCCTTGACATTTAGTCCAGTCGTGTCCGACTCTAGGGCGGGGTGCTCATCCCCGTCTCCAAGCCGTAGAGCCAGCGTTTGTCTGTAGACCATTGCCGTGGTCCCGTGGCCAGCGCGACTAGACACGGAACGCCGTGACCTTCCCACCGTGGTCTTTGGTACTGAAGATAATTAGTTGACTTGAGATCCTCTTACAAACAAAAGACCTGTGTGCCTTCAGTAAATGACACGTAGAGGCGCCAAGGACCAAGATTAAGGCACGTGGCACAGACACAGCCCCAACGAAGAGGGAAAGAACCAGTTTTAGCTGGAGGACTTAGGGAGCGGATGCAGCTGTTTCTTGGACCTGACCGTGTTGTACGGTTTAACCTACTTCTGGCCCACAGTGTGCCCAGCTACACAGCCCAGTGACCCATCCACCACATCTTACCATCTCTGGCCCCTATGTTCAAATGGATCACTCAACACGGAACCACAGGCTAATATTACTCCTGAGCCAAAGACTTCTATAAATCCAATGTAAGACGAACGAGACCAGCAAGTAGAATCTAACGTGATTTGGGCTGCAACGTTCCAAGACGATGTGAAAAGAGGGAGGGCCACCCACATGCTTTGCACCAAAGAATCTGGCTTCCAGTCCAGAACGTCACTGCTCCGCAACCCATGGCGCGCGCACACGTTGCGCCGCAGTGCATTAAAAAAATTGGAAAAGCCAAGAATGCCAAAACAGATGCCCCCAGCATCTTCTGCAAACAAACCCCGTAAAATCACTGGGGTCCTCTGGTTTTATTGCAAGCATGGCAAGAGAAGAGCATGGCTATCCAACTCCCACGGGGAGGGAGAAATTGTTCAGTTGGGTAGAGCAAGGGCGGTTTGACGCAAACCTAGCCAAGGAGCTCAGCCCAGACATGAAGGACACAGCTGAGCTGATACAGCAGCCAAGGCAGATTGAGGTGAGCCCCTCCTTGCAATTACTCCCCACTATGACAGCACATGGATCTAGGGTAAACAACCCAAGGATTCACCCTGGACTCCAGGCAAATCCTTTTTTTTTTCAGATCATAACTTCCCAATTGTCACACCCAACATGTTTTCAGCCATTTCAGCCTGTTTCAATAACATTCAATAAAAGACAAAAAAAAATTGTGGCACCTTTAAGTCTAATATTTTGGTAGTTTTCGAAGCTTCAGCCAAGCTGGTCTGTGCAAGTATTTCAGCAAGAAACACACAAAACAAAAGACAGAGAAAAAGACATGGTGGCACCTTAAAGACTAAATGCTATATTTTAATGCAAGCTTTCGTGGAACGTGTTCACTTCGTCAGGCGTAAGAGTCAGAATAGGAAGATGACCTGGTAAGTATTCATGCAAGGGTCTAAGACTTTGGATGCATTTCACACCTAATAATTGTTGTAATGGCTTAAGGAAACTTGGCCATTGCCAAATGTGATAATTATACTGTTACCTACTGTTATTTTTCCTCCCAACCAACCGACCCCTCTTTTCAGAACAAGGCTCAAAGGTAAAAGCTGTTGTTTCCTTTAATCATGGTTGCTGTTCAGAGAACCTGGCTTTAAAAGAACTGAATACCGAACAGGGGTCATAAATCATTACTAGGTGTGATTTGCAACCAAACACTCCTGTCCTGGAGATCTCCAAATCTTGGAGATTTGCATGAACGTTTTTAACCATGTAGTCTCTGTATTCTGACTCTTATGCCTGATGAAGGGGACATATTCCACGAAACCTTATATTATTAAAATATAGCAGTCTTTAAGGTACTATAATATCTTTGGTTTTTCTTCTTCTGTTGCTTCATGTTTCTTGTTGAATTTATTGTGGTTGGGTTCTGATCCACAAAAGTTCACGCTGTCCACTGTGAAATGGATTTGAAGGTGCCACAATGATTTTGTGTATAATTTCTATGTACAGCCGGGATAACCACAAGCTGCCAGCCGTGAGATTTCAGGACACAGAACCTACAGCAAGAGAGTAACTTCTCTAATATCTAGGCACTCTCTTTAACTATCATACAATCAGTTTCTTGGAAACCAGCAGTGTCACACCGCGTCGCTGGCATGGCCTGAAGACCCAGAAAATCGACAGCATCATGACCCCATTCTACAAACAGTTATGTGCCCGAAAGAAACAATCATTAGACAAAAATTGTGCAAATTCATCACCTTGTAAAGGTTTGAGAGAAGCTGTGCATTGTAAGTGTAAAAAAACCCAATATCTCTTAAAAAAAATAGAAATCAAAATGAAAAATACTCGAAAGTTGAACAAATGGACAGGATACCCAGAGAGTCCGTTTCAGTGCACTGTTCAGCCTCAGACTGGACCAAACGTCAACCCTGGATGTGACTCCTCAAGAGCAAAACGAAAACACAAAAAGCCACAGTCCGTCTCTTTCCAAATGAACAGAGTTTTTAGCCAAGAATCTACATACAAATGAACATATTCTTTTTTAAAAAAAATTAAATAAACCCTTTCCATCAACATTTTCAGCAGCACAAAAGCGCAAACACAGTGTGCTTTTTACAAAGCCCGAGGACGAAACTGTTTAAAGTCAGAGACGGGTAGCAATAGGGGCTGTGGTTTTTTTTTTTTTTTAAAGGAGCACTTTGAGAACAAGCATGACTTCTCCACAGGGGTCATCCCCCAAAACGAGTTCTTCTACTGAAGGAAACCCACTGGGCCCCTCTCCACAAGAAAAATCCAAAGCGTTAAATGATGGCGTCAAAGCTGCCCCCAAAAGAGTTCAGGTACTCATCATCTTGGGTGAAGTACTGGTTGTCTGAGAGGCTGATGGGATTCTGGAGCACAGAACCGCTAGAGGATCTTGGTTCGCTGAAGCTGTCCAGATAATGGAAAGCCATCATATCGTAGGGAGCAGGCATGGAGCTGAACGAGGAGGTACGCGGATGGGACACCTGCTGCCTGTGATCATTTTGATTCGAAACTTGAGCGAAGGACGCCTTTTCCAAGGTGACGCTTTGGCATCTGATATCTTCCACATCCATACGGAGGCTGTTGATCATTGACAGGTTGACAGGGTGCGGCGGCTGGCTGGTGACTGTGCTGGAGGCATTCAGTAGGTCTTGGTGAGACACCGACGGTGACGCCGATGGTAACAGAGATGGCCCTTGTCCGTTGGCTGCGCCAACGAACCCTTCCTTTTGGCCAGGCCAGTTCAGGCCATACTCTTGTCCGAGCAATGGAGAGCCCCCGTTGGTCATGCTCGTCGGGAAAGAATCTCCCGCAAAGTTGCCTTGAGTTGGGAAGATGTTAAAGGAGGGAGCAGAGGAAGGCCAACGTGGTGGAAGGGCGCCATCTTGCTTAACAGCTGCCCTCATCTGTAAAGATGGAATGGAGGATGTGCTGGAGCAGTGGTTGGTCACTGAAGAGGTATAATACGACTGCGTCAGGGGAGTGCTCATGGATGTTCTCTGCATGGGGAGGACCAGTCCAGCAGGTGCATGATACATATTTGGTTCTGTAAAAGAGGGTTAAACACCCCTTAGAAAAAGACTGAATCAATTTACAGGGATTCCTGAATGAGGCTCTGGTCAGCTATCCCAAAGAGGTATTAGTCAACTAAATTAAATTCTAATTTAAAAATCGAATGAATTAAAATGACATTAAATATTAATAATATCTTGTAGTCTTGATTGATTGATTTGCCACACTTTCTCCTTAAAAAGAACACAAGGTTGCTTAAATCGTTTTAAAAAATGACATCTAAAGCTAAAACCAGTAAGTATACAGATATTGTACTAGGAAAGGATCAAACAAAGGACACGCTAAAAGATAGTAAACAAAGTAACACCAAAAACACATTCAAAGCAGAAAAGCACAATGATCTATTTTAAAACTGCACTCAAGCAGCCAGTCACTGAGGGAAGGCTGGCCTGAAGAGAGAGGTCTTGGCCTGCTTGCAGAAGGACCGCAAAGAGGGAGCCAGGCTGGCCTCCTGTGGCAGGGAGTTCCAAAGTCTGGGAGCAGCCGCAGAGCAGGCCCTCTCTGGTGGCCCAACCCAATGCACTCGTGAGGGTGGTGGGACTGAAAGAAAAGCATCTTCTGATGACCTTAGCATTCAAGCAGGCTCATAAAGGGAGATACAGTGGTGCCCCGCTTGACAATTACCTCGCTATATGACGAAATCGCTTCACGACAATGTTTTTGCAATCGCTATTGCGATCCCAAAACAATGTTTCAAAGGGCTATTTTCTTTTTTCTTTTTTGCTTGACGATGATTAGTTCCCTGCTTCGGGAACCGATTTTTCGTTTAATGACTATCAGAAAACAGCTGATTGTCAGGTTTCAAAATGGCCACCCGCTGTACAAAATGGCTACCCACTGTGTTTAGGAGGGCTTTATCGCTTTACAGGCACTGGAAAATGGCCGCCCTGTGAAGAATCTTCTCTGGACGATGAGGTATTTCGCCCATTAGAACACATTAACCGGTTTTTAATGCATTCTAATGGGCTTTTTACTTTTGCTTGACGATTTCGTTGTACAGCGATTTTGCTGGAACGGATTATCGTCATCAAGTGAGGCACCACTGTATGGTCCTTGGGATAGCTTGGAACCAAGCTGTTCTGGGCTTTATAGGTTAAAACCAGCACTTTGAATTGTGCCTGGATCAGGAGCCAGCAGAGCTACTGTAACAGGGGAGTTTATATGTTCTCTGTGACCAGCTCTAGTTAGCAACCGGCTGCTGTGTTTCGAACCCACTGAAGTTTCCGAACGCTTGCCAGAGGCAGCCCCAAGTAGAATATGTTGCAGCAATCCAGCCAGGATGTAACGAGGGCATGTGTCCCTGTGGCCAGATCAGACGTCTCCAGAAATGGGCAAAGGAACACTTGAAAATGGTTGTTGTGGGTTTTTCGGGCTCTTTGGCCATGTTCTGAAGGTTGTTCTTCCTAACATTTCGCCCTTCCAAAGCTCCTACACAAATCTTGTCCTTCCTCACCGTTTTGTTGTGGAAACGAAGGGGAAAGGGAAGAGCCACGCCTGTCCACCTTGACTCTACTGAAGGAATGGAGGCGTACCAATGTAACTCAGAACTACTTAAACAACTCGCTTGGCCAACCTCACAAACGAGCTTCTTTTCTTCTTTGAAAGCAAGCAAGCTCTGTTGAGAAAGCACTTCCTTCTTGAACATGTACAGAGAGAACACAGTCGTGGGAAAGATGAGGAAGGACAGGGAGGCAAGAGCGCTGAGGGGGGTTCCGAAGGAGAACCTACCTTTCTTAATGACCTTCCGTTCAGTTTCGAACGCCGCAGCTTTAGAACTCTCGTGTGGACCTACAAGAAGGGAATAATGGTTAGGCTGGATCAATGGCTGAAACTAGGGACAGGTTGACTGGGGCTTGGATCATGGCCACTAAACTCCAGAAAGTCAGGGGGGAAAAGGCTTCCAATCCATCGGTAGGTATTTGGGGATGGAAGGCTCCTGACTGGTCCGGAAGGGAGAACCCTCACGCCCAAGAGGCCTTGGATGGCTGGGCCATGTGAGATATCGAGGGCTAGTAGGGCAAGAAAAATGGAAATCTTGGTGGTGGAGGAAGGAAAATAAGACTGTCCTACTCAGAATGGGAGGATGATGAAAACCCTGGGAAAAGCCATTTTGCTAACAGGAAGCTACACATTAAGGTAGGAAGTCAGTTGATATTAAAAGCTCTGGCTGACCATGAAAAAGCCAACTTCCAGGATTCCATCAGCTTGACCAAAAGAATGAAGAATGAGTTGACCTTTGGAAGGATGGTGCTAGTATGAATACCTTAACGTTAAATCACTGAAGGAGAATGAATCATTCAAATGACTCCTCAAGATAACCCAACTCTTACTCCTAAGGAATTTGGTAAAGCAACACATAGCACTGGCGGTGTTGACCCAGTCAATGGTCAGCATCCTATGGGTGTTTGCCTAAAAAGATCTATGTAACTTGCCACAGCTAATTGTGGCTAATTGTCAAAGTGTCAATGGCATGCAGCTGAGACATTCCATGGCCACCTGTCAATCCACCACAATTAGCCACAGCAATCTATGCAAACGTTATGCAAACATGGACAGGATTCTGCCCAATGAGTCAACACAACCAGCATGAAGGCACCCTGTGATTTACAGATTTACCAAATTCCTGTCATTCTTACCCTGTCCCCGAAAATAAGACCTAACTTGAAAATAAGCCCTAGTATGATTTTTCAGGAGGCTCCTAATATAAGCCCTACCCCAAAAATAAGCCCTAGTTAAGTGAAACCCTGCCCTCCACCATTGAGCAGCAGCCAGATGACATGACTGTATTTGAATATATGCAGATGGCTGTACATGAAAAAAATAAAACATCCCCTGAAAATAAGCCCTAATGCTTTTTTTTCCAAGCAAAAATTAATATAAGACCCTGTCTTATTTTCAAGGAAACAGTCATTCATTGAATTATTAAAATGTACAATCCAAAATGACAAAAAAATTAACCAGAAGCAAATGAAAAAGGAAGGAAAATGTTCTTCCTTGCTCAAAAAAGAAAAGCATGAGTTTTTAAATAGAGAATGTTTAAGAGTTTAATAAATTAGAGACCAGTCAGTTTTGTAGCAAATTACTTCCACAGTGTGAAAATGGGGCTGTGAACACAGAAGCTGGCATGATTGCTAATATTTTTTGGTGTGTGTATGTGTCACGAGAGGCATTAAAATAAAGTGCATTCTTGTTATGTTTTCATGTAGAATTTAATTTTGTTGGAGAGAAAAGAAAGCCATAACACCTGGAAAAAATTTTTGAAGACACAGCAAAATTTGCCCCTTGGCCCTCGGGTGATGCACAGTTTGTCACTCACTGACAAGAAACGAGATTCTCAAGAAACCTTTCTTGTTCCCATTTCTGGACTATCGAGGAAGGGAAAGAGGTGGGGAACATCCTTACCACAGTCCTGGAGGAGCCGCTGTAAAGCCATTGGCGATCTCTGTTTTTTGGCCTTATGACCATAAGGATCTTTTTTAAAAAAAGAGAGAAACAAGACACAAAGAAGATTAAAAACAGCATTACAATTAACCATTAAGCCACGCACACTCACATACAATCAGAGGAAGAAGAAAAAAGAAGACCCATTTTTGAGTTCTGTTTCCTTATTCTTGCAGCAAGCCGGCTTATAAAGTCAGATTAGAATCTGGAAGGAACTTTGTTCCAAATAACAGGTCACTTGCAATTCCCACATTTTTCCGTGTATAAAAACGACACTTTTTCCTTAAATAATTAGACAAAAACTGAGGGTTGTTTCATACACAGAAGGCAGTTGCCTTCCCTGCCTTTTGCGAAGCCACTAGGTAAAGGTAAACATTCCCCTTGACATTTAGTCCAGTCGTGTTCGACTCTAGGGGTCAGTGCTCATCCCTGTCTCCAAGCCATAGAGACAGCGTTTGTACGTAGACAGTTTCCATGGTCACGTGGCCAGCGCGACTAGACACGGAACACCGGTACCTTCCCACCAAGGTGGTACCTATTTCTCAACTCACATTTTTTACATGCTTTTGAACAGCTAGGTTGGCAGGAGCTGGGACAAGTGACAGGAGCTCACTCCGTCGTGTGGATTCGATCTTACGACGGCTGGTCTTCTGACCGTGCAGCACAGAGGCTTCTGTGGTTTAACCCACAGTGCCACCACGTCACCACAGGGCTTAGCAAAAAGGAAGGGAAGGCTCCCTTCGGGTAACGCAGCCATGAAAGGGCTGCACGACTGCAGCCGTTTGATCCTGAAGTCTTTTCACTGCTGCTTTACCCACTTCCTAAGCCCCACGCGGATCAAATTTGCTAATTTGGGGGTTAGAAAAGGGAGGGGGGGTCATCTTAAACATCGTGTCGTCTTATAAACGGAAAAAATATGGTAATTCCTTTCCCCAGTAAAAAAGTTTTAACCACATTACATTGCTTTCAGTGCTGACTGCAACTTTTGGAAGTTGTTTTGTATTTACAAGACTGCGGCCTCAAGAAACAGGGAAGTTTTCTAACATGGGCTCCTTGGAAAAAAACTTGATGTTAGGAAAGTGTGACGGCAAGAGGAGAAGGGGAAGACTGAGGATGAGATGGCTGGACAGTGTTTGCGAAGCAACCAACATGAATTTGACACAACTCCGGGAGGCAGTGGAAGATAGGCGGGCCTGGCGTGCTCTGGTCCATGGGGTCACGAAGAGTCGGACACGACTAAACGACTAAACGAACGAATACGGACTAAGGGTTTGTAATGTCTAGGTGCTTTTTTTAAAAGTAATGATTTAGTTACTGTTGAGAAATGAAGAAAGCAAAACTAGTTTTAAAATTCTAAAGTCCCCTTTAAAATTGTAACTACAACAGTAACTATTTACTCTTGTGACTTGAGAACTGAACATCGCATCTGGTATTTTCTGCATACGCAGTAAGTATTCTTCCACCCTATCAATGCATAAACTGAAGATATTAACACCACCCCTTTTTAAAAAAAGATTGATTGTACTTTAATTATTGTAAATATTCTTCTCTTGTAGAGCTTATTGAGGTATGACCATCTTATTAGGCAAGGGAGCTAATCTACTGAGGCAGATTTGAGATGTTATCAAATAGCAAAGAAGTGTAAATTTACTCCTTTATTTTTACAGTCCAGGATAGGGAGAAACATCTGTGGGATTTTCAGTATGGCAGGCCAAAATAATTTGGCTAGCTTGGACCAGCCTCGGGCAGCAAAATATCTTAGTCAGCCTTGGACATAAGAAGTCAGATTTCCCAAGAGGAAATAAGCTGGCGAGTTTAAATGCAAAGCTCTTTCCTGAATGCACGGTACCTTCTTCTTGGAGAAGGTAAACATTACTAGCAAGAGAAGAGGAAGTTGTTTATAATGCAATGAGGTTAAAAAGATTTGAAAGAAAAAAAAGGGTGGGGAATTTGCTATAACAACACTGAATTGTACAGAAGCGGAAGTGGTTCCAGAACAAGACTCTTGTAAATGGAGTGACCCATCTAGTTCCTGTATAAACTGGCATGAGACACTATTCAACAACAGACAGGAAATCTTGTTTTAGAAAAGATGCCATTTCCCTGGGCCCCAGTGCAGATTTTTTGACCTCCCACCAGCTCTTATGAGCCTAGCCAGTGGGGAGAGCGAACAATATTTGGCGTTTTCCCCATGTCTAATGTAGGCATCATACCTTTTTCCTCCGGCAGGTATCTGAAGTCCATCGGGTCACTGACTTCTTGATCCGAGGGCCTCCTCAGCTGCATCTTCACCGTGACCGGCTCCGAGATGTCTTTGTAAAAAGGAGGGGTCCGGAAGACGATGGCCACTTGGCGATGCACGTCCGCTTGAGAAAAAATCCCTTTGGCTTCCCAGTCGTTCATGACAAACCGCACCTCTATGTCATCTAGGTGTTAGAAAGACCAAAAGGGTTCACATTAACACACAAAGAGGCAACGGGGAGAGAGAAAAGGGAAGGGAACCCGCTGAAGGAATCTTCACGTGAAGCCCCTCCGTAGAAGTTCAGCTCTGCTTTCTACTCTGACCATGCATTTCACATCAGTCTCGTAGGGTTATTTCAGGCCATGACACAATTGCCTTGCTCAAGACTTCCCAATGGGCTGCCTTTTCCAAAAAGAACTGAACTGTAGGATGATCGTCAGTTTTGAATATTTAGGTAACATCAGGAAAAAGATTTTTGCTGGGGCCAAAAATCCATTACATTCCAGACCTACCCAACGTCCTTCCTTCACTGGAAATAATAACCATATAGGGTCTCAAGGCAGTATTGTGCTGATGAAACTTTGTCCACACTAAGTTAATCAACTACACTTTTGGTGGATTAACCCAGAGACTGTGCCACAGGAATCTTGGCGTTCCAAAGCCAGCAGGGCGGTTGACTGCAGAACTCTTGTTACAGGCGGGACACAGACCTGAACTGTATACCTGGACAGGACAGCCACCGTGGATTGTCGCTTCCCAGAAGGGCACCCATATGCCATTAAAAACAAAAAAACACGACGGACACACAGTCAACCCAAACTCTGTAGGCTGCTATAGGCTTCTTTTTCGGTTTCAATGAGACCGCCAGCTCCCAGTTTGAGAGCAGCCTTTCCTACGTAGATGTTCCAGACACGGGTTGCTCACATTTGCTGCCACACTCATCGATCAACCGCCTTCTCACCTTGGTTCGCAAGAAGCCACGTTGGCTAGGAGAAGCCGCGGTGGGCCACAAAGCCAGAGGACTGGTGGCAGGAACAGAGGCTCCCCCAGCCAGCCATTCTTACCCACCCTCTTCTTCTTCTTCTTCTTCTTCTTCTTCATTATTATTATTATTATTATTATTATTATTATTATTATTATTATTATTATTATTATTATTATTATTATTATTATTATTATTATTATTATTATTATTATTATTATTATTATTATTTTGGCTACGGCCCTTTCAAAAGCTCTGCTCAAGTTTCCAGGGACCCCCCTGTCAAACAAGGCAAACCTTGGGCTGCATGCCAACAAAGACACAACACGAACAGAGGAATTGGTGGCCCCCTTCAAATGTGCCAGAACGTGCACGCACCCACCCCCCATGTCCCCTGTTGGCGGCTCCAAGCCATTCACAACCCTTTCTTCACACCTGCGCAAATCTTTCAGTGGGCGAGAAAGCAAGGCCTTAATCGTGACAAAGAACAGCTGCAACCCTCACTTGCGGCTGTCCTTTGCCCTTGGCTTCTGGAAAGAACATGGCAGACCAGTGGAAACACCTCCAAAGTTAAGAGTATCAAGGAGGGGAGGCGCCGACAAAGAGTGTAGTTCACCCGAGGGAATTCAGTTCTTGCCAACAGAAAAAGAAGTGGTCATGTAACGATCAAGTTCCTTCACCTGATTCTGAGCGAGCCAACTCACGTTATGGGCTGGCAGCAGTTGTCTTTTTTATATAAAAAAGTTAAAATAGTTTTTAATGTTTACTTGCTTTTAATGGTTCAATCGTATTTTAATTAGCGTATAGGTTAACTGCCTCGGTTTTCTTTTTCTTTTTTTAAGAAGAAAGGTGGGATAAAAATATTTTAAATAAATACTTTTTTAAAAAAATGTTTAACTTATTATGTTTTGAACTCTTTTTAGCGTCGTGAGACATCTTGGGTCCCCTTATCGGGAGAAAGGCAACCTAGAAATAAAATAAAACCCTTGAGTACGAGGAGCCTCGTGGCACAGTGGTTGAACCGCAGTACTGCAGCCAAGACTCTACGCATAAAACCTGAGTTCAATCCTAATGGAGTCAAGTACACCAGCTCAAGGTTGTCTCAGCCTTAAAATAAGCACCCAGCTTGCCCTGGGAGGTGGGGCTAGTGTAGCCTGTATAATTAATTTGTAAACCCTCCAGAGAGTGCTTTAACCTTGCAAAGATGGCTAGTCTTTCATGCTAGTCTTGGTTATCTGGAAAGAACGGGCGGCGCTTGCAGTGGCCATGCTTGCTCCCCCTGGTTTTTGTGAAGACTCTTGAATGGACCACAGAGAGGGGCGGTCTTTTCCTCTGCCAGCCCGGAAGGAGAACTGGAGGAAGCTCATTGTTACCTTTTTGAACTTTGTCACACAGGAGGAAAATTTCATCGCCTCCTTTCACGCTTCCGCAGTTCTTGTTCACACGGCAGATTCTCAGTTCTGCTGAATTAGGAGCACCTAGATGGAAAAAGGAAATGGTCAGGAGTGAGAGAAAAGGAGAGAGGGGCTGCTTTTACCGTAACCCGTGATTATAAATAGAGCTGAGGTGGGGAAGGAAGGTAGAGGAAGTTCTGCAGATGTGATACTGAACACAGCAGTACATGGTGACAGCAATCTTTGCTAAGCGCAAGCTGAAATATCATATGTGAGCCTAGAAGAAAGATAAAGCCAGTATATAATCTATATACAGTGATGCCTCGCATAGTGAGCGCCCCATTTAACGACGAATCCGCATAGCGATGCGGATTTTGCGATCGCAAAAGCGATTGCATTGCGATGTTTTAGGTGGCCGAAAATCGCATTTTGCGATCTTCGCACTGCAATGTTTCAGAAACAGCTGATCGGTGGTTCCAAAATGGCCGCCGGATCAACAAAAGGGCTGCCCGCAGCGTTTTCGCGCCGATTCCTCGCTTACAGAGGTGGCGAAAATGGCGGCCCTATGGAGGATTCCCGCTTAGCAGTGAGTTTATCCCCCATAGGAACGCATTAAACAGAATTTAATGCGTTCCTATGGAGTTTTTATTTCCGTATAGCGACGATATATCCGGAATGGATTATCGTCGCTATCCGGGGCACCACTGTACTTTACAGAGTTGAAGGCTTCTTCTAGTTTCCCAAAGACATTGCTTTTACATCACTGTCTAGACTTTGGCTTTGAAGGGAGACTTTAAACATTTTTGTTAGTGTGTCCCAATGTACACAAGGCAACTTCAGAAATCAGACCCTTCCTCCTTGGGAAGGCAACAATAAAAACAGCACTTTGGAAGGAGTCAATAACAAAATGTGCCACTAGGGGACAGCACTGACAAACAAGCGTGCCATTCTCTGTAAATTCCTTCCCCACTCCCTTTTAACCTAACTATTTAAAGGTAACTTGATGAAAAAGATTCCCCCTTCACTTTCAATTTCTCCAAGCAATCTCACCTCCGTGCCAATCTGTCTGCAGTTCTTTCCATACAGACAGACGTAGGTGCTCAGTAGCTCTTTCTGTATGGAGAAAATCCCACTGCCTAGTTAAAGAGGGGCAATGTGCTATTTTTTTAATGCTTAACAGAGATAACACAGAATGCCCCTCTCCCCCAGAATAGGGGTGGCATGAGTGTAAAGGAAAATTCCCTTCTTAATGAAACGTGCAAGAACGTGCATATTCCTCTGGACTCTCTACGGACTGTGTTAGTGCAAGTTTGGAGGCTCTGTTTTAAATAGAGTTTGTTAGCAAGTCTCAGTCATAAACTGCACCTTAAACCTGGCTCGTATGATCCTGGCTTATATGAGCCAGCTGATATACGTAGAGTGCTGGACTAAAACTCAGGAGACCCAGGTTCAAATCCATTGAATTTTCTGGGTAACCTTTGCTCAGTTGTTGCGTCTCCATCTGATCTACCCTGCAGGGTTGTTATGGGAATATCATGGGGAGGCCTAGAGCCATGCAGTTCACTTTTAGCTTGTAGAATAAGCAGTGGGATATAAATGCAAGAAATAAACACACAAACACAGATGCAGAACATATAGGTTCATTCAAACAGACTGCAAGACAGAAACATCAATGACCAAAACTGCACAGTCTGAGAGTGTTACCAGAATAAGGGGATGCTAAACAACTTCTGAGTACAGTACAACCTCCGTATCCACGTATCAGGTCCAAGCCCCTCCCCCCGGATGCTGAAAAACACACATTATAGCAAGCACTATTATAATGTCAAAAGCTGTACAAAGCCTGGTCTCTGTCTACCTCTAGTGGCCAGTTCTGGTAACTTCATCTTTAGAAATATATTTCCCTAGGATTTTTCTTGCAATGGTTTTAATATTTCCAGACTGTGGATAAGTGAATCATGAGATACTAATCCCGTGGATAAGGAAGACGTACTGTAATTTATACCTAGGAAACCTGGCAAAGGTTCTCATAAGTCAAAATCTTGGCCGCCTAGAGTAGTCCACCACGACTAGATAGGCGGGATATAAATTAAATAAATAAATAAATAATAATAATAATAATAAAATCGACTTGACAGCTCATGGTTTATTTACCGTATTTTTCAGTGTATAAGATGATACTTTTTTCTAAAACATTTAGATTAGAAATTGAGAGTCATCTTAGACACAGAAGTAAGAGGGGGAAGGGATCAAAGAACTTTGATCCCTGCTTTCCCTCTCCACTCTATTCTTCATAGAAGGAAGCTGGAAGAAGTAGTGGGAGAACACTGGAGGCTAACAAGTAATCTCAATACCATATTTTTCAGTGTATAAGATGCCCCTTTTCTAACCCAAAATTTCTTTCTTTGCAAGAAGGTGGAGGGAGAAAATAGGAATCATCAAAGTGCTTTGATTCCTGCCTTCTCCCTCCACTTTCTTGTGAAGAAAGAAATTTTGGGTTAGAAAAGTGGAAAGGGTGTCTTATACATGGGGAAATACACTGAAAAATTGTCTTATACACTGAAAAATATGGTATTTAGATTACTTAATTGTTAGCCTCCAGTGTTCTCCAGCTTCCTTCTACCAAAAAACATTGAGTAAGTAGGACAAGATGAAATCGGTCCACCGTGGCTTTTGATGGGGAGCACAGAAAAGACCATCAGAAAGGACCTCAGAGAGTGACTGGGGCCAAGGAGTCAACAGAAATCAGATGCACAGGAACTTACGGTTGTCATAAATAGGATTAGAGATCACTGGTGGCAGAGAGTGAGTGCAATTGCCGTGTTCATCCGTGAGGAAAGCTTGGAAACAGAGTCTCACTACATTGAGGTCATACTCCTCCACAGCCAGCAGTTGCTCTTCGGGCACTGTGGAAACAAAGACGGTTGGAAAGTGATACAAGCTCTTGATCCCTAGTACGGACACCAGTGGTGGCAAGGTGGCCTCCTCAGGATCCAGGCAAGATTCCTCTTTACCGCTGGAATTGTGGGTTTCTTCCTCCCCTTTCCACACCAACACCCATTTCCTGGTGTGAACCTGCCGTGATCTCAACAGAGTCGTCCTCCAAGGAGGCTGAGCCAAAGGAACGGGAGATTCTGATGCCTGCGGGCATAGAGGACCTGCTTGATCCTGGAGATCCTGGACCCTCAGACAACCAGGAGCCTGATCCTACAAATCCTGGACCCAGGTTTTTATCTGGGCGCATTCATTCAGCTTCAACAAGGATGGCCCTGAACCCAGAATTAAGCTGTTGTTATTGTTATATTACATTTATATCTCACTTTTCCACTACAAAGTAGCATTCACAACAGAATTCACTATGCCATGTTATATATCCCCTTGTTCCTTTCCAGGTTAAGAAAAAATCCAGTTTTCCAATGAATATAATCATTCTGAGGGAAGTATAAATACGTATATGACAGTTGCAGATGACAAGGATAAGTATAGAAAGAATTGTTATACTGCACCCTACAAAAAGTTGTGGATCACCCCAAACCATGTAGACAAATACTCCGGAGAGGATCTTCTGTGAAATGACACAGTGTCTACTCCGAGACAAAGCAAATTCCACATCCAGGACACTGTCAAGTGAGCCCACCCTGAGAATTCTACTTATCCAGCTGCACCCCACGTTCAGCTGTGGGTCATCCCCAAGCAGTGTGCCCCGAACTATTCAAAGGGATGCTTCTTTGAAGCTGCTTCTCCACAGGAAATCCTTTCAAAAATTTGCAATCCCCTTCACCACCACTGAATTTCCCTGCTGGGACTTCTCTTCTGGAGCCTTGTGTGTATGTATGCATGCATGTGTTTGCAGCAACTGGAAGCAGGTGGAAAGCTGACTACTATAAAGCTGACCCTGGAAATGAATTTCCTCCGGGAAATGGCATGCTTTTAAATCTCTGTCCCTGGAATGATCAAACTCAAGAGAAGGGATAAAGCAACTTGGAAACTGATGAATTTTGTCACTGCTGGTACTCATGCAAGCCTAACGTCACGTGGATGGTGGGACAGTACACAGATGAGATCAGCACTGAATGGAGAATACAAGCTCCCTCTGGAAGATCCTGGACTTCAAAAGTGATGAGAAAACCTCATTCTCCACTGAACACAATGGCAGGAGGAGAATTTAGGGATAGTGACCGGTATACGTAGCTCTGGCTTCTAACGCCTCCTAATTACTACCCAGGGCATGCCATGGGGCCAGCATGTCTAAAGCTGGATTCTGTTCTTCCAGCTCTCCCAAATAACTTGAGAATGAGGTGCATGTTCTGCTAAGGTTTGGGCCTAGATAAATGGCTCAGCCCAGTAATGGTGCACTTAACTCCTAGGCTAGTAGGTGGATTTCTACAACTCTCAGAATCTCCCAGCTATGTTGATTCAGGGGATTGCAGGCTTTAAAAAGGGAAGCTTTTAAAAGATCTGAATTAGCACTACGTCCAAATGGCGCTACAGTGCCAGCTTGCTGAAAACTGGAGCAAAGCCAACCGGAAGCATGAGGGATCTCTCCCATTCCTCTCCTCCACCGATTCCTCATGGGTGTCCAACCAACATACAGAATTGACGGTCAACCCCATTTGCTCTTTTAGTTCTGGGAACAATTTCTGAGTGAAATTTCAACAGCACTCTCTCTACACCCGTTGTGCTGATACGAAGTACAGGTTACCAAAAAGAGAAGGTAGCTCGCGTCAGCAGTGTGGCCCTACCTACCCAGTGTGTGGGGTGACACACTTCTCTCACTGTCGTTGTTAACTTTCACACTTCCTCCTCCTCCTCTTGTGTGTGTACGGGGAAGGGGGGCAGCTATTTCCATATGTAAAAAATGCACTTAAAAGTAGAGAGATGCTCTGTCTGGCAAGCCCACCTACAAATCTCAGTTCTACGAAGTTTGCATCTCAAGAGCACTTATTAGCACTTATTATCACAGTGGCTTCAGGGTCCTCTGTACAAGACAGCCACTTTTTATTCGCACGGGGGGAGGGGGGAGAGAAAATAAAAGAAAATGTTGGCTTATCTCTGGAATCTTCATCATCACCATGTAACAATTCATGTGACAAAATCTCAGTATGCTAGAATCCAAGAGAAGGAAATTGAAAATATCGCCAGACAGAGAGTTAAAACCAGATCAAGTGATTCAGGCAAAAGAAAACTAAAAAGGTAAAGGTTCCCCTTGACAATTTTTGTCTAGTCGTGTTCGACTCTAGGGGGCGGTGCTCATCCCCGTTTCCAAGCCATACAGCCAGCGTTTTTTGTCCGAAGACAATCTTCCGTGGTCACACGGCCAGTGCAACTTAGACATGGAACACTGTTACCTTCCCACCGAGGTGGTCCCTATTTATCTACTTGCATTTGCATGCTTTCAAACCGCTAGGTTGGCGGGAGCTGGGCCAAGCGACGGGCGCTCACTCCGTCGCGTGGATTCGATCTTACAACTGCTTGGTCTTCTGACCCTGCAGCACAGGCTTCTGCGGTTTAGTCCACAGCGCCACCACGGCCCTAAAAGAAAACTAAAAGACCAAAATACCGAGAAAACCATTCTTGTACTCTAGATGTCAATGTGATCACAATACACCAACTGCAGAAGGCTCAGTGACTCGGAACAGCAGATATTTTAAGGAAATACCTAGGAATATCTTAGCTGCTTGTTGTTATTGTTATTTAGTTGTTAAGTCGTGTCCGACTCTTCGTGACCCCATGGACCAGAGCACGCCAGGCCCTCCTGTCTTCCACTGCCTCCCGGAGTTGGGTCAAAGTCGTGTTGGTCGCTTCGGTGACCCTGTCCAACCATCTCGAACTCTGTCGTCCCCTTCTCCTCTTGCCTTCACTCTTTCCCAACATCAGGGGCTTTTCCAGGGAGTCTTTTCTTCTCACGAGATGGCCAAAGTATTGGACCCTCAGCTTCGGGATCTGTCCTTCCAGTGAGCACTCAGGGTTGAAAAGACCTAAATCAAGCCAATGTTTGGGGTGGGCTGAGCATAATGGAAAAGGCAACAAAGCCGAGCTCAAGGTGCCTTAAAGAGTACTCCCAGTTTTCGTGGCAGGCCCGTAGACACTTCAAAACATCTAAATTCTAAAAACCAAGACATTTTGTTGCTATGCCATGTTTTCCTCCTTAACACAGACACCTATATGAAATATTTGTAAAAGACGTATTTTTGCCACGCAACAGATCTACAGAAGTGAAGGAGAGCCGCACAATGGCACCGCCACCGCCTTGACCTGCTTCCGTGCATCGCAAAGGCACTTCTGCAGACGTAAGTCGTGGCGGCTTGTGCACCCAAGCCACAACAATGGGCAGCCCAACCCATCTTGACACACAGGAGTGCTTCCCAACAGATGGTGCTCCAGCCAAAGGCTAGCATACGCGATCCAGCTATGCTTAAGAGAGGCAGGCAGATCCACACAGTCAATGGTGCCATGGCCATTTTACACTCTCTTTCACCACTGGAAAGTGTTGAAAGAACTCTACAGCACGCATGCACGCGCACGCGCACGCGCACGCACACACACACACAGGGCTTTGAGTGAAAACCACTGCATTCTTAATATAGTGTGTGTGGTTTGTTTGTTTTTAAATCTGCTGTTCAGAAGAAGGAAATACATGCTATTTTTAAATTCCACTTCCTATTACAAGAGTAAAATTACAGTACAAGTACTCTTTTTCTTCTTCTTCTTCCTTTTGCCCACATTGTGTTAATGTTCCTGTACAAGCAGTTCACATGCTCGGTCTTGATCATACGGACAACTATTCTTCAAAGTATGGCAACAAACTGGAGGACCGGAAGGACCAGCCAGGGGACTGGAAACCAAGCCCTTTGAGGAAAGACGGGAAAAACTGGGCTTGTTTAGCCTTGAGAAAAGACTGAGGAGAGATAGGCTAGCACTTTTCAAATCCCTGAAAGGCAGTCATACAGAAGAGGGGCAAGATCTGTTCTCAGTTATCTCAAGAGCGCAGGACATGTAAGAATGGGCTGCGGCTACAGGAAGCCAGATTTACTGTAGGCTGAATCTCAGGGGGGAAAAAACTTCTTAACTGTTAGAGCAGTACGACAACAGAACCAATAATCTTGGTGAGCACTCCAATGCTGGAGGCATTCAAGAGAAAATGGGACAGATCTGCTTTGACTAGGATTCTTGCATTGAGCAAGGGCTTATAGGCCCCTTCCAACTCTATGATTCTTAGGTTGATGTTCTAAGCCTCGTAGTAAAACAGGACGTATGCAAATACAGCCATGATATGATGGCTTATTTAAGGCTGCACAAAGAGTCATGTTGAACAGGAAGAAGAAAAAAGGAACCATCGTTCCTACCACATTGCTCAAAGCATTTCAACACAACAGCTTCCCCAATTGCAAGGTTTCCGGCCTTACAAAGGTGCTTCCTCATCAAAGAGATGTGTTCGCAGGTTGTTTCACAAAAGGTCGGATTTAGAACAGGTGTTTCCAGGGCCACATTTCACACGTCCTAACCACTACAGTACACCATCGTCATTACTACTTCTACAGCTAGCTTACAAGGATCCAGCCCAACCCCTGGGCAAAAAAAGGACTTCTGCTCTAGATACTGGACATTCAGAGAAGGAATCCTCTCTCATTTCCAGGGATTGCACAAGAGTCCAGATAACCTCTTCTATTTGCAGACTTCCCATGACTTCCTGCCACTTCTTCTGCCTTTTTTCTTATCGCAGAAAAATCCACTGAGCAAGGGAAGATGGAATGGCTACGCATCAAGATGGAAAGCCGTGGGGCTGTCCATTTGGAAACGACTGGAGTTTTATTTACAACCTCTCGTACTGTCTGTAGTTTGAGCAACTGGGGTGATCACCTGTCTATCCAGCACCTACCCATTGTGTTCCTTCCGGCTTTTATTTATTTATTATTTATTTATTGGACTTATATACCGCCCCATAGCGCTACAAGCACTCTCCGGGCGGTTTACAATTTTTAATTATACAGGCTACACATTGCCCCCCCCAGCAAGCTGGGTACTCATTTTACCGACCTCGGAAGGATGGAAGGCTGAGTCAACCTTGAGCCGGCTACCTGGGATTTGAACCCCAGGTCGTGAGCACAGTTTTAGCTGCAGTACAGCGTTTTAACCACTGCGCCACGAGGCTCATGAAATTCGAAAGCAGTCACCACCTTTCTGCTGAGTTCTAGCCCTCTCTTTCACCAGGTGGTAGCCGTTGTTTGTTGCTGTTGATCTAGCCAGTTGGCTGCCTGCATGTGTGCAGTAAAGAAAGCAATATACACAAGTCTGTAATTTCAAGCAACTATGTAAGTAAAGAATCTTTTTTACTCTATTCCCCTATAAATATCTCAGAGTGAGTTACTGGGATGAAGTGCCAGTTAATGAGAAAACAGTGGACTCTTGGGAAGTTATTACAGGTATTTTCTTCAAATTTTGGTAGTGGCAACAAGAGTAGTACAAAACCAGACAACTATATCAAAATGTAATGGCAGCAATGTAGCCTATAGTGCAGTGGTTCCCAGCCTTTTTCAAATGATGACTCCCTTTTATAACAGCCAAGTAACCTGTGACCCCTGCACCATACTTGCATAAAAACAGTTTTTAATGGGATAAAATCATTCCTTCTCAGAAAGTAGAGGGTTTTTTTTCTTCCTCAAAGTCTTGTCTGTGGAATACATACATGCTAACCTTAATTTCCAGCTATGAATTATTATTATTATTTATTTATTTAATTTATATCCCGCCTATCTAGTCGCGGTGGACTACTCTAGGCGGCCAACAACAGAGATAAAATTCAATAACATAAAACAGCATAATTACAACAACAATTAAAAGTAGGGAAACAATAAAGGAAAGAAGAAAATCAAAAGTAATCTGGAGAGAAGGCCTGCCGAAACATCCAAGTCTTTAATAGGTTCTTAACGGTGCCCAGCGAGGGAGCTCCGCGAATACCAGGAGGTAAGTTATTCCAAAGGCGAGGAGCCACCGCCGAGAAGGCCCTATTTCTTGTTTTCTCTTTTCGGGCCTCCCTCAGCGTTAAGCTCCTCAGCCTCACCTCCTGGCTCACCCGTGTGACCCGGGTAGAACTTGGTGGGAGTAGGCGTTCCGCCAGGTATCGAGGCCCTAAACCGTTTAGGGCTTTATACGTAAGCGTTAACACTTTGAAGTCGATGCGGAACCTGATGGGCAGCCAATGCAATGCGGCCAGAGTGGGCGAAATGTGTTGGAATTTTTTCACTCCACTGAGTAATCTGGCCGCCGCATTCTGCACCACCTGTAATTTCCGCAGCAACCTCAAAGGAAGCCCCACGTAGAGCGCATTACAGTGGTCTAATCTTGAGATTACGAGCGCATGTACCAAGATGGTGAGCGCCCCCACATCCAGGTAGGGCAAGGAATAAATTATTTAACAAATGCTACAACACATACAAGGAGACCTGCCACTCCCTTGGGGGCCATGACCCTCAGGTTGGGAATCACTGCTGTAGTGGCTACCAAAGGGTCTCATAACATCATTTCAACTGTATACACACTAGCAACCAACCGAACAGATCAACAGCAACAACCAATCCCCTTATTAGGAGAAAGAGGACCTATCAATAAGACAAAAATTAAAATGCAATAAAATAAACTCCTCCAGCTGCTGGATGTTGCCTAATCCAGGGCACATTATTAAAGAGCAACGGAGATAAAGCAAATCAAAGCAGTATATTGTTGGATGAACCCTGTGAATTAGGAACGGGGGAACCCAATTGTTGGCAACGCTGAAATTTAGAGATTTTATGGTTTTGGATGGGAAATCGCAGAACTCCCCAGCAGCATAGCTGGCTGGAGGAATCCTGGGCATTGTAGTTGCAAACACAAATCTCCATACCTGGAGGAGAGGAACACGACGTAGTACTCCATTACTGTCAACATCCACACAATCAATTCAGAATCGGTGATGATAACAAAAGAAGTCCAGGAGAAACAGTGAGATCAAAAAGGTGAAGTACAGTGGAGTTAGGTCTAGACATCCCATTTTATTCAGGCTGGATTGCTCAGTGGTTAAGGTAAATGGCTATGGAGACAGGTATCATTTCCACTGAGTTCCCACTGTGTTTCTCAGGATAAGCTGGTCTCTGTACTCATGGGCAAGCTGCACAGTCTCAGGGCAGCCCCAGAAGAAGAGAAAGTATTCTCTGAGTATCTAGGAAACCTCGAAAGGGTCGCCTTAAGTCAGAATTGACTTGACGGCCCATTGTAATTGTTATTACATGCAACATACAAGCTTAGCCGCTGCAGCACAGAAGGCAAAAAGTCAAATACCACCCTCAGAACATGGGAAACCAGGGGTGGAGAGATGAGACAGAGCTCAGCAGTCTTTCAAAAGTCTTTTTCAGACTTAACCTTAAATCGCGTATTGGACTGCCATGTTGTTTCCCAGCACTTTCTCTCCAAGAACCCCGGTTCAAAAGATTATCAGAGCTGCAAATGAACCCCACATGTACCTGCTCTTTACCTCCATTTTGAATTGGAGAATTGGAGGTTGTTCATGACTTTGTGTACCTCGGCTCAACCATCTCTGACACCCTCTCTCTAGACGTCGAGCTGGATAAACGCATTGGCAAAGCAGCCACCATGTTCTCTAGACTCACAAAGAGAGTATGGCTCAATAAGAAGCTGACGACACATAACGAAGATCCAGGTTTATAGAGCCTGTGTTCTAAGCACACTCCTGTACTGCAGTGAGTCCTGGACACTTTGTGCCCGGCAGGAGAGGAAGCTGAACACCTTCCATATGCGTTGCCTCCGATGGATTTTTGGTATCACCTGGCAGGACAAAGTTCCAAACAGAGCAGTCCTAGAACGAGCTGGAATTTTAAGCATCTATACATTACTGAAACAGCGACGTCTACGTTGGCCCGGGCACATCGTGAGAATGGCTGATGGTCGGATTCCAAAGGATCTCCTCTATGGAGAATTAGTGCAGGGAAAGCACCCCAGAGGGAGACCACAGCTGCGATACAAGGACATCTGCAAGCGGGATCTGAAGGCCTTAGGAATAGACCTCAACAGATGGGAAACTCTGACATCTGAGCGCTCAGCCTGGAGGCAAGCATTACATCACGGCCTCTCCCAATTTGAAGAGACCCTTGCCCAGCAGGTAGAGGCAAAGAGGAAGCCACAAAAGCAGCAAAACCAGGGAGCCGGATGGGACAGATTGGATTTGTCTTCAGTGTGGAAGGGACTGTAACTCTCGAATTGGCCTTCTCAGCCACAGTAGACGCTGTTCCAAGACCTCCATACAGAGCATGTTACCATAGTCTTTCGAGACTGAAGGATGCCTAACTAACCTCAATTTTTTATAAAAAAAAGTTTGCAAATCCTTGGTGTAGAATTTATGGAGAATTTTGCTAATTTGGGGTGGGGGTTATCAAAAATAAATGGAGCACAGCTCTCAATGGTCAGCACTCATAGGATTACTCAAAATCCAGGTAGGTAACTAGGTAGGTAGGTAGGTAGGTAGAATGATTCCCTGTATGAAGAAGATTGAGTTTTATATGCCTATTAGGTAGCAGCCAAAGCAGTGTACAGTAAGTCCAAATTCTGTGCCACAAATATGGTTGCCTTGAACTAATTTGTCACTTTTGTTCCCCCCCCATTCGATAGTTGCATTATTTCGGAGGCTGGATGGCCAACCTGGATGGATATTCTGAGAAGCATTTCCAAGCTCTAATTACAATACAATTTAAAAATAAAAATATAATATTCTTTCCTTCGAATCTATGAAGAAATAGGCCCATTTATACAGGAGGTTTCCAGGCCCAAACCGTCCCAAAAATAAATTATTCTGGCTCTCTACGCTGACACCAGGGTGCGTTCGGGTCCTGAGACTCTTCACTATGTTTTTTTGTTTTTAATCAGTGGCTCAAAGGAAGGGGTGGAAGAAATTTACCTGATACTGTGGTCAGTCACAAGCTAAGCATGAGTCAGCACTGCAATGTAGCTGTAAAAAAATATGATGTGATTTTACGTTGCATAAATAGCATAGAGTTTCCAAGTCACGGGAAGTAATAGTTTCACTTTATTTTGTCTTGAAAAACGAAGCTAACGCTGAATATTAAGGCTGGTATTCTATCACTTCACCATCTGTCCGTCCTTGCTTGAAGTCATAGAATCGTGAAGTTGGAAGGGGCTTCTAAGGCCATCGAGTCCAACCCCCTGCTCAAAGCAGGAATCCAAAATTAGAGATGGGGGTATTCATATATGAATACAAATATCCCCACGCAGCTGGACTTAACGACGGTTTGGCCCCTGGGACTTGGACTGTCCACTAGGACATCCTGCTGCAGCGATAGTCCCGTTCATCCTTCCAGAGCACTGCTCTCTTCCCGCTCAGCCGGCCACTCGGCAGATGTGACATCTGTCAGAAGTGCTTTGATGGAGTTTCTGCATGACAGCGGGTTGGACTCTATGAAACTAAGCAGCATGCTTTTTTTGCTTTTTGGTCTCTTCCAACTCTGTGAGTCTATGATTCTATGAGCTCTAATACAAATCAAAGGATATCTGCCAGGTGGTTGTCTAAATTTCTCTTGAATGCCTCCAGCACTGGAGCACTCACCACCTCTCAGGTTAATTTGGTTCCATTATCATACTGTTCTACAGTTAGGAAGTTTTTCCTGATACACTGGTGCCTCGCTTAACGGTTACCTCGTTAAATGACAAATCCGCTTTACGATGAGATTTTTGCAATTGCAACAGCAATCGCAAATCAATGTTTAGATAGGGAAATTTCGCTTGACAATGATCAGTTCCCTGCTTCGCGAACCGATTTTTCGCTAGACAATGATTCTGAAACAGCTGATCGGCAGCTCTAAAATGGCCGCCTGCTGTGCAAAATGGCTCTCCGCTGTGCTTTAGGTCGGATTCCTCGCTTTATAGGCACTGAAAATGGCCGCCCTTATGGAGGATCTTCACTGGACGCTGAAGTATTTAGCCCATTGCAACGCATTGAACCGGTTTTCAATACATTTCAATTGGCTTTTTCATTTCGCTTGACGAGGATTTCGCTTAACAACAATTTCAACAGAACAAATTATCCTCGTCAAGCGAGGCACCACTGTACTCAATTGAAATCTGGCTTCCTTTAACTTGAGCCTATTGCTTGTCCTGCATTCTGGGAGGATCAAGAAAAGACCCTGCCCCTTCTCTGCCTTTCAAGAATTTGAAACTTGCTATCAGATCTCCCCTCAGCCTTCTTTTCTCAAGGCTAAACATGCCCAGTTCTTTCAGCCTTTTATCATAAGGCTTGGTTTCCAGCCGCGTGATCATCCTTGTTGCCCTCCTCTGAACTTGGTTCCAATTTGTCAGCATCCTTCTTGAAGTGTGGTGTCCAAAACTGGACACAACACTCAAGGTGAGGCCTAACCAGTGCTGAATAGAGGGGGGGGGCTAGTGCCTCACGGGATTTGGAGACGATACTTTTGTTAATGTAGTTTCTAGCTAACTTCAGCTCATTCTCAGCTTTTGCCCTCATAAGGCCATCGCTGCAATTCTTTCCAATTGAAATCTCCCATCACTACTACACTCTGTCTCTTTGAAATCCTTGCGATTTGTTTTTCAGAAGTTTCATCCACATCCTCTCCTCGACTGCGTGGTTGGTAGTAAACTTCAACTACCATGTTCCTTTTGCTTTTCGCCCCAGCTAGATTGATCCAAATGATCTCAATGGGACAGCCAATCTCTTCCTCCTATATTTCTTTGCAGGAATGTGTATTTTTGACATGCACTGCAACTTATGATCTGCCTTGCTAAATTACTGTTTTCTTCTACTGGTCTTAACCTCAAATTGTGAAACAATTGCTCAATGAGTTTCTCCTTCTTCATTATGTTCCTTGGACATTGGTGTACAGATCCTTCCTTGGTTCCATTCTTGTTTCTGAACTTTCTGAGGATCTACCTTACCCTCTCTTTGTAGGCTTTGATTCATTTAATTTTGGGTGGGCTAAAAATCGCTGAATTCCCAGATTTCCTTAGCCAGCTTGATCACTAATCATGTTGGCTGGCTCTCCAGCCTAAAACCGTACAACTGCTGACTTCGGCTTCTTTGACAGCATTCCAACATCAGTGTATCATCTCATACATTATTATCCTCCCATATTAACTTGCAGAATGATTTACTGACATAATGAGACATGCATCAACATATTTTACTGACACCTTGCGAAATATCGTCAATAAGAAGTCTCAGACAGACCTTATCTTATGTTTTTGCTGTTGCCTGCTATCAAGTCAGAACCAACTTGTTGTTGTTGTTGTTTAGTTGTTTAGTCGTGTCCGACTCTTCGTGACCCCATGGCCCAGAGCACGCCAGGCCCTCCTGTCTTCCATTGCCTCCCGGATTTGGGTCAAATTCATGTTGGTCGCTTCGATGACACTGTCCAACCATCTCATCCTCGGTTGTCCCCTTCTCCTCTTGCCTTCACACTTTCCCAACATCAAGGTCTTTTCCAAGGAGTCTTCTCTTCTCATTAGATGGCCAAAGTATTGGAGCCTCAGCTTCATGATCTATCCTTCCAGTGAGCACTCAGGGTTGATTTCGTTTAGAACTGATAGGTTTGTTCTCCTTGCAGTCCAGGGGACTCTCAAGAGCCTCCTCCAGCACCACCATTCAAAAGCATCAATTCTTCGGCGGTCTGCTTTCTTTATGGTCCAGCTCTCACTTTCATACATCACTACAGGAAAAATCATAGCTTTGACCAACTTACAGTGACCCTAATAGGGCTTTCAAGGTGAGATATTTAAGGAGTGGTTTTACCAGTTCCTCTCCCCCAGTGAGTTTTCTTGGCTGAGTGGGGATAATGACATTATATGCAATGGTTATCTTACCATCGTTGTATCATTAATACTAGCATACTTTAAGTTTCACTATTTGTACCCTTAGTTTTTCTTTGCTCAGTAAAATGTTAGAAAGTGACAGGCTTATATAAACTATATTCAGTTTACAAGAATATCAGTTCGGAACCACTGTCTCCTCCATTCTATTGAGTAAGGTCTCTTTAGCCCCTGCTTTAGTGAGCCTAAAGTTTGCTTTACGTTAACTTTAACAACTTCCTCTTCTGTTACTTCCTTTAACTTTTGCACTCTTAAACACGCAGTCCAACTAGAGCATTATACTCAGAACTGCAGTCTTGTTTCATTTTGGAAAGATGCTGTCTGCTTAAAATACCTTATGTGAAAGATAAGTGGGCCAGATAGATTTATAATAATAGTACAATTAAAAGTATTGGAGTGTATATGTTCTGTGACTATCACTGGCTTATGTATTAATACAATAATGCATAATACTAATATAGGCATCCTTCAGTCTCGAGAGACTATGGTAACATACTCTGAATCGAGGAGTGTCCTCTCCAGAGCATGAAGCCCAGGTAAGGTAATATGGAGGATAGGCTGTTACCCAAGCAGCAGATCCCCCCTCTCCACATTGCTGAAATGGTCCAATGGAAAGGCAAGAGCCAATGCAACTGGTTCCAGCAACATCGCAGGAGTTGGCAGAATGACATGAACTGCCTTCGGGACTCCAGCTCCAGCTACGAATACATTATAAATTAAATGATATCTAGTGTGGTGTGGGGGATAGAGTGATGGACTAGGACTCAGGAGGCCTGAGTTCAAATCCCCGTTCAGCCACAGAAACTCATCGGGGGTCTGGAACTGGTAAAATAATAATAATAATAATTGTGTGCTGTCAAGTCTATTCTGATGTATGGCAACCCTTTTCAGTGTTGCCATACCTTTCTTCTGCAACTATGCAGCTTGCCCATGGCTACACAGGCTGGCTCTACTCACAGGAAGCAACGTGAAAAACTGAATTTCCAACCTTTGGCTCTGCAGTCAAAAACCTGACTCAGCGGGTAATAATATAATTGCATGCCATCAAGTTAATTCTGACTTATCGTGACCCTTTCCAGGTCTTTCTTGTAGAAAGTACTCAGAAATTGTCTACCATTCCCTTCATTGGGGGGTATTTTGGGGTTGTGTGGCTTGCCCAAGACTACACAGGCTGGCTTTACTCACAAGGAGGAACACTGGGGAATCACAGTCACATTCCTTAAATATCTCACTTATTTTGAAACCCTTATTAGGATCACTATAAGGCAGTTCTGACTTGACAGCACGTAACATGTATTTAATATATCTAACGGCACTTTGATGCTGTAATTTATTGTTTTAGCTATCTAAGAGCCTCATGGCGCAGTGGTTAAAACGCTGTACTGCAGCTAAAACTGTGCTCACGACCTGGGGTTCAAATCCCAGGTAGCCGGCTCAAGGTTGACTCAGCCTTCCATCCTTCCGAGGTCGGTAAAATGAGTATCCAGCTTGCTGGGGGGGCAATGTGTAGCCTGTATAATTAAAAATTGTAAACCGCCCGGAGAGTGCTTGTAGCGCTATGGGGCGGTATATAAGTCCAATAAATAAATAAATAAATAAATAAATAAATAAATAAATAAATACATACATATGTCTTCTAGTAATTTGCAACCCATTTCAAGCATTTGGAGTTGGTGAGTGCTCCAACACTAGACTAGAGGCATTCAAGAAAACCTTAGATAATCACCTGGCAGATCTGCTTTGATTGCATTCCTGCATTGAGCAGGGGGTTGGACTTGATGGCCTTTGTAGGCCCCTTCCAACTTCACTTTTCTATGATTCTATGATGTTGTCAGAGGACAGAAATAAAGTTGAATAAATAAGGAAGGTATTTTCTATGCAGACGTCCTGGGATTCAATCCACTGCATTTTAGCATCAATTAAGGATTGGTGATGAGGAAAACCTTCTGCGTCAGTAAGAGCAACTGCTTACATATAACTGAAAAAAGGAAGTCATCCAGGACTGAGGAGAGGGTATGAAAGAATAGAGCGATTTATGACAGACTGGTGTGGAAGAACTTCTGCCAGGGCAGGCTGTCTACTTACTCATGAGGAGGTCTTCCGTCACCAAGGAAAGAGGACAAAGGAGGACACTGATTTACTTAAAATTGGCGTGTTTTGTGTTTAATTTTGATTTTATAACTATTCTGTTTATTATATTCGCGAAGGCTTTCACGGCCGGGATCTACTGGTTGTTGTGGGTTTTTTGAGCTCTTTGGCTATTGTTCTGAAGGTTGTCCTCTGAAGATCCCGGCCACAGAGACTGGCAAAACGTTAGGAAGAACAACCCTCAGAACACGGCCAAAGAGCCCAAAAAACCCACAACAACCAGTATTCTGTTTATTGTTTTGAATTGTTCTTTGACGTCTTGTTTGTTTAATATGTAAACCAGAGACTCCTTGGCAGCCAGATGGGCGGTATAGATGCCAAACACACACACACACACACACACACACTGCAGTGCCTCTCCCCTGAGTGGGAAAGAGAGACAAAGAGAGACCTGTGTACCTGAGGGGTCAACAGACTAGATGCTGCTCAGCATGTGCAGTCAAAATCCAGGTACTGTACAGTATTTCCCATCTTCCTCCTTACGGGTTCTTAATTTTTAAACCTCCCAAAGAGGAACCATCCCTTGATCACCTTTCAAGACAGGAATTTTCCTCTATGAAGAAGGAGATGTGGCCAGTCTACAGCAGTGATACAGGGATAGCCATTGGAATTACTCTGTGGAAAGTGACCAGGGTCACAAGAGGGGAGGTGCTCTGCCAGCTGTACCTCTGGGGGGGGTGTCTCTTCTAGCCTCTTTGATGGCTACCCCCATTCACCAAGGGAATATACGAGCCTCATGATGTTCATGAAGGGGATGAGGGAAGCAGAAGTGGAGCAACAACGAGACAGCCAAAGTTTCCTCACTCCTCTCGTACTTAACGGCATTGAACTTGTGTGACAAGCTCAGAGGTTTGGATACGGAACAACTCCATCGGAAACAACTCAACCCAACTAACCTCAAGACTTCAATGGCCTTTGAAGGCTTTCAAACAAGGTATTTGACCTGCTCTTAAACAGTGTTTTTGATCTGGTCTTTTAAAAAAACTAAATAATCCTATCGCCTAATTGACACTCAGGCATTGGTGTTGCTTACGCTTTTTAGTACTGTATTTCTTTGATCCTTCTAGTATTGTATACTCAGTGTTGTTAATGTTAAATGCTGTCTTTTGACTGTTGTAAGCTGCCTTGGGTCCTTTTTAAAGAAGAAAAATGGGATAAAAATACTTTGAATGAATGAACGAACGAACGAACGAACGAATGAGTACGTAAAGAAAAGCATGAAAACCTTGTTGGCAAATTGCCATTCCTTAATGAGAACCTGGTTGCATTCCCACATCTGTCTACTGCTAAAACATACTGTATATGATTTTCTTTATGGAAGCATAAACTGGCTATTTTTTTTTTTTAAAAATAGCTTTTCCCCTCATTGTACATCTCTCAGAGACCACAGGCTGTAGAAAAGGGATGAACCCATACTTTAAATCATCATCATCATCTTTAGCTATAAATATGGGCACACATGCGTGGGGGGACTATGTTATCTATCCTAACGTGTCTATCTGCTGAGGTTTCTCAACCTCAGTAGTGGGCAGAACTATTCTGCAGCTTCCTGTCGGAAGCCTGTACTTTGCCACTGATGTCATCAGCCACGGCTCAGCCCACAAAGGAGAGAGTTCTTCCCTTGTGACCACAGCCCTCCCTGTGACGTGTTGGGTTTTGGTATGGAACAACTGCACTGTGGGAGGTTTACAGTGCACGACATGACAGAGAGGTACCATTTTCATAGGGGGACCAAGGCTAGCCTACAGCATCCTGATACGGTCACAGATAGAAGTGGCTGTGGATGGAATGACTTTTAGCATTTTGAACTTTAAAAAAAACGCACAGACAGAAGGTATCGGCTTCCTCAGGGAAACAACTGGCTTTACAGAAGCATGAAGAGAGCTCTCTTCATTGCAACATTTTGTTGCAGTTCCATGAACCGATGATAATATCAGGCTCACAGTGTTCTTATAAAGGAGCCTTGTGTTGCAGTGGTGAAATTGAGTACCCAGCGCGTGGGATTCAGGACATGTGAAGCCTGCATAACTAAATGGTACACTGCCCAGAGAGTCCTTTAAGTGCTGTGGAAGACTACATAAGCAGCTATTGCTTTGCAACCCTTTCTATACAGTTGTTGCCTCGCATAACGAGTGCACCGTTTAACAACGAATTCGCATAGCGACGCGTTTTTTGCGATCGCTAATGCGATCGCATTGTGATGATCTAAATGGCCGAAAATCACATTGTGATGATTGGTAAGCGTTTTGCTTACCAATCTTCGCATTGCGATGTTTTTTAAAACAGCTGATCGACGGTTCCAAAATGGTCGGCGGGTGCACAAAATGGCCACCCGCAGCGTTTTCGCGCGCTGCCCTCGCTTACCGAGGCGGCGAAAATGGCGGCACTACGGAGGATCTTCGCTCAACTGTGAGTTTTCCCCTCATAGGAATGCATTAAATGGAGTTTTATGCATTCCTATGGGGTTTTTCTTTCCGTTTAGCGACGATTCCGGATAGCGACATTAATCCTGGAATGGATTAATGTCGCTATGCGGGGCACCACTGTAGTGTGTTGCTTATGTACTGTTCCACAGCACTTAAAGGACTCTCTGGGCAGTTTACCATTTAGTTATGCAGGCTACACATGTCCTGAATCCGGCCAAGTCCTTCCACTGACAGAAGCTGTTCATGCTCCAGATGCTCTCCAGACAACTGGGGAACTCTTTGGCACAGATTTTTGGGGGATACAAGGCAAAATAAAAAGAGACATAAGCCCAGCACAATAGCAGGATTAAACCGATGCAGCTCCTGTCACGGCACAACAACCACGTTGAGCACACCAAATTTATTCTGAATAAATACCAAAGCTTTCTCTTTAAAAAATTATTACGTATCAAAACACTGAGGGGATGAAGAATAATCCATGCAGCTGTTTTGCTTCTGTGCTGCGTGTGTTTTACCACTGCTTTAGACTTTTTATTGTTCCGCATATGAGAGTTTACTAAAGACATTCTTCTGATGTAACCGTTGCATGGGGAGGGAAGCAACCCCACTCTCCAGGAAAGGCTGCAACACATGATTTGCATGCGGAACGTCCCAGATGTTTTTGGCCCAACAGCAATATTCGAGTTTGGAAAACATCAGGGAGGGGCTGCGTTTCAGCAACAGGGTTCAGCCTCACGGTTGGGGGCAAAGAAAAGCAGCCAGGGCCAAGGGTAATTCGCACCAGTATGGCCTTTTTAGCCTACCAACATCATGAAGTGTTGCTTGGTTCCAGACTTATCTACCCAGAAGGACACCCCAATGTGATTCTTCAGAGTAATCACAGAAAAGACCGATCAAATATGCACATGTCTATTCTGAAGTAATCCCAATTATCTTAGTCCATTTACAGTGGTGCCTTGCTTGACGAGGATAATTCGTTCCGTTGAAATCGCTGTTAAGCGAAATCCTCATCAAGTGAAACAAAAAAGCCCACTGAAATGCACTGAAAACCGGTTCAATGCGTTCCAATGGGCTAAATACCTCAGCGTCCAGCGAAGATCCTCCATAGGGGCGGCCATTTTTGGTGCCTGTAAAGCGAGGAATCTGTCCTAAATCACAGCGGAGAGCCATTTCGCACAGCAGGCGGCCATTTTAGAGCCGCCGATCAGCTGTTTTAAAATCGTTGTCTTGTAGTGAAAAATCGATTCCTGAAGCAGGGAACCAATCATTGTTAAGCAATTTTTCCCTATCTAAACATCGTTTTGCGATTGCAAAACTTCATCGTCAAGGGGTTTCGTTGTTTAACGAGGTAATCGTTAAGCGAGGCACCACTGTGTATATATATATATACTATGTTCATTATAAACATTATAATATTTAATGTATATTATACATTATATATTATCACTTGGTCACTGGTCACAACGTCACTTGAGTCACAAGGTCACTTAAGTTGACAGAAGGCAGTGGCCTCAGATCCACTGTGACCTGAAGCGTGCTTTATGTTCTTAGATTCTGTCCCAATCACAAGCCCCTAATTGTGTGTCAGATAGACAAGATCTGGTATGGCCCCTCCAAGTTCACTGAGTAAGTGAAGCGAGGCCTGTTCAGGTTTTCTGCTCAGTATTCCCATCCACCCACTAGCTTTTGACCCAGAGAAGTTTTTGTCAGACTGGGAACCACTGCGTGGTGGATGATGCTGGAAAAAAAACACCCCAAAAAATCAAAGCCATGACAGATCTCCGCACCAAGACTGTTTCCTAAAACTGAATTCCAAAATGCAGGCTGCAAACACAAGTCACAAGTGTAAGTTTCAGTTTCCACCCCTGGCGGTCGCTGGTTGGATTATCTCTCCCCGACTCACCAGAGAGATACCAGATATCCAGCATTCAAGGTATCTGAGCAGCTCATTGACAGCAATCACTTACCGTTGAAAGGGTTTATCTTCTTTGAAATCCGTGAAATGATGGATTCTTTAAGTTCCCTCTTCTTCACACACTGAATACCCAGGTTCTGAAAACTGGAACATACACATACAGTTAGGAGTCTGAAGACTAACAACCAAAATAAAACAAAATTGCGCCACCACTATGGGACTAGTAGTAAAATGAATTGTGGAAGTTTTAATTCTGACCAATTTATCGTATCCATAAACAAGATTAGACTGAAAAGTATCACAGTAGGATCCATTCTCACTATAGAACCTTAACTAGCAAGTCAAGTGTCTTTATTTGTGTTAGCCATATGCCTTTGTAAGCAAGACACAAATACAAGATCAAAGAATAAAACTGGCCATAACTACAATTTTGGCAACTGGGGCATTGATACCCTACTGGTTAAGCTTGGGTTGTAGGAGACTGGCCTAAGCAGAGAAGGAATGGAGAGGACATGCTGGGTTACAGCTATTTTGGTTTCACACTCAGCCTGCCTATTTTTGTTCATTTGTTTCCTTCAACCGGATCTTGGTACCAAGATCCAGGTCTATAGAACCTGCGTCCTGAGCATACTCCTGCACTGCAATGAGTCCTGGACCCTTTGTGCACGGCAGGAGAGGAAGCTGAACACATTCCATATGCGTTGCCTCTGGCACATTTTTGGCATCACCTGGTGGGACAAACTTCCAAACAGAGTAGTCCTAGAACAAGCTGAAATCTTCAGCATGTATACATTACTGAAACAGCGATGTCTACGCTGGCTTGGGCATGTTGTGAGAATGGCTGATGGTCGGATCCCAAAGGATCTCCTGTATGGAGAATTAGTGCAGGGAAACCGCCCCAGAGGGAGACCACAGCTGCGATACAAGGAGATCTGCAAGCGGGATCTGAAGGTCTTAGGAATGGACCTCAACAGATGAAAAACCTTGACCTCTGAGCGTTCAGCCTGGAGGCAGGCACTGCATCACGGCCCCTCCAAATTTGAAGAGACCCTTTTCCAGCAGGCCGAGGCCAAGAGGCAGTCCCGAAAACAGCCAAATCAGGAAGCTGGACAGGGAACAGATTTGTATTTGTCTTCAGTGTGGAAGGGATGGTCACTCTCGAATTGGCCTTCTCAGCCACACTAGATGCTGTTGCAAGTCCTCCATTCAGAGCACGTGACCATAGTCTCTCGAGGCTGAAGGATGCCTAATCTTCCTTCAACCCGAGGAGGAGACCAGTGCACAATTCAGGCAGGTTCATACCCTATCAGTGTCAAGTACCAACAGCTGTATTCTTGCTGCTCCAGCAGGAAACGTTTATGCTGATGACATTTTCTTGCCCTGGCCTGGGTCAAAACCTGCTCTGCTAAGATCCCCTACAAAAGCGCACAAGTTTACGCTTTTGGACTACATCTCTCCGAATTCCCCAGACAGCATTGTGAACCTGAAGAGAATTTTTGATCTTGATGTGATCTATCCGTCTGCTTTGCCACTAAAAGCCTAGACACCTCTGTTCAGCCTATGAGGAAATCAGGATCAGGAGGCCATTGGCACAATCAACAGCAAAAGACATCTAAAGCATCACTACATTTTAATTTAAACCGTCTTGGGTCCTTTTAAGGAGAAAGGTGGGATAAACGTATTTTAAATAAATACATAAATGAAGTAAACACTCTGACAGCCAACAATGAAGCTTTAGAACAGCCTTTTCCGACCACCATTTTCTTTTGTACACTCATCAACAAGACACCCTGATGAGAATTTCTCAGCCTCTTTGCTTCGAGTGTGAGAACACAACGATTTTATGTCCTTATGATCAGCCTCTTCCCACACCAAAGTCTTCAAAATCTGAAAAAATCTGTAAAACTATTGTTCTTTTACTTAGAGAAGCAAAGAGTGTGTGCACACACATGTATTAAACCACAGAAGGACTAAGCCGACTGTCCGATGAGATAGAAACAACCCATCCAGTGCTTCTAAGTCCAAGAAGCAAAGCAGCAGCGGTCATAGCTTTGCACAAGCCATTTGTAGAATTTGTGCAAAGTGCATCATGGGTGCAAAAATCATTTTTTTGGAAATGATCAGCCATGACCAATGAAAATATCTCACAGGCAAGAGAAAATTATCGCACACAAGACTGAGACCAGCGAGTGTTTATATCCTTGCTACTGAGTCTGGACAGAGGCTGCTAGCAAGCTATACTGACCCATGGGCATGTTATCATTGGTCTAGTTCTGCCCTGACCAAGAAAGAAAGATGGTCAGAGCCCTGCCTTATTTTATCCAAAAAGCCTCTTTTTTTTCACTGAGTACAATAGGGATTACTCTGTAGTAAGTATGCACAGAATCACAGCTCTGGGTGTCACATCTTCTTCCCCCAAATAACTAATACATGAGTAGGAAAAGAATAAGATCCAATCCCTGAGATTTCTAGGAAAGAATTCTGTCTCAGACTTTGGAGAACTGCTGCTGGCCAATCGACAGCACTGAATTAGACCGTCTGACTCAGAATAAGGCCACTTCATTTATTTCAGGGTTCTAAAACAGCTGATACGTTACTTTTACAAAGATTTGTGCATCTTCCTTTGCATTTTCAACGGCAGCTACAGCTGCCACTTTAACACAACCTAAAGAAGTTGATTTCTGGGGACCGATTCTTCTAGAATCCTTCCCCTGCCATGGCCACTGGGAATTATACTCCATGAAGTTAGGAGTAAATGGAGTACAACCTTCCCTTCACGGATCTCTGGATCATCTCTGATGCTTACTGCATCATAATCCTCTGTAGTTCAGCCTCTTTAGAAGAGGGCTTGTGTAGTTGTACAAGGAAGTGTCTGTTGTCCATGTTGCCTAAGAGCACAATCACTCATGGAAGAGACTGGCATAAGTGGTAGAAGTGAAAAGGATACTACCATCCCCATTAAGTATTTTTTCCCCAACCACTGCTCTTCAGACATAGCTATCATTCTGATTCCATGCTCAAGAAACATTCTCTCTCTCTCTCTCTCTCTCTCTCACACACACACACACACACACACACACACACACACACACAGAGAGAGAGAGAGAGAGAGAGAGAGAGAGAGAGAGAGAGAGAGAGAAGTTATATTGGCACAAAGATTTCAAAAAAGGGGGGGGGGTCAGCAGTGAACCAAGAAAAAGGCCCGCTTTTATACAGAAGTTTTCCAGTCTCATCAGATAACTGTATCGCGGTAGCAAGCAGTAGCTCCTGCAAATTTGCATGTCATAGTATCGGGTCACAAGGCAACTGTCAGGGGACTCCCCCACCCACCTTCAGCAACCTGATTCTTTCCCACATGGAAAACCCATGACATCATCCCCTGTCCTGCCCTCCCGCCCCCCACATACACATGGGAGGACGCAAAATAGGAAGTCAAATTCAAGACAGATCTATGTGCAATAGGAGAAACTAGAACACATTGCAACACAAGACTTTTGGCCGTAGCCACCTGGGCGCTGCTGTTCTCAAGGCTTCCCGGCTCTTCCAGAAGATGGTAAACTGACCATCTTACATCTCTGGGGATGATGGACCTGCAAGGACAAATTCTTACATGCAGGACTTCTTTCAAGCTCTCAGAATGGCACAGCCAATTCACAGAATCACGGAAACATGCACATATGGCATGTGAAAGGAAGTCAAATGATCATCTGTCAATGGAGGAGTTCACAGATCAAAGCACTGGGCTGGCATCCAACCTTTGTTTTAAAGCTTCCCAAGAAAGTTGAGTCCACCAACTTCTGACATTCCTTCCACTATCCAACAGAGTTTACCATTGGGAAGTTCTTCCTAATGTTTGGTCATAACTTTCTTTCCTGTAATTTGAATACATTTGGTTCAGGTCCTGCCCCCTAGAACTACAGAAAACAGGCTGGCTCCATCTTCCGTATGGCAGGCCTTCAAATATTTTAAGACACTATCCTATCGCTTCTCAGTTTTCTCCTCTCCAAGTGAAACATAGAATCATATCATAGAAGCGTCGTAGGGTTGGAAGGGACCTTGGAGGTCTTCTAGTCTAACCCCCTGCCCAAGGCAGGAGACCTCATACCATCCTGGACAGATGGCTGTCCAATCTTTTCTTGAAAACCTCCGGCGATTGGGCACCCACAACATCGGGAAGCAAGCTGGTTCTCACCGTCAGGAAATTCCTCCTGATTTCCAGGTTGGATCTTCCCCTGATGCGTTTCCACTCATTGGTTCTTGTCCTACCCTCAGGCACTATGGAGAATGCTCACATGCTCACTTCCTTCAACTGTCCCCCACAAGCTTGATTTCCAGACTCTTTATGATCTTGGTCACCCTCCTTTGCACCCAATTCCAGCTTGCTGGTATCTTAAACTGGAACAATCCAACATGGACATAGTCTTCAAGGTGGGGGGGTCTGACCAAATCAGATTAAAGTGATACTATTAATTACATTAGACTCCAAATCCTTTTTATTCACATTGCTCTTAATCCAGGTGTCACCCAGCCTATATTTATACTTTTTCATTTTATCTTCTCTTATAAAGAATTCTACATTTATCCCTCCTAAAATGTATTTTGTTTTGGTCAACAGTCTGGAAAACAAGAAAGCTGATGGCAAATCAATGATACACCTTGATCCTTCAAACAGCATGGACCCAAGCCATATAGGGCTTTATACGTAATACCCAGCACTTTAATTTTGGCCCAGAAACAGACTGGCAGCTAGCGAGGAAGCTGTTGTAGTAAGGGAGTTACATGCTCCCTATAACCAGCAGCCAACCAATCTGCAGTCTGGCTGCAGCATTTTGAATTACAGTTGTAAAACCTTTCTCTCTGTTTAAGCTGGAGAAGCAGGCTTGAAGAATGACTGCAAATACAACGGAAACCCATACAGCTCATATTAAATATATATATACTGTATATAAGTTAATCCTTTAGGTGCTACCCTATTTTTTTTGACTTATTGTACTTCTTATTTTTATTTTGTTTTCACCTTTAAAATAGAATCATAACTGATTTGGAAGGGGCTGATAAAGCCATCAAGCCCAACGTCCTGCTCAAGGCGTTGAAGATCTGACAGACCAATTCTGCATCCAGTCATACAGAAAAAACATCTATTACTTACCATAGAATTCGGCGGTCCGGTCCAAATTCAGCTTCATAGTAACCGTTTTCACAGTCTTTCCCAACAAGACGATGGGGATGCGGCCGGTATGGCTCGTTCTTGGTGACCAACGTTATTCTGATTTTTACTTTCCCTACATAGTTCAAAATCTGGAAAGGAGGCGCAGGGGAGAGAGTTAGAGAAGTCAACACCACCAGGATCCTTCAGCTACAACGTTCAATATACTGTCAAGCAACAGGGAAGGAGCGATGCTCGGTAGAATGCATGCTCTTTGTGAAAAAAATATACCAGGTTTAATCCCCAAGACCTCCAGTTGGAGCTGAGAGAATCATATCCCAAACCACTAACAACTGCTACCAGTCAGAGCTGACAATATTGGGCTATATCAGTGGTTCCCAACTTGGGTAACCCAGGTGTTGTTGGACTACAATTCCCAGAAGCCTTCACCACCAACTGCACTGCCTGGTTTACCCAAGGTTGGGAATCATTGGACTAGATGAACTCAGTTTGACTCAGCAGCTAAGTCTAAGGCAGCTTCCTATCATGGTATGTACCAGCCTTGAATTCTTCTCTTCTGGGTCAGAGCATAATAAACCATTCAGGATAACTCTACTGCAGGGGTCAGGGAACTTTTTTACCTTTTACCCCCCCCCCCCAAAAAAAAATTATATACGCCAACATTACCCCCTTGATTTGAAAGTAAGGAAATCATACATTATTTGAATTCAAAATATTATTGAATCTACAAAGGCTGTGTATTGAACTAGCAAGATATATCATAAGCATCAATGGCTGCCAGGCTATGTACCGAACTAGCAGGATGCACCAAATTTAATAAAGATGTGCACTATTTTTGCTGGAACACATTGCACCCCAGCCATGGGGTGGTATAGGAGGTAGTAAGGTGTCCAACGTGCCTAGCAAGTTGCATTAAATTTTTGTTAGCTCGCAGAGGATTTAATCATCATCAATGGCTGCCAGAGTGATGCTAGAAATGGGGGGGGGGCGCTTTTCCTACCACCTTAATCATTCTGTGTGTGGTTTGCAAAAAGGAATAAACCAGGCTAAAGATCATGTCACCCACCCTGGTGCCACAGCCCAACATCAAAGACCAGTGCACTATTTTTTTTATCATCATCAATGGAAAACTCAGCAGTGGCCAGAGGACTGGAAAAGATCAGACTACATCCCAGTCCCAAAGAAGGGAAGTGCCAAAGAATGCTCCAACTACTGTACAATTGCAGTGATTTCACACGCTAACAAGGTTATGCTCAAAATCCTACAAGGTAGGTTTTGCTCATTACCCCCAGGATTTTCATTTTTACCCCATTTGGGGTAATTTACCCCTGTTCCCAGACCACTGCTCTACTGGATATCTCTGAGCAGACAAAATGCTACCAAAAAAGGATGCTAGTCAAAATTTATTTATTTATTTATTGAACTTGTATCCTGCCCATCTAGACACTGTCTAATCCGGGCGGCTCACATCAAATAGAAGAAAAACAGTTAACATATGACAAAAATTTCACAACAGCGAACAATCATTCAAGATGAAGAGAAAAATAAATCAAGTGGTGCCCGGAAGGAAAGCCTGCCTAAATAGCCAGGTTTTGAGTTGACTTTTGAAAATACCCAGCAAAGGGGCCAAGCGGATCTCGGAGGGGAGATTATTCCAAAGATGGGGAGCCACTGCCGAGAAGGCCCGGTTTCTTGTTTTCTTCCTTCGGGGCCTCCCTCAGCGTTAGGCCCCTCAACCGCCCCTCCTGGCTAGAACGAGTAATACGAGTAGATCTAGGTATGGCTTGTTCTTGGTGACCAACGTTATTCTGATTTTTACTTTCCAAAAGACTCTGTAAATTCTCTTCCATCTTTTCCTCCTGAACAGATTTTCCATGAGAAGATGTAAGCGAGTGGGGAAAGACAAAGCCTTGGCAAGACCAGAAGTTACCGTATTTTTCGCACCATAAGACGCACTTTTCCCCCACAAAACAGGGTGGTGGTGGAAAGTCTGTGCGTCTTATGGAGCGAAGAAAACAGATTATATTTTCCTGTTTTCTTCTCCTAAAAAATTGGTGCGTGTTATGGAAATGTGTGTCTTATGGAGCGAAAAATACGGTACATTTTTTTGGATGACTGCTTCCAGAATTACCATGCTGGCCAGGAGGTTATCTGCTTAAAAAGAAAAATGAAGTCCTCAGATCTATTATCAGTCTTGGGCATTCAGCGTTGTGGAAAAGGGCCCCCTGTTTTGTTCCTCTGTCCTGCCATGTTCAAGGAACTGCTTTCAAGCCAGCATCCCATAGCCTTTATGCTGAGGACCAGAAAGGACCACACAACCTGACACCAATGACACAGAGCATCCAGCATCTTTCTAGCTGATCGCGTCTTGAAGAATCTTGTCCACTAAAAGTGAAAAAGGACAGTCTCTATAGGAACTGCTAACCACGTCTAGAGGAAAATGAGGCTTACAAGGAACAACTTGTCTCTTAGAAAGCCCAGGACTTCCTCAGAAGGAGAGCTTACTCTTTCGGTTTACACCCATAGCTAATTAATTATTGTCCAGCTCGGATTGAATGACTCAGCAAAACTGTTCTTGGTATTTTGATTTTTTTAAAATCCCATCTAGAAAGGTTAACTTGTCTTGAGGCGTAATACCAAGAAACTCAGCCCCCCAGCCCCCTAAGGCTGACTGGAAGATTCTTAGAGCTGTGATCCAAAAATAAAAATAAAATAAGGGAAGGAAAGGAAAGGAACATTTCTCTAAAGTCTGTTTCTTCAAAGAATCTGGAATAGACAAACAGGTTCCATCAAAGCAAATATACTAAAAAACCATAAATCAAAAATATCTGGGACTATGGCGCTTTTCCTTAGTTCTCCAATTGTAAAAGAGATGGCCATTATTCTATCAGAAGGACATAAGGAGCCTCCTGGATTCAGAACTATTTCTTGGCGGGCAGATACTCAGGCTTGTTACACGTGACTTCTGGACTATCACTAGCATCTTTCAGGCAGGGTTTCTTCCCCTCCACCTCTGTTATTTCAGTTTTAGTATTCCCTCTATTTATTATTTCTTTATTTAAAATAATGTTACCCCACTTTTCTCCTTAAAAAAAGGACTCAATGGGGCTTGCATCATTCCAAACACAATATGAAAAACTAAAAAACAATAGATTATTCAAATATTGAAGAAGAATTAATAATATAATATTTAAAATGTTAGGTAAAAAGCATTAGCAGAAACAGAGTTAGAAGCAACAAAATATAAACCATCCTGTTGTTTCCTAGAGTGTCAGTTTCCAATACTCCCAGATTCCCCAGAAGGATGTTAGCTTGGTCATATGTCATTGTAACAAGAATGCTGATAAGATAGGAACAATCTAACTTAAACATAGTTATAGCAATCTGGGGAGGTTATGGGACTGGAGTCTGAATCACAGGCTCCCTTTACATGCCTGGAAAAACATTAATGCCTCACTAGGCCAACACTATTTATGTCTCTTCCAAACTCCATGCTTGATTGTTGTGATGTGCTTTTCCTGGTGCTGCTTTTGAAGACTATGCAGAGATATAGACTGGTGCAAAATATAGCCACATGTTTTCTGTTAGTTGGAACCAGACATGTTCACATACAAAATACAGTGGTGCCTTGCTTAACGATTGCCCCGCATTATGACAAATCCACTTTACGACGATCTTTTTGCGATCGCAACTACGATCGCAAAACGATGTTTTAATGGTTTTTTTTTTTGCTTTGTGACGATCAGTTCCCTGCTTCGGGAACTGATTCTTCACATTACGATGATCAGCAAACAGCTGATTGTCGGGTTTTCAAAATGGCCACCAGCTGCTCAAAATGGCTCCCCGCTGTGCTTAGGGATGGATTCCTCGCTATACAGGCAGCGAAAATTGCCGCCGTATGGAGGATCTTTGCTGGACGGTGAGTTTTTACCCCATTGGAACAAATCAAACGGGTTTCAATGAGGTTTAATGGGGTTTTTAATTTCGCTTTACAATGTTTTCGCTTAACGACGATTTTCCTAGAACAGATTATCGTCGTTAAGCGAGGCACCACTGTACTCCATGTCAGTGACGTCAGCTGCCAATCTACTTCCAGGTTCAATTTCAGAGAAATACTAGAACTGTATGTGCTTTGGACTAAGATATCAGAAGACACATTTTTGTGTTCATGTGAACCCATGTGGACAGTAGCTAAAGTTTGCCCAATCAGCCTTTTGCTGCTCCATCTTTGTGACAGATAAAGACGCCATCTGCTAGAAGCACATCCATGATCACTGTGGCCCTTGACCTCTGAAATATACTTTGCACAGGGGAATATACCCTAGTTCCCCGAAAACAAGACCTAACCTGAAAATAAGCCCTTGTAGAATTTTTCAGGATGCTCGTAATATAAGCCCTACCCCCAAAAATAAGCCCCAGTTAAGTGAATCCCCGCCCTTCGCCCTTGTGCAGCAACCAGAAGATGACATGACTATAATTGAATAAATGTAGATGGTCGTACATGAACAAAAAATAAAATAAAACAACTCCTGAAAATAAGCACTTGTGTGTGTTTTTTTGGAGAAAAAAATAATATAAGAATGAAAAGGCAGAGGAAATCATCACCTCAACAGTCCCCCACTTTTCTTTACGTGGAAGAAAAGTGGTAGGACACATTATAGCAATATCCTATTTCCATTTACTCAGATGTTTAAGCCTCACTGAGGTCAGTGGGGCTTACTCCCTGTTAGCAGGTACAGGACTGCAGTCTGAATTAATTTCAGGGATACTTTTCTTCATTAGATGGGCAAAACATCCCCCAGCATTGTTGTTAGCATGGCATGGGAAACACAGAAAGCTGCCTTATCACGAGGCAAATCATATTTGGCTCCTCTGGACAAGACCAGTCCATTCTGACTCTTAGAAAGGCCTCTTCCAGATTGCAAGTGACGTTCCCAGGAAATACTAAGGATCTGCAAGTACTAACCAGGTCCGACCCTGCTTAGCTTCCAAAATCATTATGTTCCGGGTGATATGGCCAGAGGTGGGCAGACATGTTTTCGGATGACCCTTTCGGGAATTCTGGAAACTGTGCTCCAAAAAACACAAACCGTCTCACCTCTAGGTACAGCAGTTACTCATACTTAGAAGGAGAAAGAGGAAGCAACACCTATGGAAACAAATAGAAATACCTGTACAGATGGGAAAGTCCGGTTGATATCAGTGCTGTGTTCTCCTGGAATGCTTCCTGCTGATCTCCCTTCACATTTGTACCGGAAACGCATCCCTCTCTGTCTAGGCTGCTCACGTATTTCAATGTACGGTTCATGGCTACCTTTAGAAAGAAGAAGGGGTGGGGGGGAAGGTGACATTAAAAATATTCCTGAACTATTAGCAGTAGAGGTTGGTAACTTTTGATGTCATGGGAGTGGTGAATCCTCTTTTGGTTCTGGTTTATACTTTACAGCAGGGTGGATTTGATTTAATTTTTTTAAAAAAATCAGATACTTTTAAAAAATTAAATCTTAATTTAAATCAAGTTGATTTATTAAAAAATCATTGATTTTTATCCTCCCCTGCTTTACAGGGACTATTCAAGCTGCTGAACCTTGTTACCAAAATAATTTCAGCATCTTAGAGGTACCTGCTTGTAAACCTCAGACTAAAACTGGAGAGGATTCAAAGGCATAACACACACCACTAAAGTCTTGGCTAGGGAACAGACCCTTTAAAATCAACTTCTGAAAGGTAAGTCAGCACCTAAAGGTCCGAAATCCTGTTGTGCTGCTATGCAGAAGGTGTAACTTTCTGTGGCGAATGGAAGATAATGTCTACAGAGATTGCTTAACTTGAAGCAATTTACTTCTAAAAGTTACACCTCTTCCATAGCACGGCAACAGGATTTCAGCTAATAGGACGAATCTGATGAGAAATAAGAGAGTAACCTAGTTATTCAATTTCAATGGAACAACTGGCTCTCCTTGGTAGATCTTACGAGTTCTAGTTAAAAACAAACTTACTCCCCAGTAAATCTTCCAAAGTTGCAGATCCGCCCACCCACACCGGTATAAAAGCATTCCTAGTATAAATGGATCACAGCAAACAGCACAACAGAAAAGATAGAGAAAAGCACACTTCCAAAACATGATAGAATGCCTGGGGCCATGTTATGTGGTCACTCACACTGAATGGTCATCATCATAATACATACCATGTTGGGCAACGGGGCCCAACGTCAGCCATAGTCAACATAAGCAGAAGAAAGAAATTGTAGGTATTATGAGTTCAAAAACGCCCAGAGGGTATAGCAACATACACTGAGTCAAAGAACTAAAAGGGTAATCAAGGTTTGTTTAAAATCAAAGTAAGTTCGTTATTACAATAAGTCAGAACAACCGCTATAGCATAGGCAGTTATGTTCATGTTAGCCAGACCCGATGACATGAGACCAAATACAGTGGTGCCTCGCTTAACGAGTGCACCGTTTAACGAAAAATCCGTATAGCAATCCCTTTTTGGGGATCGCTATACGGATCAGCCCCAATCGCCGCACTCGCTTTGCGACAATCAGGGCTCCGGCGGCCATTTTGGAGCCGCCGAACAGCTGATCGGCGGCTCCAAAATGGCCGCTGGAGCGAAAACATTGCTGGAGGGGTAAGTTTACACACTTATTGGAACGCATTAAACTAAGTTTAATGCGTTCCAGTAGGTTTTACTTACCCGCACAGCGATGTTTTCGTATAGCGAAGGTTAATCCGGAACGGATTAACCTCGCTATACGGGGCACCACTGTATTGCTGAATCACTTTCTGTCCAGTGTAACAATTACTCTACCATTGTTATTAAATGTAGACATAACCCTCACTGTACTACTTCAGGGTATGGGGGGGCAGAATGATCCCCCATACAATTAGTTTCATTTATACTCTGCCTTTCTTGGATGCTGGACCCAGTGTGGCTCACAGTATACATTTTTGTTATTTCAGCTAAAGGTGTTTATATTATTTAATATAATATAAACCCTGAGTGCTCATTGGAAGGACAGACCCTGAAGCTGAGGCTCCAATACTTTGTTCATCTCATGAGAAGACTCCCTAGAAAAGACCCTGATGTTGGGAAAATGTGAAGGCAAGAGGAGAAGGGGACGACAGAGGATGAGATGGATGGACAATGTCAACGAAGCGACCAACATGAATTTGACACAACTCCAGGAGCCAGTGGAAGACAGGAGGGCCTGGCGTGCTCTGGTCCATGGGGTCACGAAGAGTCGGACATGACTAAACGACTAAACAACAACAACAACAAATATTATTTAATACAGTATTTTAGTGAATTCTATGTTAGGAAAGTGCGAAGGCAAGAGGAGAAGGGGGACGACAGAGGACGAGATGGCTGGACGGTGTCATCGAAGAGATCAACATGAATTTGACCAAGATCCGGGAGGCACTGGAGGACAGGAGGGCCTGGCATGCTCTGGTCCATGGGGTCATGAAGAATCGGACACGACTAAACGACTAAACAACAACAATTAAATATTGAACTGAAACAGTTAGTCCAGAGAGGAGAGTAGGACGACAAGAGATTGTTTGGCGCTGCAAATATAATGGTAGTTCTAAGTTAAGGAAGAAATAGCCTTTGGTGAAGTTGAAGGCCTTTCTAAAACTTCTGGTCCTTGAGCTGGCACAGGAAACTTTCTGTTAAAAGGAAAATGGGCATCTCTCTGGACCAAATTCCAGAGAAGGGTCCCATAAAGCAAACGTGGCAACAAGAGAGGAGAAAAAGAGAGGGCAAAACATCTCAGTCAGTGTGGCAAAGTGATGGTCTTCATTAGGATGTACATCATTATACAAAGCATTCTCCACACATGTCATGTGGGTCTGTTTTAAGGATGGGAGAAGTCAAACGTTGTTCATATTTGAAAATTACACTTGCACTCACAGAATTCATGGCTTGAACGACACTTCTTGAAATGAATAAAATGTGCCAGTGTTCTATTGAGCTTCAGAGGTGTGGAAACTCCCCTGCCGGCATAGTAAAAGCCTATGTTGCTTGCACAAACAAAAGGCAGGTTTTCTTTCTGGAGATAATCTCTTGCCCAGTGGCAATCTCTCTTGTACAAGTGGCATAATCTCACGTTGTAGGATTTTCTCCTCCGTGCATGATTAGTATGGTCACTGCCATCGCTACCCACTGCACTGCTGTGTTCCTGCTGTGCTTTCGTTTTACATCAGACCTGGGCAAAGTGCGGCCCGAGGGCCACATACGGCCCGCGAGCCACTCCTGTCCCGCCCACGGACAGTTTTGAACGTCAAAACCATTTATAGCTTTTTGTCTAAAGTTGATCAGATGCTTATCTTTAACATGCCGCAAAAAAACCTCTTTAGGATTTGTGAAGATTAACAAGTATAAAATAAAAACAATCATAACATCACTGTTTCATTTTATTTTTAAGTAAAGTTGGTTCGGCCCCTGAACACAGATTTTTAATGTCCCCCCCCCCAAGAAATTAATTGCCCACCCCTGTTTTACATGGTAGTTTTTGCCTTGGGTGGCTAAAGAGAAAGGGGGGGTTGAAAGCTGTTTGGTTTCTCATCCTGCTGGTGACATAACCTCCGCTATAATGAGCTCAGCATCCTTATGTGGAGTTGATCCACAGTTGGAAATCAATGTTGCCAACTCAAAAGGCAAAAAGGTTGAAGCGGAGGTTGTCCTGTTTTGGCTACATCCGGACGACGATGCTGGGAAAGGCGGAAGGCAGCAGGAAAAGAGGAAAAGCAAATACAAGATGGGCTTACTCCCTAAAGGAAGCCACCAGTCTACAAGAGCTGCTGTGGACTGGACATTTTGGAGATCACTCATTCATGAGGTCAGCATAAGTCAAGGGCTATTTGACGGCACAGAACAACACCTGTGTGTACGCCAAACAATGAGCTGCATGTGATGAGGGTTAGCAGAATTCAGTGACTGAAAACCTTTGTCAATCACTGACGCTTGACGGTATAGCAAACTGCTACCTTATGTAATACATCTTATAGAAGATCTGCTAATGCAGAACAATTTGGGGAGTTACACACATTCAACTTCACATTCACTTTTTAAAAACATTCTGCTTTCGATTTCTGCCTGAACACTTTACAAGGGCCAGGAAAACATCAGGAGGGTCAGCATTTCCAAGCCTCCATCTAGGTGACAATAATCACTTACCATTAATGGTAAAGCACAAAACCAGAGGATTCCAGTGTTGGGATCCAGATGTTCTTGGATCAATCTCTCATAATCCCCAGCCTAGATGGGATGATGGCCCCAGGAAGGCTGCACTAACCAACTTCGTCTATCATGACTTTTGTAGCATGTTTCCCCAAAAATAAGACAGGGTCTTATATTACTTTTTGCACCAAAAAACGCATTAGGACTTATTTTCAGGGGATGCTTTATTTTTTTTCATGTACAACCATCTACATTTATTCAAACACAGTTGTCATCTTCTTCCAGTTGCTGTATAGTGGCTTTACAATTGCCCCACATTACGACGAAACTGCTTAACGATGATCTTTTTGCAATCGCAATTGCGATTGCAAAACGATGGTCTGAATGCGGAAATTTCGTTTTGCGATGATCAGTTCCCTGCTTCGGGAACCGATTGTTCACAAAACGACATTTTTTGAACAGCTAATCGGCGGTTTCAAAATCCCCGCTGTGTTTAGGGACAGATTCCTCGCTATACAGGCAGCAAAAATGACTGCCGTATGGAGGATCTTCGCTGGACAGTGAGTTTTTACCCCATTGGGGTAAAAACAGGTTTCAATGCGTTTCAATGGGGTTTTATTTTCGCTTTCCGATGTTTTCGCTTAACGTGATTTTCCTGGAACAGATTATTGTCGTTAAGCGAGGCACCATTGTACAAGGGTGGAGGGCAGGGTTTCACTTAACTGGGGCTTATTTTTGGGGTAGGGCTTATAAAGCGAGCATCTTGAAAAATTATACTAGGTCTTATTTTCAGGTTAGGTCTTATTTTCGGGAAAACAGGGTAGCCATTCATGCTGTAGCTCTACCTACAGAGTTGTGTTATTAAAAGGCATTGCTCTATATCCTGGAGTGGTATCGTTTTCCAAGGAGATGGTGCACATGTGAGAACTCGGGTCTCATCCTGCCATGAGGTAGGAGGACCAAAATGGCTTGATATTGCTGTTTGAACCTAGTCGTACAATTGAATTCCACTTCTTGTTGGGCTGACACAAAGCCTACCACGTGGCTTCCGAAAGCCAAACAGAAGACACTGCCCCAGGCAGTGAAGTCATTTACAAGGGTCACAGACAAGCTACAAGGAGGGAAAAGATTGGCACTTTTCTGCAGTCTTTCTCCTTCTTGGGCAGGCTGCTTTCCAGAATCATGACTAAGAGTTGGCCGCTTTTATTTTTTTTTTTAACGTTGGGACTACTTGTGCTTCTTCCTCATTTATCCAGTTTTTATAATATCTCCACCCGAAAGAAGACGCCTGGACCATTCCCAAAGCTTTCCCTTTTTTGCAGTGATTTTTTTCGCCTCATCTGGAGGCCGCCTTTCTCCTGAGGAGGGGACTTGAGGCAGCTCACAATGTTCAAATAAGTAAAGTTTAAAACAAGCAAGCTTTCCCTGAGGTGGCAGAGGTGTCATCCGACCCAGACTTTTTTCTCCACCTAGAGAAGACGGCTGCTTTGTGTTTTCCGTGTGGTTCAGCTAGAATGTGGAAGACCTGGATTCAAATCCCCATTTGGGTCAGGAGGTTTTCTTGGGTGACCCTGGGTTACTCATACTCTCAGCTTGATGTACTTTATAGGGCTGTTGTCAGGAACAGGGAGAACAGCGTCATTGTTGTTGTCGTTTAGTCGTTAAGTCTTGTCTGACTCTTCGTGACCCCATGGACCAGAGCACGCCAGGCCCTCCTGTCTTCCACTGCCTCCCGGAGTTGGGCCAAATTCATGCTGGTCGCTTTGATGACACTGTCCAGCCATCTCGAACTCTGTCGTCCCCTTCTCCTCTTGCCTTCACACTTTCCGAACATCAGGGTCTTTTCCAGGGAGTCTTCTCTTCTCATGAGATGGCCAAAGGATTGGAGCCTCAGCTTCAGGATCTGTCCTTCCAGTGAGCATTCAGGGTTGATTTCCTTTAGAATGGGTAGGTTTGTTCTCTTTGGAGCCTTGTACCAGACCTCATTAGTGGGAAGATACAATAGAAAGGTAATAATAAATGAACAAATTAATATGGCCATTTAAGTTGGCTCTTTTGGATAGAGTCTTTAGCACTGAAATGTGGCCATTCATTAAAGTCAAAAGTCAAGAGCATTTAAAAACAAGCTGCTTCAGGACTTCCTCTTCACTTTCAATCTCACCACAGCAGACTCCAATTAGCTAGAAATATAATTATAAGCCTTTACTAGGAAGTTAGAAACTTCCCCTATTGTTTCAAGAAGAGACAGGGAGGAGGTGAACTCCCTTCACAGATTGCTAGTTGAGATAACAGACCTTTAAAGCTTTACCTGCCCACTCAATTGTCAATCCTGCATGCATGCAAATAATCAGGCAGCGTTTCACTTGAGTAAACAGATTAAACATGTATCCAGAACTGGCTTACTGAAAAAACTCAATACAAGTTTGGTCAGATTTTTGGATTTCCTTTGCAACAAATTACAAATTGATGCCAGTGACATTGAAATGGACATTGACAGTGGCCCCAGGAAAAGAAGCAAGGCTCAAAAGAGCAAGGCTGTAATTAACCTTTATGCTCAATACATCCCAGGTCAAATCCCCAATCAAAGTGAGTTTCCAACAACAACTATTTAATAATTTGCATACAAATATGAATATGTGAATAAACAAGCAAGATGTTTCCGATTAAATATATCAATTAACATTTCAAAAAATATTTTATCCCCAGGTGCTTAAACGGATATATTTATTCACTTCTTAGGCTTGACTCTAATGGCCAGGCTCAGCTAGAGTAGACAGACTGATAAATGGTAGTCAATACAGTGGTGCCCTGCTTGACGCTTACCCCGCATAACGTCGAAATCGCTTGACTATGACATTTTTGCAATCGCTACTGTGATCGCAAAACGATGGTTCTGATGGGGGTTTTTTTGCATTACGTTGATTAGGAGCCTGCTTCGCGAACCGCTTGTTCGCAAAATGATGTTTTTTCCGGCTCCGCAAAATGGCTTCCCTCCGCAAAATGGATTCCCTCCCTCCTCAAAATGGCTGCTTTCTGGGCAGAAGTTTCGCATTATAGCAAATTAGAACAGCTCATTGGCAGTTCTCTATGGGCAACCTTCGCTGGACGATGAGGTATTTCCCCCATTGGAAGGCATTGATCGGTTTTCATGGGGATTTTTTTTCCTTGACGATGATTTCGCTTAACAGGGATTTTCCTGGAACAGATTATCATCGTCAAGCGGGGCACCACTGTACTATAAAGAAAGCTGACCGCCGAAGAATTAATGCTTTTGAACTGTGGTGCTGGAGGAGACTCTTGAGAATCCCCTGGACTGCAAGGAGAACAAACCTATCAATTCTAAAGGAAATCAACCCCGAGTGCTCAGTGGAAGGACAGATCCTGAAGCTGAGGCTCCAATCCTTTGGCCATCTCATGAGAAGAGAAGACTCCCTGGAAAAGACCCTGATGTTGGCAAAGTGTGAAGGCAAGAGGAGAAGGGGATGACAGAGGACGAGATGGTTGGGCAGTGTCATCGAAGGTACCAAGATGAATTTGACCAGACTCTGGGAGGCAGTGGAAGACAGGAGGGCCTGGCATGCTCTGGTCCATGGGGTCACGAAGAGTCGGACATGACTTAACGACTGAACAACAAAGTCAATACTTAAGTAGCTTCCATGGATTCACAAAGTTCACTTTAACTGAAATTAATGACTGGACTTATGCTTCAATTTGGCAGTGAGGGGGGGGAAGTTTGTTACAGAAGACCTGTAGAAACTCTGGCTAAAGGCCTGCCTGGAGTGTGAGCAATCATATACACTGCCATAACTAAGGGAAGAGTGTCATCATCTGTCAACCCCATTCATTGATTTGATAGAGTTCATAACGGGGGATTCATCATCTCTAAAAAACAGTGCCCACCTGCTGAACCTTAACCAGGTGATGGTTGCTACTCCCAGGTAAATGTGAGATCACCTGGGGTAGGCTATATAGAGAAGAACTATGTTACTTCTCTCTTTTCTGGCAGCCCCTTCTTCTCACTCCTCACCCCCAAGCCTGGGGCTAGCGTGATATTTTGCTGGCTTGTTTGACAGACAAGTTGGTGCTTCCATCGTGCAGAAGCCGACCGGGTCAGTAGTTCAGTTGTACGTACTTCACTGAACGATATTTCAAATATTCATTTGGAATATGAGGAACGACCGGAATGCTTCTCGCTCTCGAAAGATCTTTCCTCCACATCCCAGACTATATTTTCAGACTTATTTCCCGACCTTCCTCCCTTGACCCAACAGGAAACAAAGAAAAATCAGACTTCACTTGCCCAGCAGCAGTCCATTATCCTTCTGTAAAGTTGAAAATTAACCAGAAACTTTAAATATTTTTCCCTGCAAGAAAAGACATTCTGGAGACCACTTTTAACATTTCAAGTACGCCATTTAGATTTTGAATCGGTGGGAAGAGAGGAATGCCTTATTATTTTTAATATTCACGCAGCACCAAGGAAGTTGCAGGCGATTTTTAAATGCTTAATCACTGTTGTCTTTTGATACCTGTAGAGTGCTTATCAAATTTAAGGGGGTGGGATGATGATGATGATGACTGTGATGAAAATATACTTTTCTAGCATTTCAATACTAGGCTTAATCTCCCCAATAGGGATAGTGTCAGCGAAAGTTCCTCTTTTTTTCTAGTAGCGGCAGCTGTATTTTGGGAGCGTTTTGGCACTCAGGAGAAAGTGATGTAACAGGATTCACAAGAACTGAGTTTCTGGGGTGTTTGGGAAACAAGACATTAAAAAAAGATTCCCAAGAACTGAGCAGAGCTACTGAGAACGAAACACAGAAAACTGCACTACGCTTGAGTCAGATCATTGGTAACCTTTCCTCGGTTCCGTGCTGGGGACATTTCCCAACCCTGCTTGGAGGTGCTGGCCATTTGTCTTTGGACTACAACTCCCATAACTCCCCACACAGCCTCTGGCCGGGCTACCTGGGAAATTTCAGAAGCTGTCATCTGAAAACATGAATTTGCAAGATTATACAGCTCAGTACTTTACACACAGTCACCGGATGTCCACCAAGTGTTGCAAAAGATGTCAGAGGTGGAGCAATTAGGGCTTTGAGACGGGATGAGGAATTCTGCTGCGGAATAGAAGGGACCCACCTGCTCTGAATGGATATAATGTTTGTAGCTTCTCCTCTCTGATAAGGAAACATAGAACAAGAAGGCGCAGCAGGAAACCAATCCGGGTGTCATAAATTTCATCCCAAGACATCCTTCCCATCTGCTTCTCATATGATCCGATCTCAGTTTAGTTCAGTTTATTGTTACGGTCTTTAGACCAATCATGATCCAAGCTCAACTCAAAAGGCAAGCCAAAGCCCTGGGTGTTGAAATTGCTACGGAGAATAGTGCAAGGTGCCCAATGAATCAGTAAAGTCATTTAGAGGCCCACATGTCAGTTCATAATGCAGGCACAAACCCTTTTCTTCTTGTGTGTTGTTGTTTAGTTGTTAAATCGTTTCCGACTCTTCGTGACCCCATGGACCAGAGCACGCCAGGCCCTCCTGTCTTCCACTGCTTCCCGGAGTTGGGTCAAATTCACGTTAGTCGCTTTGATGACCCTGTCCAATCATCTCCTCCTCTGTCGTCCCCTTCTCCTCTTGCCCTCACACTTTCCCAACATCCAGTGGGTCTTCTCTTCTCATGAGATGCCCAAAGTATTGGAGCCTCAGCTTCAGGATCTGTCCTTCCAGTGAGCACTCAGGGTTGATTTCCTTCAAAATGGATTGGTTTGTTCTCCTTGCAGTCCAGGGGACTCTCAAGAGTCTCCTCCAGCACCACAATTCAAAAGTATCCATTCTTTGGCGGTCAGCCTTCTTTATGGTCCAGCTTTCACTTCCATACATCACTACTGGAAAAACCATAGCTATGACTATGCGGACCTTTGTCGACAAGGTGATGTGTCTGCTTTTTAAGATACTGTCGAGGTTTCTCATCGCTTTCCTCCCAAGAAGCATGCATCTTTTAATTTCGGGGCTGCTGTCACCATCTGCAGTGATCATGGAGCCCAAGAAAGTAAAATCTGTCACTGCCTCCATATCTTCCCTTTCTAATTGCCAGGGAGTGATGGGTCTTGGCTGGGAAGGAGGCGAAAGGTAGGCTTTTTGTGGAGAAGTCTGTTTTTTCCTGTCTCTTTGTTCTGGCTCATCACATGGTCTAGTGGGAGGGCCTAGTAGTTTGAATCCTGATTTTACTGGAGCCTGTGTCCATTTTCCTTAAGGGTCTTGGCTGGGAAGGAGGCGAAAGGTAGGCTTTTTGTGGAGAAGTCTGTTTTTTCCTGTCTCTTTGTTCTGGCTCATCACATGGTCTAGTGGGAGGGCCTAGTAGTTTGAATCCTGATTTTACTGGAGCCTGTGTCCATTTTCCTTAAGGGTCTTGGCTGGGAAGGAGGCGAAAGGTAGGCTTTTTGTGGAGAAGTCTGTTTTTTCCTGTCTCTTTGTTCTGGCTCATCACATGGTCTAGTGGGAGGGCCTAGTAGTTTGAATCCTGATTTTACTGGAGCCTGTGTCCATTTTCCTTAAGGGTCTTGGCTGGGAAGGAGGCGAAAGGTAGGCTTTTTGTGGAGAAGTCTGTTTTTTCCTGTCTCTTTGTTCTGGCTCATCACATGGTCTAGTGGGAGGGCCTAGTAGTTTGAATCCTGATTTTACTGGAGCCTGTGTCCATTTTCCTTAAGGGTCTTGGCTGGGAAGGAGGCGAAAGGTAGGCTTTTTGTGGAGAAGTCTGTTTTTTCCTGTCTCTTTGTTCTGGCTCATCACATGGTCTAGTGGGAGGGCCTAGTAGTTTGAATCCTGATTTTACTGGAGCCTGTGTCCATTTTCCTTAAGGGTCTTGGCTGGGAAGGAGGCGAAAGGTAGGCTTTTTGTGGAGAAGTCTGTTTTTTCCTGTCTCTTTGTTCTGGCTCATCACATGGTCTAGTGGGAGGGCCTAGTAGTTTGAATCCTGATTTTACTGGAGCCTGTGTCCATTTTCCTTAAGGGTCTTGGCTGGGAAGGAGGCGAAAGGTAGGCTTTTTGTGGAGAAGTCTGTTTTTTCCTGTCTCTTTGTTCTGGCTCATCACATGGTCTAGTGGGAGGGCCTAGTAGTTTGAATCCTGATTTTACTGGAGCCTGTGTCCATTTTCCTTAAGGGTCTTGGCTGGGAAGGAGGCGAAAGGTAGGCTTTTTGTGGAGAAGTCTGTTTTTTCCTGTCTCTTTGTTCTGGCTCATCACATGGTCTAGTGGGAGGGCCTAGTAGTTTGAATCCTGATTTTACTGGAGCCTGTGTCCATTTTCCTTAAGGGTCTTGGCTGGGAAGGAGGCGAAAGGTAGGCTTTTTGTGGAGAAGTCTGTTTTTTCCTGTCTCTTTGTTCTGGCTCATCACATGGTCTAGTGGGAGGGCCTAGTAGTTTGAATCCTGATTTTACTGGAGCCTGTGTCCATTTTCCTTAAGGGTCTTGGCTGGGAAGGAGGCGAAAGGTAGGCTTTTTGTGGAGAAGTCTGTTTTTTCCTGTCTCTTTGTTCTGGCTCATCACATGGTCTAGTGGGAGGGCCTAGTAGTTTGAATCCTGATTTTACTGGAGCCTGTGTCCATTTTCCTTAAGGGTCTTGGCTGGGAAGGAGGCGAAAGGTAGGCTTTTTGTGGAGAAGTCTGTTTTTTCCTGTCTCTTTGTTCTGGCTCATCACATGGTCTAGTGGGAGGGCCTAGTAGTTTGAATCCTGATTTTACTGGAGCCTGTGTCCATTTTCCTTAAGGGTCTTGGCTGGGAAGGAGGCGAAAGGTAGGCTTTTTGTGGAGAAGTCTGTTTTTTCCTGTCTCTTTGTTCTGGCTCATCACATGGTCTAGTGGGAGGGCCTAGTAGTTTGAATCCTGATTTTACTGGAGCCTGTGTCCATTTTCCTTAAGGGTCTTGGCTGGGAAGGAGGCGAAAGGTAGGCTTTTTGTGGAGAAGTCTGTTTTTTCCTGTCTCTTTGTTCTGGCTCATCACATGGTCTAGTGGGAGGGCCTAGTAGTTTGAATCCTGATTTTACTGGAGCCTGTGTCCATTTTCCTTAAGGGTCTTGGCTGGGAAGGAGGCGAAAGGTAGGCTTTTTGTGGAGAAGTCTGTTTTTTCCTGTCTCTTTGTTCTGGCTCATCACATGGTCTAGTGGGAGGGCCTAGTAGTTTGAATCCTGATTTTACTGGAGCCTGTGTCCATTTTCCTTAAGGGTCTTGGCTGGGAAGGAGGCGAAAGGTAGGCTTTTTGTGGAGAAGTCTGTTTTTTCCTGTCTCTTTGTTCTGGCTCATCACATGGTCTAGTGGGAGGGCCTAGTAGTTTGAATCCTGATTTTACTGGAGCCTGTGTCCATTTTCCTTAAGGGTCTTGGCTGGGAAGGAGGCGAAAGGTAGGCTTTTTGTGGAGAAGTCTGTTTTTTCCTGTCTCTTTGTTCTGGCTCATCACATGGTCTAGTGGGAGGGCCTAGTAGTTTGAATCCTGATTTTACTGGAGCCTGTGTCCATTTTCCTTAAGGGTCTTGGCTGGGAAGGAGGCGAAAGGTAGGCTTTTTGTGGAGAAGTCTGTTTTTTCCTGTCTCTTTGTTCTGGCTCATCACATGGTCTAGTGGGAGGGCCTAGTAGTTTGAATCCTGATTTTACTGGAGCCTGTGTCCATTTTCCTTAAGGGTCTTGGCTGGGAAGGAGGCGAAAGGTAGGCTTTTTGTGGAGAAGTCTGTTTTTTCCTGTCTCTTTGTTCTGGCTCATCACATGGTCTAGTGGGAGGGCCTAGTAGTTTGAATCCTGATTTTACTGGAGCCTGTGTCCATTTTCCTTAAGGGTCTTGGCTGGGAAGGAGGCGAAAGGTAGGCTTTTTGTGGAGAAGTCTGTTTTTTCCTGTCTCTTTGTTCTGGCTCATCACATGGTCTAGTGGGAGGGCCTAGTAGTTTGAATCCTGATTTTACTGGAGCCTGTGTCCATTTTCCTTAAGGGTCTTGGCTGGGAAGGAGGCGAAAGGTAGGCTTTTTGTGGAGAAGTCTGTTTTTTCCTGTCTCTTTGTTCTGGCTCATCACATGGTCTAGTGGGAGGGCCTAGTAGTTTGAATCCTGATTTTACTGGAGCCTGTGTCCATTTTCCTTAAGGGTCTTGGCTGGGAAGGAGGCGAAAGGTAGGCTTTTTGTGGAGAAGTCTGTTTTTTCCTGTCTCTTTGTTCTGGCTCATCACATGGTCTAGTGGGAGGGCCTAGTAGTTTGAATCCTGATTTTACTGGAGCCTGTGTCCATTTTCCTTAAGGGTCTTGGCTGGGAAGGAGGCGAAAGGTAGGCTTTTTGTGGAGAAGTCTGTTTTTTCCTGTCTCTTTGTTCTGGCTCATCACATGGTCTAGTGGGAGGGCCTAGTAGTTTGAATCCTGATTTTACTGGAGCCTGTGTCCATTTTCCTTAAGGGTCTTGGCTGGGAAGGAGGCGAAAGGTAGGCTTTTTGTGGAGAAGTCTGTTTTTTCCTGTCTCTTTGTTCTGGCTCATCACATGGTCTAGTGGGAGGGCCTAGTAGTTTGAATCCTGATTTTACTGGAGCCTGTGTCCATTTTCCTTAAGGGTCTTGGCTGGGAAGGAGGCGAAAGGTAGGCTTTTTGTGGAGAAGTCTGTTTTTTCCTGTCTCTTTGTTCTGGCTCATCACATGGTCTAGTGGGAGGGCCTAGTAGTTTGAATCCTGATTTTACTGGAGCCTGTGTCCATTTTCCTTAAGGGTCTTGGCTGGGAAGGAGGCGAAAGGTAGGCTTTTTGTGGAGAAGTCTGTTTTTTCCTGTCTCTTTGTTCTGGCTCATCACATGGTCTAGTGGGAGGGCCTAGTAGTTTGAATCCTGATTTTACTGGAGCCTGTGTCCATTTTCCTTAAGGGTCTTGGCTGGGAAGGAGGCGAAAGGTAGGCTTTTTGTGGAGAAGTCTGTTTTTTCCTGTCTCTTTGTTCTGGCTCATCACATGGTCTAGTGGGAGGGCCTAGTAGTTTGAATCCTGATTTTACTGGAGCCTGTGTCCATTTTCCTTAAGGGTCTTGGCTGGGAAGGAGGCGAAAGGTAGGCTTTTTGTGGAGAAGTCTGTTTTTTCCTGTCTCTTTGTTCTGGCTCATCACATGGTCTAGTGGGAGGGCCTAGTAGTTTGAATCCTGATTTTACTGGAGCCTGTGTCCATTTTCCTTAAGGGTCTTGGCTGGGAAGGAGGCGAAAGGTAGGCTTTTTGTGGAGAAGTCTGTTTTTTCCTGTCTCTTTGTTCTGGCTCATCACATGGTCTAGTGGGAGGGCCTAGTAGTTTGAATCCTGATTTTACTGGAGCCTGTGTCCATTTTCCTTAAGGGTCTTGGCTGGGAAGGAGGCGAAAGGTAGGCTTTTTGTGGAGAAGTCTGTTTTTTCCTGTCTCTTTGTTCTGGCTCATCACATGGTCTAGTGGGAGGGCCTAGTAGTTTGAATCCTGATTTTACTGGAGCCTGTGTCCATTTTCCTTAAGGGTCTTGGCTGGGAAGGAGGCGAAAGGTAGGCTTTTTGTGGAGAAGTCTGTTTTTTCCTGTCTCTTTGTTCTGGCTCATCACATGGTCTAGTGGGAGGGCCTAGTAGTTTGAATCCTGATTTTACTGGAGCCTGTGTCCATTTTCCTTAAGGGTCTTGGCTGGGAAGGAGGCGAAAGGTAGGCTTTTTGTGGAGAAGTCTGTTTTTTCCTGTCTCTTTGTTCTGGCTCATCACATGGTCTAGTGGGAGGGCCTAGTAGTTTGAATCCTGATTTTACTGGAGCCTGTGTCCATTTTCCTTAAGGGTCTTGGCTGGGAAGGAGGCGAAAGGTAGGCTTTTTGTGGAGAAGTCTGTTTTTTCCTGTCTCTTTGTTCTGGCTCATCACATGGTCTAGTGGGAGGGCCTAGTAGTTTGAATCCTGATTTTACTGGACCGCGCGCCTAACGGCGCGCGAAATACTCTAAGTCTATCTCCAACCCCAATATGCTGAATATGGATGTCCTGAAGGAGGGCAGAATTTCAGCTTTAAAAAGAGAATGAGGAGGAGAGTGTGTCACATGAAATTCCCTAATCCTATCTCTTACTTAATTTGGTAAAAGAGAGCAGGCCGGGTAGGTGGGACTCGTCAGCCCTGGAAGGCAGCCCATCTAGGAGAAGGAAAACTCCAAATTTTAACCTCCACTGCCTTGTGGCTATATCCACTTATGGAAAGGGCTTCAGGAGATAACCTCGAGGCAAAATCCGGAGCCGGAGTCCCGGAGGCATTTTCTTTCACTCTGCCAACTCCTGCGACGTTGCTGGAACCAGTTGTATTGGCTCTTGCCTTTCCACTGGACCATTTCAGCGATGTGGAGAGGGGGGATTTGCTGCTTGGGTAACAGCCTATCCTCCATACTATTTTACCCAGGCTTCGTGCTCTGGAGAGGACACTCCAGCTTCGCATACAGCGTCGAAACAACACGGGAAGTAGCAGTTACCGGTTATAAGTCATTGCTGAATTGGCGTAGAGCAGGACGCCAGGGGCTACTTCTGACGGTGGGAGAGGTCATTGCACCTCACTAGGTAGATACCGCCCGCCTTAAGCTGGGCAGCCCCCAGCCAGTAAGGTGCTACCTCGCCACGGTCTGTTAACCTCACGGGGTGCGTGGGGTTTAGGGTGAAACCCGACAAGCAGATCGACAACCGTGCACCATGCAACAATCATAAGAAAACTTCTGCCCTAAAGCTGGGCACCTGGAATGTACGGACAATGACCCCTGGCTTTCCTGACTACGGCTTTCCTAACGACCTGCAAGAAATAGACGATGTGCGCAAGACAGCTGTCATTGACATGGAACTGAGTAGACTGCAGATGGACATTGTTGCCCTGCAAGAGACAAGACTGCCAGACTCGGGATCTGTCAAAGAAAAAAACTTCTCATTCTTCTGGCAGGGAAAACCATCGAATGAGACCAGGGAATATGGTGTTGGCTTTGCAGTCAGAAACACTCTCCTGAGATGCATTGTTCCACCCACTGTGGGGAGTGAAAGAATCCTGTCTCTGCAGCTCCACTCATCAGCAGGACCAGTAACCCTCATTAGTGCATATGCACCAACACTGTCATCCACTCCAGAAGTGAAAGACAAATTCTACGACGATCTGGCAGCTACTATCAAAAAAGTCCCTGAAAGAGAGTCACTGTTCATTCTTGGAGACTTTAATGCTAGAGTTGGTGCTGATCACAATTCTTGGCCCACTTGTCTAGGCCGTTTTGGCATTGGAAAGATGAACGAAAATGGCCAACGCTTACTGGAGTTTTGCTGTTACTATGGTCTCTGTGTCAGCAACACATTCTTTAATACGAAGCTGCAACACAGAGTTTCCTGGAGACATCCAAGATCCAAGCATTGGCATCAGCTCGATTTGATCCTCACTAGACGTTCTAGCCTTCCTAGTGTTACGATCACACGCAGCTACCAGAGTGCTGATTGCGATACTGATCACTCCCTGGTGTGTAGTAGAGTAAAACTGCGAACAAAGAAATTGTATCACATGAAAAAGGAAGGAAGACCACGTATTGACATCAACAAGACTCGCGATCAAAGAAAAGTGAAGGAATTTGCCCAAGCACTCGAGGAAACCCTTCCAGGTCCAGCTAATGTAAATGCACCTGAACGATGGGAACACTTCAAGAACACTGTCTACAACACCGCCTTGTCCACCTTCGGCAAGAAGACCAGAAAGATGGCTGACTGGTTCGAAGCCCATTCGGAGGAGTTAATGCCAGCCATTGAGGATAAGAGAAGAGCTCTAGCAGCATACAAAGCCTGCCCTAGCGAGTACAACCTGCAAGCTCTTCGAGCCGCTCGTAGCCAAGTCCAACAGGCTGCCAGGAGATGCTCCAATGACTATTGGCTTCAGCTTTGCTCTCAGATACAGATAGCAGCGGACACAGGTAACATCAAAGGAATGTATGATGGTATCAAGCAGGCCTTAGGTCCATTACAGAAGAAATCTGCTCCCTTAAAGTCTACTACAGGTGTGATCATCCAGGACCGAGCACAGCAGATGGAACGCTGGGTGCAGCACTACTCCGAGCTATATTCCAGAAAGAATGTAGTAACCGAAGAAGCATTAAATAACATTGAGTGCCTGCCTGTCTTGGAAGAGCTGGACAGCGAACCAACCCTAGCAGAAATAAATGCGGCCTTGGATTCCCTCACCTCTGGCAAGGCACCTGGAAGGGACAACATCCCTGTTGAAGTGCTGAAATGCGGTAAGGAGATCATCATCACCGAACTGTATGAAATCTTTTGTCTCTGCTGGAGGGAAGGTGGAGTACCACAGGACATGAAGGACGCAAACATTGTCACGTTGTACAAGAACAAAGGTGACAGGGGTGACTGCAATAACTACCGTGGTATCTCTCTTCTTAGCGTTGTAGGGAAGCTGCTTGCCCGTGTTGTGCTGAAGAGGCTCCAGGTGCTTGCAGACAGAGTCTATCCGGAATCACAGTGTGGATTTCGAGCAAATAGATCCACCACTGACATGGTATTCTCCCTCCGACAGTTGCAGGAGAAATGCAGGGAACAACAACAGCCACTCTTAGTGGCCTTCATAGACCTTACAAAAGCATTTGACTTGGTTAGCAGGGATGGCCTTTTCAAAATACTTCCCAAGATTGGATGTCCACCTCGTCTCCTTAACATCATCAGGTCCTTCCACGATGGAATGAAAGGCACTGTAGTTTTTGACGGCTCAACATCAGATCCCTTTGACATCCGAAGCGGAGTGAAACAGGGCTGTGTCCTCGCACCAACACTTTTTGGGATCTTTTTTGCTGTCATGCTGAAGCATGCCTTTGGAACTGCAACAGAAGGTGTCTATCTCCGGACTAGATCAGATGGAAAGCTCTTTAATCTCTCTAGATTGAGAGCGAAGACCAAAGTCCAACTGAAATGCATGAGGGACTTCCTCTTTGCAGACGATGCAGCCATTGTTGCCCACTCTGCTGAAGACCTCCAACAACTCATGAACCGTTTCAGCAAGGCCTGCCAAGACTTTGGACTAACAATCAGCCTGAAGAAAACACAAGTCATGGGCCAGGGTGTGGACTCACCTCCCTCTATTACCATCTCCACACAAGAATTGGAGGTTGTTCATGACTTTGTGTACCTTGGCTCAACCATCTCTGACACCCTCTCTCTAGATGTCGAGCTGGATAAACGCATTGGGAAAGCAGCCACCATGTTCTCTAGACTCACAAAGAGAGTATGGCTCAATAAGAAACTGATGACACATACCAAGATCCAGGTCTATAGAGCCTGTGTCCTGAGCACACTCCTGTACTGCAGTGAGTCCTGGACACTTTGTGCCCGGCAGGAGAGGAAGCTGAACACCTTCCATATGCGTTGCCTACGACGGATTTTTGGTATCACCTGGCAGGACAGAGTTCCAAATAGAGTAGTCCTAGAACGAGCTGGAATTTTCAGCATGCATACATTACTGAAACAGCGACGTCTACGCTGGCTTGGGCACGTTGTGAGAATGGCTGATGGTCGGATTCCAAAGGATCTCCTATATGGAGAATTAGTGCAGGGAAATCGCCCCAGAGGGAGACCACAGCTGCGATACAAGGACATCTGCAAGCGGGATCTGAAGGCCTTAGGAATAGACCTCAACAGATGGGAAACTCTGACATCTGATCGTTCAGCCTGGAGGCAGGCAGTACATCACGGCCTCTCCCAATTTGAAGAGACCCTTGTCCAGCAGGCTGAGGCAAAGAGGAAGTCACAAAGGAAGCAAAACCAGGGAGCTGGACAGGGGACAGATTGGATTTGTCTCCAGTGTGGAAGGGATTGTCACTCTCGAATTGGCCTCCTCAGCCACACTAGACGCTGTTCCAAGTCCTCCATACAGAGCACGATACCATAGTCTTTCGAGACTGAAGGATGCCTACTAGATGGGACCAGTGGCCATGATCGTTTTTTTTTTAATTTATCTTGAGCTTCAGACTCTCCTCTTTCACCCTCTTCTTGTGTAGCGCCTTCATTTCTAAACAAGCCAATTTACAAAACCAGCTGTAGGCCAAAGTTTAATACCCAGCTTGTATGGAAATGGTTAAGTGTAGTTTGCCCTTCTGGACAATTATTTATTTAATGTATTTATTATTTAAAATATTTTTATCCCGCCTTTCTCCTTAAAAAGGACACAAGGCAGCTTTACATCAATCATTAAAAGACAATATTTAACGCTAAAACCAAGAAGTGTACAAATATCAAAATGGATCCAACCAATACTACTCTGGGAAAAGGTAAACAAAAGCAATCCTAACGACACTGTCAAAGCAGTAAGGCACAATAATCCATTTAACGACCCCACTCAGGCAGCCAGTTGCTCAGGGAAAGCTTGGCTAGAGAGAAAGGTCTTTGCCTGCTTGCGGAAGGACAGCAAAGATGCGGCTAGGCTGGCCTCCAGTGGGAGGAAGTTCCAAAGTCTAAGAGCAGCCACAGAGAAGGCCCTCTCCGGTGTCCCCGTCAGACATACTTGGGAAAATGGTGGAACCAAGAGAAAGGCCTCCTCTGATGATCTTAATACCCAAGCAAGCAATTTCCCCAGTTGCCAGGGAGGAACCGTAAGGTGGTTGTTTCCTTCTACTCTGTGGGAATTGTTCAGCCTTTCAAAACAAAACAAAACCAACCCGTGAAGACCGGCAATATTGCTCATCTCGATGAGGGGGGGAACCGGTGGGGGGGGGAAGAGAAATTAGTTAGCTCTAAGTAGTAAAAGAAAAATTAGTTAGCTCTAAGGAGTAAACAAGAAAACCGCTGGCAACCTGCCAAAGACGAAAACTGATTTCCCCTCTGTTTCAGTCTTGGTGTCTGAAAAAAATAAGTTCTGAGTGGCTCGATCGCTGATTGCATAATGCATCGAATGTTTTGATGTCTTTCTTTTCACACTTTGGGGATTGTGCATAATAACCTTGTGTTGAATGTTATAAATCGAAACGGCAGGGCAGAAATGATGTTTATTATACTGATTATAGTGAGATAACAAGGGTTGCTGTGGCTCAGATAAAATTGAGAACTGAAGGTTGGGCCTTTTTGATTTATTTTGTGAGGTACAGTACCTGCACCGGAAATGAGAAGAGCTATTTTTCTGAATAAGAATTCCTAGAATTAAGATGTCCATTGCTAAGCTGGCAGGGGTATATTGAGAGAGCAGTTGATTTAAAAAGCAACTACCACCTCTGAAGTGGAGAGACGACTGTTGCTGATGCTATGGGCCATCAAGTCAGAAATAACTTATAAGGACGCTAGTAGGGTTTTCACCTCCTGGCAAATCGAAGGGGAAGATAGGGAGGCAGGGACAGATTTTACTTTCTTGGGCTCCATGATCACTGCAGATGGTGACAGCAACCACGAAATTAAAAGACACCTGCTTCTTGGGAGGAAAGCGATGACAAACCTAGACAGCATCTTAAAAAGCAGAGACATCACCTTGCCGACAAAAGTCCGCATAGTCAAAGCTATGATTTTTCCAGAAGTGATGCATGGAAGTGAGAGCTGGACCATAAAGAAGGCTGACTGTCAAATAATTGATGCTTTTGAATTGTGGTGTTGGAGGAGAATTTCGAGAGTCCCCTGGACTGCAAGGAGATCAAACCTATCCATTCTAAAGGAAATCAACCCTGAGTGCTCACTGGAAGGACAGATCCTGAAGCTGAGGCTCCAATACTTTGGCCATCTCATGAGAAGAGAAGACTACCTGGACAAGATCCTGATGTTGGGAACATGTGAAGGCAAGAGGAGAAGGGGACGACAGAAGACAAGATGGTTGGACAGTGTCATCAAAGCTACGAACATGAATCTGACCCAAATCCGGGAGGCAGTGGAAGACAGGAGGGCCTGGCGTGCTCTGCTCAGTGGGGTCACAAGAGTCAGACATGACTTAATGACTAAACAACAACAACAGTAGAGTTTTCAAAGTGAGATACTTAAGGAAGGGTTTTACTCCTTCCATACGCGCAACGCACTTCCATGGCCAAGTGAGGATTCGAACCCAGGCCTCCATGTCCTAGCCTGTCGCTCCATCCACTACAGCACACTGGCATCATGGAGGGAGGACTAAGATCTTACAGTACTATGAGCTGTAGTCCAAAAAAAAGATAACTTCTCTTATTTCTGATCTGAAGGTAGGTGTCACCGGTCAGCTGTTTAAGGGCCAGCTGTTTAAGGCTTGGAAAAGTAAATTCTTCGAATCCTATCTACCAAATCTCCAGCCAACATAGCTATTGTTGTTCTTATGTGCCATCAAGTCACCTCCAATTTTTGGCAACCCGACAAATGAGCGATCTCTAAAACATCCTCTCCTCAGCTGTCCTGCTCAGCTCTTGTAGACTGAAACCTGTAGAGTCAGTCCATCTTTTATTTAGTCTTCTTCTTTTCCTGCTGCCTCCAACTTTTCCCAGCATTATTGTCTTTTCCAGAGAATTCTGCCTTCTCAGGATGTGCCGAGAGTAAAACAGCCTCAGTTTCAACTTTTTTTTTTACACCATAGTTAGTCCAGCCTTGATTTGATCTCGGACCCACTTGTTTGTCTTTTGGGCAGTCCAGGGAATCAGCAAAGCTCTCGTCCAGCAACACAATTCCAACTAATCCATTCCTCGCCCTACCCCCCGTCAGCTTTCTTTACTATCCAGTTTTCACATCCATAAATGGCGACTGGAAATATGATCAAGTGGAAGATCTTGGTCTTGGTGTCCAGTGACCACATCCTTACTCCTGATGGTAGATTTGGTAGATTCCTTTTCTAATTCCTTCCTCAATTCCCTTCCAAGTCTCCGTCTTCTTCTGATTTCTTGATGGCACCTTTCTCTTTGAATTGACAATCGAATCAAAGCACACAAATTATCTAACTTTTAATTTTTTTTTTTCATTAAAAGAAATTCTGGAAGCACAGCCCCACCCTGCCCCCTGCTCAAAATCACTTTTCAGAGCCCTGGTTTTCCCATTTGGCTTGTTGCTAAGCTCCTCCACACCCCCTATGGCTGACATATCATCAACCTAGATGGACCACGCCATGCTCTTACCATTCAGCTCCACCACCAACAAGCTCCACCCCTAATCGCCCCTGGTGTAAACTCCCAATTCTTAAACATCTTCCATATCCCCAGTTTTTTTAAGAGTTTGATTCTCCAAGAAGCCAACAGCTCAGCTTGCATGGAAGTCACGGAATGACGTCAAACATTCCTGTATTTCGGGAAACGTTAAGGGATAGCTCTGTTTATTGACTGCTAGGAGCCAACCCTTTCTCTGTTCCCATCTTCTGAGGGCAGGGCCTTCGATCTGAACGAACATGTCTCAAACTCAATACCTCATTCGCTTCTGCAGGGTTGACCAAAAAGAGAGAGAGAGAAGCCACACCTTCCGCTTCACTTGGGGTGAGGTGGGGGATACACATGTGGCTGTACATTTAAAGCAGTCTCCCGTTCATTTCAGATTTGCATATTTCCTCCAAGAACATCAGGGACTTCCTTCAAACAGTTTCACCCCTTCCTCTGTGACACCGGCTGTAGTTCAATGTTCAGGTTGGATTCAGAACACAGGGCTGGATGGGTGAGGCCAGAGATTCCAACCAGAGTCTTTTCCTGCACTTCCTCCTTTCTTGAGTTAGCTCAGATTTGTGAAACGCTATTTCCTGGGGCTTTTGTGTGCCTAATCCTCCAGCCAGCATGGCTTGGGGTTTTGTTCGTTGTCGTTCAAAGAAACAAACCGACCAACCTCAAAAACCTTTTCAGTCTGTCTCTGAAGAGACAGAACTGAATCAGATAGTATTCGCTGAGTGTCTGTCTAGTAGGCAAAATATATTCAAAGGTCACATTCTCTGCGGCTTTGAAAGAGGATGATGATTTTACTACAAAGGCCAAAATCCCCTATGGGTGGCCATTGTGAAAGCTGTCCTTCAAAAATGCAACTTTTCCCAGATCTGTGTTTCATTAACTTCCCAATTTGGTTGGTGGGGGGAATCCCGAGTTGTTTTGCTTTTGCATAAAACAAAACAACCCCCTGGCAGATCTGACAAAGCAGACAGAGAGAAAGAGGGTCGGTATCTATATTGCATTTGCTTGTAATAGTGATTTCCCCCCTCCTAACATTCAAATTTATGCATCCACATTTGTCACAAGACTATGGGGGATGTACAACACAACCAAGCCGATAACCCTACCCACCCCCCGAAGTCGGCTGACATGAGTATGCGATTCGTAGTAAGTTTACAACATTAATTTATCTGCAAATAAAAAAGGAACAATAATCATTTAGAAACAGTGACTTCATACAGTACTTTCTTCCTAAAGGCTCTAAATGGCTAAGAATGTTAAAAATCATATAATGCCAGCAAAAAATGACCAAAGTCACATCACCCTGTTCTTCTCCTTCTCTAGCTGTTTATTTATTCATTTTCTTTAAAATATTTTCCCCAACTTTCTCCTTTAAAAGGACCCAAGGCGGCTTATGTCATCGAAAGACAATGTTTAAAGCTAAAAACAAAATGTATACAAAGATGATTACATCATTTAAAAGACGATATTTAGAGCTAAAACCATAAAAAGGCAGCTTACATCATTAAAAGGCAATATTCAAAGCTAAAACCACAGCCAAAAACAATAAGTATAGAAATATTATGTATACAGTGGTGCCTCGCTTAGCGATTTTAATTGGTGCAGAAAAAAACATCGCTATGGGAAAACATCGCTAAGCGAAACGCGTTTTCCCATAGAGATGCAAAACCAGATAATCCGTTCCCATGGGAACGGATTGCCGTCCTTAAGCGAAAATCGCCATAGGGAAAATCGCTAAGCGAAGCGCAGTTCCCCCATTGGAATGCATTGAAACCTTTTCAATGTATTTCAATGGGGGGAAAAATCACCAAAAATTCAAAAAGAGTCAGAATGAAGCCAGATTAGTTTAACAAAGGGTTTATTAAGCGTACTAACGATTTCAAGCACTCTAAAACCCTTTTAAAACATTTTAACACCTTTTAAAAACAGCGAAAACGGAGCTGTCAAAGCCATCGCTAAGTGAAACAGGGGGACCTAAACTGTCATTGCTAAGCGAAGCAAGGTCCCGAACATCGCTATGCGAAATTCCCCCATAGGAAACATCGCTAAACGGAGCGCAAGATCGCTCCTAAAACCTCATCGCTAAGCGATTACATTGTTAAATGAGGAAATCGCTAAGCAAGGTACCACTGTACATTGTGGACGGACATGGTGGCACTGTGCGTTAAACTGCAGAAGCCTCTGTGCTGCAGGGTCAGAAGACCAGCCGTCATAAGATCGAATCCACGCAGCGGAGTGAGCGCCCATCGCTTGTCCCAGCTCCTGCCAACCTAGCTGTTCGAAAGCATGTAAAAATGCGAGTAGATAAATAGGTACCACCTCGGTGGGAAGGTCACGGTGTTCACGGTGTCTAGTCGCGCTGGCCACGTGACCACAGAAGCGGACAAACACTGGCTCTGTGGCTTAGAAACAGGGATGAGCACCACACCCTGGAATCGGACACGACTGGACTAAATGTCAAGGGGAACCTTTACCTTTATACACATCTTTAAAAGGAACAAACAAATACCACTCTGACAGATGTTAAACACAAGTAGTACTAAAGACCCAGTCAGAGAAGTAATGCGTAACAGTCCATCTAAAAGTCACACTCAGGCAGCCAGTCACTTGCCTGAAAAGAAAGATCCTGGCCTGCTTGCAGAAGAACAGCAAAAATGAGGCCAAGCTGGCTACCATAAATCATTTTTTTAAAGTTATTCTCTGGTCTGCTGCAAGAAGAGGAAATATGGGGTCTCCTGAAAATTACTGGCAATATGTTATTGTTATTTAAAAAAACTGATATATGGTTCCAGCTATATATATTTTGATTCCTGAGAATGTAGTGGGTGAAATGTCAAGCAAGTTCTTAAAAATTTATAATTGAGGAAGTATGAATCTCAGTTCCAAGACTGGACTATTTTGTTGTATATACAGAACTAGACAGATCATGACTCTCAAACCTGCCTATGTGGTTGGTCTGTACATCAGCACAGCTAATGGACAGGGATCACAGAATGACAAGAGTCGTGGTCACACAAGAGTCTTGGAAACTTGATGAGCCACCCATTTCTCCTCAAGGGTAAGCAACCTTCGTCCCTCGAGCTATTTCAACCCTCCTATTGTTACCATCCCTGCTGGGTGAAGGTTATGGAAGCCAGAAGCCCAGATGTTGGGTGAGCCAAACATTTCCCACTCCGGATTCACTTTTAAATTGGGGTTTTATGTATGAGGAATAAGGAACTGTAGATCTTTGGATGTTGCCCATCTATAACTTCCATCAGCCCAACTCAGCTAAGCCAAGAAAAAAAATGCCAGGAGATGCAGCCCAAAAAATGTATGGAGGGTCACAATTGTCCAGCTCCGCTTTATACTGCCTAACCCCAACTATATGTCAAACTTTAAAGAAAGACAGTAACAATAGAAACAGAGGAAGATTATTCAAACTAATTGTAACTCGGGCTAAAAAAAATTATAGATATACAGTGGTGCCTCTCAAGACAATGTTAATTCGTTCTGCGAAAATCACTGTTAAGCGAAAACATCGTCTTGCGAAACACGTTTTCTCATTGAAATGCATTGAAAGCCTGATAATCTGTTCCAATGGAAACGGATTGTCATCGTAAAGAGAAAATTGCCATAGGAAACATCGTTAAGCGAAATGCGGTTCCCAAGCGAAGACAGCCATCTAACGAAACAGAGACCATTAAAAGACTCGTATAGCGAAGCAAGACCAAGCTGTCAAAAACATAGTAAAGCGAAAAACAGGGACCTAAGATTTAACCGTCTTGCGAGGCAAGGTCCCTAACATTGTAAAGCAAAAATCGCCCATAGGAAACATCGTTAAACGAAGCGCAAGATCGCTCCGAAAACATCGTAAAGCAAATTCATCATCATACGAAGCAATCGTTTTGCGAGGCACCACTGTAGTTGTTATGTGCCAGCAAGTCAGACCTGAGTTATAGCAACCCTCATAGAGCTTTCAAGATAAGTGAAATATGCAGCACTGCATTCAAGACTCTGCTCACAACCTGAGTTTAATCCTAATAGGCTCTGGTAGCCTGCTTAAGGTTGATTCAGCCTTCCATCCTTCCAATATTGGTAAACTGAGTGCCTAGCTTGCCAGGGAGGCCATGTGTACCCTGCTTAATTAAATTGTAAACCATCAGAGAGTGCTTTAAGTGTTATGGGGTGGTATGTAAACAGTACACTTTGCCTTTCTTTGCCAGTTCCAGACCCCCAGTGAGTTTTCATGGCTGAGCAAGGATTCAAATTCAGACCTCCTGAGCCCTAGTCCATCCTTCTATCCACTGAAACCACATTGGGCCTCTCACTCTCTTTGTATGTGCATCATAAGCCAAATATGTACACGAAACCAATCACCTCAGCTCTGCTTATGTGAGAGAGTGGTCCTTCGACATGTGTGGTACAAGGTGTTGGGATCTGAGGTAAAACTCCTCCCTTTTCTTCCAAATCACTGTGAGGGAAAATTCTAACTGATTTGAATTAGAATGAGAAGAGATGACGGAAACTACAGTACTTAAAATCAAAGAGTGACCATAGAATGTCATAACAGTTTGTGAACCTAATTTCAGAGTTCAGTACAGGAAATCTATTCAATTGATTAATTGATTTCAAAGTAGAAAGCTCCAAAGGTCCCAGTCTTGGGTCAAAGACTCCCATTTTAACATATGTGTATAAATTGCCCATGCACACCTATTAGTGTCATCAGCAAAAGACAGCATTGGTCTCTTCTTTTAAAAAGTAAGCATATTCTGACCCCCTTAACCTTGTACGGCAGTGGTTCGGGACCTGCCAGTGGGATAATCCGATTTCAGAGCTTTGGATTAGTATTTTGGACTACAAGTCCTATCAGCATGTCAATGGTAGGGGATGATGACGGTTGTAGTTCAAAACATCTGCCCTGGGTTTGGCCCTCAGCCCTCAGTACCTGCAGTTCAGGTACAATAATAATACTAACCCGTCCCACAGAACCAGAACAAGGATTCTGAAGAGGACATATGCAAAACTCTAAAAAGCAATGGCTCCCAACGTGGGGTCCCCAGTGGTTCTTGGACTACAACTCCCAGAAGCCTTCACAACGACCAGGATTTCTGGGAGTTGTAGTCCAAGAACCTCTGGAGACCCCGGGTTGGGGAAGCACTGTTCTAAGGCAACAGCAGCCTCTCCAGATGTTTTCCAACCTCAATTCCAACAGCTTTGGGCAACACAGTTCAGTGGTGGGAAATATGTACCGTACATGCGCCCACTGCAGTTCCCACAATATGTACCCTTGAATACGGCGCTTGGTCTGATAGGATTTGCGGTAACGCACTATCTGGAAAGCCATGGACTGTCCACAAGACATTTTTTTGCAAAGTAACTAGAACACAACAGCCGCTGCCATAACAAATTTGCTAGCCTACAACTGACTTTTTACGGTGACAGATTAACATAGTTGTCCCTCTCATTGTAAATACCGAAAGAGGAAGAACATGTTTCAGAGGGCTTTGTAAGCAACACCCGGAGCTTGCATTGATCCACTGCCTCAGGAGTACCACAAAGCCAGCTGCCGGGAGATCAGAGCTGCATTTTAGCAGCAAATAACCCAGGACAGATCCTGAAGCTGAGGCTCCAAGACTTTGGCCATCTCATGAGAAGAGAAGACTCCCTGGGAAAGACCCTGATGTTAGGAAAGTGCGACGGCAAGAGGAGAAGGGGATGACAGAGGATGAGATTGATGTACAGGGTCATTGAAGCGACCAACGTGAATTTTACCCAACTGCAGGAGGCAGTGGAAGATAGGAGGGCCTGGCGTGCTCTGGTCCATGGGGTCACAAAGAGTCGGACACAACTTAACAACTAAACAACAACAACCCTGCTGAGGTAGGATATACTAAGAAATAACAACTTATTCAAGGCAACTTTGGCCAGGCACTCCAACACTGGATAGCAAAGTACAATATTCTCAGAGCTGCTTAATATTAATGACTTCCATCCTGGATATTTCACATATGTTGACTCGTGTCCTATCACTAGTCCTGACTAGCATAGAACTAAGGACTTAGTGGGATTTACTGTATTTAGTTTAAATTGTTATAAGCCACCCAGAGACCTTTGGGTAGTGTGGGCAAGCTATAAGTTAAATCAGTCAATCAGTCAATCAGTCAGTCAGTCAGTCAGTCAGTCAGTCAGTCAGTCAGTCAGTCAGTCAATCTATCTATCTATCTATCTATCTATCTATCTATCTATCTATCTATCTATCTATCTATCTATCTATCTATCTATCTATCTATCTATCTATCTAAAGGACCCATGACTGCTCATATCCTTGAAAGACAATATTTAAAGGGGAAAACAAGGAGTATACAACAGATGGTTTGCATCATTAAAGGATAATATTACAGTTCAAACAATAAGCCAATGTTAAAGCTAAAACAGTAAGTATGCAAATACTACAAAAGAGCAAGTTTATTTAAAAAGGATTGTCACTTCTTTAACTAAGTGTTGACTTGCCATTCAAGATTTGATTCACTGCTCCTTGCCTGGAAACATTAGCAGGCAATTCCTCGTTCCCTCCAGCTTCATCTCCATCCATATCACCAAATACGCAAGCCATTAATCCCCCATCACCACCACCACCACCGCTCCTGGGCCTATCAAAGCCCAAGAAGAATCTCAAGGGCAGAGCCAGGGGGTTGGGGGTTCGATCCCCGCCCTGCGCTCGACTTGATGGCCGCTAGGGGTCCCATTCAGCTCTGCCGCTTTAAGACGATTTGGTCTTTCTTAAAGTTCCTTTTTTTTTTTGAACTCCAATTCCCAGAATCCCCAAAAGTAACCTTTCCAGAAATCCTGCTCCAAAACGTTGCATCTCATAGCCAGGTGAGACACGTCCCCCCCCCCTTTTTGGGGAGAGGAATACAGAGTTCTGCCAGCCGCAATCCGAGTAGAACCCCCCTTTTCCCCCAGCAATCTTTCTCCGACCTTCCTCTCTGCTACTCCCGACTTCCTCTCGCTCCCCGCGAGTTCGAGACCGGAGTCAAGACTCAAAAAAAAAAAAAAAAAGCAGGAGGTGGGGAGGAGAGGGGAAGAACGTCCGAAGCGGCCGCGCCGTCATCCCCACTCCCCCCCCCCCGGCTGATGGAGGAGGACTCATCGAAGTCCTCCCAAGAGGGAGAAGGAAGGAAGGAAGAAGAAGGGGGGAAAGCCGGATTCGAACCACCCCAGCTCCCCGGGAGCGCCGGATTCGAACCCGCGCCCTGCCGCGCCCTGCCTCCGAGCCCAGGCAGCCCTTACCGGCCATGGCGAACGCGGAGGCTGCCCAACCCCCGGGCAGGCGGGCAAGGAAGAGCGGCGGCGGCGGCGCTGCCCCAAGGGTCGGAAGGATCGGGTCCCCTCTTGGCCTGCTCTGCAGCGTCCGTCCGGCGAAGGCTGTGCTCCTCGCCCGGATCGCCGGCGCCTTCTGCCGCGGTTGGGGCGGCTGCTCCCTTTCTCCCCGCCCCGCCACACCTCCCCTCGGCGGGGAATTTCCCCCAAGTGACGAGGTTGCCTTCGGGGATGACGTTGGTCTTCCTCCTCCTCCTCCTTTCCTTGCAGAGATCAGAGGCAGAGCAAAAAGAGAAAGGGGGGCCGGGTTCGTGCTCATCGACGCCCCCGCATCGGCGGTGGCGACGCACACACACTCACTCACTCACACACACCCGGGGCTCTGCACGCGCGTGAGATCACCAAACCATCCCGCAGGATCGCGGGGCTTACTTAACCTTTCTTGAAATGTCAAGGGGGGGGGGGTCACGCAGCATCAGCCAAGCCAGCGCACACCCACCCACATACCTCCACTTTTGTCCCCCCACCCCACCCCGTCTCAACCTGAGCAAAAATGAGGAATCTCAGGGGCTGCGATATTTCGGGTCCCACGGGAGAAGGCAGCAGGAAGAGAGGAGGGGCTGACCAGGAGAGATGGACGCACTGCCGGAAGGAAGCCACCAGCTTGGGTTTGCAAGAGCCCGGCAGGGCTGGGGAGGAAAAAAAGGCACTCATGCATAGGATGGCCATAAATCGGAGGCAATTCATTCATTCATTCATTCATTCATTCATTCATTCATTCATTCATTCATTCATTCATTCATTTGTACATTGCCCATCTAGATTAAGTCCACTCTGGGCAGGTCACAATAGAATTAAAAAAAACAAGCCATCATCACTAATATAAAATAAAATACAACAAATAAATCATCATGAAACAGAACAACTAAACAATTACTTCTTCTGGGAAAACTCGGTAGCAAGGTGGTCCGAGAACGTGCAGATTGCCAGTCTTTCTGCTGCTCCTTTAGCCTGGCCGTGAACTGTTTTTGAAAAGCGTTTGCAACTGGTGTGCTTCTTATCTGGAACCTTTTTCTCCTGCCCTTTTTGACACGCACAGGCTTCCAGATCACTTCCAAGCAGAATCTGAAGTCTTGACTATGACCTTTTTTAAAGCCTGTCATAGCCTCAAGCACCTTAAAACGTTGCCCACCTTGAGAAATCGTCCATACGACTCTGCTTTGCATACCACACCCGACGGAGGGTGGGCTGGTGGGGCAGGATCCTCATGGTGATGGCACCCAGGAACCAAAATGCCTTTCTTCCTCACTCTCTTTCAATGGAAGGCAAGGGCCATTTTTGGTGGTGGTTTAGTCAAGTCGTATCCGACTCTTCGTGACCCCACGGACCAGAGCACGCCAGGCCCTCCTGTCTTCCACAGCCTCCCAGAGTTGGGTCAAATTCATGTTGGTCACTTCAATGACCCTGTCCAACCATCTCATCCTCTGATGTTCCCTTCTCCTCTTGCTTTCCCAAAATCAGGGTCTTTTCCAGGGAGTCTTCTCTTCTCATGAGATGGCTAAAGGATTGGAGCCTCAGCTTCAGGATCCGTCCTTCCAGTGAGCACTCAGGGTTGATTTCCTTCAGAACGGATAGGTTTGTTCTCCTTGCAGTCCAGGGGACTCTCAAGAGCCTCCTCCAGCACCACAATTCAAAAGCATCAATTCTTCGACGGCCAGCCTTCTTTGTGGTCCAGCTCTCACTTCCATACATCACAACAGGAAAAACCATAGGTTTGACTATGTGGACCTTTGTTGGCAAGGTGATGTCTCTGCCTTTTAAGATGCTGTCGAGGTTTGTCATCGCTTTCCTCCCAAGAGGCAGGTCTTTTAATTTCGGGGCTGCTGTCACCATCTGCAGTGATCATGAAGCCCAAGAAGGTAACATCTGTCACTGCCTCCGTATCTTCCCCTTCTATTTGCCAGGAGGTGATGGGGCCAGTGGCCATGATCTTAGTTTTTATTTATTTATTTTGAGCTTCAGACCATTTTTGTGCTCTCCTCTTTGACCGTCCTTAAGAGGTTCTTTAATTCCTCCTCACTTTCTGCCAACAGAATGGTATCATGTGCATATTGAAAGTTGTTGATATTTATTCTGGCTTGGGATTCATCCAGTCCTGCCTTCCGCATGATGTACAGTATTCTGCATAGAAGTTAAATAAGCCGGGGAACAATATACAGTCTTGTCATACTCCTTTCCCAATTTTGAACCAATCAGTTGTTCCATATCCAGTTCTAACTGTTGCTTCCTGTCCCACATATAGGTTTCTCAGGAGATGGCTAAGGTGGTCAGGCACTCCCATTTCTTTAAGGACTTGCCATAGTTTGTTGTGGTCCACACAGTCAAAGGCTTTTGTGTAGTTTTTGTCTGGTAGGTTTTTACAGTGACTGAGTCGGAGCTTTGGAACATTTTTATGGACTATGATTCCCAGAATCCCCCAATCCATGCTGGTTGGAGAGTCTGGCTTATGATCCAAAACCAGAATTCTTCGAACTGAGCTGTGGTTCCATTTTTTAAAAATTATTGGAGACCTGAATGATAGTGCTGCCAACTTTTTTTCTACAAGTTCTCCTGTGTTCTTCATGATTATGTGCCATAGAGTCAGAACTGACTTATACTGATCCTAATCTGGTTTTAGTTCCGTACCCCCCGTGAATTTCCATGGCTGAACGGGAATTCAAACTCTAATCTCCAGAACTCTAGTTCATCACACACTATCCACTACACCACCATGGGGGATACCAGGGCTGAAATAGGGGGGGCGAGATAATATGAGGATCAAAATGAAAGAAATTAGCTCCCCCATCAAGCAATCCCACTTATGAAACCTTCTTTCCAAAGTTTATACCATCATAAACTTTGGAGCTCAAATGAAGTTTGCATTCATTCTCTAAGCGGTTTGACTGTTTTTTAGATCTTGCACAGCCGCTGTTTATTATTTTTGTTTCATCCTTCTGCCCCTTTAATCTGAAGCATGGTCTGTAAACAAAACACAGTCTAGATTTAAGCCTTCAAATTTAGTCCTCACCTACCTCTATGTACCATATTGATAAGATTGCCAACTGATGATTAGAAATTTGCCATGGAATGATGCTTTTGTGCCTTTATCCCTTTGATCTGCAGCAGCCAAAGCTTTTGCTAAGGAGCATTATCATCTGTGAAAGTCAGAGCTGTAAGCCTTCATTTAAAAAGCAGCACAGGAGCTGGGAGGGGGGTGGAGAATCGGCAACCTTCTAGCTCAAAACCTCAATCTTCTGAGATAAGAATGACCTGAAAACCAAGTAGGTAAGTCAGATGTGATCTGACATGGTGAGATAAACTAAATGGCAAAGCAAGCCCCTTCAAGGATGACATGACCATTACTACAGTTTTGTTTTATGGTTAGAAGCAAACGACATCAAACCACAAGCAGCCTACAATTCACATCTTGATCTACGTACAATTAAACACACAAAAACTGAAGCATAAAAAAAGAAGAAGCAGTAGTCTCAAAGCAGCTTATGCCATAATAGCAAAACTAGCATCCATGGAATTGCTTTCGAATAAAGTGCATTGACAGGGTAGCCATGGTATCTAGTGTGCACCATTCACCTTCCAACCTGTTTGTACTTCAGGTTTGAAGGAGATGTTGTCTACCGATAAGGCACCCCAAAGCGCAGTGCTTCTGAGCATGCACAGATTGCCTTTCCAGAGTGAAAGAAACCAGCTTCTAGTCCTGAAGACACATTAGAACGGTATATATAACACATGGATGTACTTCCCCCATCTTGATCAGAAATAGGGGCGTGAAAAAAATATGTGAAGACAGAGTACCTTCTGCCTCAAAGGCTAGAGAGAAAAAATGGTGCATGAAAACTAGCAAGTGTCTTGTGGATAAACAGGGACCATCAAGCTACTTGTTCAGATGAGGAGCATGGGAAGCAAAACTGTCTTTCCGCTTCATCCTCATATTTTTCTTTGGAGAAAGGAAAGATGTGTCTTGAATACCAGCATTCCATGCTACAATATTTTGTTGTCGTTCCCATTGGTATAACCATGAAATGGAATTCCAAAAATTACGGATAACTAGTGGTATAATGGAGTCAAAGGTCAATGCCCCAGAACGTTCTGAGCAGCATGATCTCCTATCACTACCTCCTACTTCCCTGTTCCCTCTGTGCTTAGCTACAATCCTAACATCAACTGGAAGAAATGGATTTCCCCAGGAACTGTATAAATTGTTGCAAGCAATCCTGGCTGTAATGCAAAATATTTGAGGGTGGATTTGCCTTGAATGAGCAATTAAGAGGCATTAACCTCACAAAAGATCTGCCCCTCATTGGTTGATGTGGACCAACCTAGCTGCCCGCATTTTTGTGGACTTTCGTAGTGGTGGGCTGGGTAGTGGAGTTGCAGTAATGATCACCCAAATTTACCAGTACAGCACCGCTGGTAATCAGATTTTCTAGTATAGACAACAGGGTCATGCTCTTTCATTTTGATGGATTTTAACTTTGAGGTCTTGTCAGGCCCTTGCCTCCCATTGTTAAGGAGATCCAAGGTCAGCTGGATCAAAAAATGCGAACCTTATGTTATTTTGTCATTGATCTAATAATGACTGTAGTTTAGAAGTGAATGTAAAACTCAACACAGCATGAAAGTGTCCAGAAAGGTGACATCAGGTGCTACGTTGCTTGCAGTTGATATTTCTGAGCTGGCAAAAGGGTATATAATCCCAGAAAGAGGAACTCAGAAATACAACCTATAAGTAACTTAGCACCTCACAACACAGTCCTGGACACTTCAAAGCATTACTGAGTTTTAAATTCACTTGTAAACTATAGTACAGTGGTGCCTCGCATAACGAGCGATTCATTTAACGATGAATCCGCATAGCGATGTGTTTTTTGTGATCGCAAAAGCGATCACATTCCGATATTTGTAATGGTAAAACATCGCTTTGCACAGCAATTTTTGTAAACAGCTGATTGGCGGTTCCAAAATGGCTGCCGGGTAAATAAAATGGCTGCCTGCTGTGTTTTTGCCCGGATTCCTCGCTTACCAGGCAGCGAAAATGGCGGCGGCATGGAGGATTTTCACAGAACTGTGAGTTTTTTGCCCATAGGAACGCATTAAACGTGTTTTAATGCATTCCTATGGGTTTCTTTGTTCCACATAGCGACAAATCCGTATAGCAACGATTTTGGCTGCACGGATTATCGTCGCTATGTGGAGCACCACTGTACAGTCATTATTAGATCGATGACATACAATGCAAGGTTCACATTTTATGACCCAACTGCTCCAACGCTGGAGGCATTCAAAAGAAACATTGACAACCAACTGGCAATATCCTTTGATTTATATTCCTGCATCAATCAGGGGGTTAGACCTGATGGCCTTATAGGCCCCTTCCAACTTCACGATTCTATGATTTACAAGTGTCAAAAAATTCTAGTTATGAAGAAGTGTATATTTTACGGTTCTGGCATCAAAAGAGTTATTAAACGCTAATGTTCTGTTATGCCTACTTTCATCCTGGCACCAAACATAATTTTTTGCTAGAGATTTCATGGATTTATAATCAAATTAATTCTCAGATTTATAATCGAATTAATCCTTGCCGGTGGCCATCTCAACACAGAAATTGCAAATTCAGCATTTGAATGAGACAAAAGATTACGTATTGAATCTTGTGTTACCTCTCTGATGCTTTTCATTGCTTGTTTCCAAATTACTAAGCATTTCCAGTTTTCAGCGACAGTTGTCTCAGCAACAACAAAAACAGATACATTGTGGCATCTTTTCAGACTAACACATGAGCTGTCACGATTACAGTACAATCCATTTTTTCAGACATTTGAGCCTTAAAACATTGACTGGCATTCTATAACAGAATACAATGGTGCCTCGCTTTACGAGTGCCCTGTTTAACAATGAATCCGCATAGCGATGGATTTTTTGCGATCGCAAAAGCGCTTGCATTGCGATGTTTTCAATGGCTAAAAATCGCTTTGCGATGATTGGTAAGCGTTTCGCTTACCGATTTTCACATTGTGATGTTTAAAAAACAGCTGATCGACAGTTCCAAAATGGCCGCCAGAAAAAAATGGCCACCTGCTGTGTTTTTGCACTCTTTCCTCGCTTACCGGGCAGCGAAAATGGAGGCTGGATAGAGGATTTCTACATAGTGGTGAGTTTTAAGCCCATAGGAACAGGTTGAGAGAGAAGGTTGGCTTGAACCCCGGCAAGGCTTTGAAAGTTGCTTTTCCTTTATAGAACAGAAGTACGGATTCAGTTTTCTCCATCCATCACAAGTGTCTTAAGTACGATGAACCAGCATTGCCAAATAGCAGTGGCACTGGAGCATTTCCATATGAACAGGAAATGCTGTCTATTGTCACAATTGCTTGGTTTTGTACAGGGTTTTTCCCATTCCTGAAAGCCTGGAATAACTTCTCCTAAGGCTTGTCATATTGTACGTATGCCGGGCCGGATTAAGACCCTTAGAGGCCCTAAGCACTTAAAAGATTTTGGTGCCCCCATATATAGGTAATTCAAAATATAAACAATAATAAACTATAAAATAAAATTTTTATTTATCCAAATTAAACATTTACATTAAGATGGAAAATAATGTTTATTTTTGTATACTTCCACTATATATTTGAAAAGTTTTCTCCTACTTTTTTTTAATTGAACGGATCCTCAAGACTAATCTTATGGAACACTTCTGCTTCTATACTTAATAGACATAAGGCATCCGGCCTGCCTTGTTGCATAGTTGTTCTGATGGGATTTTTAATATACGTACTTCAACTGAGAAAAGGAACACTCAGCTGAGCAATTTGTGACCATTAATGTTAAAAATATACAAAAGCCAATGTCTACTTTGGAAAGGCACACTCAATATTGTCTTCTACAATTATTTTATAAAGTTCAGCAGAACTGAATTTTGTTTTTACATTTTTTGTTGCACTGAACTTATGGCGCACATATGAATGAAACTGCTGAAGTGCAGCTGAGAAACTGCTGTTGAGGTCCTCTGGGTAAGCATCCATCAGCTTTTGACAGCACTGAGAATATCTTTCAATGTTAGCAGATGATGAAGTGACATCATGTGGCACATCACTTAGAAAAGAAAATCTCTCTGCTATTTCTTTATATTCTTCTCCTCTTCTTTTCATCTCAGCTTCAAGTTTGTCAACAATTGTGTAATAGGTGGTAATATGGAATTTATCTCTGGCATTCAGATATACTTCTGGTGCATCTCCATCTTGGCTACCTTCTTTCTGATATATTTGCTAGTTGTAACTGCCTTGTAGTCAACATCTGATAGCATTTCCTTTGCAGCTGCTTCATATCTTTCAAATTCACCTCGTGAAGTGCACAGTTGGTCAGCTAATGGTACATACAGGTCTGCACATGTTTCCAAGTTCACATCCTCATTTTGTAGAACTTGGTTTACTCTGTGAAAAGTCTGCAAAATCTCATTACAAAAATCCAACATAAAAAAAATTCTAGCTCTTGCATCTTATCTGCAATATTATTTGCTTCTCTTCTAGAGTCTTCCTTTTGTGACTGGTCTTCGGCTATATACAGTGGTGCCTCGCTAGACGATTGCCTCGCGGGACGAAAAACCTGCAAGACGATTGGTTTTTGCGATCACTATAGTGCCTCGCGAGACTTTTTTTCCCCTATGACCGTGCTTCACCAGACGGGTTTTTTTTAAGACCGATGCTTCACAAGACTTTTTTTTTGAGACGGATGCCTAGGGAACCTCGCAAGATGATTTTTTCACAAGATGATGATTTTCACGGAACAAATTAAAATCGTCTTGCGAGGCACCACTGTATTCTAATGCTTCTAAAATTTTGAGGAAAGATTTCAAAATCACTGCTGTTGCCATAGTATGTGCCTCCCATCTGGTATCAGAGAGAGATTTTAAGACATTTTCATTTCCAATACAGCCTCTAAGAATTTTGCACAGGCTGCTTGACGCTGAAAAAAAGGTATAGAGTAACTACACTGTAGAGAATAAATTAACTGCCTCTTGACAGCAGTCAACAGCACTTCGGCCTACCAGATTTAGTGAAGGAGCTGCACAGGGTACATACGTAGCAAACTTGTTTGTTTCTAAAAAACTTTGCTGCATCCCCTTATAACACCCAGACATGTTAGCAGCGTTGTCATAAGACTGACCCCTACATTTTTAAAAGTTTAGCCTACAAACTTCAGTTAAGCACTGCAACACCTGATTTGCCATTTCCTCCCCAGTATGGCCTTTCATTTCCAGAAAGCTTAAACAGGCTGTCCATCTTTGGCAGTGGTGCCTTGACTTATGAACGCCCCTATATACGAACATTTTGACTTACGAACAGCTATGTTTGCAAAATTTTGCTTCGACTTGCAAACGGAGCTTCGACTTACGAACAACAAACAAAATGTGGGGAAAGTGGGAAATGGATTGCCTGGTACTGTAATTTTAAAAGGTAAAAATTGGTTTAAAAAGTGCTTGGTTTGTTTTAAAGCGGATTGGTTTTAAAGGTGTTTTGTTTAAAAGGTGTTCGTTCCCTTCCTCCTTTACTGTCCTTTTTAAAACCTAAATTATCTTAGGTTAAAAGAAATCTTCCCCTAGTGGTAGAGGGTGGATTAACTGGTTTTGCATTAGTTCCTTTGGGAACTAATGCTTCAACTTACAAATGGCTCCTCTACATACAAATAAAAAACAGCCAGAACGGATTAATCGATTTTCAATGCATTCCTATGAGAAATGCTGATTCGACTTACGAACTTTTTGACTTATGAACATTTTCGAGGTTGGGTCTGGAATTGACGGACTGTCGATTGACTTCGGTGTCGAGAGGCTGAGCTTTGTAGTATTGCCGGTTATGAGTTGAAATAGATGGAGGCAGCATGTCCATGGACATCTGTCAGTGTCAAGGATCGTTGACATCGAAAGATGGTGGTTGAGTGTCCATGGACCTCATATGGTAGGGATGGACCTCAGTGTTGAGCCCGGTGTTGTAACAGTGCTGGGGTTGACAACTTGGATTTACTGGAGGACGGGAACTCTGTCGAGGTAACAGAATAGAACATGTGTCCATGAACCAGGATGGATATCAAGGATCGTTGATGTCGAAACGGAGATTGCTGATGCGATGGCATAGCAGTAGAATAAACAGACGCTGGTGATGCCGAGCATGGAGAGTGGCTTCCATCATCTAGTCTGGTAGGAAAGTAATGGGAGGCTGGGGCTGCAAAAGCCTCGTCTGCAGAAGAAAATTGCTCGACAGTTCTGGGCTTTTTTAGTACCAGGTGGGGATCAGGTTGAGGTATAGCAATGTCTTGGTGATGTGGCCGTTTTGACACCGATGGCTGTTGAGAGGTAGGCTGACTGCTAGATGATATTATCGAACCGGGCAAAACACTTGGTCGACTAGTCAATGCAGTTTGTCGAACAGAGCACGGGTCGGGGCAAATGGCAACCTGATGCGTGTGCTGAGCATGAGTTTCAACCACACGTGATGAAGCAAGCTGTTGAGATTGGTGATGTCGACGGTTCTGGTTAGGGATCGGTGGGCGATCCGAGGGTATCGAATATGGAATGGTGTCGAGCTGTTCAGGATGGAGATCATTGGGGGAGGCAATAACCAAAGGATTGCTTGAAGGAATAGACAGTTCTGAACTGGGAGAAGAGGACGTCAGGGGGTCAACTCTGTCATCCCATTCCGGAGACCGAGAACACAGTTGATGGGACAGTAGTCCGTCATCATCTGAAGGAGAACCAACCGAAATTGATTCAGAGAGTTGTTGTGGTTGTGGTGGGATGGCTGCAGGCTTAGACTGTCTAGGTCTTTTCGGAGGAGCAGGCTCTGGAGCCGAAGCACTTTCAGTAGGTCTTTGACGTTTAGAAGTCAGTTTTTGACATCAAAGACTTTGGTGTCGAGGATTTTGACTTGTGTGTCTTCGAGGTCTTAGACAATGTAGATGAGAGTATCAGAGTGAGCTGGTGTAGCCGATGGACATTACTTCGATGATTCAGCAATGGCTTTTTCCATCACTTTGGTTTGGGAAGTGGCCCTACAGGGAGGTTGGGCCATTTGAACTGGTTGTAAAGATTGTTCCCAAAGTCAGAGTTTTAGCCTAGAGAGGCGAGACTGGAGAACACCGCGCTTAGAATTTTTGCAATGGGTACAGGAGGAAATTTGATGTTCTTCTCCTAAACAGAAAAGGCACTTAGTGTGACCATCGGAAAGTGGGCTCTTATGATCGCAGACAACACAGTACAGTGGTGCCCCGCATAGCGAGGTTAATCCGTTCCGGATTAACCTTCGCTATGGGAAAACATCGAAAAACGGATCCAAAAAACCCATTGGAACTCATTAAACAAAGTTTAATGCATTCCAAATGGGCCCAAAACTCACCGTTCTCCGATGTTTTCCCTTGTTCCGGCAGCCATCTTGGGTGTACCGGCGGCCATTTTGAGCATCCTGGTGGCCATTTTGGGTGTACTGGTGCCCATTTTTTGTGTTCTGGTGGCCATCTTGGTTGTACCGGTGGCCATTTGGAGAGTCCCGGCAGCCATCTTGGGTGTACAGGCATAAATTTTTTGTGTTCCGGCTGCCATTTTGGAACCGCTGAACAGCTGTTCCCCCATCGTAATGCGAGCATGCCCTCGCATTAGCGATGGGGAAATCCGCATCGCAATGCGGATTCATTGTTCAACGGTGCACTCGTTATACAAGGCACCACTGTACTTAAACAGGCCCAAAGGGGCCATGAATTAGTAAGAAACGATAAAGAGAAATGAACTGGATTGGGGGAGGGCAGCCGAAAGGCCGATAGTTGAAAGTTAAAATATTATATTTGTTTAGCTGACAATTGTAGTAAAAGAAAAAGAAATAAAAGGAATCAAGATTAAGCTCTTTTTCACTTTACCCACAGAAGCAGAATGGAGAAAGAGGCTCTCAATAGGACGGTTGAAAGAAAGTGAAAGGGGACGCTTGGTGCCAAGGTACTTATACGGGTGGGGAAGGGCTTATTCTAATGTGTTTATTGCTACTGCAGAAGCTCTAGAATCTTTTGATGAAGCTCTGTGCAGGCGCGAATCACCCAGGGTGTGATTCACAGAGGCCATGAAGAACTTGCCATAGTTTGCTATGGTCCACACAGTCAAAGATTTTTAAGTAGTCAATGAAGCAGAAGCAGATGTTTTTCTGGAACTCTCTGACTTTCTCCATAATCCAGCGCATGTTAGCAATTTGGTCTCTAGGTCCTCTGCCCCTTCGAAGTTCAGCTGGTTCTTCTGTATGTACTAGTTCAGACTAAATACTGTCCGCAGCCCCAAGGTATTTTGGAAAAGCTTGGTCTTGACTGGCCAGTTAAGCACCATTAGCATTACAAAGGACCTGCTCTTAGTGGAGATGAAAACTCTTTCAAATGGTACCTGAGTATCAATCAACAGAGTTGCCTAAATCTTTTGGAGTATCCTTAGGAACATGTGACATGTTGCTATATATATTCTTATATACATTCCTAGGAATATATATAGGAACATGCCACATGTTCTTAAGGCTGCTCCAAAAGGCTTAGGCAACTCTGTTGATTCATACTAACGTACCTTTTAAAAGAGTTCTAGGGAAATGAAATACAGGAAGTGATTGGAAAACAGATAAACAAGAAGGGAGAACCCCAATAAGTTCAGGAAGGAAAGTCATGTTCCTCTTCCTCCTAACTCAAAAGCCACAGAGCTTTAAATGAATGAAGCAGAGAGACCTAGTGGTTGTTACAGCTGGAAACCACTGTTTGAAGCAGAAGTGAGCTTAGGGAAATTTTGTTACTGGAGTTCCTAGATCCGTCCTAACAGCATGACTCCCTGGCTGGGATTATTCTGCAAGCCACAGAGCCAGAGCCCAGCCCACTCCCATGTATGTGTTTCCAAGCTCTGGCAGAGAAATGCAGGAAGCTGAGTTGGGGCCTAATCACATGGGCCATTTGAATCATTTCTTTTTCCTCCTTTTTTGTGGGGGGGGGCACCAATATATACAGTGGTGCCTCGCAAGACGAATGCCTCGCAGGACAAAAACCCGCAAGACGAATGTTTTTTGCGATCGCTATGGTGCCTCGCAAGAAGGTTTCTTCTATCGCCGTGCTTCTCAAGACAAATGTCTTTCGCAAGATCGATGCCTCGCAAGACGAATGAATTATTTTCATCCTGCGAGGTTCCCATAGGAATGCATTGCAATGCATTCCTATGGGAAGCCACTTTTCGCAAGACGAAAATTTCGCAAGACCGTGCTACTCGTGAAATGAATTACATTCGTCTTGCGAGGCACCACCACTTGTTTAATTGTTGCTTTCCACATGCTTTATCGCTTTTTAATAATTTTGCTTTCCTGCAGTTCTATTAACTTGGTGTTTTTTTGCCCTATTGAATTTTTCAAAGATAAGCCAGGAGATACATTCCTCCAAGAAAGGAAGGCAGAGAAGTAAATTATCATAACTGTAATAGCCTATATACCATGTTCACTAGTGCGTTGCATCTGGATAAAAACCTTAAAATACTGACGTTTTCATACTTCTGTCAATGACATTTCATTATGGAAGAAGTTACCCCCCCCCACACACACACACACTGCGGCAAAAGGTCATCACAGTTGCTCTGCTAGTTGTGATGTGGGTGGACAAGTAGGCGGGATCTATGCAGCCACAGTTCAAAGACCTTATCCGGATAAGCAGAAGAAAAGCCTCAGCAGCATGACAGAGGGGTGTGTGCGTGTGCGTGTGCGTGTGTGAGAGAGAGCACTTTTGTGTGAGATGAAGCATCTAGAACTTCTGAAGTGCTGGCTGAGATATTCTGGAAGTTCAAAAATTTTATTGGCCCAAGCTCCAATCTTGCCTGACAGCGAGCACCCTCACCATTGGTTGTCCTCGGGATGCTCTCTGTTGGTTGACTCTACACTGAGAAAAATAAATGCATTGCTTCCCAACAGCAAAAGCGCAACTTTGCATGATATTTATGTTAATAACCGGCAGTTAACTCATACAAAAAAGAAACCGAATTAACACCAAGCCCATCATTTCTGCAAAAGGAAGCGACATTTTAGAGGTGGGAGAAAAATCCCTGTAATAGACTCTTCTCCTCGCCAGCAGCCCAGCAAACAGTAAATGGTGAATGACTGCAGAGGGGCAGAGGTGAAAATGGAAAACAGGGTAAAAGTGAATGAAATGGAACATCCTGAATACAAGAATTCCTGGCCTGCTGACTGTTTCTCTATTAATCCCCCGTGAAGTTTAGTTCCAGCACAACGCTGCATCCTTTGTTGTTGTTTAGTCATTAAGTCGTGTCCAATTCTTCGTGACCCCATGGACCAGAGTATGCAAGGCCCTCCTGTCTTCCACTGCCTCCTGGAGTTGGGTCAAATTCATGTTGGTAGCTTCGATGACACAGTCCAATCATCTTGTCCTCTGTCGTCCCCTTCTCCTCTTGCCTTCATACTTTCCCAACATCAGGGTCTTGTCCAGGGAGTCTTCTCTTCTCATGAGATGGCCAAAGGATTGGAGCCTCAGCTTCAGGATCTGTTCTTCCAGTGAGCACTCAGGGTTGATTTCCTTCAGAATGGATAGGTTTATTCTCCTTGCAGTCCAGGGGACTCTCAAGAGCCTCCTCCAGCTGTTCTGATAAATGCCTCCTCCTTAGAGGCATTTATCAGAACAAATACTAGTTTCAGCAGAGAGCAGAGGGATGTGGAAGAAGCCTTCCCAAAGACTGTGAGCGCATTTGGGTGTCCTCTGGGCACTCATAGCAGCCTGTGGGCTGAGCCTTGCACCCGTGAATCCCCACTGCATTGCTTTGGGCAGAAAAGAAGCAGGGACAGTAGAAAGCAAGGAGACAGACAAAGTCCAGAAAATGACTTCTGAAACGCAACTCATTCCCGTTCTTCTTTGCAAGACATGAAAAACAAACTGCTGTAATTCGTTGCAGTGTTGAAACACTGTTAGTTACTTTGCTGTTATCTTTTATTTTGCAAAATAAAATAATATTTGTAAGAGAACAGCATTAGACTTAGGTTTTTTTTGTCTCTAAAATTGCTCTTAAAGAATAAGGTTGGAAACTGTCTAGAACAGGTTACTCATTAAACCAAGAAGATAACTTTTGAAACTAGTTATGTTTCTTTTGAAAGGGAGCTGTCTTACACCCTTGCTACCTAATACAGTGGTGCCTCGCACAACGAGCGCCCCGTAGAGCGATGAAATCGCTCTACGGGGACGTTTTTTCGATTGCTAATGCGATCGCAGAGCGACGGCCCCAATGGGCAAAAATCGCAGAGTGAAGGTCGGTAAGCGGTTCACTTACCGACCTTCACTTTGCGACCCGCCGATCAGCTGTTCCGTGGCTTCAAAATGGCTGCCGGAAGCCCCAAAATGGCTGCGTGCAGCGTTTTCGCCCCTCATTAAATGAGGGGAGGGCGCAAAAATGGCTGCCGGCCATAGAGGAACATCGCTGTACGGTGAGTAAATCAGCTGATTGGAACGCATTAAACTAAGTTTAATGCATTCCAATGGCTTTTTTCTTTCCGTACAGCGATGTTTCACACAGCGAGGGTTAATCTGGAATGGATTAACCTCGCTGTGCGAGGCACCACTGTATCATTATATCACCACATCAGTGATGTAACTTCATGATCTAAAAAAAGTAGTTGTGCCCCGCTTGACGATTACCCAGTTTAACGATGAATCCGCTTCACGATGATGTTTTTGCGATCACAAAACAATGTTTGAACGTGTTTTTTTCGCTTAGTGATGATCGGTTCCCTGCTTCGGGAACCGATTTTTCACTAAACGATGTTTTTTCAACAGCTGATTGGCAGTTTTCAAAATGGCCACCGGCTCTCAAAATGGCCTCCCGCTGTTTTTAGGAGGCATTTTTCGCAAGACAGGCACCGGAAAATGGCTGCCCTATGGAGGATCTTCGCTTTACGATGAGGTATTTCCCCCACTGGAATGCATCAGCCGGTTTCTAATGCATTCTAATGGGCTTTTTAATTTCGCTTGACAAGGATTTCGCTTAACAGTGACTTCAATGGCATGGATTTTCCTCATCAAGCGAGGCACCACTATATTGATTTGCACCTTAACTATAGGAGTTCTGTCCATTATATAATGTGTTTCTACGTCAGCCTTTCTGCCTACAGAAAACACATGAAAAGGTTTTAAAACCACCACACAGCTTTAACTTTCAAGTCGTTTCACAGCTGCAGACATGTTTTTCCATTCAAAAAGTCAGAGCTGATCTTTCTCACCACTGTCATGAAAAGTTATAATTTTTTGGATTAAATCAGCAGGGGAGGCTCTGTGAACGACAGCCAAGGAAACCAACATGAAAGAATACCGTGAATCTGGGTTACACTGGCTTTCAGTTTTATGCTGTTCTGAGAGCCAATCTTGTCTGGAAAAAAAATGGAAAATAACCTAAACAAGAGGGCATAACTTTGATGAGACGGCTCCCATAGCTTTTGTTTGCAAATCAATTCAAAGGACAGCTAGCGGAGGTGTCCCGTAGGAAGAACGAATACTGTCTTCCATGTCTCGCTTCTCTCTACAAATTATGAACAAGTTGCCACACGCTTTCAATAGATGCAAGAAGAGGAAGACAAAGAACGTCTTGAGTAAAGCAATAAGGGAAGAAAAGAAAGTAGGACGATTAACGCCAAAGAGGAAGGGGTTGAGATCAAAAGCCCTGGAGAAGATTGAAAGATGAAGAAACACCTACCATGGGCTGAGAAAAATAAGGAGATAGTACAGGGTGTCATGAAGTGGAGGGAAGGAGAAAGTGGCCAAGGTTTGACAGCTTTAAGATATCAACTAGTTCATCAACTAGCTTTTCAGAAGTATGTTGGATCACAATACCCAGCAGCCCAAGGGTCTACGATGCAGGTGATGCAGCCTGAAAATAGCTGGAGGGAACACATTTCTTATCCCTCTTCCTGTAGAACTTAAGGGCATCATCCGTAAGTAGTGACTGGGTCACCAAGCTGACTCCTGAGCCACTGGGTCCAGACTTTAGCGAAAATAAATTTAGTCCATTCTCTACTGTGACCTTCTCCAGGGTGGTGACATCTTCTGGGTATAGGGAACTACAGCTCCCATCACCTTCAGCCTGCATAGCACTTTCACGTTAATCAAGACACCTGTTTAGAAAAACACTGGACAAAGAGAAGGATTCACACAGAATGTGCATCTTTCCCAGGAACGGTAGGTCTGTCTTTAGGTACTCCTGCCTGTCCCTTTGTATAGTATAATTTGCTGTTGTTTAGTTGTTAAGTCATATCTGACTCTTTGTGATCCCACGGACCAGAGCACGCCAGGCCCTCCTGTCTTCCACTGCCTCCCGGAGTTGGGTCAAATTCATGTTGGTTGCTTCGATGACCCTGTCCATCCATCTCGTCTTCTGTCGTCCCCTTCTCCTCTTGCCTTCACATTTCCCCAACATCAGGATCTTGTCCAGGGAGTCTTGTCTTCTCATGAGATGGCCAAAGTATTGAAGCCTCAACTTCAGGATCTGTCCTTCCAGTGAGCACTCAGGGTTGATTTCCTTCAGAATGGATAGGTTTGATCTCCTTACAGTCCAGGGGACTCTCGTCTCCTCCAGCACGCCCCAAAAATGGCTGGATCCTTCTAGCAGTTCCAAAATGTTGCTGCAATGATTCCAAGGCTGTGACTAGACTAGCAGATAGCACAGGGTTTACTTTGGAAGTCGAATGGAAGAATTCAAGCTTTTTTTCGGCTGATCATATGATGCAAAGGCCAATGCGAATCAGCCTGACCCATTTTGCTTGTGGAGTTTTCCCCTCTGCCACAGGGGGCTTCTACTTTTTAAAAAAACCAGACCAATTCAAACGGTGTTTTCCCCAAATGATCCTTTTCTCTTCTCCGAAAGGATGGGGTGTGACTTTGGGGTGTGTGACTCTAGTAAGGAACACCCAAATCCACAATCTTTCTTCCCAATTGCCCTGAAATTTGTTTTGTTTTTCAGTGCTGATTTCAGTGCTAGATCACCTTATCATTCTATTGCTACATTAGTTCACCTCTTGTAGATTACCTCTGCATGTGTAGACAAAACAAGATAAAAAGCTACAGTGGGGTCTCTACTTAAGAACTTAATCCGTATTGGAAGGTGGTTCTCAAGTTGAAAAGTTCTTATGTTGAATCTGCATTTCCCGTAGGAATGCATTGAAAACCATTTAATCCGTATCTGCTCTTTTCCGTCCATAGAAACTACAGTGGAACCTCTACTTAAGAACTTAATCTGTTTTGAAATGGTGTTCTTAAGTTGAAACGTTCTTAAGTTGAAGCAAAATTTCCCATAGGAATGGACTGAAAACCAATTAATCCGTTCTGGATGCTTTTTTGTTATGTAGAGGTGCGTTCGTACATTGAAGCATTAGTTCCCATAGGAACTAATGCAAAGCTGGTTAATACGTACTCTACCACTAGGGGGAGAATTTTTTTTTAACCTAAGATGACCTAAGGTTAAAAAAGGAGCAGGAAAGGTTTTTTTTCCCTGTTCTTATCTTGGATTTCTGTTTTCAAGTAGAAGCAAAATTTAGCAAATGGAGCTGTTCTTAAGTTGGATTGTTCTTAAGTAGAGACGTTCTTAAGTAGAGACCCCACTGTATATGAAATAGAAACAACTCTGATAAACTACAGCAGATGACTGTGTTTCCGTTGCACATGTATACGTGTGTGTACTTTATGAAGGACTTTGGGAAACTATCCCTTTTCTCCAATGCTAGGCAACACTTTTAAGCAGCCTACAGATTTTATAGTGAACCACAAAATGAGCTTTGTGGCACAGGGGTTCAACTGCAGTCCTGCAGTGAAGACTCTGGTCATGACCTGAGTTTGATCCTGGGCTCAGGTTGATTCAGCCTTCCAAGGCCAGTAAATTGAGTACAGTCATGCCCTGCTGGACGATTACCCCATTTAACGACGAATCTGCTTAATGTTGAAGTTTTTGCGATCGCAAAAGCGATTGATTGCAAAACGATGTTTAGATTGGATTTTTTCGCTTCACATTGATCGGTTCCCTGTTTCGGGAACAGATTTTTCCCTTTATGATGATCAGCAAACAACTGATCGTCGGGTTTCAAAATGCCCCCCCGCTGTTTTCTAGGATGGATTCCTCGCTATACGGGCACCGAAAATGGCTGCCGTATGGAGGATCTTCGCTGGATGAGCAGGTATTCAGCCCATTGGAATGCACTGAACGGTTTTCAATGCGTTTCAATGGGTTTTTTAATTTTGTTTGATGTTTTTGCTCTACAGTGATTTCACTGGAACAAATTAACGTCTTCAAGCGAGGCACCACTGTACTCAACTTGTGTGTGTGTGTAGCATACTACATAATTAAAAAGGCTTGGTTACTTACATAACTATGTTCTTTGAGTGGTGATCCATGTATCCGCACAAAATGGATGTACGTGCTTGTGCAACACTGCTTCGGAAAGTTCCAGAGCCTCAAAAATGAAAGTGCAGCCCCACTTTCCTCAATCCCAGTTCTCTGCCACAAGAAAAAAATGTGGAAGGGCAGAACAAGAGGGAGGTAGGCAGGATTGTGTGGATCCATGGATCAGCACTCAAAGAACCATAGTTACGTAAGTAACCAAGTCTGGTGCCCATGTATGCACACAAAATAGGTGCCTGGCAAGCTATAGATTGGAGATGGGAGTTATACGAAATAAGAGGATAAGAGAGCCTATCGAAATCCTGTCTCTTTCTGAGCTCTAAGATCTAGTCTATAGTGTGTGACAAAGGTCATTGGACGGGACCAAGTTCTGCTTGGAAGAGCTCGGATGTCTGCCCCTCAGATGAAGGCCACAAAGGAGGAAATTGCCCTTGTGGAGTGACTGCAGAAGGTCCAAGGTAAGGGCTTGTTTGCTAGTTTCTAAGTCAGGGGGATAGCCTGAGAGTTCCATTTAGAAAATTGCTGAGTAGAGACCGGGTGTCCCTTCCTAGGTCCTTGGTAAGAGATGAAAAATTTTGGTTGTTTGTCTAACGTCCTTTGTTCTGTTTCAGTAGAAGGCCAAGGCTCAGCTGAGATCCAGGGGAAGGGACCGTCTGAGTCATTCTGGGGAGAAGGATAAAAGGCAGGTAAGATAATAGGTTGAGAGATGTGGAAATGCGATGCCACCTTGGGTAGGAAAGTCATGTCCGTGTGGAGAGTGATAAGTATTGCCTCTGAGTGATCCTGGAGGATCTTGATAATCGTTCATTGGATCAGAGGAGAGTGGGAACATGTATAAGAGGGTTCCGGTCCAGTTGATGGTAAAGACATCGCTGAGAGTTTGTACCCCTGCCTGCTTGGGAGCAATAATAGGGGCATTTGAGGATGGCAGCAGTGGCAAAGATGTCCATGGTAGGTTCGCCTCAGTGGGACACTAACTCAACATACGTATACAGTGGTGCCTCGGTTAATGACAAAATTGCTTGACGATGAAGTTTTTGCGATTGCAAAATGATGTTCTAAAAGGGAAAAATCGCTTAATGATGATTGGTTCCCTGCTTCGGGAACCGATTTTTCGCTAAACGACGATTGGCTCTAAAATGGCTGCCCACTGTGCAAAACAGCTCCCCACTGTGATTTAGGACGGATTCTTCGCTTTACAGGCACGGAAAATGGCCGTCCCTATGGAGGATCTTTGCCGGATGCTGAGTTATTTAGCCCATTGGAACGCTTTGAAGGGTTTTCAATGTGTTTCAATGGGCTTTTTCGTTTCGCTTGATGAGGATTTCGCTTAACAGCGATTTCAATGGAACGAATTATCCTCGTCAAGCAAGGCCCCACTGTACCTTGTGGGAGAGTTCCCACTTGTATGTGAGGGTCATTGTGCAGCTGAGATGGGCTGCTGTTTCGTTATCTGTGCCTGAGATGTGAGTTGCTACAGGGAGAACCTGGTGGGCAAGACATCATTCCCATATGAGTGCTGACAGGTAGAGGAGGCTGAAGAACTTGGTTCTCCCAGATTGTTTAAAGAATGCATTGCCGTGGTCTTCTCCATGACGATTTGGCCAGTATATCCCTGTATCATGGTTCCAAAAGCTTTGAAGATGGCTAGAAGCTTGAGGAAGTTGACCTGATAGGTTGTCTTATGTGCAGAACCTCTCTATGGTGGTGGTGGACACCTCATCCTGTCATGCTGGCATCTATAACTATCTGATGAGAGGGGTGTGGATGCTGGAACGGGATGCCGTGGTAGAGGTGGTGTGTAGTTGTTCCCTGATGTGGAGCGAAAGAAACAGTTTTTTTGTGTGGTGGGTCCCTTCTGTCGTAGGTGAGAAGGTAGAGATATTGGAGCGGGCGCATCCTCAGCCTGGAGTATGGCAAAACTGTGGTTGTGGATGCCATGAGGCCTAGTATTCGATGGACTGAGTGGACCAAGAGATGTTGCACATGAATGAGTTTTTTAGTAGATTGGATTATTGTGTCCACCCCTGATTGAGGCAGGAGGCCCCGCACACTCATGGTATCAAGGAGTGCCCCAATGTAAGTGGATAGTTTGGGATGGTGTGAGATGAGATTTCTCTGTTTTGACTTGTAGCCCGAGACTCAAGAGGAGGCGCAGAGTTAATGTGATGTTGGCAATCAAGGTGTCTTTGATATATGCCACCAGGAACCAGTTGTCGATGTACAGTATGGATGTGACACCCTGAGTTCTTAGAAAGGCTGCCACAATTGCCATGCACTTGGTGAAAACCCTTGGGGCAGTGGATAGTCCAAAGGGAAGTGCACGGAAGTCATAGCCCTGATGGTTGATGAAGAAGCTTAGGAAGTGACGATGCTGTGGATGACTTGAGGTATGAAAGTATGTGTCTTGAAGGACACAAACCAGTCTCCCTGGTGAAGCAGGAGGAGAATGGATTGTAATGTTACCATCCAGAAACATTTGGGGATGATAAACTTGTTGAGGATGCGTAAATCTAAGACGGGAAGTAGCCCTCCATCTCTCTCGGTTACCGTAAAGTACTGGGAGAAGAAAGCACCTGAGGGTTGGTAGATAGGTAACTTTGAGATGGCTCGTTTTTACAGGCAGGTGTGGATTTCTTCCTGGAGGACAGGAGAGGGTGCAATGTGTGCTGGATACGGCCCATAGGTGGTATGGTGAAAAATTCTATTATGTATCCATGGCTTATGCTGTTGAGAACCCAGGCATCGGAGGTAATAGCATCCCAAACACGGATGAATGGTGCCAGGTGTATGTCTGTAGCCGTTGTAATGTGAGGTGATGGTGGTAGAGGGATTTATGCTTCAAGCTTGGGTTGGAGCACATCAAAACTGCTGTTGAGATTTTCTGTCTGCCTTTTTGGGAAGGTTATTTGCTTGTATTTGGTAGAGGAGGCGGCTGGAGTAAGGCGCTGGCGATGAGCCTGGTTGGAGGTCTTTGATTGCTCAGATGACAACTTGTAGTGAGAATATGGCAGGGGCCACCTCCAGTGAGGGCAAACATGAGGAATTGTTGGGCGGTGCATGTTAATGCGCATCTTCCTTGCGTCGGTCTTCTTTTTGTGAAGGTCTGGCATGAAGTAATCACTTTTCTTGTTAAACAGTTCCTCTCCGTCAAATGGGAGGTCCTCAACGTGGGACTTGGAGTCATCCAGGAGGTCTGCAGAGCAGAGCCAGGAGTGTCTGTGCACAGTAATGCTCTTAGATGCACAATCGGCCACATGCCAGGCAGAGCGGATTTGCCACGCTCAGATTTCTCTGTTGATTTCTATGGTGGTTTTGAAGAAGACAAAGTGATGGACTTTAGATCCTGGGTATCCCTGAAGGAGCTGGTTGATCCATCCATCTAGGTGGTCAAGATCATCCTGGGAAGAGGATCTGTGGTTCATGGGGACTGTTCCCAAAGGAAGGATCAAAGCCGAGATTGACGATTCTTAAATATCAGGGCAATGAAACCCTTAGAAATATTACAGGGCTCAACCAAAAGGGCTTCCTTCCCCTAGGCAAAATAAGAAGGTCTCATGCCTGCCGGACTGAGGAATATTCTTGCCATATGCTGCAAACTTTTTCACTAAGGCACAGGCCATAAATCACAAAGGAAGGGGGATGGCAGAGCTTTGTAGGGGCTAAATTCTCTAAACTCTCTCTCTCTCTCTCTGGCTTTAGGTAGAGAAGAAAAAAGGAAGGATAAGGGAAAAAAGGGAAGGAAAGAAGACTTATTGGTAAGAAGGTAAGTGAGGCTCCGGAGCAATCCTTCATGTGCTGTCGAAGCGGTGGACAAAAAAGGACAGGAAAACGGAGCCTTCCTTGCATGGTATACGCTGAGGCGCTTTTGTTTTTGAGGCTCTGGAACTTTCCGCACAGGTGCACACACTCATTTTGTGTGCGTACAAGGAAACCACCAAGAAGAAGTGTAAACTGCACAGAGAGTGCTTTGAGCACTGTGGGCACTATAGACGCAGAACGCTTTGCTTTTACTTTAAAAGAAGAACTGAGGGTCGGCAGAGGGCAGGATCAAAGGAAGGGGGGGCTCTGGTGTGTTTCAGACTGCATCGGATTGAGGAGCCAGTGTGGGCAATGAAACTGAAAACGCATGCAGACGTTGTGTGATCACCGAATTCGAAAAGAAACACACAATTGGCTGTGAATCAAGCCACAGCAAAGTTGAATCACTCCGATCGGCAGCCCAGGTTACACAAATCATGTCATTTCAATATTGTATCTTAATTATTTATTATTTCCTTTCTGGGACAATCTAAGAAGCTCCTGTTATGTTTAATTCAGATGTACTCCTCAGAGGAAGACCAAGGACTGACTCCCTCAAGGAAGTCGTGGCCTTGAGTCTGCGTGAGCTGAGCTGTTAATAACAAAATGTGCTAGAGGTTATTCATTCATAAGGTCACCATAGATTGGAGGTGACCCAATAGCACATACAGACAACAAACCTACACTTCATTTTTTTTTTTTTTTTTTTTTGCCAATAGGCTCTAATAATGAGTACATGATTTTTCTACTTGCAACTTCACCCTCTTGTCGACCGATGCCCCGAACCACTCAACCAGCAGGGTCAGTATGTTCACAATACATCATTCTGAATACGACCCACCAAATCCCGTCAATATTTCACTTTTCAACATGGCCAACGTGATTTGCTGCCTCGCTTTCCCCAAAGCTACTTGGTTTACTTCCAATGGGTTTTCTGATAAAAATAAACCACTGTGTTGTTTTTTAAAGGCATTTCCATTCTAAGATGTTATGATTATTTTATAGCCAATAGGAAGGCATCAAGATGTAAGTTATTACAAAAGAAACATCTATCAAATTAATAGGCTAGCAACAATCCTGCTAGATTAGTTAAACAAAGAGGTCATGTTCCTCAAGTGAGGTTTTTTTTTTTGGGGGGGGGGGTAAACAGGGATTTGATTTCTCCATCCATGCTTTCAATTCTTGCCCCTCTGGGATAAAGTCATACCCTCTGGGATAAAATCATACCACTCCCAAACAAACTGTACCAGAGCACAGAGTGCTACTCCTGTCCTCTGAAGATGCCGGCCACAGAGACTGGTGAAACGTTAGGAAGAACAACCTTCAGAACACGGCCAAAGAGCCTGAAAAACCCACAACCACATCTAGACTTCTACTTTAACCTCAGCTACAGGACGCATGTCATGAGTTAGCATCATGTGGAGAGAACTAGTTTTGAACAATGTCTTGCCAGACAAGCCTTGATCCATCTTGGAATAAGGGTCAGAATCTAGCATCTGATACGGTGGCTGTACCTTTCCTGTCACAGTAAGGCAACACAGAAGCTTGCCTTCACCACATCAGTTGTGCCTAACAATGGAAAAACACCCGAAGCTCTTATTTGCACTTGTGTCACAAGTTACTATTTAAAGCCAGAGGTGGCACAACTTTCGTTTTCCCCAACCCAATGCCAGTCTTTTGAAGTCACAAGATCATCGCTGCCAAAAGGAAATCCACGCGGGCTCAACCCAAACATCACAAGTTGAAACCTGTACTTATGACAAAAGCTTCCAATAAGCAATTTCCTTATGCTCTTGAAACAGTGACGTCTACGTTGGCTAGGGAATGTCGTGAGAAATGGCAAATAATTTCCCAAACGTGGATCAAGAAAAGCTTGCCTCTTCATGGTGCACTGCAATTAGGTTCCTAATTGTTATTAAAACTATGCATCTTTTCTAAATTATTTCCATCTCGTCTGCAGTACGGGTGGAAACTCATCAGAGATCCAACCTGGAAATCAGGAGGAATTTCCTGACGGTGAGAACCATTAAGCAGTGGAACAGCTTGCCTCCCGATGTTGTGGGTACCTCATCGCTGGAGGCTTTCAAGAAGATATTGGACAGCCATCTGTCCGGGATGGTATGAGGTCCAGGATGGTAGGTCTCCTGCCTTGGGCAGGGGGTTGGACTAGAAGATCCTATGACAATTGTATGCATTTAGTGCTGATCTAGATAAGTCATTCCATAGGTAGAGGATTTGATAGCTGGTGTGCCCTTGCCTACCCTTGTCATATTCATAGATGTTGTTTGTACAACCTGAGGATGTGGACAAGACTCCACATCAATATGGTACCCATTAGGCAGGTACACCTTCTACCTGTGTCCTTTCTGGAGCATGAAAAGCTTCCAGGATGAGACTGGTTTGTTTGTCTGTGGAAATGGCCAACGGCAGGCTAAAGGAGAACACAAGACCAGCTATGATATACTGTATGAGACTCCTGTACAGAACTGTGCTGAAAAATCCTCATTAAGAGTTCTCAGAACCCAATTATTACTAGACAATCTCAAGTATCCTACACGTGAACAAGATGCTCAAGCAGGTGACACTGATCGGAGCTGAGAGATAGACTCGTGATGCAACCCTGCTAAGTCCTCTGAGGCCATTAAGATGCTGTTAGGAATGGGGGAAATCGTTGCTTATCAGTCTTGATCAAAGCAGCTCTGTCGCACCTCCCAGGCCTTGTTGCAGGAAGAAACAATTAACTGCCCTCAAGAAGATTTCAAAGATACAAAGAACACTCAAAAAGGGGAACTGCTAACATGCAAACAATTGAGCCCAATGCACTTTAGCGGATACAGGAAATGTGTAGAAATAGCTTAGAGGAAAAAATATGGAAATAAATGCCTGCATTGAGAAAACTGCATTCAAAATGTGCCCCAAAATCCATTGTACAAGAACCCACCCACCCCCAAAGAAAAAACACGGACAAAGGAAAGGGAGGGAGAAAATGCAGATGAGTGGAAGATACATAGCCAAAATCAAGGCGGATAAGTTTTTAGCTTTTTATGTTTATTACCAGTGTTACTTACTATAAAGTGAGAAAGATTGCCAGATGGAGGCTTAACTCTTCTGTGAATGGATCCACAGCCCACTGTAGGAAGAGTGTCTTCCTTCTTAAGGAACCAGAACCGAAATGCTGTTGTTTTTTTTCCTATTGGCTGCACTAGTTCTTGGGACGCTCGGACAGAAGTTACACCACCTCTTTTAGAGCTTAGCATAATATGCCCACTGAACTCTTACCAAGAAAAAAAACACACCCGGCCACATTCAAGGTGCTCGCGTCAAGCTGTACAGTGTTCAGTAATTAAGACTGAATATTTGAACCTACCCTCACCATTGGAAGCACGAGTTCATGTTCCTTGGTATTCAGAAACAGCAAGGAGGAAGGAAAGAGAATCATAGTTTCAACTGGGGCAGTTCTCTACATTGAAAGACTCATCCTCATTTCAATTTTCGCAAAATCCAGCAGAACCAAGGAGCTACCAAACCGTAGCTCCTATTCAGGTCCCAAGCATAGGTCATTCCCCCAGGCAAACAAAGTTCTCTGTGCCATAACCAGGTCTGAAGGTTCGGACTAAAGATTGGCAAGCACTTCCTGCCAGTAACAGCCATTGAATGGGTGAACGGTCTCCTTTGAAAGTTTTATAACAGGTTGAAGGGCTGTCAATTGGCCATGATATCTTTTCTCGGCTGCCTCCCTCGTCTTGTAGTGGTTTCCATCTTGAGGCGCAAACTCAGAAGGGGGTGCCGGCCCTGACTGTTGGCATGAACAGAGCCTTCCCCCATGCTATTTAACACCTACATGAAAGTGCTCTGAGAGATTGTCTGGAATTTTGGGGTTTGGTCATCACTGGTACGCTGATGACACTCAACTCTTTCTTGTCCATCTGATTCTAAGGAAGCTGTCTTAGCTCCAAACTACCGCCTGATACCAGTAATGGTCTGGACCAGTGGTTCTTAACCTTTGTTACTCAGATGCTTTTGAACTGCAACTCCCAGAAAACCCAGTCAGGACAGCTGGTGGTGAAGGCTTCTGGGAGTTGCAGTCCAAAACTCTGAGTAACCCAAGGTTAAGAACCAGTGGTCTGGACGACCTTTCTCTTCAGGCAGGCGTTCCTGAGTGATTGTCAGTTTGAGAGGGTTTTTCCTTAAAAATGGATTGTTGTGCTCTGTCGTTTTTAAATGTGTTTTAAATATTTACTTTATTTATGTATTTATTTTACTTTTATACTATTCATCTGACCAGAGGTCGCAGTGGGTGTACAGAGAGAGAATAACCAAAACAAAAACAAAACAAAAAAACAACAACCAGTAATCATAATACACCAACATAGTAATATCAAATGAACGAAAATCAAAATAACATAGTAAAAGGAAATAAAAAAAAATAAAAAACTACAACAAACAAATTGGTAAATAAAACTCACAATTTGAAGTCATTAACAGGAAGCAAATGGTGATAAATATGTATACTTAGTGGCTACTAAGATGGAATAGTTTGAAAAAGCTGCCTAAATAGGAAAGACTCCGAAGATTTCTTAAAAGTTGTTAGGGAAAGGGACAAGCGAATTTCGGACAGCAGTTCATTCCACAATTGAGGGACAACTACAGAGAAGGCCCGAATACTTGTTCTTTCCTTCTAGACTTCTCTGGGGATTGGCAAACTCAGTTGTTCCACATGGGATGTGCAGGTAGGGGAGGAAGTTCCATTTGGAAGGAGGTGTTCAGCCATGTACTGAGGTCCCAAACCGGTAAGAGCTTAATGGGTAAGAACCAGCACCTTGTGCACCTTGTGCCTGACACAGAAACAAACCGGTTCCCAGTGCAGAGTAGCTAGTATTGGGGAAATATGCTGATATTTATACATTCCCTTAAGTAGTATGGCCGCCATGTTCACGACCTGCTGAACTTTCCGGATCAGTCTCAAGGACAGCCCCAGGTAGAGCACTTCGCAGAAATCTATTCCCTGAGATTGCCGAAGTACGGATCAATGTGATGAGAGGCCTGCCCTGCAATCAAGCTCTCCAATCTGCCTACATGGGAAACAGGCTGACTATCCGGGATTCCATCGATTCCATCCTTAGCGGAGAGACTGCCCCCCCAAAAGTAGCAGAGCCCCCCAACCCGAGGACCCCCATCTTGTCCGGATTCAATCCCAGCTTGTTTGCCTCCATCTGCTCCAGTACTGCAGCCAGGCAGCACTCACGTGCAATCAGTGGACACGATCCACTGCAGAAGGGTGGAAGACAAAGCTGGGTATCATCTGCCTATTGACGACACAACGCTCCAAATTCCAAATGACCGGAGACCAGATAGTACTTGTCTCATTCTCTTAGAACATTTGCATACCTACTGTTTTTAGCTTTTAAATCGTGTCTTTTAATTGTTGTAAGCTGCTTTGGGTCCTTTTAAGGGGACAGGCAGGGTAAAAATATTTTAAATACAGTGGTGCCTCGCTTAACGATGTTAATTGGTTCCCAAAAAACATTGCTATGGGAAAACATTGCTAAGTGAAACACCATTTCCCATAGGAATGCATTGAAAACCGGATAATGCGTTCCAATGGGAACGGATTACCGTCCTTAAGCAAAAATCGCCATAGGAAACATCGCTAAGCGAAACGTGGTTCCCCCCATTAGAATGCATTGAATAGGTTTCAATGCATTTCTATGGTTTTGACAGGTCCGTTTTCGCTAATTTTTGGTGAATTTCCCCCCCCATTGGAATGCATTGAACTGTAGGTATGACAGCTGTCAACCAATGCATTCCAATGGGGGGGAAATTCAACAAAAATTAACGAAGAGTCAGAACAAAGCCAAATTAAGTTTGCAAAGGTTTTACAAGGTGCACTAGCGATCCCAAGCATTTAAAAGTTTTTGAACATTTTAAGACACACTTAAAATAGCGAAAATGGATATTGCTAAGCGAAACAGGGGGACCTAAACTGTTATTGCTAAGCGAGGCAAGGTCCCGAACATCGCTATACAAAATTTCCCCATAGGAAACATCGCTAAACGGAGCGCAAAATCGCTCCAAAAACCTCGTTGCTAAGTGAAAACATCGTTAAATGAGGCAATCGCTAAGCGAGGCACCACTGTAAATGAATTGTCCAGCCCATATTATATGGGGTTACGCTTCTCCTGGAAAGTCAGCAGCTTGGGTGTATTCCTAGATTCCTCTCTGAGTCTGGATGCTCTGGTTTCGGCAACTGCTAGGACCATATTGGTACAGTTAAAACTGGTGTGCCCAGCTGTGTCTTTTCTTGGAAATGTCTGGCTTGGCTACAGTGCCATGTACCTTAATTACAACTCATATGGACTTCTGCAAGACACTCTGCAGGGAAGAGTCTTTGAAGATGATGGAGCTGAACCAAATGTTGCATCTAGGCTGAGAACAGAAGCTGCTCACTGGGGATTATATAACTCTCTTGCTATAACAACTTCACCGGCTGCCAGTCTATTTCTGGGCCCACTTCAAAGTGCTGGCGATGACTTTTAAAGCCTTATATGGCTTAGCTAGAGGATATTTGATGGACCTTATCTCCTTATATATAATCTGTGCTGAACTCTATGATCTTCGGAGGAAGGCCTTCCTGCCTTCGTTGCTGCCGTGTTTAGCGACATCTTTAGAGAGGGCCTTTTTGGCGGCTGCCCCTAGTCTACAAAATTCATTCCCACCAAAGGCTAGTCCGGCCCCTTAGTCAGAATCCTTCCACCGGCAGATGAAAACCTTCTAAAAACTCTTCCGATCTGTGAATTCCTTGGAAGAGCTGGAGTTTTTAGTAGGGGATGCATGGTTTAGGAATCATGACAGCTCTGCAGTATTTGAAGACTATAACACCCAAATAATGAACAAACTTGACTTAGGCTGAAATCCTATCGCACAGCGTTGTAGAGGCCCACCTCTCATTAAATCTCTCACTCAGTGGAGATTTAATGAGTCAACTCCTCCACAGGTTCCATGGATTCAAATGAGGGTGCATTCGTTATGACTTACGTTAGTGTAGTAAGTCATAATCAGAGCAGGCCCCCTTGAATCAATGGGGATTATGGGGGGAAAAAATCACCAAATCTCTGCCAATTCAACAGTTCTGTAATTTCCGTTGATTCAATGGGCCCACTCTAGTTCGATTTACTAAGTTAAGCAACTACAGTATCTGTTACTGTGTTACTTTCAAGAAGTAATATTGTGTCATCCTAAAAAGCAACATTGCACATACACTTACTAAAATAAAATAACAGAAATACTCTGTGTTTACTGATAACACGTGAATGGAAACTTATATCAGAATTATGATCCCTGGTGGGTTATAGATATTCCCCAGAGCTATCAGTCCACTCTACTAGTAAGTAGGGAAAATTCTAGTTTGCATCAAACTTGGTTGTGAAACAAGCTACAGCTTACACATTAAACTCCTTGGAAAACGGAAACCACGATTTAGTAGACTTGATTTGAATTCTCTGTGCATCCATGAAAAATGATCCACATAAATTTACATCTAGACAAACAGAATGCTTCTATAGAAGCAAACAGCTTTGAACCATCTACACAACATGAAGAACGAGAGACAGAGAGACTAGAGTTTTTAAATTTTTCTTCGAAAAGATGCATTTGCAGCACATACAAAAATACTCTAAATATACATTAATTTTTTTTAAATACAAAATTACAAGTCATAATTTAATATTTGTAAACCATGTTTGTTCCTGACATTGCTGATCTTTTCAGGGAAGACACATTTTTGGAAGACACGAAGAATGTTTGTTGACATGAAGAATTCCGTGGTCTTCAACTGGGCAAAAACTGATTTTAGTTTTAAGATCTCTAGCATAGTACGTTGTCCAAAATAATAACAATAATTAAAAAACTAACAACAAACAAACCCTCAGGATTTCAACCAAGCATCCCTAGCCACAATTCACAGAAGGGATACATAGGGTATTTGAATTGCAGTCTGAGAGAATTTATGCATTTTGGACAATATGAATGAAATACTTTTTGAGACCTTGCAGCACATAGCAAAATGTATTTGGGCTACGAGTTCAGGCCACTCCCAAAGCATCTGACAATTTCAAAAAAGAATCAAAAACAAAACCCAGTCTAAAGAAGGCACCCTCCTATGCAATTCAGTTTTATGGCAGATTTAAGACTTGAGAGAAACCCCAGAGTACAATCCAGCAATGATTTAAACACATTGAACTCCCATTGATTTCAAATTTGAGCAGGGGAGAGACAGGGCAGGTGGTTAAGAGAAGAGCTGAGTGATATTTAAGTCTCATTAATATTCATGGCAATTTTAATGTGTTTAAACCTATGGCTGAATTGTGGTCCTAGGTTTTTATTTTTGTGGGCCTCCATGAGAGGTGTCTTTTATGGCGCATTTACACAGTGCATAGGTACAGGTGCAAAATAATAATAATAATAAATCTATAATGAGGTTAGTCTCTTTGCAGGGAAAGAATACCCGGACATGCAGACACAGAGATTCCGGTGTATCAGCTACTTCAGTTAAATTGACAAGAACCACCTAATGACAACCATGTATGTTTCCAATTATGAGCTCAGCGGGACAATGGCCGGCCGGCCACACCTCTCGACACAACTGTTCGAATCAGGAAGTCCACAACGAAATGTTCCTAATTAGAACCATTTTGTTGAGAGAGTACATTTAATAGGGCTTTGGACTCAGTCTGCCTTGCTGAAGTTCTGCTGATAACAGTGGAAAAATACCCGGGCCGAGAAGTCAATGCACCCCTCCTCCCCCTTTTTTTGGATTTTTTAAAAAAATAAATTCATGTTTTTCTACCCAAGACAAATAAATTGAATACAAGATTTAAAAAAAATAGATACAGCTATGCATCGGAACAGTGAAAAATAAAGTAGACCCAGTTGAAGAGAACAAATTTGAAAACTAAGAGCCATACCCAGTGGTCACGGTTTTTTGGAAATAGCAGCTTAAAATGTTTTCCAGCACTTAAGATGGTGCAGCACCTGCAGAGTAAAGTTTACAGAAGATTAAGCCATTTTTAAACAGAGACAGGCACCATGTATTAATCTTTGTGGGGCTCAACCATCACTTACGGAGCCTGGTGTCATCTCTAAAGTCATTTGCACCAGTCAGCCTGGCAGTGAGGCTGAGCTCCTTCCCATCTTTGCTCTTAAATGGAGATTTCTTGGAATGACACGCAAGGGCGGCGCACACACATGCACACACACTACCCTCCAGCATCTTTCTTTGTACTGTATTTTTCCATATAAAAGACTATACTTTTGTCTAAAATCTTTAGACTAAAAATTGAGGGTCGTCTTATAAATGGAAGCAAGTGGAGGAAAGAAGGGATCAAAGCAATCCTGCAGCGCTTTGATCCCTTTCCCCCTACACTTGCTAAGCCCCACTTAGATTTCTTAATTTTGGATTAGAAAAGTGGAGGCATCTTATACATGGGGGCGTCTTATACGAGGAAAAGGTAACTTTTTTGGTATAAAAATGCTGATAGAACCCATACAGCTGGTGGGATGAAAGGTCAACCTAGTGCAAGAAGTCAAGGCACGGTGGGGCACAGAGGGCCAGCCAATTTCTGGGCAGGCCCCCAGGTTACTTTTGCACAGCAATTCCCATTACTCTGCACCATGGGTTATGCTAGCCACAGCTGGTGAGAGGGGTACTTGTAAAAAAAAAACCCAACACTTGCAGTTCTCCAAAGATGTTGCCCATTCAATACACAGCAGAACAACATCATGAAGAGTTCTGCAAAATGAATTTAGCTCTAGCCAAGGGTGGAAGAAAAAGTGTGTGTGTGTGTGTGTGTGTGTGTGTGTGTGTGTGTGTGTGTGTGTGTGTGTGTGTGTGTGTGTGTGTGTGTGTGTGTGTGTGTCCAACATTGCACTGGCCCTCGACCCTGAGCCCAATGGAATTTTCTTTCCTTGTATTTCCCCTTCCTTGTTCCTAAACCACCACTGCAATAATAATAATAATAATAATAATAATAATAATAATAATAATAATAATAATAATAATAATAACCACCACCACCACCACCACCACCACCACCATCATCATCCCAACTCTGTGGATTTCCCAACTCTTCAGAGAAGGTTACAAAATATATGGGAGTCCACTAGAGATGGGTGTTCCTCTTCTGGTTCTACTGATAAAGAACAAAACCACCCATTTTATATTTTGGACAAAATCAAACAAATGTTTTTTTTTTTTAAAAAATGGGTGACATACATTTTAGTAGACTGAGTCACTGATCAAAAGTGTTGAGGAGTTTTTTAAAAAGTCACACCATAAGACCTCCCCCTCCATCTGCAGGATCAGTATCCACTGATTCGCTGCTTGAAAATACAAAATTAAAAACCCCAGAAATATGTATTTACAGTGGTGCCTCGCAAGACGATTTTAATTCGTTCCGCGAAAATCACTGTCTTGTGAAAAAATTGTCTTGTGAGGTTCCCTAGGTGAGGCACCATAGGGATCGCTAAAACCAGTTGTCTTGCGGGTTTTTCGTCGCCTGAGGCAATAGTCTTGCGAGGCACCACTGTACAGTGGTGCCTCGCTTAACGATGTTAATTGGTTAAAAAAAAATCACTATGGGAAAACATCGCTAAGCGAAACACGTTTTCCCAGAGATGCATTGAAAACCGGTTAATCCATTCCAATGGGAACGGATTGCCGTCCTTAAGCGAAAATTCCCACAGGAAACATCGCTAAGCAAAACAATGTATCCTCCATTGGAATGCATTGAAGCCTATTCAATGCATTTCAATGGTTTTGCGATGTCCGTTTTTGCAATTTTAAGTGTGTCTTAAAAGGTTCAAAAACTGTTTTAAATGCTTGGGATCGTTAGTGCACCTTCTAAAATGTGTGCAAACTTAATTTGGCTTTGTTCTGACTCTTCGTTAATTTTTGGTGAATTTCTTTTCCCCCATTGAAATGCATTGAACCCGATTTTAAAACAAAGCCAAATTAAGTTTGCACACATTTTAGAAGGTGCACTAACGATCCCAAGCATTTAAAACCGTTTTTGAACCTTTTAAGACACACTTAAAATTGCAAAAACGGAACATCGCTAAGTGAAACAGGGGACCTAAAACTGTCATTGCTAAGCGAGGCAAGGTCCCAAACATCACTATGCGAATTTTCCCCATAGGGAACATCGTTAAATGGATCGCAAAATCGCTCCAGAAACCTCATCGCTAAGCGAATACATCGTTAAACGAGGCAATCGCTAAGCGAGGCACCACTGTATATGGTTTTCCAGTGTATATTTACCAGAATGGGCCACTAGAGGGAATGAGAGACAATGCAATGTATAGTGTTAGATATTTCAGTGGTTTTTTTGCCTCCCGGGGAGGCTGGGCTTAGAACAGGCTTACCATAGGTCCACTGTTTCTCTGAAGCAAGTATTATTTGCAAATAAAGACACATGTCACAGGAAACATTGGCCAAAATCCTGTTGCTTAGTATAGTACATGGCAACAGACTGGTTCCACTCAATCAACGTGGGTTTTGTGATTCAACTCAAGTTGGTCCGCATGGACCTACTCTGAGATTTATTTTAGTACAGTAACTTGTAATTAGATCACTTAAATCAATAAAAGTTAGAGAGGAGTTGACTCACTCAATCCCTAATGATTCAACAAGGCCTACTCTTAATGCAAGTTACTATGCTAAGCAACAAGATTTGGGCCACTGTATTAAAGAGAGTATGCGTACAAGGACACCCACATCGAAGAACAGACCAGGAAACCTCTTTATACTGAAATGGACAAAATGGAGCCCTCATATGTATATCTACACACACATCCTTCATGAAGCACCACCAACGCCAAGAGACAATACATCCATAGAAGCAGAATAAGGATGACAGCTGCTTGTACACATGTGTGACTGAAATTAAAAATGGTGATTTGAAAGATTTCAGTTCAAGTGATGCATTTGCCTGTATAATCCTTTCCCAGTTCTTTTTTTCAAATTGTTTTTTTTTTTAAAAGAAAGCAGAGCTGGGCAATATTGCCCCCTCATATGTGTTTAGACTGGAATTCCCTAGAGTTGGCAGTCCAAAACCATCTGGAAGGCCACCTTTTGACTACTTTGCTATACAGTGGTACCTCAACTTACAAACTTAATCCGTATTGAAACGGCGTTCGTACGTCGAAAAATTTGTTAGACGAGGCAAGATTCCCCACAGGAATGCATTGAAAACCATTTAATCTGTTCAGGATGTTTTTCGTTCGTAAATCGAGGTGCTGTTCCTAAGTAGAGGCATTAGTTCCCATAGGAACTGATGCAAAGCCGGTTAATCTGTACTCTATCACTGGGGGAGATTTTTTTTTTAAAAATTCTTCTTTTGACCTAAATAGAACTTAGGTCAAAAAAAAAAAAAAAAAAAAAAAAAAAAAAAAAAAGGTAGGGAAAGGTTTTTTTTCCGTTCGCAAGTCGAGGCTCTGTTCACAAGTCGAAGCAACATTTTGCGAACAGAGCCGTTCGTAACTCGAAACATTCGCAAGTGGAGACGTTTGTAAGTCAAGGTATCACTGTAAACGGTTCTTGACAAACGCAGTTGGTATAATTTAAAGGATTTATACTTCACCCTTCAAGAAGACCCTGGTGGCTGCTTAAGAACATGCCTTTTATTATTTATCCAAATATATCTAATTATGATGGTTATGTTCCCAGAAAAACATGCGAATGAAGCCAGTGTGCAACAAGGATTAAAAACACAGCTTGTTTATCATTACCTGAACAAGCAGTGTTATCGGTTAAGAGTCAGTCTGATGGAGTTTTTAACAACACGAATACTGCTGGTTGGAACAGGAGAAGATGAATCTGGCAGTTCTTTACTGGGAAGACGCTAAAAATTTAAAAAAGGAATTTAGATGAGTGAAACCAAGTGTGTTGGCATAGGACAAATGTAAACCAAGATTCGTAACGCAAGAGCCAATAAAAACGTCTGAAAGATGGGACAGAAATATGAATATGCATCTCTGCATGTCGTCAAAATATTTGGCATTTCAAAGTGTTTTTATGAGAAGAGACATGAAGTAAAATCCAAATTAAGATGAGAGAGTTTAGACAACAGAAATGGTATGTGTGTTTTGTTCTGAAAGCAAAGAATCACAAAGTACCTGTGCTCTTAGTGTGTCAGATGCATGAGCAGGCACAGCACATCCAAGACTATGCTAAAGAGGAAAAACAACAACAAAACAAAATCAGAAGAGTCTAGTTAGCAATTCAAGGCAAGGAGCAATAGATTCCCACCACAGATTGAGGAGCTTATACAGTCGTGCCCCACTGGCTGATTACGACAAATCCGCTTTACGTTGACGTTTTTGCAATCGCAAAACATTTTAAATGGGTTTTTTTCGCTGTGCGATGATAGGTTCCCTGCTTTGGGAACCGATTTTCACTTTACGACGATCAGCAAACAGCTGATCATTGGGTTTCAAAATGGCCACCGGCTGAAGAAAATGCCCCCCCCCCGCTGTTTTCTAGGAAGGATTCCGCGCTTAACAGGCACCGAAAATGGCCGCCGTATGGAGGATCTTCACTGGGCGAGCAGGTATTCAGCCCATTGGAACGCACTGAACGGTTTTCAATACGTTTCAATGGTTTTTTAAATTTCGTTTGACGACATTTTCGCTCTACAGCGAACGAATTAATGTCGTCAAGTGAGGCACCACTGTACAATGATTCCTCCTCCCATGGGATGCTACCCAGATATGTCAAACAATAACCCTTATCACAGTTGTGGAGCAATACACTTGGAGAAGGCGGCTATTTAAAAAAAATGCACCCCACGCTCCTTGAGGGAGTTTCAAACTTCCTTGGAGCAAGGCTGCTGCCAGATTGCTAACAGGATCACTGAACACCCTCCGTTCCAGCAGCTCCACTGGCTGCTGATACGTTTCCAGGCAGGAATTCTACGAGCTAGTTTTGACTTGAACCGTTTGGACCCAAGCTATCTCAAAGACCACGTCTCCCTTTATGGGCCTGCTTGAGAGAGGTAAGATTATCAGGAGAGGCCTTTCTCTCAGTCCCGCCACCCTCATAGGTTTGTTTGGCGGGGACACAGGAGAGAACCTTCTCTGTCGCTGCTCCCAGACTTTGGAACTCCCTCCCACTGGAAGCCAGGCTGGTAAAACAGCGATGGCATATCTTGGGTGAACCCTTCATCCCAACACATAGAAATGGTCATCAGGCTTCCCCAGAGAAACAGGGGTACAATGTGATCAAACTGGTGTTATTGGAATCAGCTGTGGAATCCAAAAGAAAAAAAAAGGCAGAAGCTACACCTACTGTAGAATAATTGCTGGAGAGACCTCCAAGTTAGCCCATGGACTCAAAATAGGTCTCTACTGGAGGCTACAGCTGCAAGCCAAGCAGTCTATCAATCAAGAATCTCTCTATGGGAAAGCCAGATAGGGCACCAATACTAAGAAGGCTATGCCAGGTAACAAGCCACTACAGTGGTGCCCCGCATAGCAACGTTAATCCGTTCCAGGATTAATGTCGCTATCCGGAAACCTCGCTATGTGGGGGGAAAAAACCCATAGGAATGCATTAAACTCCGTTTAATGCGTTCCTATTGGGGAAAAACTCACTGCTATGCGGGGAATCCTCCATCCGGCCGCCATTTTCGCTGCCCGCTAAGCGAGGGCAGGGCGCGAAAACGCTGCTGGCGGCCATTTTGTGGATGCGGTGGCCATTTTGGAACCGCCGATCAACTGTTTAAAAAACATCGCAATGCGATAATCGGTAAGCGAAATGCTTACCGATCATCGCAATGCGATGTTTAGCCACCTGAAACATCGAAATGCAATCGCAAAAAACACGTCGCTATGCGGATTCGTCGTTAAACGGTGCGCTTGTTATGCGAGGCACCACTGTACATCATTGTAATGTTGTCCCTTTTTCAGCGCTGTGAGATACTTACCTTTTCTGTATCTCTCAGCCGCTTAAGACACTCTCCCGAGGCAGGTGAGTGGAGTCTTTTTTGCACAGAATTGTTTTTAACGCTTACTGAAGCCGTTTCATCGGGATTCTTCTGGGAATCGATGGAGCTGGACAAAGTAACCGCATGGATTGTGTTTTGCTGAGTGGCCACCGAGAGGCTCAGAGGTGTTACGCTGGCCACCGCCGCCGCAGAGTCCACCTCTGCAGAAATCCAGAAAAGCGTTATCGTTTTTTATTTTTCCAAACCGGCAAGGGCAACGTGCAAATTTTATACTTACGCAAACCAACGGGTGGGATGGCAGGCTTTGAAAGCGGAAAGGCATTTAGCGGCCTCTCTCGACTTGGGAGGCTCGGAGTCTTTTGAAGGACAGTGCCCCTGTGAAAAGCAGCACAGAATTAAAAAACAGATTTTACAAGCACTTCTCTTTGCTAATGTAGAAGACTTACAAGAGAACTGCAAAACACTCATGGCTAGTGGAAAACAAAAGTAAAGATTTTAGGTGGTGAAATTTGAGGTTGTAACTAAAGATGAGCTGGTTCGGTGGTTTGTGTTGGTTCGTGTTTTTTAGCCAAACAGGTGATTGGTGCTTCCCAGCCCCACCTCCTCTGATGAGCGCCCACTCAGGCAGCACCTGGAGGAGGCAGGACAGGAAAGCCAGCCAGAGTCTGGCCTCTGAGGGAGCATCCACCGGAAGAGGCAGGGCTGAGAAGCGTCAACCATCAGTTCGGCCAAAAGCCAAACTGGCACAAACTGCCGAACCAGGAGTTCATGCCCATCTCTTGTCATAACCAATACACACTACGAACAGAACCGAGATGGTATGGATGCTCTGCCAACTGGTGTAATAATGAGAGTATCGGCCTAGGTTCCGCTTGACTTTTTGTTCAGTCCTGTCCAACTCTAGGGTGCGGGGTGCTCATCCCCGTTTCCAAGCCATAGAGCCAGCGTTTGTCCGAAGACAGTTTCCCGTGGTCACGAGGCCAGCGCGACTAGACACGGAATGCCGCGACCTTCCCACCAAGGTGGTACCTATTTATCTACTCGCATTTTTACATGCTTTCGAACTGCTAGGTTGGCAGGAGCTGGGACAAGCGACGGGAACTCACTCCGTCATGTGGATTCGATCTTACGACGGCTGGTCTTCTGACCCTGCAGCCCAGAGGCTTCTGCGGTTTAGCCCGCAGTGCTACCACATCCCTTCAGGTGTCGGCCTGATGGAGCGGGGGGGGAAAAGGGAAGGCAGGGTTCTGTGGGACGTGATCTGTGTTCTCTGTAGCATGAAAGATGGCACCTGGATCAAAAGGGAATTTCCTCAGTTGCTGGAAGATTGGTAGTTTGAACTGTGTGGACAAACAAAAAGTTGGCAGGAGGATGAAGGCAAGAGCAGTTTTGTATATAAGAGAGAGCCTTCATCATTTTGAACCACAGTTTTTTCTTTTATTTTTCTGGAGAGAGTTGAGTAATTTAGGCCCATGTTCTTTGCTGTCACCTCGCCATGTCTGGTAATGGCGATGAATGGCTTGTTCTGTTTTCGAACAGAAAAGACTTCTCCACCGAACAGGAGGACTTCATTGCGCAATCTCGCATCTTCAGACACTACTGCAGTCCACATCCAAGAAAGACAGCTCAGGACCACAGTGGTTGACACCAGCTTTAAGGCCCAATCTGCAAAGATCTGGTGTTATGGATTTGCTGGTCCATCAAGCAATCAGCCTTGGCTGTTCTTTCAATATGCAAAGTAACAGTGGTTAGAGCTTTTCCTGAATGATAAGCAGCTACACATGCTTGATAGTTGTGCCCACAAACTTCCACAACCGAACAGAAGCAAAGTCAGTAATTGTATTCTCGAAGGCTTTCACGGCCAGGATCTGATGGTTGTTGTGGGTTTTTATTTTGGCCGTGTTCTGAAGGTTGTTCTTCCTGACGTTTCGCCAGGATAGTATCCAACAAACAGCAACAGAACATGGACAGAGTTCCTACTCCAGTCCTCTGGAGATGCTGGCCACAGAGACTGGTGAAACATCAGGAAGAACCTTCAGAACACGGCCAAAGAGCCCGAAAAACCCACAACCACCATCAAAGTCAGTAACTGATCAAATCCAATGTTCTCCTCTCTTGGTTGGGAGGGAAGGAATGAGCTTCCTCCTGGCGGTTATTTTATGATGCCTCCACCGTAATTGAAAACTAGGATCTGGATGCTGTGCGAGGTTGCTCCTTCCTCCTAAATTTGGTGTAGGTTTTCTAACCACCTTGATGTTGGTGGCGCAGAACGAAGCATGGATTAGGATTGCTCTATAAGAATCTAAAGGAAGCAAAAAAAAATTCTACCTATGTTGGTAGTTCCAAGGGTCATAGTTTCAGTATTTTTTGTGAACTGGGAGGAGTATCAATCGAAGAGTGACAATCTGCACAGCCACAGGCATTTGTTCTTTGGTAACAAAATAAGAGAGATCTACTAAGAGAAGGGACGTGGTGGGTGCTGTGGGTTAAACCCCTGAAGCCTCTGTGCTGCAAGGTCAGAAGACCAGCAGTCGCAAGATTGAATCCATGTGATGGAGTGAGCCCGCGTCGCTTGTCCCAGCTCCCGCCAACCTAGCCGTCTGAAAGCATGCAAAATGCAAGTAGATAAATAGGTACCACTTCGGTGGGAAGGTAAACGGCGTTCCGTGTCTAGTCACACTGGTCACGTGACCACAGAGGATTGTCTGCAGACAAAACGCTAGCTCTATGGGTTGGAAACGGAGATGAGCACCACTACCTAGAGATGGACATGACGGGATAAAATTGTCTAGGGGAACCTTTAACTTTACTAAGAGAAGTATGGTGATTGCTGTGACAATATTGGATGGAAGAGACATGGCAGTACAAACGATCAAACTCAAAGTTCACTACTGATACCAAGATAATGCCTTTGAAGTGGCTCAATATAGTCAAGTTCTGTATCAGTGCAGAGAAGAGAGCAGGACAACAGAGAGCAACGCGGCTCACAGCACTGAGGAAGCGGTGGAAGCGAGCAACAGAGATTTCTAGCATGGATTCAGTCTCTGTAATCTTGGATTTCACCCTCTGAACGAGAACCTCAACAGAAGAGTGGTCTGTGCTTGGCTGACTGGCAGGCTCCATTGGGACAGTCATGAAGGGTGGGAGTCAAAGCTCCATAGGAATACTTTTACTTTACTTTTACTTTTATTGGATTTTTACCACCACCCCCCCCCAACAAGGTCATCATACATTCTTTTTCAACAAGAAGTCCCAGAATTTTTCATTCTCGGACTCCCGCCTGACAGATACCTGCAGACATCGAAATGTGGCTCACCTGGGAGAAAGGCCTAAACTCCTAGCAAGCTACAGTGTAGCTTCCTTTCTAACAGGAAGCCAGGCAAAGTTACTTCCTGTGCTAGGCCACAAAGCCTCTCCCTTAGGCCTTTTTCCTTAGGTGAGCCACATTTAGATGTCTTGTAGATATCTATCTGTCAGGCCAGATTCCCAGAATGGAGAACTCTGGGATTTGTAGTACAGTGGTGCCTTGCTTAGCGATGTTAATCCGTGCAGCAATATTAAAAAACCCATAGAAACACATTAAAACCTGATTAATGCATTCCTATGGGCTAAAAACTAATCTTAAAGCGAAGATCCTCCATGGGGCAGCCATTTTTGGTGCCTCTAAAGCAGTGGTTCTTAACCTTTGTTACTCGGATGTTTTTGAACTGCAACTCCCAGCACAGTTGGTGGTGAAGGCTTCTGGGAGTTGCAGTCCAAAACTCCTGAGTAACCCAAGGTTAAGAACCAGTGCTCTAAAGCGAGGCAAAACAGCAGGTGGCCATTTTGTTTACCCGGCGGCCATTTTGAAACCGCCGATCAGCTGTGCGAAAAAGGTGGCTTTGCGATGATCGCTTCCCCGCGATCATTGCAAAGCGAAATTTCCCCATAGGGACCATCGCAAAGCGATCGCTCTTCCAATGGCAAAAAGTCCATCGCAAAGCGATTTCATCGCTATAAGGAGTTATCGCTATGCAAGGCACCACTGTACAATGACAAGAAGCTCATCTCTAAAATCTAATATCAAAGAAATCCAGAGCTAGATTACCTATGCCTTATCTTCCGTTCTACTATCAGCAGCACTCATATAAAAATGGGAGGCAGAGTAAAACAGATCACACGAGAGTGTCCAGGGACAGTCTTCTTGCGTGCCAGGAGAATAAAATGAACCTGAAGATTATATTATTTCATCTGTATTCTGTTCCTATCTCTACAATTAAAATTGCTAGAGATGTGTGGAACAGAGTCACAGCACAACAGCAGTCAGTGCGGTGTTGTGGTTAGCGTGCTAGGCAAATCATCTAGAAACCTGGATTCAAATCCTACTTAGCCATGAAACATAACTGGGTGACCTCAGGCCATTTGGTATCTCAGCCTGACCCGCCTCGCAGTGTTGCTGTGATTATCAAATGGGGCGAGAAACAGCCATGAGCGCCACCTTGAGCACACCGGATGAAAGCATGAATATAAATGCATCAAGCAAACCAAGCAAAGAGTCAGTCTCAGGGAAATACCATCAGAGAATGGTTGAGTTGGGAAGGGGTCTGTAAGATCATTGAGTGCAACCCCATGCTCAGTGCAGGAATCCACATCAAAGTAGATCCGGCAGAGGGTTGCACAATTTTGTCTTGCATACCTCCAGCGTTGGAGCGCTCACCACCTCCCGAGAACATGAGTTCCATTGTCGTACTGCTCAAACAGTTAAGACATTTTTCCTGATATTCAGGCTAAATCTGGCTTCCTGTGACTTGAGCCTGTTTTTATACGTCCTGCACTCAGGGATGATCGAGTAATCCTGCCCCACCTCTGTATGACTACCTTCCAAGTATTTGAAAAATGCTATCCTTGGTCTTGTCTTCTCAAGGCTAAACATGCCCAGTTCTTCCAGTCTTTTCTCGTAAGGCCTGGTTTTCCGTTCCCTGATCATCCTTGTCGCCCTTCTCTGAACTTGCCCCGGTTTGTTGGCATCCTTCTTAAACTGTGGTGTCCAGAGTACTCTAGATGAGGCCTAATCAGTGCAAAATAGAGGGGAACTAGTACCTCACGGGATTTGGAAACTATACTTCTGTTAGTGCATTCTAAAAGAGCATTTGCCTTTTTTGCAGCAACACCACCCCGTTGGCTCATATTCAGATTTAGATCTACAAAACTTCCAAGCTCCTTCTCACTCGTAGTATTACTGAGCCAAGTATCTCCCATCTTGTAACTATGCATTTGGCCCTCTCCCCCAGATGTAGAACTTTGATCTTATCGACGCAACAATGGACTCAAGTTACAGGAAGGCAGACTTTGGTTGAATATCAGGAAAAACTTCCTAACTGTTAGAGCAGTACGACACTGGAACCAATGACCTTGAGAGGTAGTGAGTGCTCCAACACTGGAGGCATTCAAGAGAATGCCTCCAGTGTCAGATCTGCAGGGGGTTGGACTTGATGGCCTTATAGGGCCCCTTCCAACTTCACTATTCTATGGAATTTCATTCAGGCCAGTACCCAAGCTTATCAAGATCTTGTTAAATTTTGTTCTTTACATCATTCCCTCTTATTAAATAACAAGATTCAGAATCAGCGAACCTACATAAATGAATGGCACAGTCTTCAAATGGTTTGCAAAGAGACAGCTGTGCAAATCTGTTTTGGCAAGCGTAACCAAAAACAAAACTAAAACAAAGCCAAAGTACTGTATTTAATTAATTAATTAAAATATGTTTACTCCACCTTTCTCCTTAGAACGGACCCAAGGCGGCTTATATTCTTAAAGCACCTTAAAGCCTACTAGATTTTAGCGTGACCCTTTTCTAGATTACAGTCCACTTCTGCAATCATATGAGATGAGATTTTAGACAAAGGTTCATATATATAAGTATATCCCATATAGTGGGGACCCAAGGAACACAGAAAATAAGTCTTTCTTCAAAACAGAAAGGGAACCTCTTCTATCTAGGAAATTAAAAGTTCTGGAGCCATAGAAAAGTAGTTGGAAGCTTCCAAAACAGAATCACTAAGAAGTCCAAAAACGCTTACCTTTCCGTTTCTTTTGAAACAGAACTACTGCCGCATTTTCCCGAACCACTGGATGAAGAAACGGCTTTACTCTCTGTCGCCATATCTGCATTCCTGTAGACGTCCAAGGAATCATTCTCCAACGATGACCTTTTCAACACAAGCCCGCAAGTCTGTCGGCCAACATCCGGCATGCTCTGTTGAGACACGTTTGGCTTAAATCCAGAATGGCAAGCAACAGCTTAAGTCCGACAACTGGTTCCCTAGCATAGACCCACTGAATCAGCAGGATTTCCCTAAGTGGTGACCTGTCTACCATTCAGCAACTAATTGAGTGATTGACAGCAGGTAGGACCATCAAAGTTAATCGTCGTTTCTTAATATAAGCAAGCCAGAATTCAGATATACCTTTTTCCTCCTCTGTAAGACGTTGGCAGGCAAGTAATTGTGCAGCTGTTTCTTTTTCACGTGAGTAGCTTCGATCTTCATGCCCTCTTTCAACATGTTGATGTTATTGGCTTGTCTGTAAACTAAGTCCGAAAGTGACAAGAATCAAGCCACATGATTCAAGCAAAACTGTCCAGCAGAAACTGCACTCAAGCAAGTTTGTACAGAGATCATTAGGGTGACTGTAAACCTTCCAGAGGAAGAATGGAACCACTTGAGAGATTTAGCTCCCTGTACATAACGCCAAATTGATGCCTTTGAATTGTGGTGCTGGAGGAGGCTCTTGAGAGTCCCCTGGACTGCAAGGAGAACAAACCTATCCATTCTGAAGGAAATCAACCCTGAGTGCTCACTGGAAGGACAGATCCTGAAGCTGAGGCTCCAGTACTTTGGCCATCTCAGGAGAAGAGAAGACTCCTTGGGAAAGACCTTGATGTTAGGAAAGTGTGAGGGCAAGAGAAGAAGGGGACGACTGAGGATGAGTTGGCTGGACAGTGTCTGCGAAGCAACCAACATGAAATTGACAGAACTCCGGGAAGCAGTGGAAGATAGGAGGGCCTGGCGTGCTCTGGTCCATGGGGTCACGAAGAGTCGGACACGACTAAATGACGACGACATAATGCCGCGGAGAGTAGGACAAATCTGAGAGAAGATGGAAAACTGTCTTTTGCACTGCCCGGTACTTCTATAATTAGGATAAGGAGCAGAGATGGGGTTAATCGTATATGAATATCCCCACACAGGTGGAGATAATGAGGGTCCAGCCCCATGGGGCCAGACAGTCCACTCACCCATCCGCTAATGCCATGTGGGGTCCACACTTCCGTCCTCTCGTTCCGGTGATCATGATCGCCGACAAGCGATCACCGGGACAAGCCTCTTCTGCCAGGTCAAAGAGTGGTTTGCCGATCGCAATCTCCGGAGCGAGAGGACGGGAGAGTGGCCCCCATGCAGCATTAGTGGATCAGTGAGGGGGCCAGCACAAATATCTTTATTTATTTAAAACACTTTTACTTCATCTTTCTCCTCAAAAGGACCCAAATATCTCTGCCCAGTTGTGGCAGGACTTTAAAAGAGCCGTGCATTAACAAATGGCCGCAAACCTCAATGAACTGAAGCAACGTTGTAAAGAAAAGTGGGCCAAAATTCCTCCACAACAAAGTAAGAGACTAATAAACTCATACACAAAACGATTACTTCAAGGTATTGCAGCTAAAGGTAGGTTCTACAAGCTACCGAATCATAAAGCGTACTTAGTTTCTCACACATGGCTTCTCCGTTACCTAAGAGCCTCGTGGCACAGTGGTTAAACGGCTGTACTGCAGCCACAACTGTGTTTACGACCCAGGGTTCAATCCCAGGTAGCCGGCTCAAGGTTCACTCAGCCTTCCATCCTTCCAAGGCTGGTAAAATGAGTACCTAGCAATGTGTAACCTGCAAGATTAACTTGTAAACCACCCAGAGTGCTTGAAGTGCTATGGGGCGATATATAAGCAACATGCTTTTAATTTTCAGACCCGTTAAGGACCAGATGACTTTTATTATGTCCTGCTATAAAAAAACCACAGAAGTCAAAGAGGATGTACTTTCTTTTTCACATGACTATAAATAGGTATTTCTGGGCGAGTAGTATTTCAGCCAGCAGACAACTGGATCATCAAATACTGATTCTGCAGATGGGGTGGGGTGGGTGGGTCCTTCTATGTTTCAAAATATTCAGAGAGCACACTCCCCTGTAAAGAAAAACAAATCCAGGCACATTTGCCTATAAAGCAAGGGAAACAGTACAGATGGCACCGATTGGATGTTTTTATGGGCAAAGGATGATTCACTATAATAAGAATTCAGATCAACACATTCCTTGAAGCAGCGTTAAAGGTATGCGTGTGTTTAGTTTTTTTTAATTAACAAGTTGCCAGGGTGTTTTATTATAAATGATGCAGATCAGAAGAATAAATTGAGCACAGTGAGTTGTGCTTTATTTTCAGCATGACCAAGCAACTCTTCCCGGTCTTTTGTGAGACTTAACGCATTGACAGCCGAGGGCTCATCAACTTCAACATTTGATCCGGGCGCATCAGGAGAGGTCAGCCAAGTGCCAGTGAGACTTGGAAATTCCACTTTTATCGCTGGCACGACTTCACCTGAAATAACCCCCTCCCCAGCCCTCCCCCTTTAGAAAGCAAATAAACATGCCACTTTTTATGTATCAGGGCATTTAGAAGAGGATTTCCAAGCGGACGAGTTACCCGCATCTGTGAACGACTGGATGTCGTAGGTCAAGTCAATGCTCACACTCTCGGCGTTCTCCATTTTCTTAAAAATTATTCCCAGAAACCACATTGACGTGTAGTCACTCCTGGGGAGTAAATCACAGGACAGCAGATTAACTAAATGCACGGATTAGACAGTGTCACAGAAAAGGGGTTCAGCTTAAGGGAACGTTTGGTTTACTAGGTCATCCCAGAGGGCAGGACATGCAATAATGGGCTCAAGCTACAGGAAGCCAGATTCCAACTGAATTATCAGGAAATAAACTTCTCAATTGTTAGAGCAGTACAAGAACGGAACCAAGAACCTCAGGAGATGCTGAGCTTTCCAACGTTGGAGTCGTTCAAGAGAAAACTGGATAACCTTCTGTCCAATCTGCTTTGATATGGATTCCTGGTTTGAGCTGGGGGTTGGACTTGATAGCCTCACAGGTCCCTACCCAGTTTAATTATTCTATGATTCTACGTCTTGAACCTAATGCTGACAGCTGGCTGGATCGCTCAGTGAGCTACCGTATTTTTCCATGTATAAGATGGCCCCCACTTTTCTAATCTAAAATTAAGAAATCTAAGTGAGGCTTAGCAAGTGCAGGGGGAAAGGGATCAAAGCGCTGCAGGATCGCTTTGATCCCTGCTTTTCCCTCCACTTGCTTTTGTTCTCTCCTCAGCTTACTTCCATGTATAGGACGACTCTCAATTTTTAGTCTAAAGATTTTAGACAAAAGTATAGTCTTATACACTGAAAAATACAGTAGTAATTTCACCGTGGAGCCAGACATTGGGAGTTCAATTTCCCACTGTGCATCTGAAAAAGAGCCAACCTGCGTAGCCTTGGGCAGGCTGCACAGTCCCAGGGCACCCTTCCAGAAAAAGGGAATGGTAAACAGCTTCTGAGTACTCCTTTCTCTAAGAAAACCCTGCAAAGGGTCAACAAAAGTCAGAACTTACTTAATAGCACACAATCACTGTTTCGATGGTTATGCTCGCTTTCTTGGCAGGGCAGACCAAAATTTTAGACACACTGTTTACTAAAGGGAAAAGCTACTGACTGCCAGGGAATCGTAGTATTCCCCACTCACCCACCCTTGTTATCCTAACACATGGGTGGGCACCAACCTGCCAGCAGTTGCCCACCGCCCTCATCCTTCCTTGGTATTCTCCACTTGCCCAATCCTGCTGTCATTAAAAAAAATTCTTCCAAAAAGGAGAATTTCCAGCATGCCCAGTTCTGGACATTTCCAGATAGGATGATCACAGTAAGTAGGAAGGATAAATTCTGGTCATTTCTTTTTGTCTTGGGGGAAAAAAGCCAGAATAAAATTTTATTGAAACATGCCTTTTGACAGGTCTTCAGTAGGAGGGAGACAGAGAAAGGAAGCTGGTGTGTAGGCAGGAGAGCAAAACGCGCAGGTAGGTAAAGTCAAGGGGTGTTTTTCCCACCTGCTGATCCCTTTCCTGCCGAGCTGGTCTCTCATGCATTCAACTCTTTGAAGAAACATGAATCCAACAATATAAAAAGAATATCTAAAGATAAAGGTTCCCCTTGACATTTAGTCCAGTCGTGTCCAAATCTAGGGTGAGGTGCTCATCCCCATTTCCAAGCCATAGAGCCAGCGTTTGTCTGAAGACAGTTTCCATGGTCCGCGCGACTAGACACAGAACGCCGTGACCTTCCCACCGAGGTGGTACCTATTTATCGACTCGCATTTTTACATGCTTTCGAACGGCTAGGTTGGGAGGAGCTGGGACAAGCGACCGGAGCTCACTCCATCGCGTGGATTCGATCTTACGACTGCTGGTCTTCCGACCTTGCAGCACAGAGGCTTCAGCGGTTTAACCCGCAGCGCCACGATGTCCCTGGTAGCATATCTACTAGCTGTAATACCAGCCATTGTAGATCTGTAACGTCTTGCTACAGCATGCAGGACCTTCTGTTTCTTCAGCAAGAGAGTAACAAAGCTATCCTCCCTTACTGGAAAGAGTTACCCTAACATTGCATCATTTCGATGAATGACAAGTGTAAGAAATCCATGGGTTATTAACTCACTCTTTGCATTGAGCCCCAGTCCCGGGAAAGGATTGTGGATTGACATGTGCGATGGTAATAAATTCGTTCCGTTCCAAGTTTCCAACCAGCACACGGATTTTAGATTCTACCAGACCAACCCTTATGAAAACAAAATAAAGGGTCCGTTAAGATTTTTTCTGAATTCCGGCAAACAGCCTATGTGCCCAACCGGTGGGACACAAGACCTACAAGGAGAACAAGTGTGATTTGGATTGCAAGCCTGCATTTCATTTATTCTTTATTCCAACACCTACTGTATACGGCAACCTTGTACAGCAAATCATACTCATGGAATTTTTTTTAATTTCTTTTAGGTATTAAACATAAGCAAATCACAATTAGAAAAGATCACAGCAGCAAAATAAAGAGCTTAAACAAATACAGTAAAGAGTTATTACAGATGCAAGACCTTAGGAAAAAAAATCTTCTGGAATAAAACAGTTGTTAAGAGTGAAGATTTTGCACCCACCTCACCATGGAAGGAGGAGAGGAAAAAACCTTACAACCCATCTCAGTGTTTAATAGTCCTAATGAGATTTTGCAGCAATTCTAGCTCTGAATCCAATACATTGCAGAAGCAACATCTAAGAAGCGGGGAAGGGAAATCCTGCCTCTTCTCGCAGTCCCACAGGCATTTACCCCACCCTTCCTTGCCTCCAAAGCACTTCGGTTGTGAGAAAAACCTTCAGAATGGGTTTCTAGCATGCAAGAGGGTTAGCTCGGAAGCTTATTTGCCCGCAGTAACTTTAGGCAGTTACACTGGCATCTTCCACAGCAGCCGGCTTTTGCACCAGCAAGCTTCTCAGGAGAGCTTTCCATCTTTCTAATACAGGGTTTAAACATTTTAGGTCCCCTAGATCAGCGGTCCCCAAAGGAAGGAGGGGTGGGGGAGGCGTTCAGTGAGGGAGGAAAGACAAAGAGAATAACATTTTTGCCAGTACAAAATAAATGGGAAAGACGTTTGCCCAAAGAGGAAAAGTACCTTTTTGATTCCCATTTCATATACAGGTGGACCCCCATATCCACAGAAGATTGGTTCCGAACCCCACCCCACCCCGTGGATGCTGAAAAACGTGGATTATAGCAAACATTATACATAGCATGGTCTCTGGCTCTCTCTAGTGGCCAGTTCGGGTAACCTCGTCATTAAAAATCTATTTATCCCTATATAAATATTTATACAATTTTTCTTTTCATATTTTTAGTATCTCTGGTCTCTGTATTTTGTGGTCTCTGGCTCCCTCTAGTGGCCAGTTCTGGAAACATTATTTAAAAACCCATTTCTAGGCTTTTTCATTTCATATTTTTAGTATTTTCAGACCATGGAGAAGGGAATCAGAGGATACTGAACTCGCGGATAAAGGAGCCCTACTGTAATCTACATAAGTGATATAAACGACATAACTGACATAATTGAGTACATGGATGCTTCTGTTTTGCCCAGTAAAAAGGCTGCTGAATTAACACCCTTGTAGAAGGCAGACAGCTTAAAAAGATAACAGAGGCATTTTACTGAAGCTAAACAGGTAAGGATCTAAACCAAGATCGAACAACTACTGGTTCTATTATCTCAGAGGGGTGCCTGTTACTCCCAACTTCACCCTACTTTTTTAACATAAAAAGGTTCTCAAACCCTCTGGTGTCCTTAGAAGACAATTTAACTATGTCACCCTTCATGTCACTTTTTTTTCTGGAAAAGAGGGACAGCAGGAGTTAAACCATCATGATACACCTCATCCCCCCTAGACTGGGGATGGGGGGAGAAACCCTATGCAACTCATCCCAACCTGGACAATGTCTGGAGGGGAAGACTGTCTAAGAACTGTTCAGTACACCATCCCAAATTCCACAGTGGAAGCAAACTGTAATATTCATGTAGTTGAAGACAGTGGATTCAGTATCAGAGCTCAGCATACTTAGGATAAATAAAAAGGCACCAGCTCAAAGAGAAGTCTAAATCCTCTTAGTGACTGAAAACTCAAGCTGTCATCTGGAAACCACTAACGAATATTGAAACAAAAAAGGTACATGCAGCTACCAGAAGGGATGCAAGCTTTCTTTAGGTATTTGTGCAAAATATTCAAGTGATAATACAAGACAACAAAGCTTAGATTTGTTTCAAATTGGGCAGGAATGACCTGCACAAGAAGACAGCCATCAGCTTCCATTACTTTTTTTTTAAAGCTTCTAACTCTCCAGACTGCAAATATATGATAGCTATGATATGTCTAGCGCTTGTCATGCTTCTCCCAGCAGGAGCAGGGCTGGGTATATGATGAGTTATAATGAATTATAGCCAAGACATAATGCCTTTAAGTTGAACAACAAAGTGAGAATACAAAAAATTAAGAGATATCACCCTGATCTCTTGATTGTTCCTTGCTTATGAGGAAGACACTTCATTAAACGGAGCACTTGAATACAGGCTACCCATCAGCATCGGCAAGGAGCGGAAAAATCTTCCCAAAGAAAGAACTCTGAAGACGAATGAAGACAATATTCCAGTCTTCTTGCCCCCAACTGCATTAATAAACTAAAATGCTGTGATCAGATTTATATTTTTAATTTTGAAGGCTTACCATTCTAAGTGATGCTCTTCGGTGGACGAACTGGCAGTCAGTACGATGTAATGCCTGAAAAAAAATGCACATTGCTAGCATTTTATCAATTTTACAGTAAAAAGCTCTTCCCAAGATGCAAGCCAACTTTAATGGCCCCTTAAATCCTCTTTCACACCCATGTCTTCCCAGCGCTCAGACGAAAGTCACTACAAAGTTACCTATATATGTCTGTTTTCCATCCATGAAGGTACAAGAGCTTTAACATCACTAACTGAACAAGCGAAAAGTCCACTCCTTTTCCAGTGCAACCGTAGCTTTCCAGTTACGTGCTCAGTTGCAGCTCCGTGGCCTTACGAAATGGCAAGGGAGGACTCTCGCATCGTTCACAAGGGAGAAGAACGCCATCCATGCATTTCTCCATTGGGCTCGGGTACACTGTCATTCACGATCACATTCCTTAAACAGAGATTATGAAAACCCAGGTGCTTTTACGTACTTGTACTTTTGGAAAAAGTTGGGTGGTTCCAGCAGCTTTGGCCAGTCCGATTTTCCTTGGAATATCTCTTCTGCAACTGCAAGACCTGTTTTAACATCAGACCACAAAACAAAGAAACACTATCGTTTCAACCACGCTTTCTGAATGACTACAGAAAACCCAGGAAAAATAAACCAGCTTACCGTACTTCAGTTCTTCTACCATGATTGCACGAGTGGAAGTGGACACATTATAGGTGGAGTTCTGCTGCGGATAAGCCGGTGTGATGATCGGCATCAAGTGGTATCGGTCCGAGGGATTTACCTGTGGCACAGGAAGGGCTGATTTCAACAGCATCACAAAGAAACAAAATTCGTCGCATCCCAGCAACGAATTCTCTGGGTGTCCCAGAGAAGTCTCTCAAGTCTCGGGTTCACAAACTTCGTTTGCAACCCAGTGATACGGGACTGCTTTACTAAGACTAGCCTCTAGCAGGAGTGGGCACCAAGAGTATTCTCCTCCAGAGATGGCTAGGCTGCATCTCCAAACAGCTGCCAGCACAGCCAACGGGAAGGGCTTATGATCCAGCAACATCTGAATGCTATATTTTGCTGACATCTGGTTTAAGTATCACTAGCTGAGGCAGGGGAAATAACTTCATTTACAGTGGTGCCTCGCTTTACGATTGCCCTGCATTACGACAAATCCGCTTTATGACGATCTTTTTGCAATTGCAAAACGATGGTCTAAATGGTGGAATTTCGCTTTGTGATTATCGGTTCCCTGCTTTGGGAAACGATTCTTCGCAAAATGATGATTTTTCAGCAGCTGATAGGCGGTTTCAAAATGGCCACCAGGTAAATAAAATGGCTCCCCGCTGTGTTTAGGGACAAATTCCTCACTATACAGGCAGCAAAAATGGCCGCCGTATGGAGGATCTTCGCTGGACAGTGAGTTTTAAGCCCACTGGAACGCATTGAAAGGTTTTCAATGTGTTTCAATGGGCTTTTTATTTTCACTTTACGATGTTTTTGCATAACGGCGATTTTCCTGGAACGGATTATCATCGTTAAGTGAGGCACCACTGTACTTTGGAATTCATAGTTCTCTCTCCAGTCCCAGAACAGCTAGCAGTCCAAACGAAAAACAACCCAAAGAATAACATACAGCCATAAAGTCAAGGCAACAATACCCCAAACAAATCATAGGGCGTATCTGAATTTTGTACTGCATCTCATCGTGTTCCTCGCTCTGTTGAAGAGAGAAAGCAAAGTGCAGCTTATATACTACCCTCATGGTGCTTAAAACATTTTCTGGGTGGTTTGCAATTTAATTATGCTTGCGACACACCGAGAACTCAATTTACCACCCGCAGACGGACAGAAGGCTAAGTCAACCTTGAGCCAGCTACCTGAACCCACTGGGAACGAACTCAGGTTGTGAGCAGAGGCTTGACTGCAGTATTGCAGTTTAACCACTGTGCCAGCAAGGCTCCTAAAACACTCAATGTTAGAGACTGCAGAACCTTTTGCCCCCACGACGTGAATGAGCTCCTAAATGAAAATTATGCTTTTCTACAGAACGTGAAGGCTCGCTCTACAAGGCACAGGTATCTCGGGCAGGTGGCAAGTCTGACAGAGCTGCAGCTGCTGCTAACACAGAACCGATGCCCCAGCGGCTCAAGCTTGGTATGGGTCAGTTCTCCTCTCCCACAGGGAAGGCTTGGCAGGCCTGAAATGAGCCTGCTGTTAAGAGAGGCAGGATTCTTCCAAAGCTATGCGCACTCTACGAACCCGGGGGTCCCAGATGGGCAAGTTGAGGTTGCTTTCTTCCGGTTCTTTGAGCAGGACTGGTTTGGGCCATTCCCTGCAAGAGAAAGACCCGTGACAGCAGCCAGCACTGAATGCGAAACTTCCTGCTCCTCTCATTCTTTCCAGACGTGTTAACACTGATTGCTTCAGACATGAGTCAACCCACAAAACCTGCATCATCATGCACACAGGAAATCTGAGAAAGCATGAACAGACATGTGCAGCAGGAGGATTATTTTACACCACAGAAATCTAAATTCTTAACAGCTTCCGCCCCCCCCCCACACACTTGGCCTCGTTCAGGTGGGCTGGCTAAGGACGATGGGATTTGGCCTCGCTCAAGTGAGCTGGCTAAGGACGATGGGAGTGTCTGTCCAATACTGCTGAACTGCCCTAGGTTGAGAAAGGATGCCTCAAAACAACATTTTAGGTAAACACAAAAAGCAAAACAAAAGTAAAAAAGCAAAAATAAAAAGACGAAAACATGGTGGCACCTTACAAGACTATATTTTATATATTTCAATTTGAGCTTTTGTGGAGAAGTTTCAAAATACATAATAATCTTTAATAGTTAATATTTATATAATAGTCTTTAATAAAATAGTCTTTATATTTTAAGGCCTTCCCTCCAGTCAATTAAGTCTTTCTCTCTCTCTCTCTCTCTTTTTTTTGGCTATTCCATCTTGGTAATCCTTTCTTTAAATTAATTGTTTTAAATTTAAATTTGTAATTTTATGATTTTATATATTTTTATATTGTTTTGTTTTATTTTGTAAGCCGCCCCGAGTAGACATGGTCTAGAGGGGTGGGGTAAAAATCAAATAAATAAATAAATAAATAAAATATTTTAGCCTTTAAGGTGCCACCACATATTTGTCTTTTTTAATTTGGGGTATTTTTTTTTTAAGAAAAAACTTTAATTTTGTTTTTACCTATAATGCTTGCACAGACTAACATGGCCACCTCTTCTATGTCACAGGGGTATGAGAAAGATTAAAAACACGCAGGTCCGCATTCAACGTAAGCAAATCTGAAGAACTGGGGGAACTCTCCGTTTGTGCTTTTACCACTACAGAGTTTCTTTTTCAGGTTAGAGCTCAAAAGAATGCCCCAGCCAACATGGCCAGTACAAAAAAACCAACTTTCCCCCATTGCTGGTAGTGAGGACAACAAACTGCACAAGCCTGACTTTTGCCCTCAAGCTTTTCTTGGGGACAAAAATCTCAGGTGGGTCAGCGGGTGGGGTAGTTTAAGAGCCAAGAACACTCTTGTTGTTTAGTTGTGTCCAACTCTTCGTGACCCCATGGACCAGAGCACGCCAGGCCCTCCTGTCTTCAAGAATACTCTTAGGCACTCCGTAAACCTATTTCACGAGCCCTCTCTTTATTCTATTACAACTGGAATGTTCATTTATGAGATGTTCATGTAACTCTGCAAAGTGTGCACTTACTTCATGTCTTCCTAACCTTTACCTCCCCTCAAGAACTAAGGAATCTGTTGCACACGATAAAATGCGCTGACGAAGCCTCTCCCAGCGTTCTAGGCCCAGTAAACGTCTTTTTAGAAAAACCAAACTAGAAAAAATGATAAATTGCCTGAAATGCTGTTGATTAGCACAGCAAATCACAACTTGAGCAGGCCCACTGAATCCATGGGACTGGGAGAGGCACTGACTTACCCATACAGTGGGGTCTTGACTTAAGAACGGCCCGAGTTAAGAACATTTTGACTTAAGAACCACTCTCATAGGAAAATATTGACTTGACTTACATACTTAGATTTGAGTTAAGAACTGAAAAAAAACCACGTGGGAGGCAGGGAAAGTGCAAAATGTGAACTTTCAGTTAACTGTTGGCCAGTGAAAAGGGTGCCTGTCTGCTTCCTCACTCCTCCCAGCGTTTAGAGAGTGGATTGGGAGTCTTCAGACTGCCTGGTCCTGTACTGCCTGGACTGTATTTTCCCTGCCTTCCCTGAACCTTTCTTGACCTAAGAAAAAAAGAAACAAAATATCCCCCTCTAGTGGTCGAAGGCGGAATAGCAGCTTCCCATTAGTTTCTATGGACGGAAAAGAGCATATACGGATCAAATGGTTTTCAATGCATTCCTATGGGAAATGCAGATTTGACCTGAGAACTTTTTGACTTGAGAACCTCCTTCCAATACGGATTAAGTTCTCAAGTCAAGCCCCCACTGTATCCCCATGGATTTCATAGGCCTACTCTAGTTGCCACTTACTGGGCTAAGGAACAGGATTTCGACCATTGATTATAGCCATTCCTGAGCTCCCCAGGAACTAATACAAAGGGCGCTACACCTTTCGAAATGCAGAATTTCCAGGGTTTTTTTTTTTACTCGCTAGTGATAACAAGAGGAACATTTTGATAGTCTGAAATCTTATCCGAGTCCTGCCCACATAATAATTTGGTTATCAGATACTTGCCACTTTGAAAAGATCATGAAGAATTTGTGAACCAGTGTCGATGCCAACGCATTTGGATACAACTGGCACGTCCTTGCCACCAGCATGGCCCAAGAGACGCCACCAAGGAACCCCAAGACGTTGGAATAAATGCCGCGTCCTAAAGGAAGACATTGGCCATTCAGATCTCGTCGACATTTGAAACCATGTCAAGTCAACTCGTTTTCTTTCCCATCCCTAAAGCAAGCAAATTAAGACTTTTCATTTTACCTTTTAAAGCACCTGAGGGCCAAAATACCTGTGGATAAAATCTTCAGTTAGTTATACATTAGAAGCTGCCATGCCAGAGATGTGGCATCTGAGTGCTTCGCCTGTAGGACGTAAGTTACCACTTTGGGCAGAGGAAGGCAATTTAGAGTAGAATTTAGTAGAAGAATTGAAAAAACCTGACACACCAACACTGTCCCGCTCATGATCTGTCTCCCACCAAGGTGATTTAATCTGAACAATAGAATCATGAGCTCTAAACACAAATTTCCTGAATTTTGTATCAGCACTTTATAAACCCCACAATACAGATGCAAATGTATTGACAAGAAATAGCAATACTTTTTTCTCCTTGCATGCAAGACATCTTCTGCCAAAATAGATGAGAGTTCGTGCATTTGCCAGAATGATTTTTGCACAAATGGTGCAAAATTTGCAAATGTTCGCAGGTGTTGTGCAAATTGTCCAGAATGACCATCGCTGCTGCTATTCTTGTTGCACAGATTTTTGAAAACCAGACACACTGGATCGACTGCTTTTGGTGTTTGGCCCTTCTGTGCTTTGAAGTGTATGACTCACTTCAGAAGAGGAAAACGTGCTGGTTTTGCACAGACAGTTTTGCACATGTTGGTGAAGTCTCAACAACCAGAACAAAGGGATTCCATGTCTTGTTCTCGCGTCAGAGGGGAGGAATCTTGTGGAAGTCTGTGGCATCTCAACAGGCTATTCCACCATACTGAGATGCCCTGTGATCTCAAGTGCAAATTATCGAGGACATTCTTAGCGCTCTGCCACTGTGAGCATCAACGTGAAACCAGAGCACCATCTGCTGAATAATGTGTCAACACACAACTGCACAGCTTCCCCTGTATTGCAGCAATTTCTATTTCAGGCTTAGACGGTGAAAGATGCTTTTCTTTTGAAACTGCTCCCTCTTGTGGCACCAGTTTTCTCGGTCTATCTATATACATCCATGCAGCACAGGTTACCTCTCTATCCTTAATCAGTTAATGCTTGAAAACGTCTCAAAAGGTAAGCATACCTGCAGGCTCCATACAGCTACCCTGCCCAGTGGATGATTAGCCACGATGGGCCAGGACTCCACTAAGTAACTTTCAGGAAATGAACTATCCTTCATATAATGTCTAGCATGCATTCTCTTGCTTTAAGGTATTTGCAACATAGCAATCATTCCTTGGAAGCGTGAGCCTAATATTAATCTCAACTGATTTTTCTTGATGTTTGGAGCTTCAGACCGTTGTAACAAGTGCATTTTGCCACCTGATGATAAACATCAACTGACTTCAGAGCATCCTACCATCCCATCAGTCCAAAGATACAGTGGTGCCTCGCTTGACAATGTTAATTTGTTCCAGCGAAATCACTGTAGAGCAAAAACGTCGTCCAGCAAAATAAAAAAGCCCACTGAAACGCATTGAAAACTGTTCAATGCGTTCCAATGGGCTGAATACCTGCTCGTCCAGTGAAGATCTTCCATGGGGCGGCCATTTTCGGTGCCTGTATTGCGAAACATGCCTCCTAAAAACAGCGGGGAGCCATTTTGAGCAGCCAGAGGCCATTTTGAAAACCTGACAATCAGCTGTTTTGAACTTCGTAATGCAAAGAATTTGTTCCCGAAGCAGGGAACCGATTGTCGCAAAGCGAAAAAACCCCATTAAAACATTGTTGTGAAGCGTATTCGTTGTTATACGGGGTAATCGTTAAGCAGTGAGCACAGTGAGCTGTCTAAAACAGCAATCTAAAGACACTCCAACTCTTCTTCACTTAGAACAATCTGTTTATTGAACAGCCTATGAAAACTACCCAGAAGGCTCAGGTTAAGAGGCATCGAGGGGGAAAAAAACCCAAACCAGACCATTCTGTGTTTCTATGAACATTGCAACTGGACTCTCCCTGGTCATCATCCAGAGCACCCGATATTCAGTGACATAGAGCCTCAGTCAAAGGGTGACAAATTTCACAGATCTTTTTATAACTCAGCAGCCTGCTGTGTTATTGGGAATTCTGAAGGCACGCTTTTTGAAATTGCACGTTTTATTAAAATAGGAACAACAGGGAAAGCTGGTGTTCCTACCTTAAGAGCATAACATCTATAAAGATCTATAAGGAGCCAAACTAAAGGAAAAGTCTTGCTTCCTGAACTCTGCAGGAACAGCGATGACAGTTCGTGTTCTGTTTAGGGAATGAATAGCAGCTCCTGGATAATTCAAGTCTTTGCCTCATCGTCCCTTCTAGGAAATGGACTTATCTACAAAGTTAAAAGGTTCCCCTTGACATTTAGTCCAGTAGTGTCCGACTCTAGGGGGCGGTGCTCATCCCCGTTTCCAAGCCGTAGAGCCAGTGTTTTGTCCGAAGACAGTTTCCGTGGTCACGTGGCCAGCGTGACTAGACACGGAACACTGTTACCTTCCCACTGAGGTGGTACCTATTTATCTACTCACATTTTTACATCCTTTCGAACGGCTAGGTTGGCAGGAGATGGGACAAGTGATGGGAGCTCACTCCGTTGTGGGGATTCGATTTTAGGACGGCTGGTCTTCTGACCTTGCAGCACAGAGGCTTCTGCGGTTTAACCCACAGCGCTACCATGTCTGTCCACAAAAGCTCACATTAAAAATATAGCAGTTAGTCTTCAGGAGACCATGTTTTTTTTTTTTTTTGTAATTTTTATTTTGTTTTTTGCCTGATATGCTATAGTAGGGACCAACACAGTTCCCTCTTAAATCTTCTAGGAAAGTACACTGCCAATACATGATCCTTTGCTAACATCCATCTTTTATCACCTCGACGTCTGGGCTTCGGGTCCAATTCTTTCAGAGTCCGGTGTTTTTTTTAATAGTCTAAGAGCCATCTTCTTCTGTTTCCCCCTGCAGCTGTGCACCTATGTGTGAGCTCTGCCACCTTCGTCCGATTCGGTCGTGTCTTCTCTCTCTTGCATTCTTTGTTCCATAAATTCACGACATGGCGTTCCAAACTTACAAGGGTGAATTGTAACTTGGAGGAGGAAAACATCAAATGCCTACAGAATTGTTTGAGCATCGTTGGTTGCAGTTCTAGTCACTGAACCACAGACCGATTCCCCCCCCCTCAGTACGATGGGCGAGGCAGGGGGGGCTTGGGATTTTCAGACTCCCCCTTCTCACTTGGAGACTTGAACTAGAATCTCTCTCCAGGAATCCTCCTTATAAACACAATCCCACTCCCCAGGGGGTTCTACTTGTTCTTCTGGGCGGTGGGTGGGTTGTCCTCTGCCCAGGAGGATCTGGCTCATTCCTCTTAAGTGTCTCTCCCCCCCCCAAGGACCAGGGGTCCTCTTCTTCTCCTCTGAGCCCCCCCCCAATGACTGTGCCTTGGCCTATTTTCCCGGGGGGCCTCTGGTTCCCACTCATGGGTTGCTTTGGTTTGGCAACCAGCCTGGACAATATTTGCTTCTGTGGCGTCTCTTCCTCTCCTGGCGTTCAGTCAACTTTTATAGCCACCATCCACCATGGGTAGATGGTTTCCCTCCTCTCCCCTAGGTCTGGTGCCCCGGTTCCATGGGGTGGGCATGCCTACCAGGACCTCAGTCTGGGTCCTACTCTCATGCAAGAGCCAGATCTTTGGGGCTTCCTCTCCCTGGGCTGGCTGGTGTCAGAGTATGAGACCTCCACCAAGAGGAGCATCTATGTTCTTGTCCTCATCCCATAATATGTTTAAACTGTACACACCATTTTCCTAGTGTTTGCAGAGAAATCTGAGAAAGTTTGGAACATGGAAGGGGCTCAATGTGTTCACATGGAACGCGTGCGAAACACAAATTCTCTACTGCCTGGCCTGTACATTCCAGTCTTTTTTATACATCCAGCAGGAAAAGCAGATCCTTGCAGGGGTTTTTTTCTGCCACTATTAAACAGCATACGAACTTGCCGGATTGAATGGCCATTATGCAGATTCTGAGACAGCCTACATATGCCACAAACTCCCCTCTCGCTTCGTCTAAAGAGTCGTTTCAAGGACTATTAAGCATAGAGGCTGATAGTACGAAATCTGATGCCTTAAGTACTTACGTTTTGCCCACAGTTTAATTGCTCTGAGCGTCAGCCTGAAGTTCTCCTTGTTCGGTACTAAATGGAGGATCTCATCGGTGACTCTGCAACCTGCCGGCAAGCGTTAAGCCTTCGTGTTAAGAGAGAGGCAAAGACAGCGGACTATCGAGAGTCAGGGAGACAAAGGAAAGTCCTGGGGCAGAAATCTGGTTTTAACTTGGTTTGAGAAAGTCATCTTGCTAAACCTGGCTTGAGCGGATTCCCTTATGAATGGAGAAACAACAGACTTACGCAACCCACGCTATACTGGCTAGCAAGACACATCTGGGAAGAAGTTTTCCTTCTAGAGGAACTACTTTAGAGAGTGGTTTCTCAATGGGTCTTCAAGTGATTATCAAGAATTCTTGGCAGAAAAAAAATGACATTCTGTTGAATCTACCGTTTCTCTCCCAATTCTCTTTCCTACTATATTAAGTGCCTTTTTAAGAGTGCAGAATTTGACAGTTTTCATTGGCTTGTAAGCCACTTTGGGAGCTTTATTTTATTTCATTTTTTTTAATTCCTGAGAAATGGCATATGAGGAATGTATTAACTGAAGCATCTTGCTACCCTATCAATACTGAGGACCACAGCACGGTGGGAAGATGTTTTTTCAATATCATTTACTGAGACAGAAATATGGTCATCTGCCTTGGAGGGTGTAATCTCTTGGCTGAAATCTTGTTGCTCAATGCAGCGCATTGAACTAGAGTAGGCCCACTGAATCAGTGGTGATTTGGTGAGTCAACAACTGTTACGTTCCACTGACTCAACTTGTTACACTAAGCAATAGACTTCCAGCCCTTGTATAGTGGAATGTGGCACTGATCTCCATTTGGAACGGACTCACTATCGTTCAGCATTCATCAGCAAAACTGGGACAAATTCTGACCCACCTCACAGAGTTGTAACAAATAAAGCATTTCCTCTGGTTACTTAAAAATTCTTTGTTAGCAGCAGGTGCTATTTATTTGAGTGTTATCAGTGATTTACCTATCTTAGATGAATATGTGCTGCTAAATAATCACACATTTTTAAAAAGGTAAAGCAAGAATGGGCGTTTCGAGACAGAGCAAGCAAGCAAGAGAGCAACAGACAGAAAGAATTCTGTGACTGACACATGGTGATTTCATACTAAAACCTTCCTCTGGAAGAACTTTTATTTTCAGAGGGCCAAAATTCTTGCAGTCCCTTTGGGGCACTAAACTCTGTTTCTTATTTAGCAACACACATCTAATTTCCAACTACTTGAGCAACGGTGTTCAATCACCATTCTCAGGCTTCTACAGAGATAAGGGGTTACCATTTAAGCTCCGGATACATCTTATATCGAGGCTTCTCAAACTGGAGTCATCCCGAAGATCCAGGTTATCAGAAATGGTGGCTCTCGCCAGCCTTGCAAACACAAGATCAATCTAAAGAGGCGAGAAAGAAAAGTAATTGCAACAGATATCCTCTAACAACTTGTACTTCTCATTCTGAGACTCACTTCCACAAATACTGGTACATCTGCGGATTCTTTGTGAACCTTGATAGGACTGCTGGATAGCTCAGTGGTTTAGACATCTGACTGTGAAGCCAGAGGTTGGGTGTTCGATTCCTCACTGTGCCTTCTTGACAGGGGCTGGACTCTAAGATGGTGATGATGATCTGCCCCTAATTCATTGACTAAACTCTTGTTGATTAGCATAGTAAACTGCTCTAGAATAAGCCCACTAAATGAACGGCAATTTAATGAGTCAACACCTCTATAAGTTCTATTGATTCAAATAGGCCTACTCTAGTTGCGACTTACTTTATTATAGTAAGTCTCTGTTAGAGTTAGGTCCATTGAATCAGAGGAGTTGACTCACCCAATTCCCACCAATTCATGTAGTCTAGTGAAGTTTACTATATTAGGCAACAGGATTTTGGCCAGTGTCATACAAATATGACACACCAAGGCGATGAAAGATCATCCTGCAAGGTGCTCAATATAGATGAAATGTTTCTTCTTACCCACAAGGAAAAGGTGTCTGAAGAGCACAGAACAGGAAGATAGTTGTGACATTTTTAATTCAGAGAAAAATGTTACGACACCAGAGAGCCACACAGCCACTTAGGGTCAGAAAGACTGAGACAAGTCAAGTACTAATTTAATGGCCAGAAAATAGCATAAAGATACCTACTGTCATAAATGCACATGGGCGCTCAATTGAAGCTTCAACATCAGAACAACATTTTCCCATTTGATACGTATGATGCTGAGAGCTTTGCTATTCATATGTTTCCTAGAACTATTGAGGGCAACTGGCAGAAATGCAGTTCAGGACAGCTAGACAAAACATAAAATGCCCCACGGCCTTTCAGATGACTCTTCCCCCCCCCCCCCAAGTAGTCATAGCCATTGGGGCAAAAATAAATAAAGGGGGGGACTGGGAGGTTAACCCTCCCCCTCACTATGGTTCCAAAGTTAGTATTTCCCTGAAAAAGGCCTGTGTTGATGTCCACACCATTCATATGCTGCCATTTTAAAAATAAAAAATACATGAATTTCTTTCCACAGATCATGTATTATCTCCTTGGGCTTACTACTAACACCAGCACAAACTTATTCTGTTAAAAAAACCCGAATAAGTCATTTGAAATAATTACCTCAATACCATCAAATTCAAATTTGATTACTGGCACATATGCATCTTCTACTGCCTGCAGGCAAGACAGAAAAAAGTTACTGATGAAAATCTGGTTTTGTCTGATAAATTTTGGGATGCAGATCAGATTACATTCTGATGTTGGATGTTGCCATTTCTGTAAGGGAAACTCAAATCATGTCGCCATTTCTTGAAAAACAAGTCATCTGTATAAATCCGAGTAAAACCTAAGGCGTGTATGTATTAATGTTTTACTTCTAAAGGACTTAATTTGCGTCCAACCTATCTGAAAGACATATACCAGTTGGAGAAAGCTGATTCAGTTACTGGCCATGACCTAACAATATGTGGCAATTAAGTCCACACAAAATATAAAATTCAGCACTCATATCAGATCACTTCTCAGTACCTCATCTCCTTCCACTAAAAAGAACTGCTGTGTTAGGAGGAGTGGCGAAGGCCTCCCAACATGCTTAAAGGAGGCAGTAGTAGGACCATTTGTTGTGGCGAAGGGGCTTGAGTCATTCAGAGAAGCTATGGGCTGTGCCGTGCAGGGACACCCAAGACGGACAGGTCATCGTGGAGAGTTCTGGCTAAATAGGATCCACCTGGAGCAGGAACTGGGAAGCCACTCCAGTATCTTTGCCAAGGAAACCCCATGGACAGAAACAAAATGCTAAAAGATATGACGCTGGAAAATGAGCCCTTCAGGTCGGAAGACGTCCAACATGCTACTGAGGAAGAGTGGAGGACAAGTAGCTCCAGAGCTAATGAAGTGGTTGGGCCAAAGCTGAAAGGATGCTCAGCTGTGGACGTGCCTGGAAGTGAAAGGAAAGTCCGATGCTGCAAAGAGAAATACTGCATAGGAACCTTGAATGTAAGATCTATGAACCTTGGTAAGCTGGATGTGATCAAACAGGAGATGGAAAGAATAATCATCAATATCCAGGGTATCAGTGAACTAAAATGGACAGGAATGGGTGAATTCAATTCAGACAACTATATCTACTATTGTGGGCAAAAATCCTGTAGAAGAAATGGAGTAGCCGTCATAGTAAAAAAATAAAGAGTGGGAGTGTCCGACTCTTTGTGACCCCATGGACCAGAGCACACCAGGCCCTCCTGTCTTCCACTGACTCCCAGAGTTAGGTCAAATTCATGTGGGTCGCTTTGATGACACTGTCCAACCATCTCATTCTCTCTCATCCCCTTCTCCTCCTGCCTTCACACTTTCCCAACATCAGGGTCTTTTCCAAGGAGTCTTCTCTTCTCATGAGATGACCAAAGTACTGAAGCCGCAGCTTCAGGATCTGTCCTTCCAGGGAGCATTCAGGGTTGATTTCCTTCAGAATGGATAGGTTTGTTCTCCTTGCAGTCCAGGGGACTCTCAAGAGTCTCCTCCAGAACCACAGTTCAAAAGTATCAATTCTTCGGCGGTCAGCCTAATGCAGATCCAGCCCATCCACTAACGCTTCGCCACGCTGCCAGCCTCTCACCAATTCCAGAAGTCGCTCCATCATATTCCTGCTCAGCTGGCCACTCCAGGCAGAGGGTGGGAGGACAAGTCTCCCCATACAGCTGCTAAGTGGCCAGCCAAGCAGAGTCATGGCGGATCTACTGCCATGATTGGCAAGAAGAGTGGGAAGCTGGTGGTGCAGCAAAGTGTAAGTGGCTGGGCCCGTTTCGAGGGCTGGACCTGCATTAGGCTTTATGAATATGAACATCCCCATCTCTAATCATAAACTGATTCATTCATTCACTCCCCCCCCCCAAAGGACTACTTGCAGAGCAAAGCAGAGTTTGGAAATGTTACTTTCTGGACTACAACTTCCAGAATCCTCTGGTGGCCATATTGGGTGAGGATTATGGGAGTAGCCAACTAATAATGTACTATCTGGAGTAGATAGCAGTAGATTAAAAGAAACCATTTTTCAATTCAATATAAGGCAGCTTCATAAGTTGCACTACCAACCAGTATTATGCCAAATATAAGTTTTTTTTCAGTGAGTGAGCTGAAACACTGATTCATTTTGCATCCCACTCTTATTAGTATCACAGCACTACTCTGGGTGGAATAAATGGAGTTATATTTACATAAGCCGATCCAGCAAAACAAGAGACTTACTCTCAGGTTTCTGATGCCATCTTGAAGTTTTAGTTTCTCAAAGAATGAGTGGAAGAAGTCTGATCTTTCTACATGTCTGGGAGCAACACAAAGAGCATCTATGTCAGCCCCTACCGAAAAGAAAAAGGACATGTAATTAGCAACCGCTAGTATTTTAAGGTGAGTCATTTTACGAGCAAACACCAATTACGAGAATCGTACCTTTTGTGTGCACTCCAAGCCGATAGGAACCAAATGTGAATATTTTGCCGCCAAAGTATGATGAGACTGAAGGTGGGAGGTTCTGCAGTTCAGTTGGAAAAAAAAAATTTTACTTTTGAAAATCTATATCAATAAGCTCTTCCAAAGACTACTGTTGCATCAGGTGAGATGTACAGATACAATGGCTGAAATCATGCTGCACAGTTATTATGCAAACGGTATAACGTCTGGAAATGAAATGCGCTGAAGTCAAGTAATCTTTGAAGACATCATTTATTGCATACTACCTTTCACAGAGGATTTCTCAAGTTACGGCACCTTGCTTCCAAAAGTTTCATTTGTTTGTTTGTTTAACTTATATGCCACCCACTCTACCCAAAGGTCTCGGGGCGGCTTACAACAATTAAAATTCAATTAAAATACAATAAAAGATAAAATGATTAAAATGATTAGGACCCACAGTTGCTGTTATTTCAGTTAAAAGCCTTCTGGAACAGGGAGGTTTTGACCTGGCGCCGAAATGTCATCAATGTTGGCGCCAGACGAATTTCAGTCTGGAGGGCATTCCATAGTCTGGGGGCAGCTGCCAAAAAGGCCCTTTGTCTACAAACCGTCCCTCTTACCTCCTTGAGGGACGGCTCTTTCAAAAGGGACCCCTGGCTAGATCTTAACTACTGGGTAGGCTCATATGGAAGAAGGCGGTCCTTCAGGTATCCAGGGCCCAAGCCGCTTAGGACTTTATATGTCAAAACAAGCACTTTGAATTGGGCCCGGGCAGCAACTGGTAGCCAATGTAACTTATACAGAATCGGCTTGATGTGATCTTTAACGGCTCCACCACTCACGAGCCGCGCAGCTCGATTCTGGACCAGTTGCAGTCGCCGGACCGTCTTCAACGGCAGCCCCACGTAGAGCGCATTGCAGTAATCTAGACGGGATGTTACCAGTGCGTGTGTAACTGTCATGAGACTCTGCTCTTCCAGTTATATTGTTTACATAATGGCGGAACAGGATTTCAGTCCACTGAAATCCTGAAATGTTGAGATCTGTATGGGATCAAGGTGTCTTGAAGTACATCAGATCATTGTGACTTACTAGGACAACGCTTCAAGACACCTTGATCACATTAGAATCCAACAGTAATTCCATTAGAAGGAATCAGGACCTCCAATATAGAGCCAAGGAATTCTATCCAGAAAGCCCCAAAATGGTAGACTAAGTTAAAAAAAAAAAAACCAAGCTTTTGACCAACTTCTTACCTTCCTTTCACCAACTTCCACAATCCACTCTTTGACCAGGTTATTTAGTTTATCGAGAACAACTAACCTGCAAAGGACAAGTTTTAAAAACAACATGTCAGACTCAACTAATTCTAAAAATACAACCAGCAATTAATTTAATGTGTCGATTTCTACCATAATTCCCCAGATGGAAATATTCATTTATTCATTCACTCCATTTATATCCTCCCCATCTAGTGCCAGGGCATATCTCTGGGCGACTAAAAATAATTAAAATACCACAACCCAATATTACCCACAAAGACATAGAGAACCAAGAAATATTCCCCCCCCAAAAAAGATGGAAACATGGACAGTAAATCAAAACCAATCTATCACCATCACAACATTAGTCAAGTGAAACTATTTTGGCCTGTTGGTTCTCACCTGCAATTCATTTCCTCCTCATCTTCAAATACACCAAAAGGCTTCATGGCTTCAATCAGCTTCTGTGTGTAAATGTAATCTATTTCCCTTGGACGTGCCAAACTGATTGGAGAAGTGATTCCAAAGTGCCTTTGTGGCTGGTTCTCCAAATAAGTTCTACATAAGGAAAAAAAAGTTACATTAAACTAGAGATGGGAAGGCCTGGGGAAGAGGTGGTAGGAATGGGATTTTTTAAAAAAATTATTTCCATTTCCTCCCCCAAAGCCGTTTTATATGGTTTCAAAATTTCCAGAAATTTTACACCTCTACATGAAACACCGTCAGTGATTTGTCAATCTTTATTTATTTATTTATTGCATTTATACCCCACCTATCTAGTCAAAAGACCAGTCTAGGCGGCTTTCTTCCCAACTGAATTAGTGTTAAGTATTTAAGGGGTGGTTTTAATAGCGCTACGCCCCACCCCAATAAGCTTCCACGGCCGAGCAGTGATGTCAATCCTGAGTCTTATCCCTTCATTCTTTTTTAAAATTATTTTTAAGAGTTAATAATTAACAAGAACACACACACATACAAAGACTGGGGGGGGAAGAAAAGAGAAAAACGTAGGTCTAACACCCCCACCACCCATGGAAGTTTTTTTTTTCCCCTTTTAATTTACATGCCCTATTTCTCTCCAAAAATACAATGATTCTTCTCTTGGGACAATAACTTTCCTTTTCCCAAACACGTGTACTTAAAAAAAGAAAAAGAGAACAAATCCTTCCATACATGCTTAAAATAATTTGCTTTCAATATTCCTCTTCTGACTTTCGATTCAAATGTTACTTTTGTCGTTGATAGCCATATTCCACATTTCTTTACACCAATCCTCCATATTAAACTGGTTCTTCTTCTTCTTACTTACTCCTTCAATCTATCTGATGAAACAGAACAGCTCACTAGCCTCTTACCTTCTTAAAAGACACCACTGTTTTGGAGAAAACTTGAGCTATCACTTCTTCGGATAAGACAACGCTGAGACAGAATGCATCGACTACATCTATCTAGAAACAGCAGCCACGCAGCTTCTCAACATTAACTTGTTTACCATGACCCATTTTTTTTCCAGTTTGAGATCCCCAGATGTGGCAGGATGATAACATCCAGCATCCCTGCCCACTAGGGAGGGCAGACTGGGATTCCCGGAATCAGACATCCGTCAACATCTGGTGATCCCCATCTGCATGCAAGAAGCAGTACCTTCCGTTTGGCAGGTGTGCATACAGACATAAATGCAGTGTAAATCGGGGGAACGTGAACAACGAAATTAAGTGCAAACACAAGTTCCCCTTCTAGGGAACGTACTTACACAACCATTCATCTTGAGATGTAAACTGGGGTCTCCCTTTTCCTAAATGTGAGAAAGCAGGGTCCAGGCACCAAGGGTTGAAGTCCTAATGAAGGTGTCAGCCCTTCACTCGTCATAAGATTCGTTGTTACTATCATGCAAAAACCTTACCCAGCCACCTAATACTGTATTTCTTTGCACTGCATTGTTTACTTGTGTGCCACTTTGTTTTTAATTTATTGGATTATATGAATTTACGCGTAGGTTGTTAATCACTCAGAGAGTGCACATTGCACTACCGGGCAGTATATAAGTTAAACATACAACTATGCAAGACATTATAGAAGACAAAATTATATTCCCTCCCTCTCACTAGATGTCACCTTCCAGTTTCCCGCGTTTGAATATTCCTGAAAGTAGGAGCCCCAGGACAGATTACAAATTCTCTCACTGTACCGGCCACCCCATGGCGCAACCACCTTTTCTTTCAGAGCTAACTCGACTGGTACTAGGGGTGATGTTAGGGTCCCTTCGGCTTATCACACTAGGGGAGTTCCACATTCATGCCAAGGCAGTTGAAGACGTCATGATCTCCTTGATGACCATGGGTCTTTCCCCAAATGGCATCTGCCTCCACCCTTGCTGCAGGCCACATTTTAGACCCTGGTCTTCTATACTGCCGTAGATGCCGGTGACCTTGGTGCAAAGGAACTTCCTGTAATTCTATCATGGACAGATCATTATCTGGTGCGATTTGGACTCATTCGTGTGCATAGCTTTTACAGGGATAAAGGCTGATGGATCCAAATGGTTTCCTGGTGGCCTTCGGGAAATTCTGTCTCCTTTGCAGGTGATTCTGTTGGATCCCAGGCTGTTCTCTGGACGGGGAAATGGCAAAAGCCATTGACATAATTGTACCTAAATGTCTCCTTCCACAAAGTAGAGCCAAACTGGCCATCTAGTTTTCCTGGGAGCTGGTGGTGATGAAATGAGTGGGACGTAGACTTGAGCGACAATGGGTTAAAACTCAACATGAGTCTGATCCAACACAATCAAAAAGGCCCTTTGGGAGGCCTATTCTGTGGCCATCGAAACCGTGAAGAAGTCATTCTTTCTCTGCCACCACTGCATCTGTACAGAATTGCTAAAAGCCGAGCCCTTTCGAGTGGTCAAGGGCCTGCTACGTGCTAGCCCTCAGGAAGCTAAGGCTGACCACACTGTAGCTCCCTGTGAAGAATTTGCACACCCCATTTGGCAGGCGAAATGGCTCAGATCTTCTCCGAGTGGGAGGCGGTCGTTGTTTCAAGCCCCATGAATATTACTGTGGCCTCTGCTTGCCCTGTGCCAACGGACGAGTTCCAGTTCCTGCCGCCTGGGGATGTGGTCAATGCCTTTTGGGAGGGGCGAGGGCTTCCAAGCATCGGCCGGCTCCTTGCCCTTCCTGGGGCTGCCAGGAAGGGACTGGCCAAGCGGGTAGAAGGAGTGGCCGGTGCCTCCTTGCAAGAGGGTAGCATCCTGTTGTCCTTAAGGGAGGCAACAGTAAGGCCATTGCTTTAAAAAGCCCTCTTTGGACCCCACAATACTGAATCATTACCAACCAGTATCTAGTATCCCATCCTTAGGGAAGGGGCTGGAGCGGGTTGTGGCCTGTCAGCTTCAGATGTCTGTTTTTTGGATGAGGCAGATTCTCTAGACCCATTTCAATCTGGCTTCAGGCCTGGTTATGGGACAGAGACGGCTTTGGTTGCCTTGGTAGATGACGTATGCTGGGACCTGGATAGGGGATCCGTGTCCCGGTTGGTTTTGCTAAACTTCTCAGGGGGTTTCGATACGATCGACCACGGTAGCCTCCTGTGGAATGGGACTTGGAGCCACTGTTTTCTGGTGGCTCCAGTCGTTCCTGGAGGAGAGAATTCAAAAGGTGGTGCTGGGGGAGGCCTCCCCTCGGACCCCCAGGCCACAGACCTGTGGGGCGCCTCGGGGTTCTGTTTTGTCCCCTGGGTTATTTAACATCCACAAAAAAACACTGAGAGAGATTATCCGTGTGGCTGGTTCAACGACACCCAACTCTACCTCTCCTTCCTAAATCCGAGGAAGCTGCTTTGGCTCTAGATCAGCGTTTGGTATCAGTTGCGGACTGGATAACGGGGAATAAATTGAAACTTAATCCAAACAAGACAGAGGTGCTTCTGGCCGGTCCAAAAGCCCACCTGCCAGGAACAGCACCTGCATACAGGTGCCCCAGGCTGGCCTCAGTGGTAGCCAGGAGTGCATCTGCACAATGGAAACGAGTGCACCAGCTACATCCATTTCTTGAGAGATCTGATCTGGGCCACCATGATCACATGTCCTAGTTACTTCCCGGCTGGATTAGTGTAACACGCTCTTGTGTGGGACTGATTGCCAAAGGAAAGTGTCAGGAAACTTCAGGGGTCACATAAATCCCCTGTGGCAGCAGCTCCAATGGCTGCCCATCAGTTTCTGGGAACAATTCAAAGTGCTGGTTTTAACCTATACTGTAATGCCCTAAATGGCCCGGATCCAAGGTATCTCAAAGAGCCTAACTCCCCTTATGAGCTGGCTTGGGTGTTAAGGAGAGGCCTTTCTCTCGGTCCCACCAACTTTACAGGTGTGTCTGATGGGGACACCAGAGAGGGCCTTCTCTGTGGCTGCTCCCAGACTTTGGAACTCCCTCCCACTGGAGGCCAGCTTGGTCTCATCTTTGCTGTCCTTGCACAAGCAGGCAAAGACCTTTCTCTTCAGCCAAGCCTTCTCTCAGTAACCAGCTACATAACCAGCTACATGGTAACTTTTAGACGGATTGTTGTTATCCACTGCTGCTCTGGGTTGCAAATACAGTATTACCTGCGTTTCCCAATTCTCAGAGTGGTATCTGTTCCTTTTTAGCATTCACATACTTGTTTTGGCTTTAAATATTATCTTTTAATGACGCAACCCACCATTGTATGCTCACTGTTTTCACCTTTAAATATTGTATTTCCATCATGTAAGCCACCTTGGGCCCTTTTTTCAACGGGAAAGGCAGGGAATTCCCCCCCCCAAAAAATAATTTATATCTTTAACTTAGATACTTACATCTTTAACTTATATACTGCCCAGCAGTGCAATGTGCAGTCTCTGGGCGATTAACCACCTACACATGAAATCATATAACCCAATCAATTAAAAAAAAATTAGCGCACAAATAAGCAATGCAATACTAACCCAATCAATTGAAAACAAATTAGCGCACAAATAAGCAATGCAATGCAAAACTATATAGACATATATTCATTGCAAAACTGAATATATATGTATATTCTTTTGCAATATGCATTTTGCAATATCTATATATTGTAGCACATACACATACATATATAAAATCTCTCTCTCCAAAATATAAATTGCATAAATTGCAAATGTATGCAGCACACACACACAAACACAAAATCCAGAATTAGCAATGCTCTTAAATCCCAAAGAAGTTTGGGGCAGGTCACAGAAATGGGATAAGCAGCCTTTCTCTCCCCTTCCACCCAACCGAGTCTTTTGCAAGGGTCCCAACGCCCCTCCTAGCCTCTGCCTCCCGTACCCCCCCTCCCAGCCCCACCGCCCTTACCCACGCGTCTCCTTCATGCCCACCGCCAGCGTAAACTCTGCCCGCATCAACTGCCTCCAACCGGGATGCAGCACCTGCGTTCAAGCCCCGCCTCCTCGCACCCTGCCTCCTCTATATAGGGAAGGGAGGCAGCGACACCTGCCGGCCGCGCGGGCGCATGGAAAGCGGTCGAGTTCGTTCCTCCCCCCTCCACCCGCCCAGCCTTTCGTTTCCCAGCAGCCTTTGCGCGGGAACGGAGCCGCGCTCGTCGAAGCAGCGGCGCTTTCCCGCCTTTTTTTTAATTGCCCCGAAAGAGGTGCGCGCGCCTTTTTCTTTGTGTGTTCCTCAAAGGACCAAATTTAGCTTTCATTATCATCATCATATTATTATTATTATTCCGCTCCTCAAACATGAAGGCTCCTAAGGGCGGCTGGCTTGCATACGAACGAACCTGTTTAAAATCCAGCAAACCCATATAGGCTTGAAGTTTTTTTTTTTTTAAAGTGTCCTCATAGGAACAGCAACTGGACTTTTTTTGTATGTGTGTGTGGAAATTTTACGATATCCCATTTCTCCACATGGGCGCCTGACTATGATGTGTTGCCCAAGTTAAGAAGGTCTGTTTTATTTTTATCCTTTAAAAAAAAAAAGACCAGCACAATATTTTTATGAAATCAAGTAGTTTTTCTCTGACTTCTGCAAAGGCACAGTCGAACCAACTATATTTTGAGGGAAGTTTATACAAAAGGAAGAAGAAGAAGAAGAGTGACAACTAATAGTAGACCAAAGGGTCGGACTCCAGCACCCGGCCATCCAAATCCTTGTTGCAGAGTTTTGAATTTCTGGTTAAATCCCTCTCACTGTGCAGCAGACATACAGGGCAGAAGAGCGTGAAGTTCCCCAGGGTAGACCACCTCTATTTCCCCCCCTCCCCTCATCAACTGGCACTTACAGTCTCAATAACTCACTCTGTGACATTAGTAGCAGAAAAAAGGTTTCATGACTTGCCATTAATCTGATCAGACAGCAAATTGACCGGCAAACATGACGGCTTTCAGTAACAGACTTCAACAAACTCAAGTACTGTATGCTGAGTTTTTAGGCACAGCAATCTGTGCAAAGCCACCCTAGAACTTCATAATTCAGTGGTGGGTCCCGAAACTGAGGCCTCCATATGCGGAAACCAACACCTTGGAAAGATGCTACATGTTATAATCAGTGGTTCCCCAACCTTGGGCTTCCAGATGTTCTTGAACTTCAACTCCCAGAAATCCTGGCCAGCAGAGGTGGTGGTGAAGGCTTCTGGGAGTTGTAGTTCAAGAACATCTGGAGGCCCAAGGTTGGGGACCACTGTGTTATATGATGTTATTTGCAGACCTCGAGAGTTTTTACTTTTTAAAGAGGACAACTCCCTAAACCTTCCCCAGCTTAGAAAGGCCACCAGTCATGCTGGCTGTGGGTGGATTCTACAAATTAATATATATAAAAAAATAAACATTTCCAAGCTCCGGGTGTTCATTGCAAGATGCATCCATACTTCTTCCCACAGCAAAACATGTGAAAAGAATGTGTTGTGTGTGTATCCTTGAGCACTCAAGTAGAGTTCACATACACACATAAGCACTGGTACTAAAGCCTCTCCATCTGCTGCTTCCACTTTATTCTTTATAGCGAACATAGTGCACTTTTGACTAACATAATAAACAGCGTAGTTTTGCCGCATAAAACCTGGAGCCGTATCACTAAAAATAAACCCCTTACCTCTTTCTAATGCCTCAACAGTGTTAGGGAAAAATTGCTTAATATTATCTGAAATAGACAGTTAGTCCCTTTGATATCTACTATCTATGCATCTATATAATGCAAAAGGGACTGCACCATACTGCGAGAGCGCTCCCCTTTCTCCAAATGATTACAACCCCAGGGCACCCACCAATTATGCTCTGGCGTTGATTGCTTGTATTAAGTCCCCAGAGTGAAATACTGTCATTAGACTGGACCGGCCATCGTGCCATTTCGCTCCAAATTGAAGCCCAGTTTAATTGTGGTTCTGGCGAGCTCTCAAAACAGTTTAGGAAAAAAGAAACTAACCATTAACACAGTGAAGCCACACTAATCACACTAGCCTGGATGTGGTCTCTTTCTTTGATCAGCTCACTCTCTCTCAGCAGGCCCCCAAAATTCCCAGGGTACAGGAGTGCTTCCATGGCAATCATGTTAATTTTGCTTTTAGTTTGTCTTTAGCTGTTGGAGATTAATGAATAAAAGTTGTGTTTAAATTTACAGCTAGGCCTGTGCTGATCGCCCCTGGTTTTTTTCAGTTCTGATTATCTCAAAACCAGTCATTTACAAAAAGAATGAGCAAATGAAGTGTCGTCTCTGTCTAGAGGACGACAACACACAAATCAGATGGGATGCCAAAAATAGAGAGGTGTGAGCAGTAGGTAGACAGGGTGATCTCTTAGATGTCTTAGTGCCCTACATTTCTGCTAAATGTATGAGGAAGTAACCTATTTATAATCTTTTTTTTCCTTGATAGCATATTAGTCTATTGGAAAAGCACAGAATGTATGTCTCTCCTTGTTGATCAGTGGAATGTTCAATGCAACCCATATTCAGACTTACAAGTTCAACAAGGGAGAGAAGACAACTATCCCAGGTATTTCGTCGTTTGGATATAATGAAGGGCAGCACACTGTCTTATTTCTGAGAAGACATTCATATAATTGCATTGCACAAAAGCTCTCACATCTGTATTTGTTTTCCAATCATTTCTTCAGCTCTTCTGACAATAAGATTGCCAACGCTCTATTTCCCAAATACTGTACAAATCCCCCACCCCACCCCTTGGATGTAGCATTTGTTAAATAGCCCTCGCCTCTGTCACAGAGCCAGAAAATGGGAATGTGTCATATCCTGTCCCTGTGGATGAATCAACAGCACCCCTAAACTCATGTTTGTTGGCAACTAGTTTAAAGGAGCAGATTGTCTGTTTGTTTGTTTGTTTAATTTGTATCCCGCTTCCATTAGTGTCACAGCACTACTCTGGGCGGGTAACAGCTCAAAAAACAGAAATAAAAATAGAAACATTAAACACCAATTGCAACAGCTCAACAGATTGTTGCTGATACTGAAGGGAATATGTTGCCAGTATAATTAGTAGCCATGGCTAGTTTTATTGTCCCATGTTAAGCTATCTACGATGATGGCATTGTGGTCGGTTCAGACCTTTTAAAACCCAGAGCATTACAGTAAGTAGTAAGAAGACACGTCCTTGGGTATTTTGACTACTGTATTCATTGAGAAGTCTTGGTGAAGGACTTTATCAAAAGCCTTTATGAGGCCAAGTAAATGATGCTTTACCAGATAACCTTATTAATAATCCCAAATAACATTTGATTTTGCAGATGCGATGCTGCTTATTTTACCCCCACCCACCCATGACTCGCCGAAGTGATCACTTGTTAACGTGATCTCGAATAACAATTCTCAGCAATTTATCCAGAGCCACTATTACTATAGTAATAGTAATGATGTGCCATCAAGTCAATTCTGACTTATGGCAACTATTTTCAGGATTGCCTAGGTATAGAATAGAAATACAGTGGTGCCTCGCTTAACAATGTTAATTGGTTCCCCAAAAAACATTGCTATGGGAAAACATTGCTAAGCGAAACACCATTTCCCATAGGAATGCACTGAAAACCGGATAATCAGTTCCAATGGGAATGGATTACCGTCCTTAAGCAAAAATCGCCATAGGAAACATCGCTAAGCGAAACCCGGTTCCCCCATTGGAATGCATTGAATAGGTTTCAATGCATTTCAATGGTTTTGACAGGTCCGTTTTCGCTAATTTTTGGTGAATTCCCCCCCCCCATTGGAATCCATTGAACTGTAGGTATGACAGCTGTCAAACAAATGCATTCCAATGGGGGGTGGGGAAATTCACCAAAAATTAACGAAGAGTCAGAACAAAGCCAAATTAAGTTTGCAAAGGTTTTACAAGGTGCACTAACGGTCCCAAGCATTTAAAACAGTTTTTGAACATTTTAAGAGACACTTAAAATAGCGAAAACGGACATCGCTAAGCGAAACAGGGGGACCTAAACTGTCATTGCTAAGCGAGGCAAGGTCCTGAACATCGCTATGCGAAATTTCCCCATAGGAAACATCGCTAAACGGAGCGCAAAATCACTCCAAAAACCTCATCGCTAAGTGAATACATCGTTAAACGAGGCAATCGCTAAGCGAGGCACCACTGTAGTTTATCATCCCTTCTTTTGGTGCCACCCTGGGACTGCGCCAGCTTGACCAAGGCAACAAAGGCTGCTTCTCCTCCTGAGATGCAGGGTGGGGCATCGAACTCCCAACCTCTGACTGTGTAGCCAGATACTTCCCACTAAACTATACAACCAGTCATTAATCTAACTAGGTCATATTTTCCTTAACCCCTCCCCACACCCATCTAGACCCCTTTCTGTACTGGAGTCACACTAACCTCTTTCCAGTCCTCTGTTATACACTGTGCTTAGCATCTTTTGGACATGTTACATATTTTAGTTAGAAAATCAGCAATTTCACTTTTTAGCTCTTTAAGAACTCTGTGATGGATAACATCTAGATCCTGTGATTCATTTGTTTCAAGCATGTCGGTAAGTTCTAGAACTTCTTGACTTGTCACCAATGTTTGCCTCAGCACTTAGACTCCCCTGCCCTGAGACAGAGTTTGGGAAATGACTTTTCTGGCCACAGTTCCCAAAATCAATCAGCCAACCTATTACGTATGTGTAAGTGTGTTGTGCACCTTTAAGTCAGATCTAACTTATAACCCTGATAGGGTTTTCAAGGTAAGGGAGATATTTAAAGAGTGGTTTTACAAGTGCCACCCCCTGATGTCTGAGTAAGGATTAGAACCCAGGTCCCCTGAGTCCATCATTCTATACACAGCACCACACTGGGTATCTGTCACCCCTTACTTTTTCTAATTACTTCAGGAGGTTATTGTTTTGGGAAATACTTTGAGAGGATCCTCACCTTCCCATATTTTAGACCATTTTCTTACTTTCTTAGACTGAATTTAAAAGTGATATGTGACACTTTGGGAAAAATCCTGTTGCGTAACTTTGCACCCAGCAGAACTCAGTTTGGGTGCCAGAAATATTTAATTTACAGTAATTAAAAACTTCCTATCCTCCCTCTCATTTTAGGTTCCGAGAATCCCTCAGATTCCCTTTTGTCATGGGAAAGTCTTTGGAAGCTTTAGAATTGGGAGTGCCATCATTAATCCAGCAGCAAATCCCCCCCACCCCGCTATCTGAGGGCTCCCAAAAGCATCTCCAGGCCAAAAAGGGAGCTTCAGAACATAAAAGAGGGGGATAGGAAGCTTTAAATTAGTGTAAATTAAACATTTCCAGCATCCAATCTGAGTTGCACCAGGCACAAAGTGATGTAAGAGGATCTTTCCCAATGAGTAATAAACAAACATGAAAAAATTTAGTAATAATAACAATTCCTTTGAAGAGGGAAGTTTTGACTCTTGCTTAGCATCAAACCTTGTTCTTATAAAGCTATTGAAATATTAGAATGTGCTTATTTTCCTTCTTAAGGACAGAGAAACAATGAAGTCTCATTATTATCCTTTTTAAGCAACAAGAACTCACCATGTTTACTTTTTAAATAGCGAGAAGTGTTTAGCAAGGGGTATCTTGACACCATTGCCAACCTGGCGATTCTGTCCTAGCTCGTTGGTTCCATTATAGTTCAGGCATGGCCAAGGGCCTGGTGCTCAGCATTAAAGTTGGCCAGTAATATCCTGATAAAGGATCTTGTTAACATGCCTAGGAGTAGCCTTGGTCATGAATTCATTAGCTCCATGCAGAGATTGCATGTAATTCTGATTGCTGCTTGTGGAGAAACTTTAAAGGCAGGAGTGGCTGATAATTATCCGAGAACCCTGAACTGTGTGTGTAAAGCAAACAGGGGAACTAATTCGCTGGAATGGCCAACTTGCTTCATGGGGCTTAGAGTTAAGTTGACTGCAATCAAAGGAAGAGACAATTCTTGTAACTTTAGCCATTGTAGAAAATAAATAATTTAAGCAAGTGCAGATTTCTCCATCCCCGGGTGACAGGCAGAATCTCACAAAATTCTCTTTTCTAAAGTAATAATAACCATATGCTCTGAAGTCAATTCTGACTTATGACAACCCTTTTCAGAGTTTTCCAGGTAGAGAATACTCAGAAGTAGTTTACCATTTCTTTCTTCTGGGGCTGCTTTGGGGCTGTGCAGCTTGCCCAAGGCCACCCAGGAGGCACAGAGGGGAATCAAACTGCCAGACTTTGGCTCTGCAGCCAAATACCTAAAACACTGAGCTGTCGAGCCAGCTTATAATAATCATGTGCCGTCAAGTCAATTCTGAAAGGTGACTCTTTCCAGGGTTTTCTTTATATAGAATACACAGAAATGGTTTGGTTTCCCATTCCCTTCTTCTAGGGGCATCCTGGGACTGTGCAGCTTGCCCAAGGCCACACAGGCTGGCTCCATTTGCAGGAGGAACAACAGGGAATCAATCTCCCAGCTCGAGATACCTAAGCCACTGAACTATCCAGCCAGCTAATAGTATGATAGCTTCAGTTTAGGCTTCTGGAAAGCCGCTTAGAGTGGTCGCAAGACCAGATAGGCGGGATATAAATAGAATAAATAAAATAAAGAGTTCAGATTTAATTTTATCACACTCACATATTTGTCCATGGTATTGATGAAGCTCTCCTCCGACAACACATTTTGAACATTTGCAAGAAGATGGGTTTATACTATTTCAACCATCTTATGATATTTTTTTTGCATCACCTGTAAACAAGGTTTTGGGTCCTGTAAACATTTGTCTTAGGTGTGAATTGGTCATTGGAAGGTAAAATTATTTCAATAAATCAGATATGACTACTGAAGCATATTATTCCCTAGCAAATCTTGTTGTGGGAGGGAAAACAAGCTAACAGAATAAATCACAGGGAACATGCATTCCCCTTAAAATCTTATTTGACCCTAAGTATGCAAGACAGAAGGCTGGAGATGTAGCCCATGGTGTCTACCTTGTCCTGTGAATGGCGGTCTTCCAATCAAAGCTGGTGTGCTAATTACATAGCCTTGCCTGCACTCTGTTCTGGCAGTACAAGCAGCACAGCAGTTGACAGGAGGATCAGCTATGGAAATATTTTCCCCCTTCCACTCATGCCAGTGAAAAGGAAATTCCTTGTTTCGGATCTGGAATGACAGTCTGCAGACAGAGCAGCGGAGGTTTCATTCTGGTGTGAAAAGGTACTGGAGGCAGAAGTTGTGTTTCTTTGCCACAGTGTCACCACATCCCTCCTGCATGGCTGGCTTTTCTCAGGCTCTTCCTTGTTACATCTTCACTAGGAGAACATCTGTATTCAGAAGACCGTTCTGCCACCATATTTTGAGTGTTTCACCAGTACTGTATATTTGTCAAAGCTGCAGGGTATCTGCCATTTTACCACGATAACGAGACATCTGCCAAAGCCAATAGTGGTGCAAATATAATTTTCTTTGCAGAACCAGCTGTTCTGCAAATTTCTGCAGTTTGTACTTGTCTGCTAGCCATGTCCATTGATAAGGATAACGTTTTCTTGGCAGTGGGGGAAAAAGTTAGCACTCAGTGAACTGAAAAAAAAATAATCTTTTTGATTGTGGTTGGTAAAATGGAAAGAAAAACCCACCTCAACTAATGATAAGCTAAGTCTAATTTCAGCTAAGCAGAGTTCGTTCCTGATAAAGGTATTTCTAGAAATCATTTCTTTGTGCTTGTAGGAATACTTTCCTCTAAAATTTCTAATCTTTGAAAAAGAATGAGAACAGTCTTTCCTGAGTCCACCATAAATCCCAGAACTGATAGACAGTCACTGCAGAACACACTGAATATAAAAAGAAAAAGATCTACTTCACAACTTGCTGCTAATATTATATTCTTGGAGTCAAAGAGTAATCTATCCATAAGCGCCTTAATAATGAAAATAGTGGTCAGATAAGCACATCGTGGATAGTTTCAACTAGAGCAAAGAATACACTGAAAGGATTTAAATTAATTATTTTTTTTAAAAAAGAGACTTATCTTGATTGCCACTGTTGAATGAAGCCTAATTTAACGATTTAAAGTTAATGTGTGCAATGTTTTGTGAAAGAAGAGGCCAAGAGCCTTTATGGAAGATTAGAAGAACAATACTCCCAGCACAACTTGCTAGAAGCCTGCACATGTGCACCAGTATAAACAATATGTATGAAAATGCAAACAATCAAAGTCATACCTTCAGTCAATCCATTGCTCTACCGGGAGTCTACAGATGTCAGTTGTCTCAGACCTTCACAGGAATTCAGAACAGAAAACAAATGCAAAGAGGGACTGTGAGCAGGCAGTTTCAGGACAAGTTGAAAATGGTTCATAGGTGGTCAAAAATGTGTGACACAAAGCCTGTCTCATCACAGAAGCCATGCTTAAATTATCGTACAATCCCAGTCAGTGGAGTAAAGAAATATACGCTGAGATAGCCACAATCATAGGCTTGAACTACATGGGTGAGTAAAAAAGCAATATTTTGCCCTCCGCATGTTATAATAATTTCAGGATTAGTAGGGGCTGTCATCTCCACCAGCCGCCTCAGCACTAACTTTGTCATGAGAACGAAAACCATTGTTTCCTTGCATGCCTGATGTTCATGTAGGCAGACATTATAAAATCGTATCTGCCAGCAAAGGGCTTTTAAAAAACATATCAACCATGGGTCACTCAGGTGTTCTTGGACTGCAATTCCCAGAAGCCTTCACCAGCAGCTGTGCTAGCCAGGGCTTCTGGGAGGTGCAGTCCAAGAACACCTGGGTTACCCAAGGTCTGGAACCACGGTTCTAGAGCTACATCAGGTCCTTTAATTATATGACAAGCAATACTTGTTAGTGCATCTTGCTTCCGCTGCACCTGCTCACCAGTCTCACTGGAGTCCAGTTTTCCAAGCCAGCAGAATCTAAGGCCGCCTCTTAATTCAGAAAAAGCATTTTAAAAGTACAGCAGCCCTGAAGATACACAGACAACTCCCTCTCCTGGTAAAAGAAGGGGGAAGCAGCCAATCCATAGGGGGGACAAGTTCTCTTTGGTGTGTCCCCCCCCCCCCAGGATGTTATAGACCACAGAAGCTGCATTCTCTTCTCTGCTATGCTGAAGTACAACCCCTTCCATTAGCTGCCACACTATCCATTTTCAATTAAGGTTCAGTTGCTATCCAAGCAGCATCTATATATGGACTGGGTGTGCCCCCCCCCAGTCTTGCTCTTTGCCTTAGGCTGCAAAATATCTTGGGCCAGCCCCACTGCTACTGTATTTTTTCTCAAAGAGAGCTGTTCTTACTTTCGAAACAAACAGGCTGATAGCTTTATATAAAAGAAGATGCTTATGTTTCAAATATGTTTTCCAAAATTTTTTAATTAGACTGGATTTGAGGACAATCATTATATTTCAAGAAACCTCCGCTGAAACATTTGGCATGGGTTTGACTGTGCTGCCACAGCATACTTTGCTCTACGGGAAAGTTAGCAGGCACAAAAGAAAATGATGATTTCCCCCCCCCCCTTTTTAATTTCTGTAATGGGTAAATCCAGTGGAGGAACCTTGTGTAAACATTTGGGCTCCGTTATTTACATTTCGGAATTTGATTAGGTGCACCAGAAAGAGGATGAGCGTAAGAAGCAGTGGGTGTTAGAAGGTGTAACAAGAGGGCAACTAATAAAACAGCAGATTAAAAGGTCAGATCTTGGGCGCTTTTCAGTATTGCAATGGCCAAGGATCAAACTGTAATATATTTGAAGCTCAAAGAAACGAGGGGACTTATTTTCTGCTGCTGGTATGCATTTGTTTAATACTGAATAGCGAGCCAGGGAAGGGGTTGGTGGTCTACCTAAACGGTGGATAAGGCCATGCTACGTCAGTCTACTGGTAGAAGGGCCAAGTCTCTAAAATGTTCCTGCAAAGACAAAACTAATTGGCTCTTTCATCTAGAGAGTAGGCATCCTTCAGTCTCGAAAGACTATGAAACATGCTCTGTATGGAGGACTTGGAACAGCATCTAGTGTGGCTGAGAAGGCCAATTCAAGAGTGACCATCCCTTCCACATTAAAGACAAATACAATCTGTCCCCTGTCCAGCTTCCTGATTTGGCTGGTTTCGGGACTGCCTCTTGGCCTTGGCCTGCTGGACAAGGGTCTCTTCAAATTGGGAGAGACCATGTTGCACTGCCTGCCTCCAGGCTGAACGCTCAGATGTCAAGGTTTCCCATCTGTTGAGGTCCATTCCTAAGGCCTTTAGATCCCTTCTAAGAATACAGTACTATAATGTCAGACTGAAACCATTCATAAATATTAGGAAGATTTTTGAATCCTGGTTGGGAAACATGGGTGCCCACAGTGGCTGGAGCAGAACTGGGAGACCTGGATTCTGACCCCAGCTTTGGCACTTGTTTCCTGTTTTTGCTCATCATCAGATTTCATGCCAGAGTCTGGTAGAGTGGCCACATGAACAAAAATGAAGACCTCTCGTACCTTTAATAGTTGTATAGAGCGGGGGTTTATGGACTGCAGTTCCCAGAAGTCTTCACCACCAACTGTACTGGCTGGGGTTTCTGGGAATTGCAGTGCAAGAACACCTGGGTTACCCAAGGTTGGGAACCACTGGTGTAGAAGAAGGAACTTTAGCAGGTATAGCTTGTCATACTAGCTCTACCTGGAGAACTTTACTTTTCCATACAACTGTCTTAGGTATGCGAGCCCTACTGCCTTTTCATGTGCCCACTGTAGAACTAAGCTTTCCCTGTTTTGTGAAGGCAGCCTTCTTATGGAAAGCTCCCTGTTCTTAGGGATGGAGTAAGTATCACTGGGATATATTGTACAGGTCTTGGGAAAGTGTATGAGCAAGGAGATGACTCTTGTGTTAGAAAGAAGTGGCTGTCGGACCCTTGGATAAGATGTTCACAGCAGACCTTTGGCTGAGTCCACCTCCTCTTAGCTTAGGCACAGACTCAAAGGTGGAGCATCCAGCAGAGGAGAAACAAAGCACCGTTGAATTGGTACCCAGCGCTTCTAAAGAACTTGAGGTCTCAAAGCCTGAAAGGGCTGAGAGCCCTGAGGATAGGATCTTTGCGTTGAAGTCCCATGACTCCAGAAAATACCTGGCAGTGTCTGAGTCTTGCTCCGGCAGCAGGATAGCAACCCCTTGCCAAGAACCCCATGCTCCCTGGAGGCAATGGGGCCTGCATTGTGTTTGGCAGGAGCTTCTAGAGAGACCACAGACCTTTCATCCATACCATTCTGTGGCAAGAGGAACATTTTCTGAGGAGAGGTATTTCTGGTCTAGAGAAGGGGTGAGCAACTTCCAGAGCCTTTGCACGTCCTTCCTTCAACTTAGGGTATATTATTTGGAGGGTGGATCCTATGCCTACAAATCTTTTCTTAGAATAGGGTTTTGTAAAATGGGGGGGAGCACCTCCTTACACTGTCTGGTGGCCCCTTTTAATTGGGATGCTAGGGGGGCAGAAGTGGGTGTGAGGCGTTAGGACATGGCGAAACTACCCCCTAATAGGGCACAAGGCAACATTTTGAGGCAATTCACTTTAAAAAACGTGTATATGGGGTGGCATCAGACGTTGATGGTCCCAGCTGCTTTTAAGAAAGCTAGCATATAGAGAGCACATATAGAGAGCACAGCTATTCGAACCTGTCCTTTAAAATGACATTTACTGGGTCCTCTGTTGATTCTAATTAATGAATTATTATTATATTTCAATGTCTCTATTGTTCAGCTTGGGGTTGTCGTTGTTGTTTGCCTTGTTTCTAATGAAGTAGGTTCAGTTACCTAGCATGCCGTTCCTCGGTGAGAGGATGGAAATCATCATGTCCATCGTTACTTGGGCAATGGCATGGGAGTAAAAAAAAATACTTCCAGAGGTAATCTTGGAAGTATTTTCGCATTCTTCCAAAATATCTTCTATCCAAGCTAGAGTGGAAGCTATTTTGGAAGTCTTGGCCAGTTGGATTGATATACTGTAGCTGTTCAAATGATCTCAGCTCTGTTACTTAACTGTATCCAGAGTAGGCAGTTACTCCCTTGTAACAAGTATGTGCCAGAAAGTATTCCTTCATTAGAGCACTAAATAATAATAATTTAAAAAATACCTAGCTTTCGACATAGATTAGTCTTCATCAGGTTGTGCACCCATATGTGGGGGATAGTGCTGGGGGAAAATGCAACAACATTTTTGAACCCATCTTTAAGAAACAGTCTTGACACAGAAACCTGGCGTGATTTTTGGGACTCTCATATGTTCTTTCCTACACTGGCCACAACATATGGGTGCAGAACCTGATGAAGATAAATTTACACCGAAAGCTAGAGGTTTTTTTTAAAAAAAAAATGTTTAGTGGTAGAGGAAAATGATCACCTGCCTTTGCTTTTGTAAGGACCACACAGCTTTATTTGACCCCCCTGATCCCACCGCAAATATTCCTTCATCGCTGAAGGGGAAATGTCACTTGAAAGTGATGCTCAAAGTCTGCAGTTTTTATATTTAAAATAATTAAAAAATTTTAGCAGTGGTCCAGCTTGTCAGGGTAGTTGTTCGTAGGGTGCGCTGTATTGATTAGGCTGATTAATTGATTAGCTGCAGCCCTAGAAAGCAGCCGACAAGCGGTCCTTCAAAGGTAATAATACAGATAGCCGGGAAGAGAGAAAAGTGTGGGTTGTGTATTGAAAATATGTTAACTTCTTGACTGAAGCTTGCCCTTTTATTTCTACTACTTACACTGTCAAGAAGCCATTTTACCGAATTGCTTCTTTCTGCTGGAACACCACGCAACAGTTACTTCTAAATGGATTTATAGGGGATTCTCACCCACACCTTATAATAAACCGAGCGTGCAGATAACATATCTTTTTGTGCTTTTAAAGTACTTGGATGATAACTGTGAAAAATTATCTCGCAAAGGTTACCAAGCGGTACCTGTGGCCATTTTCTCATGACCTCTGTGAGATAAAGTTTACTGCCTTAGATCATGATGCATTGTCAAATAACAGGTTTAGCTTGTCTGGCCAACGAGAAGTAAGTGAGGAGTGTTATAGCTTTACAATCCATGTTCCGTGGAATTGGGGGCATCTGAGCTGTTAGACCTGAACAAAATAGGTCAACGCTGAGAGAATAAACTTTTCTCTATCGGTTCCCCCTTTCCTTTACAATCCATGTTATTTCTTTTTTTATGTGAAGCAATTTTATGACATTCCCTGAAAGTCCAGGGTAAGGGCTGGAATATCTCCTTGTAAGAGACAATTAAAAAGGAAGATAAACCTCCTTGATTGAATGATAGGATGACATCAATTTCTATTGTTAATGTTCACATTTCCTTGCATTTGCAAACGCCTTCGACCACTGTTTCTGGTTGTATCTACACAAAGAGAGTGCAGATGTTAAGTTTCAATTTGCGACAGATAATAACAAAACCCGCCCTTACATTAAGGGGAATGGGACAGGTGATCTATGGTTTCATGAAAGAGCAGCAAATATTTAGTTGTTTAATTTACTGCCGTAGTTTTACTGTCAAAAAGATGAGCAGGGATTTTTCTGCCTCAGGTGCTAATAGACCACAACTAATCTACAAAGCTTGTTCCAGAAAACAGAGAGACTATAATCTGCTTCTCTGCCATAGACAGCAAAAATGTCCTGGGCTGGCCATGGTTATTATTATTTTTGGGTGTTCATATTAGCTTTTTCACTCTGGAAACTGTATAAATCATCAGAAATTCCTGGTTGAGTGATCTTGTCATACCCTTTATGCACATTCCATTGAAGAGAGACAGTATGGAGCAGTGGTTAGAGTTAGTTGAGTTCATTCTTACTCAGTGAAACTCGGAGTGTGACCACGCTGACAAATACTTTGGGACTTGCTCCAGAAGTACTACAGTCCAATTTGAAGGTTTTTCTACTGGTCACCCAAAATGCAAAGCTCAATGCAAATCAGCCCAGAGCTTTTTGCTTCAGATTAGGAATTTTTCACCCCCCAGCCACTGGGGGCTTCTAATTCTTCAAACCAGGACAATTTGAGCAGTGTTTTCTCCATGTGATCAGTTGTTTTGTTCTACCAAAGGATGGAAGGTGTGAACCTAGGTGGTGTTCTGGTGATATGCTAAGCAGGGCATGACGTCTTCCAACAGTGAGAACACCTGTTCCAGCGATCTATCTCTCTTGCACTTAAGAATGGGCTCAAGTTACAGGAAGCCAGATTTCGACTGAATACAGTGGGGTCTCTACTTAAGAACTTAATCCGTATTGGAAGGTGGTTCTCAAGTTGAAAAGTTCTTATGTTGAATCTGCATTTCCCATAGGAATGCATTGAAAACCATTTAATCCGTATCTGCTCTTTTCCGTCCATAGAAACTACAGTGGAACCTCTACTTAAGAACTTAATCCGTTTTGGAATGGTGTTCTTAAGTTGAAACGTTCTTAAGTTGAAACAAAATTTCCCATAGGAATGGACTGAAAACCAATTAATCCGTTCTGGCTGTTTTTTTGTTATGTAGAGGTGCGTTCGTACATTGAAGCATTAGTTCCCATAGGAACTAATGCAAAGCTGGTTAATACGTACTCTACCACTAGGGGGAGAATTTTTTTAACCTAAGATGACCTAAGGTTAAAAAAAGAGCAGGAAAGGTTTTTTTTCCTGTTCTTATCTTGGATTTCTGTTCTCAAGTAGAAGCAAAATTTAGCAAATGGAGCTGTTCTTAAGTTGGATTGTTCTTAAGTAGGGACGTTCTTAAGTAGAGACCCCACTGTATCGGGGAAAACTTCTTGTTAGAGCAGTATGGCAATGGAACCAACGACCTCAGGAGGTGGTGAGCGCTCCAACGCTGGAGGATTCAAGAGAAAATTGGACAACCATCTGTCAGATCTGCTCTGATCTGGATTCCTGCATGCAACCAGATGTTGGATTCAATGGCCTTATAGGCTCCAATTATCCTATGATTCTATTATCCTGTTCCATGTCTCAGTCTTCTGGTTTCTAATCCTTGCAGTCTCCATTTGGACTGAATTGGTTAACCTAAGGAACTTTTTAAAAAATCAAATAAAAGAAGACTTATCTGATGCATTTAAGCAACTAGCTCAAAAGCCTGCGTATGTGTGCATGCTTACATATGAGTGCACCCACACAGGCGGAAAAAATACTCACGTTGTTGCAGCATTAATTTGTGCCTCTGCTATTTAACAATGGCTTTTAATACAGCCTGTTACAACAGTTTGTTTCTACACCTGCCTCACTGTGACTCCAGTATCATTCTCCTTCTTTTCAACTGTGCTAAGAAGGGTTGGTTATTTAAACTTGCTATCAAGCAGAATCAAAATCAAAGTGAGCTAATTTTTCTGAAACACTAATCATTTTAAGGCTATTGAACTAAATATAGAGGCAGTTCATTAAATCATTAAAACTGCCTGCAATAATCCTCACAAAGTCATTATAGTGGTATTCCCAAGCCAGAGAGGTAGGTTTGCCTTAAGCACAGTTTAATCAAATTAGATAGCAGGCCTATGTCATGGGGTTTCTCCTATTGATATTCATTAAAAAATACATGATTTATCACTAATCTATGTAAGGTATATTCCAATTGTGCCAAATTAATTTTGTAAGTGTTCTGGTGGTAGGGGAGGTGGGGAGCGGGTATGGAAAAAAGCATAAATAGACTATTGTTACAATACCAATTCAACGTGGAAACAGACGTACACTTACATTTTGCAGATGGATCATTTCACAGTATTTCATCCCTCTTGTACTGGGTTAAAGCTTCTGCAGTATGAGCAAAATACAAATGTACAGCTGCCATATCCTTTTAGGTCTCTGTAACCTCCAATTGACAAGAATCCCTTTCAGTATTGACTTGCCCAACACAATTGTAAATTGTAGATGAACGTGTTGCATCAGGCTTTTGGACCTTGCTCATTTCATGGGACTTCTGCCATTAAATCAGTGGTTCTTAACCTTTTTGAAAGAAACGCCCCCTTGAGCCATTGAGGAAGTTATCATCGCCCCCCTCCCCACGGTGATGATATCTTTTATTTATTTATTTATTTATTTATTTATTTATTTATTTATTTATTTATTTATTTATTTATTTGAGACACTTAAATCCAATGACCCCTGAAAACAAAATTCAATTCCAAGAAAATGAAATTCCCCAAAAAAGTAACATTTATTGATTTAGTTGCAAGTGAATTTTAAGATGCAAAAAGAAATATAAAAAGGGCTTAAAAACAAACTGCAATGCAGGAACTAAAAATTTCAAGATGAAAACTCTGAAACTAAATTAAGATCGGAGGAAAAAATATATTCATGCACACTGTAAAAAGGCTGCAGCCATCTTCACAGGTTTGGCTTGCTCCAGCGCCCCCCTACTGCCCCCCTTCTGCTGCAGCGCCCCCATGCCGCCCCTTTTCGTTTTACCGCCCCCCTGAAAAATGAAATCGCCCCCTGGGGGGCATTATCGCCCACGTTAAGAACCACTGCATTAAATAATGGCTAGCAAGGGGAGGATGCTTCATAACAGAAAAGTCTCTGCCAGTCATAATAGATGGTCATGAGGTGTACAGAGACCGTGCAACACTGGGATCAGGCAGTTTCATAAGGGGCCAAATGAAACGTGACGTTAAACTTTCATTAGAGCTGAAATCGTTTTTGTGTCCCAGTTTCTGGACACATGATTTGGGCAAAGCTTCGTGTCTGATATAATCAGACTTGCAAAGAAAGCCTGTGTTCCGTTCCTGGATGACCAATCACAAAGCCAACAAGCTAATTCATAAACTGCAGGAGATGAGAAGAGTGCCTTCTATGACAGTCACACCCTTTAGGTAGTTAAGCAATTCCCTCTTCTAACGAAAGTTTGTCTGTAATACTCAGTTATTAGAATCACGTGTTTCAATATCAGCCTTTGAGTTCCACCACTGGCTTTCAAAAGCAGAGAGTCAAAACTCAAACGCAGCCAGTCCTAGTTTGTGGCTGTGTTTTTTGTTCTGATCCAGAGCATATGATTAGAGATGGGGGTATTGGTACAGTGGTGCCTCGCTTGACAAGGATAATCGCTGTAGAACAAAATCGTCGTTAAGTGAAAGTAAAAATCCAATTGAAATGCATTGGAAACCGGTTCAATGCGTTCCAATGGGCGAAATACATCAGCGTCCAGAGAAGATCGTCCATAGGGTGGCCATTTTCCGGTGCCTGTAATGTGAGAAATCCATCCTAAAACACAGCGGGGAGCCATCTTGCACAGTGGGCGGCCATTTTGAAGACCCGACGATCAGCTGTAAAGATCATCGTTAAGTGAAAAATCGGTTCTCGAAGCAGGGAACCGATTGTCGTAAAGTGGTTTTTCCCTATTAAAACATCGTTTTGCGATCGCAAAAGCAATTGCAAAAACTTCATTGTAAAGCGATTTCCTCGTCTAATGAGGTAATTGTCAAGCGGGACACCACTGTATTTGAATATTCCTGCTGGTGTTAACGAGGGTCCAGATCCTTGGGAGTGGACAGCCCACTCACCGATCCGCCGCATACGTGGACCGTGCAATTCTATCAATCGCTCCGCAGCACGCGATCTGCTCACCAATCTTCGACCTTACAGTGAGGCTTGGTCTTCCACCTCCTGCCAGGAGTGGCAAGCAGATCGCATGCTGCGGATCCATTGGTGGATTCGTGCAGCCCACGTCTCTGGCGGATTGGTGAGTAGACCGTCCAGCTCCATGGGGCTGGACCCTCGTTAACGCCACCTGTGCGCGGATATTCGTATTCATAGATGAATACGAATACCCCCATCTCTGTATATGACCCTATCTACCTACCCACGTTGTTCATTTACTGAAGTAGGATTTAGGCTTGGAGCCTAGCAAGTTCAGAAAATGTCAGCTGACTTTGCTTCACGCTCACTTCCCTTGCTTCCAAGATGTTAGAGGATGATTGTGTGTTCCGACCAATTATCTTCAATGAGCTAAATTAAGTACAGAGTCAAAACATGGAGTTAATTTGTAATAACTTTATAAAAGGTTTATTAGCAACAGACTTTAGTTTCAGTAGCAAAGGTCAAAATGTGGCATTTGAGTGGAAAAACAAAGAAGGCATTTGTCTTCTAAACTTGTTTCTAAACTGGGTAAACCACCCCCTAAAGCTGTATGGCATGGATGCAAGTGTAGATGGAGAGAGAGCCATCAGAGAGCACGTGCTCAGGCAACCTCCATCTTGGAAAAGGCCCTTCTTCAAGGAAGAAGGCACACACACAGAGAGAGAGGAGGGGCAGGAAGTGATCAATGCACCATATTGCCCCAATAGGAGGGTAGAACTGAATGATTGGCAGAATCACCCACCGCATACTGGGACACAATTGATCTGCATACTCCAAAGCAAGAGAGGAGAAGAAACACAAAAGGAGAGAGGCGGGGCTCTCTTTGAATTCAGAGGTAGGGAAAGAACTATTGGTTAGTGCTGTTAGTGACTGACAGCCACCCCACCCCAGAATGGTCCCTCCCAGCGAAATCTAATAGAGGCGGCATGCAAGGTTGCAATAACTCAAATAGATCCATCTAGTCACCAATTATCACTATAGGATAACTGTAAATGTTTAAGAAGGGATGCAAGGGTTTAAATCTGAAAAAGATTATATATTCCAATTGCTACAATAGAACGTCTTTCTCCCTGTTTACCTCTGATCTCTGTTTTCACTCCCCTACTGCTGAAATTAGCTCATTATGACTGAAATTTGCTGGTCTCTGGCTACGTGAATGTCAGGCAGTGGGCGAAAGCAGGAAGCAGCTGGACTGTTCGGTTCAGAAAGGGGTCTTCTGATATGAGGAGTTTTTATTAAAATGGAAAAATTAATAAGGGGCTTTTCATAGCAGGGTTTAGACCCTAAGGAAGCTTTGCCTCCTTAGACTGCCATCTCCAATTCCTGATTCGGGAGTTTATTTTCTTTTGTTTTCACTTTCCCCAAAATTTGATGCTGGTGTCACTGCAGGGGCCTCTGTAGACTGAGTACTGAGGGAAAGTATGGTGGCATTAGAGGGGCAAATCAGCTTTATAACGCCACCGTTGGGAAGACGTTATTCAGAAACACAAACGGGTGGTGTTCCAAGACCTGCCGAAAAGCAAAATCTTATCAGTGGTAAGCATGCAAAACCCTAGATTTTAACAGATGCCTGGAGAAAAGTTTTCAAAAGTGTTTCTTCTTCCACCCTCTCCCAAGTCCAGATTTGTTTTGCCTTTGCAAACGTGTAAATGACAGGGCCGGCCCCAGCATTAGGAAAAGTGACCTCAAGCAGTATTCAAAACTTTGGTCATTTAAGGACCGCAAATGGTTCTTAAATGACAGTTTTATTCTTTCTGAGAGATGTGGGGAGGGGCACTTGGGGGATATTTTTGCCTCGTGTACCCAAATAATTTGGCTGGTTGTAGGTGTAAGGAACCTGGAGTTGCTGGAGGACGAAACAACATTTGCTGCACCACCGCAGGGAGAAAAAAGTCTTGGGTAAAGAATGGCATTCGAAAAAGAAGAAGGGAAAAAAGGCACTGGATTCTCCTATGGCCTCAGGGTATAAGCCAAGCTGGAGGGTGGCAGCTCTATAAACATGTGTTGCATTCTGCTCTGAGCTCAGAAAAGTGACATTTCTGGACTACAACTCCCAGAATCCCCCACCCAGTAGCATGGCCAGTTAGTCAGATTGACTCTAGGGCAATGGTCTCCAACCTTGGGCCTCCAGATGTTCTTGGACTTCAACTCCCAGAAATCCTGGCCAGCAGAAGTGGCAGTGAAGGCTTCTGGGAGTTGTAGTCCAAGAACATCTGGAGGCCCAAAGTTGGGGACCACTGCTCTAGGGAGTTCTGAGCATTTTCCAAAATGGAATGCTTTCCAACCTAAGTCTCCTCTCAGCTCCACAATGAATTATAGTAACTTTCCCCTTTGGTATGCAAGCAAAGCAAGTAAATTGTGCTGAATCCAACAATCTGGACATAGGTTGAAGGTTGTGCTAGGGGAGCTTAGAACGTCCGTGTGACATGCACAGCTTTCCAGCAGATGGTTGCCAAGTTTTGAATTTCTGTAAAACTCCTTTTTGTTACACACTAGAAGTACAAAGACTCACAGAGGAGAATAGCTACTAGCTCCCCAGATAGTCTGCCCCTTTCTCATTAACTAGCATTTGAAGTCCCAATCACTCACTAAGAGACATTTCCGAGAGAAAACAAAGAAGAATTTTTTTTACTTACAGTTGCTTGAAATTACAGACTTGCGCAACTGTTTTCTTTATGACACATGTACTTTGCAATCAACTGAATGAATCAAATACTGCAGGAGGCGATGATGGTCTAACTTTACCTAAGGACAGGTAGAGAGAATCTAGATAGGAATCTAGACAGGAATCTAGACTTGGATAAATGCTTACTAATAACTTCTCCCTGATTGGGAAAAGGGGAGAAATACGTATCCATGGAACCCTTAACATCCTTAGGTAACTGTCCAAACAAAGGCATTCATTAAGACCACTTCTGACTTCTACAAAAACACCATCATATTTCATGTTCATTTTCCCTGTTCTCAAATAGGAAATTAATTGGATGCTCTCAAAGCTGGAACAGATATAATTCGTTATGTATTGTTGAGGCTGTCAATGATAAATTTATCAAGCTTGCATGGAACGTACGCTGAAATCACAATGGATGCATCTTAATTAAAGCGCTTTACGTGACAGATACACCTGTCCTTAAACGGGAAGAGGTAGAAGCAGAAACATAATGAGGCTTTCTAAAACTGGTATTTTTGTAGAACCCTGGGTATGCATAAGATGGTGGCAACATGGAAAAGCAGAAATGGGGCCACCACACAATGAGGATAATGATGTTTCCACATTCTTTTGTTGTTGTTGTTGTTATGTGCTGTCAAGTCCCCTCTGACATACGGCGAACCTATGAATGAGTTCTCTCCAAAATTAATTCATCTGGAGACTCAATGATGTTCTTTTGTTGTTGGTTTTGTCGTACCTGTCTATTGATCAAGATACAAACTGGATATGGAGGTGCAGACAACCCCAGAAACATTATTAATTATTGAAGCAGAAATGGTCCTCAGAAAACAGAATCCTCACAGATCCCTCAGAAGTTCTGTCTCATTAGAAATTGTGTTTTACATGATACAGGTGCTGAAGGAGGATCTTCTCCCCACTAGTCCCTCCTCCCTGAGAAGATATTTAGCCATGGATTTGCTTATTACAAAACCTAGAAAATGACTATACGATTGTCTGACACGCAAACCCAGCATTTCCTGTTATCTAATTCTTGCTATTACTTTGCAGTGTCTATTAGTGCGCTTTTTACTCCCACCCCCCTTTTTTTTTAACCAAGAGCTGGTTGCTTTAGTGATGAACCCTTATCCAATCCATCATAATTACCTTTCATTTCTTTCAGCTTATAAACCACACAATAGGTTAACTCTTTGACAGGCTAAATAAAATATACTGGGCAGGGGGAGCAGTACAGTCATACACATTTATCAGACCCAACATTTAAAACATGATTAAACAAGAATTTAAACCAGTATTTCTTTAAATGCTGGACTATTAATTAGTATAACCAATATAACCGTTCCATTTATTGAAAATAAGCAGCGTGAGCTATGCATTTGCATTGGAATTATGATAGGGACAAAGGGTTAAAGCTGTCCTCTCTCTACACCATGGCCCCAATTCAGCATCATACCTCCTCCACACCCAGCATGGCTGGGAGAAAACTTGGCATGGGTAACTGTAGTGGTTCTTAACCTTGGGTAACCCAGGTGTTCTTGGACTGCAAGTCCCAGAAGCCCCAACCAGCATAGCTGGTAGTGAAGGCTTCTGGGAATTGCAGTCCAAGAACACCTGAATTACCCAAGGTTAAGAACCACTGGGTAAGTGCATAAGGCAAGCAATGTAAACAGTATCTTCTCTGGTGTAGCCCAAGTCAGACAAATATATCTGCTCTCAGCTGAAACTGACCTCCAAAAGATTGACCCTCACCACCACCCCCAGAACTTCAGAGATAACTTAGAATGATACAATCATAGAGTTATAAAGCTGGAAGAAACCTTAGTGTAATCCCTGGGTGATTCAACAAATCCACACCCAAAGCATGCTGGACAAATGGCCATCTAGCCTTTGCTCAACCAGCGTCAACGAAGGGGAGTTCACCACTTTGTAAGGCAGACCGTTCCATGGTCTTACCAAAAGTTCTTCATAATGTTCGTCAGCATTTCCTTTCTTGTAATTTGAACCCACAGGTTTGGGCTTTTCTCTCTAGAGTAGCAAAAAACGAGCTTCCTTCACTCTCTATGCGACTCTCCTTCCAATTTTGGAAGGCGTCTTTCATATCTCCCCTTAACAGTCTCTTCTCTAGGCTAAATATACACAGCTCTCTCAGCTGTTCCTCATAGCACTTGGTTTCCAGAACTTTCCCCACAAATGTCACGCTCTTTCACGGATCGGGACTCAAGTCATGGGACTCGCTGTCCGGTTGAACTTAAGTCGCACCAGCAGTTCGACTGACTTTTCCTCCCAATGACTTGAACTCAACTCTTAACTTGGAACCCCTTCACCCCTCCCAAGGGAGTTGGGATTAGAACTTGATGCCAAAGATTTGGTCTCAGATTTGGGACTTGGACCCAAAGATTAGCCAATCTCCCTGCCCTCTTCTGGACATGTTCCAGCGTGACTATATCCTTCTTAAACTGGTTATAACCCTCCAGATGAAGTCTGACTAAATTGGAGTGAAGCAATACTATTACTTGCTTTGATCTGGACATTTCCATGATGTAACTTAGAACTGCAATTAAAACTTTTTGTGCTACATCACCGCATTGACTGACAGTTGTCTATTAAGAATGTTAACTCTTGTGGTCTACTAAGAACGGTAATAAGAATCTTGGTGTGGTCTACTCATAAGAATGTCTGCTTTCTAAATTTTGTGGGGAGTGTCTTCTATTCTCTACTAACTCTTGGTGCTTCACTTCACAAGTTGGAAGAGAATAATGATTTTTCTTAGAATTTGGTTTATACATGTATATACAGTAGAATAGGGTATATACTTGAGTATAAGCGGACCTGAATATAAGCTGAGGCACCCAATTTTACCACAAAGAACTGGGAAAACTTATTGACTCTAGTATAAGCCGAGGGTGGAAAATGCAGCAGCTACTGGTAAATTTCAAAAATAAAAATAGATACCAATAAAATTACATTAATTGATGCATCAGTAGGTTTAATGTTTTTGAAGATACTGCCCTTCTGAGCTGCAAGACACATTTCACTGCCTGCAGAGGGAGGACTCATGCCGGATACTGTGCTTATCTACTGCTCTACTTCTCCATAACAAGATGGAGGGAGGCGGAGGATGGAGGATGAAGGTGGGAGGAGGAAGGTGGGTACATAGAATATGCAGTAGGAGGAGGATGGGAGTGTCTTGGAAGCGGAAATGCAGTGTACATAACCCGGGTCATAAGACTACCCACAGAGGCTGCAGGGGCCCATAGATGAACGGGTCTTAATTTTACACTGACTCGAGTATAAGCTGAGGGGGTGCTTTTTCAGCAAAAAAAATGCTGAAAAACTAGGCTTATACTCGAGTATATACAGTATGTGTTTTTTAAAGGAAAACCTAGCTACTATCCATCCATGAACCTCAGCTCCCATTGAAACCACCCATGTTAAGCTGTGACATTATCAAATAGTAGCTAGAGTTTATCACTAAATGAGAAAGCCCAGTGTTACCATTGGTCAGAAACAGAGGAAACATTTTGAGGATGTGAAAGGCTAATTTGTTTGGGGAAGATAAAAGTTTTGCACTCAAAGAAACGGGGGACTTGTTGGTCCACAGAACTGAAAACAAGTGATAATCCAGAAAGTGGTGAGGTTGGGAATTTGCGAGAACTCAAAAGCAAAATTTTAATGTTTGCTAAGCCCTACCCCAACAACATTGCTGCAATTTTGCACAGAACTACCGAGATGACAAACAAGAGAAAGTTCTGTACTTTTACACAGCCCGTCTCTCCAAACCTGGACATCTCGCTGAGATGGCCTTTTCGACTATCATCATTACAAAGTTTTGTTGTTATTTTAATTATGTGGGCAAGGGGGTTTATTCTGTTTATTCTGAATTTCTGCTTATGTGGGCTAGGGGGTTTATTCTGTTTATTCTGAATTTCTACTTAAATTCCTCTAGCTGTGCAGCAGAAATGAAGGGAATAGCAGAGCAGAATAGCTTCAAGCTCCTGGGAGTCGACTCCTCCTTTTTCTCATTAAGCTGACACTTACGTCTCAGTAACTCACTCAGAGACATTAATGGGAGAAAGAATAAAGGTTCCATTATAGTGGTGCCTTGCTTGACGACGATAATCCGTTCCGTTCAAATAGCTGTTAAGCGTAATCATCGTCAAGCGAAATTAAAAAACCCATTGAAACACATTGAAAACCGTTCAATGCGTTCCAATGGGCGAAATACCTCATCGTGCAGCGAAGATCCTCCATAGGGCGGCCATTTTCCGGTGCTATTAAGCGAGGAATCCATCCTAAAAACAGTGAGGAGCCATTTTGCACAGCGGGCGGCCATTTTGCGACCCGCTGATCACAAAAAACATTGTAAAGCGGATTTGTCGTTTAACGAGGTAATCGTTAAGCAAGGCACCACTGTACTTACAGTTGGAGAGATCAAACAGCAAACTGACAAAACATGACTGATTTTTCACCCACAGGCCTCAATAGAGTCCCTGCTTCTAAAAGACAACAGAGGGGGGAAAAAACACAAAAGGAGAGAGGCAGGGCTCTCTGAAATCAGAGACAGGAGAGAACAATTGGTTAATGCCGGATAGATTGACAGTCACCCCAGCCCAGAAAAAAAAAATCCCTCCTGGCCACACCTACTAGAGGCAGCATGAAACGCTGCAACAAACCCACTTTTGCAACTTCATGGGCTGCTTGAGTCCCCCACATTTTCACAGCAAGAAGGTGCAATCCATCGATGCTAAAATCTAAGTTCTTGCCCCAGAGAGGATCTCTAAGATGACATGCACAGGCCTTTCTCTCCCCCCCCGTTCTGACACAGTCAGTAGGAAGTCCCGTGATCTCCATTTATCCCAAACCTGCGGCTCCTTTTGTAAGAATGGAGGTTTTCCACCCACCCCAGACCCCGATGGCCAACAAAGTTTTATAAACCTTGGATTACTTTGAAACTTCTCTGCCCTATCAAAGATGATCCCTCCTGTGAAATATTCTGTTCTCCACCTTCCCCTTGCCCCATGGTGAGATATGAACTCATAACTATCAACTCTCTACCTTAAAATAAGACATCACCCGTCTTTCTCTTTAGTGGTTTCAGTGTAAAGCTGACCACGGAAAGAGCCTGAGGAGAAACACACACACACACACACACACACACACACACACACACACACAGACAGAGAGAGAGAGAGAGAGAGAGAGAGAGAGAGAGAGAGAGAGAATTCTCCCCACTTCTCATTTGTCAACTATGACACTAATGCTCTTAGAAGTGTGGCCTGTTTGTCAATTGCACAAAGACCCCTCTAGAAGCCGAACGAGCAATAAATGTGTGGGTTTTGAGGAGTGATGTTTTCTTGGGAGAGTTAATGGTGGGTGGGTGAGCGAGGCAGGCGGGCACTCATCTTGTCTACAGCCCAAAGGCCACAGAAGAGTTCCACAGGTACTGCTTCTCTCCTGACATGATGACAGATGAAATAGTCATAACTGTGATGATAATAATTCCATTTCTCTCTCTCTCTCTCTCTCTCTCTCTCTCTCTCTCTCTGTGTGTGTGTGTGTGTGTGTGTGTCCCTTTCTCTTTTAATAAAGCACCATGAAAGCAACACACCGTATATAAAAATGCATATATCAGGCATAAAGAAAAGGAAAAAAATTGAAGAAGACAAAAACATTGAGGCACCCTAAAGACCAACTGCTATATGTTAATATGTGAGCTTTCATGGACAAGTCCACTTCTTCAGTCATAAGAGTGGGACTGAAGAAGTGGACTTGTCTATGAAAGCTCCTGTTAAAATATAACGGTTAGTCTTAAGGTGATTACAATGCTTTTGTCTTCTTCATTTTCCTGTTTGAAAAGGAAGCTTTTGAGCCACCCCCAAGGGAGGGCTTCCTTTTTTAAAAACAGGAGCATAGCCCTGTCCAAGACCTGGCCTCTGCCCGCTGAGCCTTCTCTACAGACCAGACAATTTAGGTGTCTTTAAGGTTCCTGGGATCCTGGAGGTGGGATTCCTAACAAAGGAGAAGGATGGGATTTGTGGTGCAAAAAAAATTAATCCAAAATTCAGAGCACTCTGAAGGGTCACAGTTCAGCCAGCAGATCCGAGACTACTGGATACAATACTGATCATATCGAACAGGAGAATCCGGGAGATGATGGTTCAAAAAACAAAACAAAACCAAAAACACTAGCTTTCCCAAGTTTTGGGGCTCACTTGACAGAGCTTGCCCTGTTTGATACATCATCTTATAATAGCTTTCAAAGCAGAACCGCTGCATTTGTTTCGACCAATATTTAGTCAGTTTTCCTTCATCCCAGACATGCAGGTGGAGGTTCACCTTCTCCAATAAACCCTTCCAGAAAGCAAATCCTGGTTATCAAGCCTATATTTCCTAAAACTCAGAAGTGGATCACAGCCCTTCCGAGGTATGTGTGTTGACCCTGGAAGACCATGACCTCCTGCAATATTTTCTTATAAAAATAAACCTTATTCCCCCATCCGCATGCTTCTTGTGGCCAACAACAACAACAACAACAACAACAACAACAACAACAACAATAATAATAATAGCATAGCATAGGCATCCTTCAGTCTCGAGACACTATGGTAACATGCTCTGAATCGAGGAGTGTCCTCTCCAGAGCATGAAGCCCGGGTAAGGTAGTAGTAGTAGTAGTAGTAGTAGTAGTAGTAGTAGTAGTAGTAGTAGTAGTAGTAGTAGTAGTAGTAGTAGTAGTAATAGTAGTATTCTGGGGTGTGGAGGAGCAAGGCAGTCTTTAAAACAAGGTAAAAAGGCCTTCTGCAACCCCTAGAGAACACAGTGAGAATTTCAGAGCCCCCAAAACAGTTTTTAACCATTAAAAAATTGCAGGGTTTGGGGGGTGCCTCGGGGCCTGACATTGCCCATCCCGGTTGTATAAGGCTATCCCCTTCCTACACAAGTACATTTACTGAAAAAATAAATTCCACAGAGCACCCTGGGACTTGTTTCTGAATAACCATGCATGGGCACACTTTTACCCTGTAAATTTTGTGACATTAAATGGATTGCTTCTCTGCTGTTCAAATTTCCTGCTGTTTTCCTGCTGTTTTGTTGTTGGTTGGTCTTTTAACAACCAGGATAGCTCACTGAGTTAAGTATCTGGACATAGAGCCAGAGGCTGAGAGTTTTATTCCTCAATGTGGGCTCGTTCAAACGGACATTTGTCCTACTGCTTAGTGTGTTGCAAGGGCTGATTGGTTCACTCCTTCTGGCAACCACACGTCGGAGTGGACTGACTTGCTCCAAATGACACCTTTTTGAGTCCCTGTCAAGGACTTCTCCTCTTTTTTGGTGTAGGTTGGTGTGCTCTAATAGGGACGTGGTGCCGCTGCGGGTTTAACTGCAGAAGCCTCTAGGCTGCAAGGTCAGAAGACCAGCAGTCGTAAGATCGAATCCCGTTGCTTGTCCCAGCACCTGCCAACCTAGCGGTTTGAAAGCATGTAAAAATGCAAGTAGATAAATAGGTACCACTTCGGTGAGAAGGTCACGGCATTCCATGTCTAGTCGCGCTGGCCACATGACCACGGAAACTGTCTATGGACAAACACTGGCTCTACGGCTTGGAAACGGGGATGAGCACCGTGCCCTAGAGTCGGACACAACTGGACTGACTGTCAAGGGGAACCTTTACCTGGTGTGCTCTAATTTAGTGTACAAATGCGATCACTGGGAATAGACTAAAATCAAGTGTTGCAGCTGTGAAAGCTGCCAAGGCTCCATCTGGTTTGAATTTCTGGTATTGAGAAGTAAATAAACAATCCACTTCAGGATATCAGCAAATTGAACACTTGCCCTATTCCTCTGCAGAGGGGCAAAGGAAGTGAATTTTTGAAAACTCTGCTAGATTATCACTGATGCGCTGAATCACTTAGATTTAAAAAATTGTTGCCTTTGTGTGAAGTGCTGATCAAAACTGTGGCTGCAGGCAGTTTCATGTTTGGCAGCACACTCAGGTCCCAAATAAATAAATAATCTAAGTGATTCAGCACGTCAGCAAAAATAATAATTTCAGTCCCGCTGCACGGGAAGTGTTCAATTAACAGTGGAAGGAGCTGGAGGGTTGCTTGAGGTCGATAAGCCACTTAGATGCAAGGATCGCATCAAATGGCTTTTCACTCCTCCCCCCCAAACCAAAAGCGACTGTACCACCCCACACCAAAAGAACCAATGTAGACGTGCCCTGTGCTTCCTGGGAGAACAGCCAGCCTGTGTAGCCTTGGGCAAGCTGTACAGTGCCAAAGTAAACCACTTCTGACTACAGTACTCTTTACCTAGAAAACTCTGGTAAGGATCAACATAAGTCAGAATTGATCGTATGCTATTGTTGTTGTTGCATTTGTGTTTCATTTTATAAGCCACTGAGAAAACATGTTATAATGGAACAGCATATAAATGGCATTAAACAGACGTTCGTTGGGAACAAAGGTAACTTCGACCCTTCAGGTTTCACTGAAGTCCTTTCCCGCTCCTTACGGGGAGCCTGAATGTGATGTGTTCATGTCTCCAAATCACATACAATTAGAGGGGACTTTTTCCTCCATGAAATCGGCCATCGTGGTCAATGATTCTGGATCTTGTAACTTAAGAGGGTGGGGGAGATTTCCAAGGAGTGAGGGCTGTGCTGGATAAAGAATTTGAGCGCCGTAGGCCCAAAATGAACTTCCTAAAGATCCGGCTGCAAAGCAAGGCACTGTTCCCCTACTATAGCTTTCATAGTTGACGACAACAGATGAATTTATCAAGTATTAATCTGCCTGAATATCACACATGGATGCTGTGTTGTGTTGACTACATATGCTGTTATATTGTTAAAACCTTGCTCTTTTCTTAAGCCCTTTATGGCCTTACCCCCAAAATAATGTCACTGACTGATTTGGGCTCTGTGTGTGTGTGTGTGTGTGTGCGTGCACGCGTGAGCGTGCGTGCGTGCATGTGTGTGTGTGTGTGTGTGTGTGTGTGTGTGTGTGTGTATTCAATACTTATACCTATTTTATATCCTCTATTCTTTCTTAGTCATTTGATCTTTAGATATTATACTTCTTGCTTGCTGTTTGTTTTTTCTTTTGGAGTCGTTGTGTATTTTGCATTAGTGTGATTTGTTTGTTGGGTGGGATTAGCCAACCAACCAACAAATACATTTTATTACCCTGCGAATCATCTCCCATCCATCACCTTAACTGGATGATAGTTTCTGAAGTCCAGTATTCTAAGAAGAGGAGAAGGAAATGCATTCTTATTCATTCAACTTCCACGGAAATTATATTTTAATTATACAGTGGTGCCCCGCATAGCGAGGTTAATCTGTTCCGGATTAACCCTCGCTATGCGAAATCGTCGCTAAATGGGGTAAGGGAAATGTATTGGAACGCATTAAACTTCGTTTAATGCGTTCCAATACCTTTGTTACTTACCCGTTCAGCGAGGATTCCAGGTGCCGGCAGCCATTTTCGCGCCTTCGCTAAGCGAGGACAGGGCGCAAAAACGGCTGCCGGCAGCCATTTCCGGGCTTCCGGTGGCCATTTTGGAACCGCCGATCAGCTGTTCGGCGGCTCCAAAATGGCTGCCGCAATACCCGATCTTCGCAATGCGGGTTTTCCCCATTGCGACGATCGGAGGAGTTTCCGTATAGCGATCCCAAAAAAGGGATCGCTATACGGAAACATCGCTATACGGTGCACTCGTTAAGCGAGGCACCACTGTATTTCGAGAGGGTCAGAAGCCACTTTAGTCCTGTCTCCTACATCTGACCCACAGCAATTAAAGAAGAGTGAAATGAAATCTTAGCTTTCTCATCCAAATCTATCATAATGTATAGATAGAACTGGATAAAATAATCCATATTCTTTCTAGTCCTTTTCTCCTCTGTCTGTCTGTCTGTCTGTCTGTCTGTCTTTCCTGCCTTGGTGAGTCAATACAGGGGCAGAGAAAGTTATTTCAAGTTTCTCCGCATCTGCAGAAGTTTACAGGATGGAAGGGAGCAAATCGCATCGTTGGTGGGGTGGGAGAGAGGGAGGCTGGCACTGTCTCTGGAATGCATCATTCCCCTTCTCCCCAGTTTTATCCCCTCTCCGTCGGACACGGCAGGCATGCTGAACAGGAGTGGCGGGCAAATCGATCTGCAGGCAATCAGTGACACGCCGGCCGGCCACAGCCAAACTCCATGCCATCGATCGGCTTCCAAATCAATTTGCACGCTGCATTCTCTGCTCAGGTTACCTGCCATTTCAGGGACAGGGTGGAACGGTGAAGCGAGAAGGAAATTGCGCCCAAGTATGTTGGGACCTCTATTTCTAACCTCAGAGGTCACCCAACGGTGACCTTCCCCTGTTTTGTATTTCTGTACCTGCGCTCGGATGGAAAATAGGGAGCCCATCTGATTCGGAAAGTGGCCAGGCAATTTCTGCTGAAAAACAAGCAAAGAAATGCCAAAACGGTTTATGTTGCTTTGCGCCCAAAGTGGCGTAATTCAGGAAATGTGTGATATTTTCTTTCTGTGTACCTGTTCCGATGCAAGGCTCCTGTCTTCCAAACCCCATGTTGTTATTTCTTATTCTTCCTTGGGGCTTGCACCCATATTGCTCAGGGCTGTGCTTGTTGATTCTCCCATCAGCTCTGTAGGAAAACCAGGAGGAAAGATAATGAGTTAGGCCAGGGCTGAAGGTGGAAGACAAGCTCTAAACATGCTGCAGTCTTCCAGATGGGGATCATTGCGTAGCTTTGAGCAATTCATTCATGGATCTCTAAGAGTCAAACTGGATTCCACATTTGTCACGTCTTTTGCAGAGGTGCTCCTGAAGTGCAAAACTGACATCTGTTTGTCACAGGGCATTATTTCTTTCGCTCCTGTATTTTATTTATATATTTGCTGCAGTTCTTCCAGTAGGGGAGCCAAGGTAGCTCACAACAATTAAAACTGAACAATAAGTTAAAATGCCATACAAAATTATATATTAAAAACAATTAGTTAGGCATCCTTCTGTCTCAAGAGACTATGGTAACGTGCTCTGTATGGAGGACTTGGAATAGCATCTAATGTGGCTGAGAAGGCCAATTCGAGGGTGACCATCCCTTCCACACTGAACACAAATACAATCTGTCCCCTGTCCAGCTCCCTGGTTTTGCTGCTTTCGGGACTTTCTCTTTGCCTCGGTCTGCTGTACAAGTGTCTCTTCAAATTGGGAGAGGCCATGCTGCACCGCCTGCCTCCAGGCTGAAGGCTCAGATGTCAGGGTTTCACATCTGTTGAGGTCTATTCCTAAGGCCTTCAGATCTCGCTTGCAGTTATCCTTGTATCGCAGCTGTGGTCTCCCTCGGGGGCGGCTTCCCTGCACTAATTCTCCATACAGGAGATCTTTTGGAATCTGACCCTCAGCCATTCTCAGGACGTGCCCAAGCCAACTTAGACTCGCTGTTTCAGTAATGTATACGTGCTGAAAATTCCAGCTCGTTCTAGGACTACTCTATTTGGAACTTTGTCCTGCCAGGTGATACCAAAAATGCATCGGAGGCAACACATATGGAAGGTGTTCAGCTTCCTCTCCTGCTGTGCACGAAGGGTCCAGGACTCCCTGCAGGACAGGAGTGTGCTCAGGACACAGGCTCTATAGACCTGGATCTTAGTATATGCCGTCAGCTTCTTATTAAGCCATATCTGTTTGTGAGCCTAGAGAACATGGTAGCTGCTTTGCCAATGCGTTTGTCCAGCTCGACATCTAGGGACAGATTGTCAGAGATTGTTGAGCCCAGGTTACAGATTGATCAAGATGAAAAATACACATTTTAAATATTTTTAAAATATGTACTGCTGAGGCTTGTGCAGGGTTGAGTTGAGTCCTGGAGCATATCCAAGCAAACCTGACTTTTTCAGGGGGATTGTAACTCCATCCAGTTCAGGCCCAAATCCTTTCTCCTGATTAGACTGACAAGGATCACTTCTGCCTTGTCTGAGTCAAGTCTCAGTTTGTTAGCCCCTCATCCAATCCATTACTGAGAACAAGCAGGGGGCTTGGCACAGAACTATATATATAAGGCATCCTTCAGTCTCGAAAGACTATGGTATCGTGCTCTGTATGGAGGACTTGGAACAGCGTCTAGTGTGGCTGAGAAGGCCAATTTGAGAGTGACAGTCCCTTCCACACTGAAGACAAATCCAATCTGTCCCCTGCCTGGCTCCCTGGTTTTGCTGCTTTTGTGACTTCCTCTTTGCCTTGGCCTGCTGGACAAGGGTCTCTTCAAATTGGGAGAGGCCGTGATGTACCGCCTGCCTCCAGGATGGACGCTCAGATGTCAGGGTTTCCCATCAGAATAGCTTCCTTGCAATCGGATAGGAAGGAGAGCTAGAGCAGAGCGTCATCAGCCTATTGATGGAGATCCGTCAAACAGGATTTCCCTGGCACCACCTTCTGAGTTTGCCCATCCAGGAAGTACTGGAACCACTTGAAGACATTAGCTCCAAGACCCATCTGAGAAAGACTTCCCAAAAAGCCACTTAGAGGTCCAGCAGAACCAACAGGCACACAGATCCCCTATCCAGTTCCTGGCATACATCATCCACCAAGGCAACCCAATCGTCTTGTGTTCCATAATCACGCCTGAAACCAGACTGAAATGGATCTAGATGGTTTGTCTCTACCAGAAACCTCTGGAGCTGAGAGGTCCTCAGACACTCCAAAATGGAGTATTTGAGACTGGCTGATCATTATCCAGTACAGTAGGAGTCAAGGGGAGGTTTTTAAACAACGGTCAGTCTAATGGTTACTCCTTTATTGCAGAAAATTTCTGCCACCGAGGGAGTTTTCCTCGCCTTCCACAGTTTGAACATTTTTAGCTTGCTTCGTTTTGTGATCGGTTCTTCAGAAGTCAAGTAGGGGCTCTGTTTGCAAGCCCGATTTCCTGGAAGCAAAAGGCTGCCACAATCATGTATCTACGACATCAGCATGACTTAAGTTGTAATGAAGCTTTATTTGTCATGCCTATTTTGACCCAGAGAGGGGGATTAAAGAATTCGAGTGAATGCATGGGTACATGAACAACATGGTTTGGGGTTTTAAATCAATATTATATAACACGCAATATCCCTCTTTCACAATTACCACACAGTCACTTGTGGTCGTCTTTGCTTCTTCCATTTCTGCACATACAGAAATGGAAGTAAAATGGAAATAAATGGGCTTTATTCCCCCCCCCCCCCCACACACACACACACATCATCTGCTGATCTCCCGGATGCAGAGTTTAGAACTATGGACTACAATTCCCAGAATCCTTCAGCCAATGGTCATGTGGTGTATAAGAGTTGGGGGACACAGGGAGGTAGCCCCTCTCCAAGCACTGCTTAGTTCTCTTTCAAGTATCAGACCTGTTCTTGTGTTCTTGCCGGTTCCTCACAGCCCACCTGTCCACAGATGTTTGCATCAGTTCCTCACCTTATCTCTCCACTCAGAAAAGACTTCTAAAAGGGAGAGGCAGGAGACCCAGCCTTCCCTGGTCACGATGTAGAGTTATTTCTAAAGAATTTGGGTGGGTGGGTAGGGAAGGAAATGGCAGATAGCAGCTGCCACAAGCTGTCCCACAACAGCGGGCCACCAGAAATGTCTCATTGTCCTTCTGCCATGATGACGATACTGGGAAGATGTTTTTGGAGAACGTGGTTTCACTATTTCACTATTATTTCTGAACCGGAACTAGGAATGCCTTAAAGGAAGTAAGGAATTTCTTGGACCAAAAGGGTGGCCCATGCCATTCATGGCAATCCGTGAGGAAAATAGTATGGTGAATGAATAAAAGATCGAAGAAAAATTATAAAATACAAGCTGTCTGGATAGCTCAGTGGGTTGAGGCATCTTGCTGTGGAGTCAGAGTTTGGGAGTTTGATTCCCCACATGACAGGGGATGGACTTGATGATCTGTAAGGCTCCTTTCCAGCTCTGAAGTTCTAAGATGATGGTGGTGGTGATAATGATGATGATTAAATGCAGGAATCAAGAATACTTTAGCCACGCAGTGAGAAGTACAAAGTGTGAGTGGTATATTGATCATCCAGGACAAAGTAAATAGAAAAAAGAAGTTGAGAAAGGAAAGAATTTCTCAGATGCAAATTCAGGAACCACCCATCGTTGTTTTGAGTTGCCACGTCCACCCTCGGAATAGCACAGGCCTGTCTTGTAACCTCCTGTGATAAATCCATATGGAAATACAGCAATAACCGTGCAATTAAAAAAAAAGAGTATTCCTAGTATTTCTTTTAATTCTAAAGCCTCCATACATTGATAGATCTTGGCTCCCTTGCACTGGGATACAGCCTCCTGGGTTTTATCACCGTCAACGGTGATTTGGGGCTTCTGTGTCCCCCCCCCTAATTTTAATGGCACCTGCAGTGCTGAGGGTCGATCTCAAGATGGCGCCAACGGCCTGCTGAAATTCAAGCTGAGAGGCCGCAGCCCTGGCCATTACACAAAGGGCTCTCCCAGCTGGAGCTGCTGGTTTGCCCTGGGTGAAATCTGGGGCCCACTGGGATGGCGTCAGCCATCCTGGTTTGACTCCCTGTGCAGTCAAGACAAGGGGTGAAAGTGGTGGTGGTGGGGACAGGACAGGAAAGTGCCTTTCCAAAACTCGATGAAGACAGGAGAAGCAATGCCGAAGAAGGAGCAAAGTTCAGCGCAAATTCCTTTAAACCCTGTTTAATTAACTGAAGCCAATCTATAAACAGTATTTATTTGCCATCTTCAAAGGAAGTGACCCAAATCTCTCTCTCTCTCTCTCTCTCTCTCTCTTTTCTTTGGCTCAAAAAAATCTTCTTTTTATTGAACAAGGAAAACAATCATTACAGTGTTTGTAGGGTTAACAAACCAAGAAGCAAGGGAAACCCAACCAAGTTTACTTGGGATCGATTTTCGAAGCTGTCTGGCAAGGGTGGCTAGGCTGGCCCTCTCCCTGCGAAAAAAAACAAACCCTTTTATTCAGGTGAGCGGTGGGTGACTGACACGTTTCCAAGGGAGATCCTTTCTGTGGGTGAGTCTGGATGGATCCTGGGCTTTCAAGTCGCCCTTTCGTCCAAATGGGTTTAAACATTATACCGTAAGTGATTTACTGTTAGAAGCATTTGCATTTTGAATCGGCCTTTCTAAACTTGATGGGAGCCATCTCACGTCCCAGTTATTTCACATAACATTTCTCTTCCAGCCTCAAAGGGCATTTTGTTTCGTCCACTCTCACATGCAGCTGAAGCGTTTCCAGTGGTTGCTTCAGCGAATAGCTCGGGGGTTTAGATGTTCGGTTTGTGGAACCTGAGGTTGGAGAGTTCGATTTCCCCCATCTTGCTCCTTGACAAGACCTTATCTCAAAGATCCATAGGTCTTCCCTTCCAGCGCGGCACTTTTAAGATTATTCTTATCTAAGGTTATCATAATTCTTGCTGCGGGAGCCCTTCTCAAAGTCTGAGAAAGTGGTTTGTGGGATGACAACTCCCATGTTCCCCGAACCATCACTTATTGTGCTCGTTGGGGATTCTGGGGGATTGTAATCCAGGAAGTCACTTTCCCAGCTGTTTGCCATGCCCCCGTTGACTTTAAAAGCGAAGAAGGTAATGGCTTTGGATGATAGTGTCACCTCCAAACCAGATGCTCTCCAAATACAACCCCCGTTATCTTATCATTTCTCTGAGTGGTCACATCCTTAGAGATTATTAGAGTTCTCTCACACTTCCCCTGAGCCGTTGAACAGACCTTTCCTCATAACAGCCCTGTGAGGTAGGTCAAGCTGAGGGAGAAGGAGAGAATACACACTTGGTCCAAAATCAGTAAGTATGCAGAGTTGCTCCTTTCCAGGCTAAATACAAGATTTTTAATGAGGGGTAGAACATCCCGTGACTAGGAGAGGCTTATCAACATTTTTTATTCCAAAATGTCTGCTAGTAGCCAAAGGAGAGCCATGGTGTGTAAATACTCCTCTAGCTAGCTAGATAGATAGCTAGATAGATACCTAGCTAGCTAGCTAGCTAGCTAGCCAGACAGACAAACAGACAGATTGATTGATTGATTGATTGATTGATTGATTGATTGATTGATTGATTGATTGATTGATTGATTGATTGATTGATTGATTGATTGATAAGATGAGAGAGATAGATGATAGATAGATAGAGCAATCGATAGAGTGATGGGTGGATGGATGGATGGATGGATGGACGGATGGATGGATGGATGGATGGATGGATGGATGGATGGATGGATGGATGGATGGATGGATGGATGGATGCCCTGTGCCTTCTAATTCTGAAGCAAACTAGTTACCTTCCTTGCTAAATACTTCTCATAGGAGGATAGCTATGTTAGGGTGATTTAAGGCACCTTCTTTATGGTTCACAACTGTCCTTTTGCTCTGTTCATCCACACATCTAAGATATTTTGCTCCAGGGTGCCTCTGTCCACAACGAGGATGAAAAGAACAATTTCTCTTAGGATTGACCCCATTTGCTCATCCCCCCTCTGTCAGTTTCTCCTTCCTTTTCTCTGCTCCTTCTCACTCCCTCTCCCAACATGTCTATCACCCCTCTCTGCCTAACCCCCTTTCCTGGGGCAGGTGTTTCGAAACTTCCTGTGACAGAACTCTACTTGTGACAAGTACTTTTTTAAAAAATCTGCATTGAATTTAGTGCTAAAGAGTGACACATTTTGTAGTATTCCGGTTAGTGCTAACTAAACGTACTAGTGGTGGAGACCATGTTGGGCAGTTTGCATCAGCACTATCCGTTCTGTTTTCAGGCCCAACCTGTTCTCACACCCTTCGTTTACACAAAAAAGTTAGAATATGGTTTTCGCAGCTTTTAGAAATTGAGAGATCTAATACGTGATTCTCTGTGGTAACAGAAACAACACTAGATCAGCCAGGATAAACATTTCAGTACTAAAGCCGTTTTATTCTTTGCTGCCTAGCCCTAAATGCATTGCATTTTTTTAAAAAAATTCAAATTTGCAAAATGTGTCTTGCCATTCATACATCAAGTGGGAAGAGGTGAGAGAAGCTACCACACTAGAGGTAGAATTCACATTCATCAGAGGTCTGCTATATCAGACCCCTACATGCAAAGCGGTGGGACGTGGTGGCGCTGCGGGTTAAACCGCAGAAGCCTCTGTGCTGCAAGGTCGGAAGACCAGCCGTCATAAGATCGAATCCACACGACGGAGTGAGTGCCTGTCACTTTGTCCCAGCTCCTCGCCAACCTAGCAGTTCGAAAGCATGTAAAAACGGGAGTAGATAAATATGTACCACCATGGTGGGAAGGTAACTGCGTTCCATATCTAGTTGCGCTGGCCACGTGACCATGGAAACTGTCTTTGGACAAACGCTGGCTCTACGGCTTGGAAACGGGGATGAGCAACGTGCCCTAGAGTCGGACACGACTGGACTAAATGTCAAGGGGAACCTTTATCTTACATGCAAAGCAGGTGTGTTGTGTGTTGTGTACTACTAAAGCCTGTTGTGTACTACTAGAAAAATGAATCTCCTTTCTCCCCAAAAATCTAGCCTGAATTAAAAGAACCGGAAAGTAACAGAAAAGGGTTGGTTGTAATTGTCATAAGTAAATATCATCTGGATCCTGGAGAATATTAACGATAGGATGCATGAAAAAAGCCAAATGAATGCCAGTTGGGACACCTTCTCAGTTCCCTGCAGTGAGCAGGACAATCCGTTTTACAGCATGTTGAAGATGTGCAAATTTATGAAGTTTGTTGTAGTCAACAAAAGCTTTTGCCCAATAAATCTTGTTCTCAATGACCGCAAGATCTTATTTGTTTTTCCCTGCTTTAGTATACTGTATCAGGGTGGGGAAAAAGGGGTGTATATCCACCGGCTTGCTTTAGATTTCTAGGAAGTATACATAGCATACATTTGGTGGGAGCCTTTTACCACAGCAAGGCTGTTGGTGATGACAGTGATGATGATGACAGTGTTCTAATGGGTTAGGTTAATGAGATTAGGAAACAGGGACTCTTAGAAATACATTTTAAAAGGAAAATATTATTCTCCTGTGGCTAATTTCAATGGATTTTTATTGTTCTTGCTATTGTTCCTTTACGCCTTCTCTTTCCTCCTGTAGTAACTTCTGCTGTGTTATTGCCTTTGTTGTGACTTTTCAAAAGTGGTCCCTTCTTCTTTTTACTAACTCACCCATCCTTGGTTGGGTTTTGTTCAGCTCTCCTGAGTGATGGCTACTACGTAATTCATCACCATAACAGCCATTGAGTGTAAAGTTAACAATTTACTTGCTACAGCTATAGGGGGTCTGCCGTTGATATTGATAAGTGTGACTTAGTTACAATCAGACAAGAGAGCAAGGAATCAAAGAGTGGTTCCATTTGGGTTCTTCAAAGATTCAATAGGTTCCGCAGTGTTTTTTTTCCAGCCTTTTTGGACCTGAAAGATCTCTTTCCATAGAATCATCATTGAATCATAGAATAATGAAGTTGGAAGGGACTTATAAGGCCATCAAGCCAACCCCCCATTCGGTACGGGAATCCAAGTCAAAGGATATCTGCCAGATGACTGTCTACATTTCTCTTGAATTCCTCCAGTGTCACAGCACTCACTGCTTCTCGATGTCATACTGCTCTAACAGTTAGGAAGTTTTTCCTGATAGTCAACCGAAATCTGACTTCCTGTAACCTCAGCCCATTGTTGTGTATCGATCAAGAAAAGACCCTGGCCCTCCTCTGTATGACAGCCTTTCAAGTCTTTGAAAAGTGCTATCATATTTCCCCTCAGTCTTCTTTACTCAAGAATTGAGTTCTTTCAGTCTTTCCTCATAGGGTTTGTTTTCAACCCCCCTGATCATCCTTGTCACCCTCCTCTGAAGTTGTTGCTGTTTGCTAGCATCCTTCTTACAGTGATATCCAGAACTGGACACAGAACTCAAGATGAGGCCTAACCACTGCCGAATAGAGGGGAACTAGTACCTCACGGAATTTGGAAACAATACTTCTGTTAATGCATCCTAGAATAGCATTTGCCTTTTTCGAATGGCTCATATGACCATGACCAATTTCAATGCATGTGGCAGAGAGTTCTGGGGTCTGTCAGGGAGAAGATATAGTTTGTTGGCAGCAAGCTTCAGGTTTGCATCTTTTCTTCCAGATTCAATGGCCCAAATAGGACTGTAGAATTTCCATGACTGGCCCACAGCTCTAGTAGCAGCAGGTCTGGCTGGGCTGGGCAGGAAGGGACTCAAAAACCACCCCTTCTGCTCAACAGCTCACCTCTCTAACATCAGAACATGGTTGAGGAAGATTTATGGATGGAAGCCATAACCTGTGGGTGGGTGGGAGATTCTACATTACTTAACCAGATGTTTGAATGGAGGGGGAGGTGTCCTAGCAATGCAGCCCAACAGTATGCAAGAATAATTGAGACATCAAATCTGGGAAACATGTAACACTTTATCCAATACAAGTCAAACACGACAATCTCCCACCACCTTAAGTCCCAAGTAAGGAGAAATCAAAGGAGATCTGTGTTGGGGCGAGAAAAGGGGGTTTGGTGTTAATTATCAAATGCCTTAACATGGGCTAAATATAAAGTCTCTCAAATTTAATGTTTTCTATGTTTCTTTTTCTATGCTTGTGCAGCATAAAATATGCTTATGTGTTGTTTACAAAGCTCAGTTTTAAAGAATTACGCAATACTGACACAGAGATGGGGACTAAACTTTGCTACAAACCCAGTTGCCAGCTCTGGCAAGACAGTTACAGGGCTTAACAATGTCGCACACAAGATCAAGGGTATTTTACCTGTTCCTCTGCTAATGTTATCTATGCCATCTCTAGCCAACGATGCCCCTGTGCACTTGACATAGGTCAAACAGATCAAACTCTACACAAAACACTAGACACCAATCAAACATCAGGAATGGAAATATGCAGAAACTTGTTTCAAATCATTTAAATTTACTAGGACACTCTGCACAAGATCTGAGAGTTGCCATTCTGGAGAAGAAAAATCACAGTACAAGAATCTAGAGAGATAGCTGAGATAAAATCTATACATATGTCTAAAACTCATCTCAATGGATTCAATATTAGCCTACATTTCGTAGGCCTTTATCAAATGTAAAATGTTATTTAGTATCTGCTGTAATTCCCAGCTATATTTAATCATCAACTGCAGAGCTGGAAGAGACCCTGTGCATCATCAAGTCCAGCCCCCATTAAAGAGGCCCAGAGGGGAATTGAACTCCCAACCATACCTAAACCACTGAGCTATCCAGCAGTTCCTTACAAGCTAACCAGAGCCACCTCACAAGCCCCATTGGTGATTGGAGATGCTCATTACCATGTTGTTCCTTCCCATTATCTACGTATATCCTGGGATTAATTCAGCCATTAATCATTGTCATTTTTAAAAGAAAAATGCTTACTGGGAAGAGAACGGAATAGCAACAGGGGTCTGAAAGGTCATTCCAAGGGCTGAAATGCTGCACCATCAACAATTTGTGCCAGGAAACAAACATTGTTTTGGGGCCATGTGTAATGTATTTGCCATGTAGGCCCACTCTTATGCCTGAGGAAGTGGATTCATCCATGAAAGCTCACATTAAAATATGGAAGTTAGTTTCTTTTTTAGTTTTAGTTTCTTTTGTTTTTGCCTGGTGTGGTAGGACAAGCTAACACGGCTATCTCTTCTAAAACCAAAAATTCAGAAGAAGCTCAGCCTTTGAGGTCAAATTAGAGTTCCGGTGGATGCATAAGTGCCACCAAGATATACTGCCTGCTCACAACTCCCCTAGCCACATCTAACAAATAAAATATGCCACAGAATGCCCGTGCCTTCAGCATTTTTGAAAAGAATGACTCCTTGCTTCTCTGTCACATCGCTCTTTGAGTTACATTGCTACACATTATAGTACAGTAAATATATTTTTAAGAAGCACTGGCCAGCAGTTGTTATTTAGTCGTTAAGTCGTGTCCGACTCTTCGTGACCCCATGGACCAGAGCACGCCAGGCCCTCCTGTCTTCCACTGCCTCCCGGAGTTGTGTCAAATTCATGTTGGTCGCTTCGATGACCCTGTCCAACCATCTCATCCTCTGTCGTCCCCTTCTCCTCTTGCCTTCACTCTTTCCCAACATCAGGGTCTTTTCCAGGGACTCATGACTGGCCAGCTAGCTATATTTAAAAGAAGAAACAGAAACTGCATGCAGATAGAGAGCCTGGTTGGTGACTGCCAGTTGTTGCTGAAAATCTCCAGCATGCTGCTATTTGGCCTGGAGTTGCTTGTTGCGTTCAAGGCCAAAGAGTGACAGGAAGGGCCACAGTGCAGTGGTAGGCACATCATCCCTGGATCTATCCCCATGAGACATTTCCGGGTAGGGAAGCTCTGAAGACCCACTGCTGCTGGTCAGTGTTGACAAAACTGGTGCTGACAAATTTAATTGACCAAGGACTGACCCAGGATAAGGCAGCTTTGTGGATTCCTAAGTAACAGCTAAGATGGGGATTTACATAATCAGAGGCTGTTTGTCAGACACCCAGTGGTGGATTAAATCTCATGGGAGGTGCTTTTCCTCCAGAAGGGGGGGAAAGTGGCAATGTTTAACACAAATAACAAGGAATTTGCGGGCACCTTAAAGATAGCTCAAGGGATGTGGTGGCACTGTGGGTTAAACTGCAGAAGCCTCTGTACTGCAAGGTCAGAAGACCAGGAGTCGTAAGATTGAATCCATGCAACGGAGTGAGCTCCCGTCGCTTGTCCCAGCTCCTGCCAACCTAGCGGTTCGAAAGCATGTAAATGCGAGTAGATAAATAGAGACCACCTCAGTGGAAGGTCACGGCATTCCGTGTCTAGTCGCGTTGGCCACGTGACCACGGAAACTGTCTACGGACAAACTCTGGCTCTACGGCTTGGAGACAGGGATGAGCACCGCGCCCTAGAGTTGGACACGACTGGACTAAATGTCAAAGGGAACCTTTACCTTTAAAGATAGCTCAGTGGTTGGGAGTTCAATTCCCCGCTGTGCCTCTTGAGCAAAGAAGAGGCAGCCTGGGTAGCCTTGGGCAAGCTTTCCGGAAGGGAAGGGTCAACCACTTCGGCACTTTCTCTACCAAGAAAACCCTAGAAAGGTTGGCCATCAATCGGAATTGACTTGACAGCCCATGATTATTATTTATTAACATGTAGCACATTTTACTCAGCATTGGCATACATCTGAAAAAGTGGAGGACAGCCCACAAAGGCTTATGCCCAATAAAACTTGTTAGTCCTTAAAGCACTACAGGTCTCCTTCTTACTTTGGCTGCTATGGACTAACACAGCTACTTGTTGGAAGAGTTTAACTCTTAAAAAAATTAAAAGCATGCCCCTGTGTCACATGTCATCTCTGACTCTTCCTGCAGAGGTGTAAAGGAGAGTCATCGGTTGACAACAGCCACATGGGTCCTTCCCTCGCCCACCCCCATCATCACCCTTGGATGCCTCGCTCGGTCCTGAAATACCAGCCCGAGTGGTGCAATTAATCAGCTAGCCGAGACCGAAAAAAACAAACAAACCACATGCTCAGTTCTGGTCTGCAGCTCCTCTTCTATCCCAGAATCTCAAAGGAAGGCGGCAGGAGGGAAGGACAAATGGAAAATGCTTAAGCACACCTAAAGCTTGCATCTAAACATAATGAAAAAAAGGGGGGGGAACTAAACAAGCACAAGGTTTTTCTGTTTTCTCCCTGAGCCGAGTAATCCCTTTGATTACATCTAATACCTGCCAAAACCCAGATGGTATGCCCACCCATCTCACAGTGTGATAATGCCACATTGCAAAATCTACCCATTAATATTAATTGTCAGCCGGAGAGTCTTTCTGAACTGCTATAGCTTGAGATTGCCTGGAGAAAGCGGGACGTGATTTAGCAGGGATTTTGCAATAATTCTCGTTCTTTCATCCTGATTCTCACTTACTTGGAATGTTAAACAACGCTCATTTTGCTTTCACACTCCTCTGCCTCTCACAAGGCTGGCCTTGAAGATCTGTACATTTGGATTCTACCACCTGCTGGCTGAAGACTAACACTTCCAAACGGCCACAAGTCACATCCGTGCTCCTCAGAGTAAGCCGCAGAGACTGTGTTTGACTGGGCTGCTCAGATCCACAGAGCCGTTCTCAGATGGCGACCATATCGCCCTCATGGGCTCCCCTGGAGTATTTGAAGGGAGCCACAGACTGGAAACAATTCTTCCACACTCCACCTTATAAGCTTTGACCTACACAAAGATTGAGGATGGCTGCCCTAGGATACGTCTGTGACTTCTGCTTAGGTAAAGGGAAAGGTTCCTCTTGACATTTAGTCCAGTCATGTCCGACTCTAGGGCGCGGTGCTCATCCCTGTTTCCAAGCCATAGAGCCAGCGTTTGTCCAAAGACAGTTTCCGTGGTCACATGGCCAGCGCAACTAGACACAGAACGCCGTTACCTTCCCACTGAGGTGGTACCTATTTATCTACTCGCGTTTTTACATGCTTTCGAACTGCTAGGTTGGCGAGGAGCTGGGACAAGCGGCGGGAGCTCCCTCCGTCCCGTGGATTCAATCTTACGACGGCTGGTCTTCTGACCTTGCAGCCCAGAGGCTTCTGCAGTTTAACCCGCAGCACTACCACGTCCCTCACAAATGGCCCTGCTGAAGAACTGACCCGTTGAGGTGTATGCACCAGATTCACAACCCTAGATTGATGACACAGGTCCCCAACCCTGGATTTAATTTGGAGGATACAGCAAAATGTTGGTATGATTGAAATAAAAACATTAATGGATGAGCAAAAACACTTCTTTGAATTGCATGAATATGAGCAGCACAGTTTTGGTAATACACAGATTTTCCCCCCAATCAATCAATCAATCAATCAATCAATCAATCAATCAATCAATCAATCAATCAATCAATCAATCAATCAATCAATCAATCAATCAATCAATCAATCAATCAATCAATCAATCAATCAATCAGTTGGGAGACATAAGAGTTATACAGTGGTGCCTCGCTAGACAGTTACCCCGCATGACAGTTTTTTCGCTAGACATTGACTTTTTGCAATCGCTATAGCGATTCGCAAAACAGAGATTCCTATGGGGGAATTTCGCTGGACAATGTTTGGTCCCTGCTTCACAAACCAATTTTTGCTAGACAACAATTTTGACAGCTCCCTCCGTGCTTGCAAAATGGGTTTTAATGCATTCCAATGGGAAATGTTTTTCACTAGACAATGATTTCGCTAAACAGCGATTTCAGTGGAACGGATTATCATCGTCTAGCAAGGCACCACTGTGTATGGATTTTGAACTACACAGTGGTCTGGGTACGGTATCCCTAACCCCAGTGGTCAATCCATTGCCAGTCCAGGAAATCCAGAGTTAGAACAAATGCTTTCCAAAGCCAAACTGTCCCTGGTTCAAATTTCTGGATTTTCAGCGAAACTAGAAAGGACTCCCTTCTTAAAACCACAGAGAGGTGCTTCCAATGAGTTTAGAGATGAGCTAATAAGGAAGACAGGATGAGCGGAGTGTGGAGAAGTTACATTTTTCTTGAGTACCCGCTCTTCAGACAGCAGGCTCAAAAGCCATGTCTGATGAAGGAGCCTGGGTGTTGCAGCCCAAAAAAGTAACTTATCCAAGTTTGACTTAAGCGTGTTTCCTTTTTCCCCCTCCTGATGTTCTTTGGAGCATAAATGTACACTGCTCTCGTACAAGCTGTTTTCAGACGGGTTGCTGTGTTAGTCTGTATAGGTAATGAGAAAAAAAATTTCTACTGTGGCATCTGTGAAACAAAAAGATATTTCAAATTGAGTTTAGTAGATTACCATCTACTTTTTCCAGACAGAGGTGTTTTCACTGGTACATAAATGGTGCTGCCTACAAAGTCCAGGTAACATGTCTGGAAATGACGGTTTCCATAACTGAAGAGAAGGGTCTCATTTTTGTTAGATCACTAAACATCTCGTGTGCTATAGTAGGATTCATCAGGCAGAGCGTTTTCAGGTAAGGGGTGTAAAAACATAAAAACATAAAAATTCCAAAATCCATACCAAATCCAAGCCAAATTTCCTGGTTTCAAGCCAGTTCCAAAATCAGGGCTCAAAGAAGGGGAGATTCAGATTTCACTTCTGACCGAGAAGGCCCCAAACTTGTTAGACAAAGAGTTACCAGTTGCTCAGCACCTCCATCCTCCACCCTACATGTGGTTCCTTTTCGGCTGTAGGATCGAGGCGCACAGAAACAGGGCCAACCTTGTCTCCGAGAATTTGGGGTGAAATTCTCTTTGCCCACTAAGCAAACCAGTTGCAGCCAAAATAAAAGCATTGCCTAGTGTTTAAAAGTATTTCAAGTACTGTATTTTTCCATGTATAAGTATATAGAATGACCCCCACTTTTCCAAACCCTGCTAAGAAAAAGGGGGGTCATCTACTTCATCATGAAAGGGCTGCAGGATCAAAGGGCTGCGATCATGCAGCCCTTTGATCCCTTCCCCCTTACTTCCGTGTACAAGACAACCCTCAATTTTTACTCTATTTTAGAAAAAAAGTATTGTCTTATACACGGAAAAATACGGCATTTCCTTACATGCTGTTCATGACACTGTCCTCTCTCCACCTGCGTCCTTCCTCTTCTCCCCTGCAATGGAAGTTGTAATCATCTTTCAGGAATACTCTCCCAGTTGGAGAGCCATCATTTCAGGTCTAGGCTGACTTAGGATTCCCCTGGTTAAGTAGGGCTCAGACCCAGCCGGAGATTAAAGTGGCACTCTTCATTCTTTTTACTTGCGCGCACACGCATGCATGCACGCACACACACACACACACACACGCACACGCACCATGCTATGTACAGTGTTTGTTATTAAAATAGTGTTTGCTATATCTGCGTTTTTCAGCATCCGCACGGGGGAATTGGAACTGATCCCTGGCAGATACAGGGGTCCTACTGTAATACCTAGAACTATACAAGTATCCGTAAAGAACAAAAACCACATTTTATATTTGGATTTGTATTATAAAACAAAACACAAAGATTTTCATTCATTCAACCCTTGGACTGCCTTCTTCGCTTTAACCATTTCAACAAGTTCCTGGAATAAGGGGAACAGGAAAAGAATGTTCATACTATGTTTATTCTTAATTTAGTAGAATTCTGATAGATGCCAAGTACTGAGCAGGTAGTAAAAATACTCAGCTTGTGGCCATTCTAAACCAAGGTTCAAACAACCGAGTTTAAACATTTCTGTTTCAACCCATACACCTCTAGTGAGATAGTTGTAATCTAAATGTTGTCTTCTAATGATGTCGACCATCTTGGGTCTTTTTTAAATTAGGGGTTAATAACAAACAAACAAACAAACAAACAAACAAACAAACAAGCAGTAATGGCTTTTGCAACTGAAAATTTTGTTCTCCTGAAAATGCCATCTCCAGCAGTCATGTTATTGGTATCTTTCCACCATCCACCCAATGTTAAGGCTTATCTCACTTAATACAATACTTTTCCCATACCTTTCTGCTCCGTTTACTCCTGGTTGATGGCGTGGTTTATTTTTAGTACCGCTTTATCCTGGAGTGAAGCTTCCTATTAAAGATGGTGCCTACGAGGATGGCTTCCCCATAAGAGGTTTTCAATTAACACTCAAAACAATATCAAAACCACCAACAACAGTGAACTGCAGCAGTGAACTGAAGGAGAGAACTTAATTTATAAGTTCTAAATGTATAACTCAATTTATAAGTTCTAACAATTTCTTTAAAACGTTGGTCAAAGTTTCTTAAACAGAAGTGGTTTCCATGGGCAAAATTGATTGATTGATTGATTTAGAATGAATGAATGAATGAATGAATGAATGAATGAATGAATGAATGAATGAATGAATGAATGAATGAATGAATGAATGAATTCTGGATGCAAATCCTGAATAACTCAGTGCTCCTTTAGCACCAAGGAAAGGGGTGGGTGGCTGGCAAAAGCGCCATCTGAAAGAAATCCAAGTGTGGGAAAGTAAACAGGAGCAAAATAGATAATAACAAATCACAGGAGGGACTACATACAGATCAGGGGCTGGACCCATGCAGGACGTCTCAGGTTCACTCCCAGGCACCTCCCAGCAGGACTGGGGGAAAAATTCCAGCCTGCAGCCTCTCAAGAATGGCGGGTCGCCAAAGTGAACCGACAGATGGACCGACAGCATGACTCGGTAGAAAAGGGTTGGGAATTCGATTCCCCGCAGTGCCTCCTTGATAGGGGTTTGACTTGATGGTCCGTAGGGTCCCTTCCAGCTCTGCAGTTCTAAGATGATAATTAATATATGAGTATGAACCTATGAAAGGAGTGTCCCGTGTATGAGGATATTCCGGAGAAGCGATCCAAAGTTAATGATGCAAATGCCATTGATGGAATACAGAGAGGTGGGTGGGATGCCGGCTATCCGTGACCATAACTATGAGGCCACTGTCCGAAGTCCTACTGCATCCATTCTGTCTCCCATAAATTATCCATCTATGACCATTCAGCCCAGACATAATGACTCTTTAGTGTTTCTTCTCATCTTCCTAATTCCCCACTTCCCCATGCCCACAAAGTTACTGTACATATATCAAATAACAGAATGTACCTGGACATGGATAGCTCAGTGGTTAAGGCAGACCTGGGCAAAGTGCAGCCCGAGGGCCGCATACGGCCCGCGAGCCGCTCCTGTCTGGCCCGCGGACAGTTTTGAACATCAAAACCATTTATAGCTTTTTGTCGAAAGTTGATCAGTTGATTATCTTTAACATACCGCAAAAAAAAACTCTTTAGTGTTTGTGAAGATTAACAAGTTTAAAATAAAAACAATCATAACATCACTGTTTCATTTTATTTTTAAGTAAAATTGGTTCGGTCCCGAAACACAGTTCAGATTTTTCATGTGGCCCCCCCTATAGAAATTAATTGCCCACCCCTGGGTTAAGGTCTCTGGCTACAAAGCTAGAGGCTGGGAGTTCGATTCCCCCACCGGGACTCCTTGACTGGGCCTAGACTAGGTGATCCATAGTGTCTCTTTCAACTCTAAGATTATTATTATTATATGCATGAAAACTCACATTAAAATATGGCAGTTAGTCTTTAAGATTCCACACTTTTTTGTCTTCTTTTTTCCCTTTTTATTTTCCTTGATAAGAAAAAAAAAAGACTTTTTGTTTCTATCCAGTGGAGTTCAGATTTATTTATTTTTAGATGGTGATTAGTGTGGCTTAAGATGAAGGACAGAGAAACATTGGCCCAAATAAATTGTAATAGGGAAGCACCCTTCAAAACGCTGAAATGCTTTGTGAAAGGAAATTATTTCCCTTCCCATGCACCTTTGCACTTCGAAAAGCTGTCCCCAAATGGGCTCTGGAGGAGCAGTGTACAATACTCAGCCCCAGGGCCTCCCAGCACCCTCCCATTACCCCAAAAAGGTCATTATAACATTCATCTCCACCAATCCACTGGAGCCCTCTAATGTCAGGGGAAGAGTGTTGCCACATTTTGCCCCCCCCCCGATTTTTTTTAAAAACATGATTTGGCCACTAGAGGGCCTTTGTGAATTTTTCATTAAAAAAACTTCTTTGAAAGAAAAATATTCAGGTGATGGGCAAGATGCAGAAGAAGGGGCATCGGTCAACCATCTAGGGGTGAGTCTGTGTGACCCACTCCTCAAGAAGTAGGATTTGGGTTTGTTCAGGAGGGGAGCCACTGCAGTGGAAAGGGGAGCTCAATCCATCCCAAACATTTAACACTAGTTTTTTCTGTCCCACAAGTGGACATCCTGCATGGGTTGGAACTTTATGGGAACTGCTCACCTGTTCTATTTTTTTTGTCCCGAATAAGTTTTTCTCATGGAAAAAATAATAATTGTTCTTTGCAGAATTATTAGCATAATTGCTCTTACCTTTCCTGCCCTATATACCTAGGTCAATATAATGCTGACATCAGGAAAGTGTACCTCTGCATATTTTGGGATGAGGCACCTTCAGATTTGGTGCATGAATTCCCCGTGGTGTAATGTTCAGAGAAGCACTGGCATTTCTGGTTCAAAAAATCTTGAAATGCTTTAAATATTTATAATCAGATATATTCAGATGTTGATGTTTATATTCAGATCTTTGGTTTGAAAGTGCTGTTTTAAGTCCCCAAATAAAGCCCGTGTGTCTATTCTTCGAACAGGGACTTTCTGACATGTTTCTTACTTTATTCTGTTCTAATTTTTTTATTTATTGTAAAAGTGGTGCTTTTGCTGTTCTGTTTTTGCTGCTTCCCAAGGACTCTTCACAGAAGATACAGGACAGGAGGTTCAGATGAATGCTCAGCTGAACACCTTCTGATGGACCATTGGAAGCGGTGGAAAAATATAGGCCCAGGGTTACAAAAGGGACCTTTTAAAAAAAGGAGGGTGTGACATATTAAAGACACGTGATTTGAGGAGTCAGAGGAAGGAGTGAGGCGCTGGGGACAAACTCTGTGGATAAAATTCAGCCCAGACCAATGAGGTCAAACGGATTTAATCCCCTTGGAAAGGTCACGAAAAGGCTTGGCTGACCCAACCTTTGTGCCCTCCATCTGTCCGTTCTCCAGCCAGACACTTTCAATAGGGAGCAGTGTGTTTCTCGGCTGGCTGCAAACAAACGGAAATCAACGGCAGGTCTGGGGGACCTCCTCCCACTGTCTGCTAACCTTGTCCCATCACCTCCAGAAACGGCTGCCGGTCTTCAAAAAAACAGCACTACCAAAACCACAATGATCACCGAAAGCGGTGGTTTCTTAACATCCCTGAACTTTACAAAGCTGCCATTAAAGCCCATCAGCTTGGGTCATCAAACCAGACTGTTTATCGAGCTGTTTCGGATTCTGTTCCTTTTTTGGGACTACACCCCTCGGAATTTTTCTGTGGCCTCTGGCTATGTTTGCGGATGGTCCTGGGATTTGAACTCCAAAAAGGGGGGACGGCTTTTCCAAGTTATGAGCCCTCTCCATCACAGCCCTGCTCATCTTTCCCCATCCCTTTCCCCCAGCGTAAGCTTTTTGGGGCAGAGACATGCCTTCGAGTGGTCTTGTACTGTGCACCATAGGCACTATAGTGAGAATCAGTAATAATAAGCCATCATTTGCACCATCTTCAGACGTTTTCCTTCAGAATGGAACAATGCCTGCCTTTACATTAACTGTGATGATTGTTGGCAACTTCTCTAAGTAACTGTTTCTAAAATAATTAGCTTTTCAGTTATTTTAAAAAACTTTGAATGTTAGAGGTTTTTTTCCCCCCAGGTGCCACCGTTCTGCTGAAGTGGCAGCTGCGCCACTGAATATTCGTGGCACAAAGAGTGACATCTGAAAACAAGGTGGGCACGCAGCATGCACCTTGTTTTAAAGGAGAATCTGTCTTTTAGAAATAAAGGTGCAGACCCTGTGCATTGGGAGGAGATTGCTTCCCACAAGAGAAGGTAACCCATCCTGGCTTATACCACAGCTGGCTTTTGCTGTCCCTTTAAAAATGTCACATATGAAGAGACTGACCCTTAACGATGTGCACTGTTTTCTAACAGGTGTGATAAAATGGAGCCCATAAACCACGTTGCCGGGAACTGCTCTTGCACCCATTTGTTGTTTTGCAAATGAGAACAAATGATAAAAACGAGGCTTATTGAGCGCTCTATCCCACCGTTTGAAAAATCTTCGTAAGGTGCTAAGGAAAGCAGAGAATTCTTTAAAAATAATTGTCACGGGAAGGATAAAAAATGCAGTGGACTGGGGCATATACAAGTAATTTTTCCCCCCATTCGGAACAGTGACAAGCCCTCATTTCACTTAAGTAAGAACGGGCTTTATTGGCAATTGAGTAAACAGGTTAATTGATGACAGGCCCACTGCCCGCCTCCACTTCCCGAAACATTTATCTCATTGCCAAGCCACCATCAAGAGACGTCTTCACTTTCTTGTCTCGCTAATAAGAAAACTCTATATTATTGGAAGTCATTTTGCTTCTGCTCTGAATGAGTAACGGGCACCTTCCCAGTGTCAGAATACTGGTCTGAAAGAGGTCCTCCATCCTTATCGGACTAGGCTGTGCTCAACCCCATCAGCCCTTCTAGTCAATTCAGTTTTGTGGCCCCCCCTTGGCCTGGGAAGGAGGTTCTGAGGGGAGATCTAACAGAGATTCTGCCATGGATGGAGTATGGGGCTGATTCTTACCTCACGGAACCATAGAGTTGAGAGAACCCTCCGGGTCATCTAGACCAGTGGTTCTTAACCTTGGGTTACTCAGGAGTTTTGGACTGCAACTCCCAGAAGCCTTCACCACTGATCTTAGACCAATCTTCGGGTGATATAGGAAGTCCACAGCTGGAACATCCATGACAGAAGCCATCTAACATCTCTTTGGAAACCTTGAATGAAGGAGAGACCACCTCTGGGGCAGCTGATTTCTCTGTCAAACAGCTCACTATCTTGTTGTCCTAACTTTTAGGTGGAAGCTCTTTCCTCACCATTTGAATCCATTGCTTCTGGTCCTAGACTTTTTAGTTTCAAGACAACAAGCCCGTTCCATCATCCACATGAGACCAACAGATCTTTGACAATCAGATCCCTTCATGGTCTACTCTCCTCTGGGCCAAATATATCCAGCAACTTCAAAGGGTTGGTTGTTGTGGCTTTTTCGGGCTCTTTGGAGTTCCTACTCCTGTTCCTCTGAAGACGCCGGCCACAGAGGCTGGCAGAACCTCAGGAAAAACAACCTTCAGAACTCAGCCAAAGAGCCCGAAAAACCCACAACAACCATCAGATCCCGGCCGTGAAAGCCTTCGAGAACACATCTTCAAGGGTTCTTCATAGAAATGGCTATCTACTGTATGCCTTTCACTCTCCTGATCACCTTCCTCTGGACACTCTCCAGCTTCCTGATGATCCTTCTTAAAATTGTGGTGCCCAAAACACCACGGTACTCCAAGCGAGGTCAGACTAAGTGAAGTCCATAACTGAGGAGAGGTGTTGAACCCTATCCCTGAAGTAGATTCAGTACTTTGGAAAGTTCCTTTAAAGTTTGGGACTCAGAATCTGGAATAGGCCCACTGGCTCGGTGACATTAGAACCACCAGCCAGCACCTATGATGGCACACAATCTTGTGACCTCATAAACCTGTAGCGTGAATTCCTCATCTTCCCGCCCAGCTATCTGGGGATTTCAGTTTTTCATTTTCTCCTCAAATTGCACTCACCTGTGGTATTAAAATAAGGTGGTTTGGAGGAAGCTTTAGTTATTAAAGAAGCTCTTTCTCCCCGTATAAGATGTACCCTTGGAATATTTTCATAATGAAGTGGTGCTGTTCTTAAATTAGAAGTGCAAGACTGGAGAAAAAAGAAAGAGAGGGAGGGAGGGAGAGAGAGAGAGGCCACAAAACCAAACCTGACATGTTCTTATTATTACAACACCCGTCTGCAAGCACAGGGAAACTGAGACAATTTCTTAATTAGGAAGAGGTTGCTAATGTTTTTTTTTAAGCTGACACTTTTGTCTTTCTCCGTCCCCGTTTCTTCATTCAAGCTGAAAAAATCTCAAAAAAAGAAGAGTCTAAAAACTGGGTAGAGAAGTGGATGCTGGAAATGTTTTTTTAAAGAAATATCTAATTAATTTTAAAGAATATACAGTAAAATACACTAACAAAAATACAAAACTAACAAATAAAGAACTACATACATATGGTTGTTGTGGGGTTTTTTGGGCTCTTTGGCCGTGTTCTGAAAACCCACAACAACCATTAGATCCCAGCCGTGAAAGCCTTCACAAACTACATACATACATACATACATACATACATACATACATACATACATACATACATACATACATACATACATACATACATACATACATACATACATACATACATACATACATACATACATACATACATACAGTGACCCCCCTCCACCAGGACCCTTTGAAGACTTGTTGCATTTATTTCAAGAACCCCTTTTCCCCTTCTAAGACTGCATTGATTCTTTTGATAATATATGACCCTTCCCTTTAATTAATTAAAGGACGTGGTGGCGCTGCGGGTTAAACCACAGAAGCCTCTGTGCTGTAAGGTCTGTAGATCTTCAGCTGTAAGATCGAATCCACGCAACGGAGTGAGCTCCCATCGCTCTTCCCAGCTCCTGCCAACCGAGCCATTTGAAAAGCATGTTAAAATGTGAGTAGATAAATAGGTACCACCTCGGTGGGAAGGTAACGGCGTTCTGTGTCTAAGTCGCACTGGCCACGTGACCACAGGTACTGTCTTTGGACAAACGCTGGCTCTACAGCTTGGAGACGGGGATGAGCACTGCGCCCTAGAGTCGGACACGACTGGACTAAACGTCAAGGGGAACCTTTACCTTTACCTTAATTAATACACCATCAATTAAAAACTCCACCATTATTCTTACAGTTGCACCCCTTCTCCGCAGGTCAAGATCTTCTAGTCTCTTGACCCCGGTGAAGCCTTCCTGAAGCGACTCGACTTATATTTGCTGCCTGATAAGATAGCCCCCAGTGAGTTCCCATGGCCGAGCAGGGATTTGAACCCACGTCTCCTGGGTCATATAGCCTGACACTCTATTCACTAGAAGGGACGTGGTGGCACTGCAGGTTAAACCACAGAAGCCTCTGTGCTACAGGGTCAGAAGACCAGCCGTTGTAAGATCGAATCCACGCGACGGAGTGAGCTCCCGTCGCTTGCCCCAGCTCCTGCCAGTTTGAAAGAATGTAAAAAAAAAAACACGAGTAGATAAATAGGTACCACCTCGGTGGGAAGGTGACTATGTTCCATGTCTAGTCGCGCTGGCCACGTGACCACGGAAACTGTCTTCGGACCAATGCTGGCTCTACAGCGTGGAAACAGGGATGAGCACCACCCCTTAGAGTCAGACACGACTGGACTAAATGTCAAGGGGAAACTTTACCTTACCTATTCACTATGCGCAGCATGCTGGAACTCGTAAAAGGCATTGTAACTACAAGAGTGTAGGTTCAGGTGTAGATTTCTTACACTTGTTTTTAACCTGAGGAAAAAAAATTGGACAATTTGCTGTAAAAAGAGAAGAAAAAAGGAGGAGACAGAAAAGCAGGGAAATTTCTTATAAGTCAAAATTTTAATGTTTTTACTGATTTTTGGTATTTGCAGGGAGATATTCAACAACTCTATTTAAGGAAGCGTTGTTGTTTTCTTATGCTGAAAATGGGGAGTTCTGGAGATCCGCCTCAGCAATATTTTCCAAAAACCTGCTAAATCACATGAGTGTTAAAAATGTGAAAAAAGAAGGGGGGGAGGAAAGCAAAAGGAATGGTTTATTTTATGATTAATTGACACATTCCCCCCTCCGCCCCCAGCAAAAGGGACAGGAAAAGGAGCCTCATGCTGTGCAAATCCTGGTTTACTTCCGAAAGTTTGGGCAGTGTTTTATTACTTTTCAGTAGCAGATAAAAACAGGATTTAGACTTCTCTGCTCTTCTGCAGGTTGGGTTTTCTAGAATTCTATGCACCCCCAGTCTCAGAATGCAACAGGATAAAGCCACAGTAGAGGAAGTGGTATCAAAGGGGTATATAGCTGTATAGCGGAGATACAACATGTTGCAGAGTTTTGAATTTCTGGTAAAATTCCTTTCTTGCTATGCAGCGTTAAGTGCAGAGGTCCACAGAGGAGAATAACTACCAGTTCCCCAAAGCCCACCCCTTTCTCATTAACTGGCACTCGAAGTATCAGTAATTCACTATTGGACATTTGTAGGAGAAAGAATAAAGAACTTGCAGTGCGTTGAAGTTACCAACTTGTGTATGCTGCTTTCTTTACTGCACACAACTTAACAACCAACTGAACAGATCAGCAGCAAGCAAACAATGACAGGCACCAACAGACTAAAGAGAGAGGGAAAGCACTAAGCAGAGAGGTGGGGCTCTCTTTGAAATCAAATGTTGGGAGGAGCCATTGGCTAGTACTGAAGAGAGAGACAATCATCCCATTCTTTAAAAACTCCCTCCCAGCCAGTCAAACTATAGATAGCATGCAAGATTGTAAATAAAACTCCAACACTCCAGCGATAGAGCTCTCGGACTGAGAGTTCAAAGCATTGTGCTGGATCCCAGGAGCCATGACAGCTATCAAACTGCTGTAACTATGCAGTGTAGACACACTCTTAAGTCTCTCACTTCCCCCCCCTCCATCTCACACATACACAGAACAACATCTGGCTGATTTTCTTCTTCTCCGTTGTATCACCTAACATGATGAAGAATTCTGGAGAACTCAAAACTTTGCATTGTTTGCTAACCTCCTGGTTCAATCTTTGGAAAGGTCTTGTCCTACTGTGGATTTATTTATTTGTTTGCTTTGACTCCTGGATCAGCACAACTTCTTCTTTTATCTAAAATGGAAATGTTTGTTTTTTTCCTTAACAGAAAGATGCAGCTAATTGGAAAGGGCAGACCAAGCCCCCTTCCTTCACAAGTTCAAATCTACGCCACCGTCGTTCAGTGAATAGGCAGCCTTTAAATGCAATAGATTCGGGCGGGGCGGGGCGAACAGTCCAAGCGTTCTGTGGTGTTGGCGGCCCATCAGTGCTGGAGCCACGCCAGGACAACTGAGTCAAAATCCAGCTGGCAGAGAGGAACTGTGGCATTGTGCTGTAAAATTGATTACAGGACAGATGGTTGATCGGTTAAAAATGCTTTAATTGCCCAACAGCTTATTTCATATATATTAGTAGCAGGAATTCTTACCACTGACCTGTAAGGTAGGTTGCGGTTGATCATCCCTGCATTTGAAGACAAGGGAACTGAGGCTAGCAAAGAGCAGTTTGCCAAGAGTTAACAAGTGATGTGTACTTCAAGGTAGGCACTCTGTCTGTCTGTCTGTCTGTCTGTCTTTCTATCTGTCTTTCTGTCTGTCTGTCTGATACCCAATACTTATTGATGGGCCTCCTGGCGCAGTGGTTAAAACGCTGTACTGCAGCTAAAACTGTGCTCACGACCTGGGGTTCAAATCCCAGGTAGCCGGCTCAAGGTTGACTCAGCCTTCCATCCTTCCGAGGTCGGTAAAATGAGTACCCAGCTTGCTGGGGGGGGGGGGCAATGTGTAGCCTGTATAATTAAATTGTAAATCGCCCGGAGAGTGCTTGTAGCGCTATGGGGCGGTATATAAGTCCAATAAATAAATAAATAAATAAATAAATAAATAATATTCCCTTCAGGATCCATGGGGCTCACAATACAGTTTTAAAAAATGGGCACAGCCTGTTGAAAATCACAATAAATTACAATCTGAAAACACTGTTATACAGTGTGGGCCTCCATATCTGTGGGGAATCGATTCCCCACAGATATGGAGATAAAGCCCCCCCATGGGTTGAAAATAGTGACCCCCGCTATACACAACATGGTCTCTGGCTCCCTCTAGTGGCCAATTCTGGTGATTACATCATGGGAATATGTATTTCCCGGTGCTGTTTTTTTCTTTAAAAATTTTAAATATTTTCACACCGCAGACAAGCGGAACCATGGATACCAATCCCAAGGCTTCAGAGTTGGGTGGGTGTCATACTGTATTTCAGTTATTGAATTAAAGTCACATTTCTTTGTTCGTGCCAGAAGAGCCACTGTAGAGTTAATGAATACATCAGATAATTTTCATCCGTTGGGAGCAGCTAGCGTTAAATCTTCCATGGTACATGCTGAAGGTGCCTGTTCTTCTCTGCACTCACAAAGAATTCTGTTGGTGCAAAACCCTTGTTTTCTCAGGTTATCGCTTATTAAGTGACTTCCATGCAACTCATTTCTCCATGTGACCATGGACTAGACTTATCTGGGGTTCCCTCCATTTTAAAAGTTATTTCTTTCAACACAACAGCCCTGGCATTCTCTGCTGTTCCTTCAAGATCCACAGAAGTTCTGAAAAAAGTTTCCTTGGTTTTAATCTTGGAGGGTAAGTTGGCAGCCAAGGAGTGGATGCGGGTTTCACGTAGATACTTTGAGTCTTTTGCTATTAGTTGGGATACACAAAAGGAGCATCCTCAAATAACCATGAATACATTTGGGTGTTCCCTGGGCAATGACAACACCTATCAGATGATCCTTGCACTTCGGAAGCACCCATATAAACACCACAACCACATTAAATCAACACAATTTAAAACCCTTTAGAATCCAGCAGAAAAAGAGTACAACACCCAATCGCCATTAAAAATTCCTCCCTCATGTCCTAACCAGTAACCACAGTCCTCTCTAAATACAGTTTTCTTTGGCTGCCAACAGAAGGAACTCAGAGAGGGCTGCCCTAACTCAAAATAAAATTCCATAGCCCGAGAGTAGCCACCAAAAAGATCCTTTCTCGTATGCTCAACAAATATGCCTATGAAAACGGTGGTGGGGAAGAAGATCTTAAAACCCAGGTAGGGTAATACAGTAGGACCCCCATATCCACTGTGGATTGGTTCCAAGGCTCCCGCGGATACCGAGAACTGCAGATAACAGTGAATGCTAAAATGAAAAAAAGGAAGGGCATCATTTTTACATGCATTACCAGAACTACCTATTAGAGGGTGCCATCGTCGTCATTTAGTCGTTTAGTCGTGTCCGACTCTTCGTGACCCCATGGACCAGAGCACACCAGGCCCTCCTATCTTCCACTGCCTCCTGGAGCTGTGTCAAATTCATGTTGGTTGCTTCGCAGACACTGTCCAGCCATCTCATCCTCGGTCACAGCTATGTATTTTTCACTAACAGGTATTCACAGCATAGTCTTTGGCTCCCTCTTGTGGCCACTTCTGGCCACTTCACATCTCCAGGGCTGGATGAACTCCATCCGAGAGAACTGAAGGACCTGGCTGAAGAACTCTCAGAACCGCTATCCATTATTTTCTGGAAATAATGGGGAATGGGGGAGGTGCCAGAGGACTGGAGGAGGGTCAATGTTGTCCCTGTCTTCAAAAAGGGCAAAAAAGAGGAACCTGGGAACTACAGGCCAGTCAGCCTGACCTCCATCCCGGGGAAAATTCTGGAACAGATCATAAAGCAGTCATTGTGCAAGCACCTAGAAAACAAGGCAGTAATAACTAGAAGCCAGCACGGATAGGTCAAGAACAAATCCTGCCAAACTAATGTGATCTCGTTTTTTGATCAGGTCACCTCCCTGATAGACAGAGGGAATGCTATAGACGTAGTATATCTTGACTTCAGCAAAGCTTTTGACTAAGTGCCCCATGTTCTCCTGATTAGCAAGCTAACTAGGTGTAGGCTAGTGTCAGGTGGATACACAGCTGGCTACAGAATCGTACTCAGAGGGTGATGATTAATGGCTCCTTCTCCAACTGGGAGGAAGTAACAAGTGGGGTATCCCAGAGCCTGGGCTCAGTGCTAATCAGCATTTTTATTAATGACCTGGATCACAGCGGATACAGGGGATGCTAAACCAATTTGTGGGTGACACAACATTGGTGGAACTGTTAATACCCTTGGAGACAGAAACAAAATTCAAAACAACCTTGATAGGATGGAGCGCTGGGCCAAAAGCAACAGAATGAAATTCAACAGGGATAAGTGCAAAGTCCTGCACCTCGGAAAATGAAACCAATTACAGTTACAATATACCTGGCTCAGCACAACTATGAGCGAGAAGGAACTTGGAATTGTTGTAGATCACAAGCTAAATATGAGCCAACAGTGTGATGTGTCTGCAGAAAAGGCAAATGCTATTTTAAAGGTAAAGGTAAAGGTTCCCCTTGACAATTTTTGTCCAGTCGTGTCCGACTCTAGGGGGCGGCGCTCATCCTGCTCTTCAAGCCATAGAGCCAGCGTTTGTCCGAAGACAATCTTTCCGTGGTCACCTGGCCAGTGTGATTTAGACACGGAACGCTGTTTACCTTCACACCGAGATGGTACCTATTTACCTACTCGCATTTGCATGCTTTCGAACAGCTAGGTTGGCAGGAGCTGGGACAAAGTGACGGGAGCTCACTCCATCGCGTGGATTCGATCTTACGACTGCTTGGTCTTCTGACCCTGCAGCACAGGCTTCTGCGGTTTAGCCCACAGCGCCACCACGTCCCTAAAATGCTATTTTAGGCTCCATTAATAGAACTATAGTTTCCAAATCCCACAAGGTGCTCGTTCCTCTCTATTCAGCACTAGTTCGGGCTCACCTTGAGTATTGCATCCAGTTCTGGACACCACACTTCAAGAAGGATGCTGACAAATTGGAACAAGTTCAGAGGAGGGTGACAAGGATGATCGGGGGGCTGGAAACCAGGCCTTATGAGGAAAGGCTGAAAGAACTGGGCATGTTTAGCCTTGAGAAATGAAGACTGAGGGGAGATATGGTAGCCCTATTCAAATACAGTACTATTTGAAAGGCTGTCATACAGAGGAGGGGCAATATCTGTTCTCAATCATCCCAGAGTGCAGGACAAGTTAAAGGGCTCAAGTTAAAGGAAGCCAGATTTCGGTTGAATATCAGGAAAAACTTCCTAACTTTAGAGCAGTATGACAGTGGATCCGGTTACCTCGGGAGTTGGTGAGTGCTCCAACCCTGGAGGCAGTCAAGAAAAACTTAGACAAACACCAAGCAGATATCCTTTGATTTTTATTCCTGCCTTAGCAGGGGGTTGGACTTGATGACCTTGTAGGTCCCTTCCAACTTCAGTTTTCTATGAATCTATGATATGTGAAAATAGGTTTTTTTCCTGAATTTTTTTCCTTTTAATATTTTTAATATTTTCAGACCCTTTACTTCCTATATTCCTGTCCCTGTTTAATTATTACTATTTTCGTTTTGTCTCTTAATTTTTTTATGATTGATTTGTTCGGTCTGTCACCAACGTGTCGCTTTGTATAGATTTAAGTTAGTACATATAGATTTACGTTAGGGGTTGTTTGCTGTCTTGTTCAATGTTTATTTGTTATTTATGGCTGAATTTTAGTTTATGTTGTTCATGCGCTTATTGTAAGCTGCCCAGAGTAACAGCCTGGCCACTAGAGAGGCAGGGTAAAAATTGAAATGAATGAACAAACCAAGAAACAAATGTGACATAACAAGTAAGTTCTACCCAGGTACTACGTATAATGGCCCATTCACCCACACAAAACTCCAGCTGCTCAGGAATTAGAATTAAGGCATCCGCATCATGAAGTAGTGCTCAAATTATGGCTACCCTATAAATGAATGACCTGCCTTTTTCCAGGTTTGCAGATTCAAGGTTGTGGGTTCCTTTTTTAGTCAGTCCATCTCACTTTGTGCCGCCCTCTTTCCCTTTACTTCCTTATACTTCCAAGAAACACCTTTGAAGATCTTTTTCTTTAGGTATCACCCCTCTCAAGGATTGATATACCTTCCTGTCTGGCCTTAAGTCATGCCCTCGGCTCCAGGCGGGTGAAATCCAGCCCCCTTCACTCTCCTACACATCAGTCTTGAGACAGCAACTCCGCAGGATGCCTGGACTACAACTCCCATCAGTTATGGTGGGCAGATGAGAGTTGTGATCCTCCCTCCCCTGACAAAACCACCTTTGGAAAGACTTCCTGTGTCTGGAACATCTCCAAAGGACGAATCCCACCCCACTCCACCCCACCAGGGCAGGTTTTCTTCCTTTCTGGCCCAAAGCACTAGTGACCACGGATTTGACCTTAAAAGACTCAGGCGGCTTCACCTCCTGGACATCTTTCTTCTCCTGCAAAAAATAAAAGCAGCTCCACCCCTCCCTAAAGGACCTTCTCCAGCCCTTCCAGGCATAAACCAACCCCATTCCTTCCTAAGCAGGGATGGGGACTCGTGGGACTCGCTGTCAGGACAGACTTAAGTCGCACCGTGATTCCACTTGGTGGTGTGTGTTTTCCCCCAGGCGGCTCGGATTGAGCCCGCCCACGCCATCCCTCCCCCTTTTTTGGGGGGGGGAAGCTTGTTTTTAATAGGAATTTGGGACTCTGGACTTCGTACCAAAGACTTGGGGCTCCGATCCAAAGTCTTGCGAACATCCCTGTTTCAAGGAACTAGAAGAAAGTCCCTGGGCTTTTCCCCAGGAGTAAATAAACCCCGTGGAGTGCAAGGAAGTTGACTTCTCAAATCAACTCTTGGTGGATGTCCCTGGTGGGTCTTCTCTCTCTCTTCCCCCCCCCCCACGTCCCAGGAGTGCAAAAAAGGATGGAAGGATCTGGTGATGAGCAGAAGGGAGGGAGGGAGGGAGGGAAATTGCGGCTGGGGGGACCAAGGAAGCGTCGGAGCAGCTGGACCCGAGGGGAAGATCGCTTCCCCCTTTCAAGATGCTCCGCAAGTCGCTGGCGTCTGCGTGTGGGTCTCCTCGCCTGCAAGAAGTACGCCAGCGGGGGGAGGGAGACGTTTGCCCTCCCATTAGCTTTGGCCAACGGGGCGGTGTTTGTTTCCATGGGGGGGGAGAGGGGAGGGAGGCCAGCTGGGCCGGCCAGTCTCTGTGCAAAAGCCCGGCCAGCCTCCAGGGGCAAACGTCTCCCTCCCTCTCCTCGCCCCCCCCAAAACAGCCCAGGGTTTTGCCCTGCAAACCGACCCTGCTGTGATCGAGGCATGTATTGCTTTTGCAAGCCGGTGCCTTTTTTTTTAACCCGTTCCCATCCATGCTCAGGGTGCGGGGCCCCCCCGGGTGCAGGTTCCCCCCCCCGCCTTTGCAAGTGCGGCCAAAAACCGAGCCCAAAGGGGGAGGCAGGGAGGGGGGGGAGCGCGCTTCTTGCAACCCCCCCCCCAGGCGCTTGTGCCCAGTCCTGGCACCGTATATTGAAGGCTTGTGAGAATGAGCATGACGAGGAGGATGATGGTCCTCCTTCTGGATCGGCTCCCGAGGAGTTTTTGCAGGGAGAGGAAGATGGGAGGAAGGCGTCCGGGCCGGGGGGGGGGGAGGGAGAGACAAACGTCTGCATGTGCAAAAAAAAAAGAGGGGGGAAAGAGATGAGTGAGAAAGGTGGGTCGGCGGGGGCGGGGGGGGGCGTCGCGGGAATCGGAAACGGGGGCCGGAGGGGGTGGGGGGCGGAGGGGGGGCGGCGCGGTGATGGATGGCCGGAGCCGCCGGTCATTTCCATATATTGAGATGCGCCCAAGCGGCCAGCCGGGCAATTGACTCTGAAGAGCCGCCGCCTGGCCGGGGCTGTTCCCACGTGACGTCGCTTCCCCCCCCCCAATTCCTTTCTTTGTAATGGCCAAGAGTGTGTAGTGTGTTTGTGTGTGTGTGTGTGTGTCTGTCTGGGTAACTCAGAGCAATCTGGGCGAGGGTTTGGGACAGGTAGGCTGAGGAAAAGTCTCCCCTCCAAATGTGTGTGTACACACACACACACACACACACACACACACACACACGTCCTCTCCCTCCCTCCTTTGTCTCATGGCATGGCAGCGCGCAAAGCGAGGTCGCGGTTTGGGGGGAATCCGTGCAAAGCGAGGTCGCGGTTAGCTGAGCATCGCATCCTATTCTGGGCATGTTTTCCTGGGGAGGGGGGGCCCCAGTGAAATCGGTGGGATTTGCCCCTCTCCCTCCGTCCTCCCCCTCCCCAAGGGGCTGCGTGGCCTGCCTCTTGCAGAGTGGTTTACTCAGGAGAAAGTCCCAGCCAAGACCATGGAACGTATTGTAATGTGCATGTATGTGTGGAGAGAGATCCCGCATTCCGGATGGGCAGGTTGCACGTGAGGACACGGGGGCCTAGTGAGAGAAAGTGTGGTGTCTGGGGGGGGGGGCACGCCTTTACTCGAGAGCAAGCCCTCTTGTAGGCAAATTCGGCGTTAAATGAGAGGAGGGTGGATGGGGCAGAGGGCTTCTCCGCGCTGCCTTGTGAAAACTTCCTGCTGACCTCTTCGGTAGTTACCCCTGAGTAGAACCATCAGGATCCCCATTGCAGAATCATGTGTGTGTATGTGTGTGTGTGTGTGTGTGTGTGTGTGCGTGCGCGTGTATACACATACATACATATACATATATATATATATACATACATATATACATATATATACACACACACACATACAGTACATATACATATACATATACACACATATATATATATACACACACATATACATATACAGTACATATATATACACACATATAGATACACATATACATATACAGTACATATATATATATACACACACACACACATATATATACATATACTGTACATACATATATATATATACATATACACACACACACACACACACACACACACACACACACACGATTCTGCAATGGCGGGGATCCTGATGGTTCTACTCAGGAGTAAGTACTGAAGAGGTCAGCAGGAAGTTGGTCCTGTCAGGATTATTTTATATATATATAAAAATAATCCTGACAGGACCAGCCAGTCTGCACGTTAAAGGCCGACACGTGTACACCACAGCGATTACTCTGAAACCATATGCAAGCCTGAAGGCATAATTTTGGGACATGGAGACATCCTCTTTATTTAATTTATTCCCGTCTTTCTCTCCCGCAAGAGGATAACAAGGATCCCTGTGCCAACCTGAGAAGGCAGAGAGCAAAGCCGTGGCATTTGCAAGAAATACAAACTTACCTTTTTAAAGAAAAAACAAACAAACCTGGCTTTTCATTTAAACACTTATTTTTCGTTCTTAATTTTCTGCTCTGCACCAAAGTGTTATGACCATAGCTTGACAATGAAAGCTCAGCTGCCTTCTACTCAGAAATAAGGCCCACAGACCCGATTCCCAGGGAAACCTCTACTGGACGACACCTTAAAGGTGCAATCCTGCATACACACAGCAGGGAGTCATTCCAGTTGCATTCAATAGGCCTTGAGTTTAATCCAACACTTTTTAAGGATTCCAATCTCCAGCCCCAATCCTGCGCAGGCATTCTTTCTGAGGGAGCAAGTCTTCTTCAACACAGTGGACTTACTTCCAAGGAAGTCATCCCAGGGTTGCACTGCAAGGCCCCAAGTCTCCTTGGCACGGTTCCTTGAGAGCAAACCTTAATGAATGCAATCTAAGTGAATTTTAAAAAATATATTGAAGCTCTCGACAGTAGCCACCCTGCAGGGTGCAAAGATTATATGTATATTCTGCATCCTGTGCATCGTGGTGGGATAGAGTGAAGGTGCATAGGATCAGGCTGCAGGAACAGTAAGGCTTTAAAATCAAACAAACAAGGGGCTCTTGCATTTGACGTTCTTATATCCAAGCATTCCCTTTACAACTGTTCTGTGGATAATGGGTAGGAAGGTCAATGGCATTTCTACCATGAGATTGGGAATATCTGAGAATCCAGGGATTTGGTGGGGAGGGTCTTGAAATCAAACAATACAGGGCGATCCAGCAGCAGTCCCTGAGTATATAAAGAGCTTTTGGGGGGGGGGGGCTTTTGCTTTTCCAGGTGTTGGGCAAGAACCCGGGGGCCAAGGTAGGAAATGTTTCCTGAACAGCTTTAGATCATGTTGCTGGCTGGGGAGGTGGGGGCAGCAGGGGTGTGTGTGTGTGATGAGCAAGGGATTTGGAGGTGAAGTGGAGGGGGGGCAGAGAAAGGACACCAGGCAGCACCCTGCCCCCCTCTGTAGATTTATGGTTGCCTAAGAGGCGCAGATCATTTCCATATATTGAAATGTGGCGTCCTTTGCACGCATCGCCCGAGCCCTTGGAAGGAAGGGAGGGGGTGGGAGAGGAAAGAAAAGAAGGAGAGAAAAAAGGGGGGGTGGATGGGAAGAGGGAGGAGGTGGGGTGGAAGGGGAGACACATTGGATGCTGCCTTGATCAATGTTGACTGCAGCCAGGAAGAGGAGGGGTGGGTGGGGATGGGTGGAGGGAGGAAACCCCACGCTTGCACCAGATGGAAGAGGGTCTCCGTGCAAAGGTCAAGGTTAGCTTAGGCTGCCATTGAATCGGTGGCAGCCTCAAAGATAGCTCTTTGCCTCTGAGGCGCCCGCTGGGGCTTCTCCAAATCAAATCTAATAGAAAAGGCAGTTGCAGAATGAAAGCACTTCATCTGAATGCTAAAATTGTTAGTTGGTGACGTGAAAAGAGTCGGAAGGAGAGAGAGAGAGAGAGAGATGGAAAGACCAGTCGCATCTCCCTAGCCGTTGGGTTGTCTGGGAAGAAAAAATACCGAGCGCACTGGCACATATGCACGCACACACATGCGAAGACGGTCCTAGCCTCAGCAAGTGGCAAGCATGATAAACGTGGTGGGTCCCTGTGGCTGAATCCTAAGGTGCTCACTGGGGCTGTTAATACTTGTGCCCGATCAGTTCACCCACAGGGCCATCGGAAGTGTTTTTACCAGTCCCGATTCTGTGTTTTGGAGGCTGGAATGTGGCTACTCAGGCACCAAGCACCCAAACAAGGATTTTTCCTAGGAGATGCAGGATTCCATTGCGTAACCTGAGTGGGTCGCTCAATTAATTTCGTTTTATTTGTTTATTATTTACAGTATTTATTTACAATATTTTTTTTTTGGCCGCCCCATTCCCAATGATCTCTTGAGCGGCATACAGCAATATAAAAACGTTTAGAACCACATTAGAAAAACCATTAAAATAATACCCGATATTATTATAATACTCAATAGTAAAGTGGTCCATTTATCATTCGGCCAGCTAAAGGATACAATTGAATTAAAAATGCTGGCTAAACAGAAAGGTCTTTGCCTGGCGCCGAAAAGCCAAAAACGTCGGAGCCAGGCGGATCTCTATAGGGAGGGCGTTCCAAAGGTGGGGGGGAGCAATAGCTGAGAAGGCCCTATTTCGGCATGCCATCCCCCTCACCTCTTTCAGGGATGGCACCTTCAGAAGGGCCTCCTGGCCTGATCTTAGAGGGCAGGCAGGCTCGTATAGAAGAAGGCGGTCCTTTAAGTAACCAGGTCTTAAGCCATTTAGGGCTTTATATGTCAAAGTAAGCACTTTGAATTGGGCCCGAGCAGCAACCGGCAGCCAGTGTAAATTTTTCAGAACCGGCATGATAGTAGTCCGTGAGGCAGCACCACTTACCAGCTGCGCAGCCCGGTTCTGTGCCAGTTGCAGTCACCAGACCGTCTTCAAAGGCTGCCCCACATATAATGCATTGCAGTAGTCCAGTCTGGTTGTTACCAGTGCATGTGTGACTGTTGCCAGGCTCCGCTCATCCAGGTAAGGGCAAAGTTGATATATTCTCTGCAGCTGTGAGAAGGCACCCCTGGACACCAAGTCCACCTGGACACCAAGTCCAAAGGTCAGACCTGGGTCAAGGAGTACCCCCAAGCTGTGGACCCTGTCCTTTAGGGGGAGTGCAACCCCATCTAGAGCAGAGAAATGGCCCTTTAACCCATCTAGCGGAGCACCTACCAGCAGCACTTCCGACTTGTCTGGACTGAGCCTCAGTTTATTGACCCTCATCCCGTCCATTATCGAGTCTAGGCACGAGTTCAGAACGGTGACTGCCACACCTGGATTGGTAGAGAATGAGAGGTAGAGCTGGGTGTCGTCAGCATATTGCTGACTCCTCAGCCCAAACCTCCTAACGACCTCCCCCAGCGGTTTCATGTCCTTTGGACAAACAGGTGTTTGGTGGTTCTCACCCATGCAGAGGCACTGCCCCGGCTTCTCTGATCCGCCTCCTCCAAGTGCTGCCTCTGATTGGATTGGTGGGGCTAGGAACCACTGAACACCTGTTTGTCGAAAGAACAAGCCAGTAGTTCATGGCCATCTCCAGACCATCATAAGATCAGAAGATCCCTGCAGGATCAGACCAAGGGCCCATCTGGTCCAGCTTCCTGGATCTCCCACCATCTGGTGGCCCCACCAGATGCCTCTGGGAGCACACATGAGACAACAAGATACCTGTCTCCTGATTCCCTGCATCTGGCATTTGGAGCTCCCTTCCTTCTAAGCCTGGAGATTGTCATCCCCATCAGGGCTTGTAACCAGCAATGGACTTTTCCTCCAGGAATCTGTCCGATCCACTTTGAAAGGCATCTAGGCCAGATGGCGTCACCGCTTCCTGTGGCGAGGAGTTCCGCAGACTAACGTCCTGTTGTGCAGCTTTGCAGGGACAAGGATAATGATGTAATCAGGAGTGGTACATATTCGCAATTATGGGGTGCACGCCACTTCCTTGAATACAAGTTGCTTCTACTCCAAAATCACCTTTAACGAGCCACCAGTTGTCTTTAATCATGGGCTGATGAATCTGGAGACTGCTTTGGATGCAACGCAACATTATTGTTGAGTTGCTACACCTGAAGTCAGAACAGCCATGGTGAAATCTAAACTTTGGTAGGAGAGAAATTATAAGAAGAAGCTACTTCTTATAAATTTAGGCTCAAATCTCCAGAACTGATTTTTTTTCCATCACTGTTTAATTCACATGCTTCTTTTTACACAATTTATCAGCTAAAATCTACACTCTCAAAAAATGGAGACCAACAAGGTCTGTCAAAGTTCTATAAAGTTCTGAGTACCAAAAAAATATTGTTATACGGTAGTTACAACTAATTCAGCTGGTAAACTTACACATTTTTCCAATAACGTAATGGAAATGTTGCCAAAAAAAATGGCAACAGCTTGTTAGACTTTGAGACTCTAAGTTTTGCACCGTCAGACCAAAAATGGAAAACCTTTCCTCCATCCTCTCCTGGTGATAATTCTTCTTCATAACTCACATATTCCCGCCTTGGACAGGAAGAAAAAAAAAATCTCCCCAAGAACACCATTACCAGGTATTAAGAAGTATCCAGGGGAATTTTGGTTCATGGTTGGAGTTTATAGATTGAAAGCAAGGAAAACAAAGTTTAAAAAAAACTACTTTGAATCTGTCTACTCTTTTCCCTTTTAGTATGTGCATGTGTGTGGCTCACGAATTGACAACTTGGTTTTAAATATCATTTAGGCTGCTTAATACCTTTGTCTTCTGTTCGCCCCGGTGGTGGTGGTAAGTGATGTGTGTGTGTGTGTGTGTGTGTGTGTGTGTGTGTCAGTGAGTGAAACGGTTCCAATGAAAGTGTACGGTGACATGATAGACTGGCCTATAACCATTTTTATTATTTGATAAAGAGCGAGCGAACCTCCTGATCCATTAGGACGCCGTCATGTGAATACATTTCCAGGCAATTTTTAAAATGCATATTACATCTTCAACAGACCGTCACGGGTCTGAATGGTAACATGTTATTCTCTCATACACAGGGAGCAGCGCCATGTTCAAAAACACACTCATAAAGTTGCTGCGCATCAGTTTATGGCCTTTACTCTGAGATAATCTCGCTGCGGGAGAGCGCCTGTTCCTCCCCTCCCCATCTTTAAATCTTTGGGACTAATGACCTGCAAAATTTTACTTTGATAAACCCACCTTCTCTTAATGGTGCGCCAGAGGAAAACGAGAGACAAATAGGACTTTGGTCCTTCTTTTTCCTCCACCCCTCGTTTAGATTCTTAACTTTCCCATGTTCACATCATTAGGACAACAAACAGAAGCGTTATTTAAATTTCTCACTAACACGAGAGCAAATGACCAAAATCAACCAATCCAAGACCGGGCCATAAAAATAAAAAGATATAGCCTTTAATTTGTTTTAGTAGTAATGAGATTATGGCGCCATTGGGCAAATACGGCTAGATTTTTATGAGCAGGTACATTACCCAGAGAAAGAGGGAGCGAGACATGGGAGGGGGAGAGAGAGATGGGGGGGAGAGATCTATTTCCTATGGAAATGGACAGCTAAGACAACCTTAAATATGACTAGGTTAAGATATGAATATACTGGCTGGACCTGTAATTCAAAAGCGATCATATCACGCTACCAGCTTTTCCTGGGCATAGAAATAAAGTGGATAACAGCAACATGTTTTTTTTAAAGACAGACCTGAGTTTGCTAGAAACCCTTGCCTTTATCACAAATGCAACAAGATGTATATAGATGGAAGAACAGCTTTCGGTGGAGAATTAATAACATCCCATTCTACCCCTCGACCGCCTTTCAAAATATACAATGTCTAATTATTTCCTCTCTGCTTACATTTCATTTACTCCCAGTTTAGCAAAGAGCAATTTTTTTTTCCTGTTTAGATCCCATACCTTCCAAAAATGAGATACATAATAGAAATGCAGGCCTTAATGTGAGGGGAGGGGATTTCCATAGGATGCTTCTGTTTTTGTCAGTGGGGAGATGCTTTTGCTGTCTCATCCGTGGCCAGCCTGCAAATACAGCAGGGGGCACCCCGAGATATAAATTACTCTGCACGGAGGTGCCCAGAGGACTGTTTTTTCCCCCGTCTAGGCGAAGGCGGGGCCCACCGAAACCTGTTATCTCTCAGTGATTTGCATATTTATAGGGCCTCCCGTGGTTTCTAGTGATTGCTTTACAGTCAGGAAAGGTAACTGAAAATATATAGATCCTCTCTCTCTCTGGGGAAGGAAGGAAGGAAGGAAGGAAGGAAGGAAGGAAGGAAGGAAGGAAGGAAGGAAGGAAGGAAGGAAGGAAGGAAGGAAGGAAGGAAGGAAGGAAGGAAGGAAGGAAGGAAGGAAGGAAGGAAGGAAGGAAGGAAGGAAGGAAGAATATTTGCTCAAATACACTGCAAAACATAGCACGGAATTTATTTACCAGACCTAACCCACGGCTACTCCATCTTGTCATGCAATGTTTTGAAAGTTGTCTCAGATATAGACCAGAGCCCGCAAAGTGTCTGACTTCAACTGAACCTACAAAACAGGAAATCTGAATTGTTTGAAGTGAAGATAATCAGGCCGGTCACATCCCATAGAAGTACTTCTGTTAAGAAGCCTATCAGAAAAGAGAGAGAGAGAGAAAGGAAAATGTTATGGCAATTTAACAGCTAACTGCTATATTTTATTGTGAGCTTTTGTGTCATATCCGTACCTATAGTCTCCCTCTTGTGTATGAGCAAGCAAACTGGATCCACAAAATTAATAAATTAATTGGAATGCCGTGAAGTCAGTTCTGACCTAAGGTGACCCTTTTTCATGTAGAAGTCTGGAATACCAGGTAGAGAATACTCAGAAGTGGTTTATCCTGCCCTTCTTCTGGGGATGTCGTGGGACTGTGAAGCTGGCCCGAGGCTCTACAGGCTGGTTCTCTTCCCAGGAGGCCCCGTGGGGGATCGAACTTATTTTATTTATTTATTTATAATTTTTTACCCCGCCCCTCTTGACAACGTCTACTCCCAGATTCTAGCTCTGCAGCCAGGGACCTAACTCCCTAAAGTTATATCCAGCCAGCTCCGTAATCCACAAAAGCTCACATTAAAACATGGCACTTAGCTTTTAAGGTGCAGGGAGGTTTTCGTCTCTCTTACCTTGTTTTGTGTGTGCGTGTGTGTGTTTTGTCTGATACGCTTGAGCAGAGACTAACAGGGCTACCCCTTCGAAAACTGCCTCCGTTAAAGAGGTAGCCATCTCAGAAGAAAAGAAACGGTGTCCACCGGACACGCTAATCTGTTTTGATTTCATAAATGGTATCATAAGGACGACAACAACCAGCCGTCAAGTCGGTTCTGACTTAACAGTGACTTTTTTCAAGGTCATCAAGGGAAAGAGTACTCAGCGCTGGTTTACCGCTCTTTTCTTCTGAGTGTGGGGCACCCTGGGATCATTGTACAGCTTGCCCAAGGCCACGCAGGCGGGGTCTACTCACAGGAGACACATGGGGGAATTCGAACTCTCAACCTGTGGCTTCTCAATCAGATACCTAAACCACGGAGCTGTCCAGCCAGCCCATAAAAAGATATGGAAACAGAAATAAATAATAATAATAATGTCCAGAGTCCGATTAGTGTTCACATAAAGTTTTTGCAACTTACCATCACTAATTCTAGTTAATTGGGGAGATGCTGAGGCATTTCCCAGTTCCACAGTTGGATACATGAACAGACAGGAGACTCAAATGCTGAAGGCCAATGAGCAATACGGATACATCCTTTACTGTAACTATCCTGCCACGTTTTGAATTACAGTTCCCGTGATCCCCAGACGATTTGGCGGATCCTTGCACAACGCCAGGTCATGGAAGGCTGGCGTACAGTGGTGGACAAGATTACATGAAACCAGGGTTTTGAAAGGCGATGTTCATAGGAACAGATTCCACACCACCACCCCCCCCCGTATTTGCCATGCCTGAGTGGAAACTGCTTACCCCTGTTGTGTCTGACTTTGAGAGTCTGTCAACATACCCAACGTTCAAGATGATTTTCAGCACTTGTGAATGTATTCACATCACTTTGATGCTGTTTTTGCCCTGTCATGTCTCACATCTTTCATTTTTTTCAACACTTTAGCTTCCTTTCCTCATACTGGCCTATAGTCCTTCTCCCCCCAAAAAAGAAAAGCAACGTATGCTGCTTATATACTGCCCCATAGTGCTTAAAGCACTCTCTGAGTAGTTTAGAAGTTAATTATGAAGATGACATGTTGTCACACACACACACCCCGGTCCAGCAAGCTGGGCGCTCATTTTACTGACCTCAAAAGGATGGAAGACTGAGTAAACTTCAAGCCAGTTACCTGGGACTGAATCCAGGACATGACTGGAGTTTTGGCTGCAGTACTGCAGTTTAACCACCGCGCCGAGAGACTCTAAATTACAGTGGGGTCTCTACTTAAGAACTTAATCCGTATTGGAAGGTGGTTCTCAAGTTGAAAAGTTCTTATGTTGAATCTGCATTTCCCATAGGAATGCATTGAAAACCATTTAATCCGTATCTGCTCTTTTCCGTCCATAGAAACTACAGTGGAACCTCTACTTAAGAACTTAATCCGTTTTGGAATGGTGTTCTTAAGTTGAAATGTTCTTAAGTTGAAGCAAAATTTCCCATAGGAATGGACTGAAAACCAATTAATCCGTTCTGGCTGTTTTTTTGTTATGTAGAGGTGCGTTCGTACATTAACCAAAGCTGGTTAATACGTACTCTACCACTAGGGGGAGAATTTTTTTTAACCTAAGATGACCTAAGGTTAAAAAAAGAGCAGGAAAGGGTTTTTTTTTCCTGTTCTTATCTTGGATTTCTGTTCTCAAGTAGAAGCAAAATTTAGCAAATGGAGCTGTTCTTAAGTTGGATTGTTCTTAAGTAGAGACGTTCTTAAGTAGAGACCCGACTGTAGCTGTTGAATGCTATTTCATTTTTGCCAATGACATCACAACACTATCTCTGACAATGTGGTGTCACCATCGCTAAAAATGGTCTCACTGCAATCCGTTGCATGTTGGAGGGACACAGAAAAATTGGACTGAAGACGCAGAGAGAGTTGGCACTTGAAAAAGGAGGTTGACGGCATCATCAACCTATGGCATCAAAGCAACGTAAGCAGTTTGGCTTTGTCGCTGGCAAAGAATATTTCCAAAGAAATATCCAAATAAGACCGAAGGTTCGAGAGAGCTTAAATGCTGCTGCCGGAAAACTGTTACCAACAGCCTAACCATCTACTGGTCTGTTTGTTGGCAGAGTTCAAAAGGCCGGTGATGACCGACGCTGGGCCGATGTGCTCCTTTTCTTCATGGGTTGGCCATATCAACAACCAGGTTCGTACCCAAAACATCGGAAACAGAGGGAACGATAAGCCAGAGGGAACGATAAGCCGCCCCGAGGAGACATGGTCTAGGGGGCGGGGTAAAAAACCCAATAAATAAATGAATAAATAAAGCCTTCATTTTAAATGGCACTTTCTTGGCTGTGTGAAATAATGTCCTAATATACAAGTATGTCACTTTTTGGTGTAGTTAATGCAGAAACAAAAATGAAGGAGAAAAATTCCCTAAATGTTAAGACAAAGCTCTTGGAAAAAGCCACAGATTGCTTGGTATATAATCCATTGGACAGTTTTTAAGTGCTATAACCCCCGCCCTCCTTATTTTTTAAAAAATCATTCTGAGATTTTGTCTCTCCTTCATATATGGGTCCAAAGGATATTTCCAGTGGTTTTTTTTTGGGGGGGGTGTTATATAGTCAAACTAGAGCCTTTGGCCAGAATCCTTTGAGGATGAGGTAGCGGGCAGCAATTTGGCATGAATTGTCTGTCATTTCACAGTACAATAGGGTGTAGTGGAGACGGGGCTCACAGGATCAAAACACCAGGACTGCTGGATGAGCATGGATCATGACATCACTAACCACAAGTGTGATGTAGCAGCTGGCTGGTGTGGAATCTGGGAGATGCTGGTTTGAGCTCCCGTACAACTACAACAGTTTCCATAGGGTCATGGGCCATTTATTCTCTCCCAGGGTTCTTGTAAGGGTGAAATCAGAGGGGGGAAAGCTCACTGGATGAAAAGCAGAGTATAAATGTAAATCATAAATAACTAAAGTACTGTATGTACACTTAACCAAGACTTGGTTTGAAAGACTTGAGCAGGGAGGTTAAGGGTGGGAAGCATCGGTGGTCATTTATTCATAGGGTTGTAATAAGCCAGAAACAACCTAACACCACATTGCAGCAATTGATCTATTATTTACTTGTGTGTTTATAAAAAAAATTAATTTATGTGCGTTGTTTTGAGCTCAGTAAAGGGAGTTGAAAACAGAGACACAAATATTTAACGAATAAAACATCTGCGACAATCTTCCACTCTCCACTTTGTTGTTTGTGGGAGTCCTGCAACAGTTGTTCATGTTGTGCTCAATATTTTGGGACAGCTACTTCTGACATATGCGCTCAAGACCCATTAGCTTTGCAAAAGACCTGCTCCGGCTAGAAATGAAAACTTCTAGAACAAGTTTTTTTGGCATGAACTAAGTTAGTAAGCTGTGTTTTTGGACTGTCATCGGGGACGTGTGAGCAAACATACACAGGGTGATGGTGAGAGAAGGCAAGGAATTGCTACAAAGGGATTATTTCCAAACACAGTTTCCCAGGATTCATGGGTGGGGTGGGGGAGAGAGTTAAGGCACAATTATTACATTGGTTTGAACAATAGTTTCCATGAAACTCTTTTTTCAGGAAAGGTTTAAAACAGGTATGCTAACATACTAAGCTATATCTAGTTTAAGATATCTCATAAAATTACTTAAGGACATAAAACAGAAGTATAGTCTCCAGACCCCAGAAGGTGCTAGTACCCCTCTATTCAATACTGGTTAGGCCTCACCTTGAGTATCATGTCCACTTCTGGACACCACACTTCAAGAAGGATGCTGACAGATTGGAACAAGTTCAGAGGAGGGTGACAAGGATGATCAGGGGGCTGGAAACCAAGCCTTATGAGGAAAGGCTGAAAGAATTGGGCATGTTTAACCTTGAGAAAAGAAGACTGAGGAGTGATTTGATTGCACTTTTCAAATATATGAAAGGCTGTCCTACAGAGGAGGGGCAAGATGTGTTCTCAATCATCCCAGAGCACAGATCATGTAATAATGGGCTAAAAGCAGGGGTGGGCAAAATGTGGCCCTCCAGATGTTGTTGAACTTCAATTTCCATAATTCCTAGCCCACACAGTGAGGAATGTTGGGATTTGCAGTTCAGCAACATCTGGAGGGCCGCATCATCTGGGCTAAAGCAACGGGAAACCAGATTTAGGCTGAATATCAGCAAAAACATTAACTGTTAGAGCAGTACGACAATGGATCCCATGACCTCAGGAGCTGATGAGCACTCTAAAGCAGTGGTCCCCAACCTTGGGCCTCCAGATGTTCTTGGACTACAACTCCCAGAAGCCTTCACCACCACCTCTGCTGGCCAGGATTTCTGGGAGTTGAAGTCCAAGAACATCTGGAGGCCCAAGGTTGGGGACCACTGCTCTAAAGCACTGGTTCTTAACCTTGGGTTACTCAGGAGTTTTGGACTGCAACTCCCAGAAGCCTTCACCACCAACTGTGCTGGCTGGGGTTTCTGGGAGTTGCAGTTCAAAAACATCCGAGTAACAAAGGTTAAGAACCACTGCTCTAAAGCTGCAGGCATTCAAGAGAAAATTGGACAACCATCTGTCAGATCTAGTTTGACTTGGAATTCTGCACTGAGCACGGAGTTGGACTCCATAGCCTTATAGGCCCCTTCTAGCTCCATTATTCTATGACTCTATGGAAATAATAGCCACTTTGGGTCCCTTGTTGGGAGAAATGTGGCATATAAATAAAACGAATAATAATAAAACTACTACTACTACTACCACCACCACCACCACCACCACCACCACCAACAACAACAACAACAACAACAACAACAACAACAACAGCAACAGCAATAATAATAATAATAATAATAATAATAATAATAATAATAATAATAATAATAATAATAATAATAATAATAATAATAATAATAATAATAATAATAATAATAATAATAATAATAATAATAATAATAATAATAATAATAATAATAATAATAATAATAATGAATTTGCTATTTTCTTAATGGCTGACATTCTGTTACTTAGTATAGTCAGTCACAATGAGAGTACTCCGGCTGAATTAGCAGAGATAGGGTAAGTCAACTCCTCCATGTGTCCAATTAATGCAAATAGGCCTACTCTAGTTGTGGCTTATTTGCAGTGTACTAAGTCACAAAGGGACTTAGTACACTGCACCTGTGGAATCAGAGGAACTTACCGAGGGGTTGATGCATCACATCCCCACTGATTCAATGGGCTTATTCTAATGTGACTTCACTACGCAAAGCAATGGGTTTTCAGCCCTCATTAACTGGAGAACTTAGACGGAAGCGATTCCTGGCATCATCACTCTCTTCAGTGCTGGAAGGGCAAGAAATAAATCTAACCAGTTTCCCAGACTGAAAATTCTCCTGGGAGGAGTGTAAACTACGCAATGCAAACCAAATGGCACCTGAGGCAGGTTTTCCTATAATATCAGCACAAGAGGTGTACACTCAGCGAGGGTCAGTGTGGAAGGCCTCCCTGAAAAGCCATGTTTTAAGTTGCCTCCTACATGTCAATCCAGGTGTAGCTCTTCCAGTAGCTTATTCCACAGAGTCGGTGGATGGGCAACATAGAGCCGTTAATTCCACAAAAGACCTGCTCTCTTCCTTTATTGGTATGGACTGGTCCAGCTACCTGCCCTTTGGGAATGTCTTTATTAGGGAACCAGCCATGAGGGTTTGTCAGGAACAACCCTCCTGCACTTCCAAATTCATGACTACACCCTAGCCTCCGGATGATGCTGAATCGCTGATCCATCATCTCTCACCGTTGGCCTCAGGCTCTTTCACACACACACCCTTGCTACCTGGTAGATATTACACTCCATGCATAAAAAAAGGAAGCCCCATACTAGTGAATCTGTCCCTAAGACTATGAATAGGAGAAATAAGGGTCGCAGATTAAAGTATTCCGAATCTGTTGGGAAAACAAGGGTTATGGTTAAGCCGCTACAATAGAAAATACTGTATAGAAGTCATTCTGCAAATGCAACCCGATCCAGGCAGGCGTGCAGCAGGAGGCCCTGCATCTCTACACGTGAGCAAGTCCCGCTCAGGGAGGCCTGTTTTGCAATGACAAGGCAGCCCCCGGCCTAGAGGAAGACCGGCAGAGCCTGGCTCCGCTTCCTCTCGAGTAAGCCCGGGTTGGAGGGAAGGAGCTGCGGACGATGCCTTTGACGGAAAGGAGCCCTTGCCTCCCTGGTTGAATTCAGCGAAGAAAGCCCCGTGGGGGAGGCGGCCTTTAAGGCGGCCTGTGGGATGTTTACTCGGGAGTAAGCCTCCGCTGATCTCCCGAGGGCCAGAACAGTGTGCCATGGACGCTTAATCGGAAGCAGGTCCCGCTCCGCGCCGCGGCACCTGCGCCACCAGCTCAGCCCGTGCGCAGCCTGCCGTTTTAGCAGCGCAGAGCCAAGAGGTTGTCTACTCGCGAGTAACCCCGAGTGGGTTCAGAGGAGGGATAGACACCCATAGATGCACCCATTTAGCATCGCCTGCGTGTCAGGAAGGTGTATAAATATAAATATGCCATTCATATTTTGATAAAATTTGAGCGTGTGTGTGTGTGTGTGTGTGTGTGTGTGTGTGTGTGTGTGTGTGTGTGTGTGTGTGTGTGTGTGTGTGTGTGTGTGTGTGAACATATTTATGGCTCTACTTGTGCTTTGTTAGGAAAGGGAAGGTGAAAAGCGCTTGTGTGTGAGCGAGAAAGGTAAGGTCTGTGCTATTCAAAATAGGATGAAGAATCTGCGCGTGTGAGTGAGTGAGAGAGATGTATACACGTAGGTCCTTAGGAACGTGTGTTTGTCATGAACATTAAAATGAAAAGCGTGCGTGCCCGAGAGAGAGAAAAACAGAGATATTCGTGCCCTTAAAATATGGATTGAAAAAAAAAACCAAACGTTTTTGGGTGAATAAATATTTTAAAGAGTGACTCGCACAAGTCAATTAAAAAAATATGTGCCAATCAAAGTATGGTGAAAAGTGAGAAAGGGGTGTGCGGACTCGAACTTGTGCCATTCAAGTGTGCGTGTGCGAGATGGAGAAGGAGGAGAGGGGGTTTCCCTCGGGCTGCAATGTCTTTTTTCCAGCCTTTCAGGCCAGGGAACGGATTTTCCTCCGACCCACCCACCCGAGCGGAGTAGAGATCGCGCTTTGCCTGCCTCCCGGTGAGATCCAGCGCCCACTTTCTGGCCCGCTATAGCGGATCTACACTATACTGTTATCGCAGTTTGATCCCGCTTCCAAAGCCAGGGCTCCCTCCTGTGGAATCATGGGATTTGTAGTCTGGGAAGTGATTGACAGTTCTCCGACAGCCGGCTGTAATGGGTCGCCCGGATTAAATCCAGCAAGTGACCTCAAAGAACCTCCTCAGACTACAAAACCCATCATTCCGCTGGGAGGTTAAAGCGGGACCACACGGCTGTAATCATAGTGTCTGGAGATAAGTCGCCAATGAACTCTCTCTCTCTCTCTGGAGGGGACTACATATTGTTCATTATTTCTGGCTACTTAGATTTATACAGCGCTTTTCCTTCAAGGATCTGGAGGCGGACGGCGCGATCGTTTTTCCTCGCTTTTCACAACAGCCCTGCCAAGCCGAGAGGGAGAAGAAGTCAGAGTCATTCGTGGGGCAAGGAGGACTACGGTCTGAGACACACACACCGGTCTGAGACACACACACACACACACACACACACACACACACACACACACACACACACACACACACACACACACACACACACACACACACACACACACACACACACCAGCCTTTGCTAACCGACCCGACACCGCACAGACGGTGCCACAAAAGTGCCAGGGCTTGGAACAACGCTGAAAGGCTGTGTCATAGATTCCCCGTCGTCTTAACAACAGCCCAGCGAGGTAGGATGGTGTTGCGATCCCCACCTACCTGAGATCTTGTGCTTTGGAACGTACACCCCGGATTTAAGTCTCTAGTCCACAGGACCCCCAAAAGAAGCTCATCTTTTAATTTAGGGATTTTAGCAGTTGACGCCTGAACTCTCTCCGGACGTGAAAAAAAAGAGACTCAACTGGACCCATGAGAAGACAAGGAAGCCGGGGATTCGGGGAAGCGTTGAAGACCGCAGGGAAAGAGGAAGACCCAAGGATGAGATGGATCGACCCCCTCAAGGAAGCCACGGGCGTTGAGTTTCCAAGATCTGAGGAAGGCTGTTCGTGACTGGACTTTTCGGAGGGCCTTAATTCATCAGGTCGCCCTACCTGGGAAGCGAGTGGGAGCGCGCCCAACTCCAACAACCTGTAATTTAGGAATACTAATAACAGTATCACCCTTTCCGACTCTGCCTATGGAACAGGAGCCCTGATCTTTCCACCGGGTGGGGTGGGATGATCGCCCCCGCTCCGCCCCCAATGGGATCTTGGGACGTGTAATTCTGTGGCGTGTCCATGTCTCGAAAGTTGGGAGTATCTAATAAAAAGGTATTTTTTTACCACTCCGAATGCAATGACTAAAAAATCTTTGGAGGAAGACATTGAAATGGCTTTACAGGCGGAGTCCGGTTTTTCAGTGCGGACTCTAGTAAAGGACCATTTGCGATAAATAGGACCAAAAAAAATCTTATTTTTCCTCTCCGGGACCCTAAACCTCCAAAACAGGTAATAGAGCCGTTCGACCTTTTTTAAACTTGCCGGGGGGGGGGGCAAACTCTCTGGGGATATGAAGGCCACCCCCTATACCTCCCATTAGTCTTTTCCCTTGTCCTCCCACGTTTCATGTATCTGTGCGCGGGAGAAAAATCCAGAGACGGGTGACGTCATTTTATGGGGGACTACAACGCCCATCATCTATCTGGGGATTATAGGAGTTTTAGTCCCCCGAATATTACCCATTTTTTGGCAAGGCAGTCCATTCTGCCTTTGAACCTCTCCGAAGTATAATCACAAAGCGCAGTTGGGTAGAAAGGCTGAGATTTTTAAAAGGAGCTTCCGGGCTTGATTTGAATTCATGCCCAAGGCCGAGACAATTTCCCAGAGGCTTCCGGCAGGAGAAAGAAACCCAATATTATTTTTCTCTTGAAGGCGTTATCTTAACCTGTCTGATGGAATTCTTTTAAAGCATTTCTGGAGCATCTTCCTCTATGCCAGGGATTACGTTTGTAAGCACACTCCTCCCTCTGCCAGGTCATAGGGTCGGGGTAGGGGAAGGCTGTAGGCAACCGATCCCACAGAGGCCAACGGAGTTTGTGTGTGTTTAGTCGTTTAGTCGTGTCCGACTCTTCGTGACCCCATGGACCAGAGCACGCCAGGCCCTCCTGTCTTCTACTGCCTCCCGGAGTTGTGTCAGGTTCATGTTGGTTGCTTCGCAGACACTGTCCAGCCATCTCATCCTCGGTCGTCCCCTTCTCCTCTTGCCATCACACTTTCCCAACATCAGGGTCTTTTCCAGGGAGTCTTTTCTTCTCATTAGATGGCCAAAGTACTGGAGCCTCAGCTTCAGGATCTGTCCTTCCAGTGAGCACTCAGGGTTGATTTCCTTTAGAACTGATAGGTTTGTTCTCCTTGCAGTCCAGGGGATTCTCAAGAGCCTCCTCCAGCACCACAATTCAAAGGCATCAATTCTTCGGCGGTCTGCTTTCTTTATGGTCCAGCTCTCACTTCCATACATCACTACAGGAAAAACCATAGCTTTGACTATTCGGACTTTTGTTGGCAAGGTGATGTCTCTGCTTTTCAAGATGCTGTCCAGATTTGTCATCGCTTTCCTCCCAAGAAGAAGGCGCCTTTTAATTTCAGGGCTGCTGTCTCCATCTGCAGTGATCATGGAGCCCAGGAAGATAAAATTTGACACTGCCTCCATATCTTCCCCTTCTATTTCCCAGGAGGTGATGGGACCAGTGGCCATGATCTTAGTTTTTTTGATGTTGAGTTTCAGACCGTTTTTTGCACTCTCCTCTTTCACTCTCATTACAAGGTTCTTTAATTCCTCCTCACTTTCTGCCATCAGAGTGGTATCATCTGCATATCGGAGGTTGTTGATATTTCTTCCGGCAATCTTAATTCCGGCTTGGGTTTCTTCCAGTCCAGCCTTCCGCATGATGTATTCTGCATATAAGTTAAATAAGCTGGGGGACAATATACAGCCTTGCCGTACTCCTTTCCCAATTTTGAACCACTCAGTTGTTCCATGACCAGTTCTAACTGTTGCTTCCTGTCCCACATATAGGTTTCTCAGGAGACAGATAAAGTGGTCAGGCACTCCCATTTCTTTAAGAACTTGCCATAGTTTGCTGTGGTCCACACAGTCAAAGGCTTTCGCATAGTCAATGAGTTTACATCTCGGTAAATAAGAGCTGAAAGTATTGCCGACTTCTGTGGGGAAAGAGAAACCTAATAGGGGGAGAACCATTGAATGAACGGAGCTCTCTTAACTCGCTTGCATTCTAGCGATCTACCCCCGTTGGAAATGATATTTTTGCGCCACGTCTGAACCCCCATCTCTTTCTCACACACGTGGGTACGTTTTACAGGCGCCCTCTCTCCCCCCGACAAAAGATCGGGCTATTAAGGACCTTCGGATTCAAGGCGATCGCGTTCACACTGAGTTCAGCGGGTCTACCCAAACGGGGCGATTAAATCTGGATCCAGGTCTGGATTCCTTCCGCTCTTGATCCCACGCCGGCGCACGCCCTGGTCAGACCTTCACCTTCTTGGGTGAAGGCCCAAGGGTAGCCACTTAAAAAAAAGGGGGGCCTGTTAGCCTTAAGGTTAGGGGTCCCTGCCCCCTTTAATAAGATGTGTAAAGGAAGAGATTTCTCGGGCGTAGCTTCTCGAACCAGTTCCACTTGGTGAGATGCCCTCTTCTTCCACAGAACGAGACTTGGCTTCTTTTTTTTTCCTGGGCCCTTCGCCTTTCTGCACAGTCCCCCCCTCCCCCTTAAAAACACCTCTTCCTTTTGGGGAGCGGTTGTGAAGGGGTGAGAAGCACCAAGGACGCATCCACACGGCTGTGGATCGCAGGCGCGGAAGCCCGAACCTTTTGCGCGCTGGGAACTCCGTGGGGCAGATTTTCCCCTCCAAGGGGATGCAACAGAATAATATCTTGGCAACCAGAGGCTGAGAGGTCCTCTCCCCGTGTCTGCTCACCTGTAGGCACGCGCAGGTGCCAGGCAGACTCTCCTGCCGGTCCGCAGACCACCCCCCCGGACAGAACCAGATCCTCCTGGGATTTCAGGAGAGGATCCTTCAGGCTGTACCTGGACCACCCTCACCCCACGCGCGCACTGCACTGGGGGAATCATCTCCCCTGGCCTTTTCCACCGAGGACTTGCGGGGGTGCTTGGCTTGCTCCGAATCCAATCCTGATCCCCAGGCCACTCCGGCCTCCTCTAAGAAGATCCTGCCTGTTCGCCTGAGTTGAGTGGGAACTCCCCACCGGGTTGTGATCCCTTTCCTTGGGGGTCGCCTTGCCCAATGACCCCGCGGGTCTTTCCCCGTTCCTCCTACCTAGAGGATGCCGGAGGGCGAGCAAGAGGACCCTAAAAAACCTCGTATGGTTTAGGATCAAAAAATATTTTTTTGGGTGCCCCCTTTCCCCCACCTCGTCCCCTGCAGAGGAGCTGGAAAAGATCTGGGGACGCCGAAGACTTTTACACAGTTCTGCGTCTTTGGGATGTGGGTGGTTTTTTTTGCCTTGATTAAAAAATATTGTCCAAACAGGAAGAAAAAGGCAGGGGGAGAAACAGATCCGGCGTTGTTAACAGGGGGCTCTGGATGAAGCAAGCAGTAGAATTTCAAGACGGAGAGTTGCAGCGAGCGCGCAGGCCCGTGTTTCAGATCCTAAGGCGTTTTCACAACACCCGCGAGGGGTGGTGTGATGTGTTGCTGAATCAGCTTTTACACGTGGAGTGGAGGCGGTGGGGAGAGAGAGAGAAGCAGTGGTCTTTCTCTCCCCCCCCCCCCCAATTTCGACGGAAGCGTCTCTCTGGCTCCGATCCTAAGCATCGCGCCATTTAGCGGCTAAGGAGACTCAGGAATCTGCGCTTCCCAGTCAAGGTGTCCACCCAGTTTCTCTCCCCAGTCCAGAAGTCTCTCTTTTTGCGAACAGGCTTAAAAACTGGACAAGAGCAGAGAAAACTTTCCCTGGGACGAGCGCAGACAGCGCGCAGAACCGCCCAAGACATTTCGCCGCCCGAGGCGAGGGACGAGCGGCGCCCGCTGTTTTCGCCTCAAAGCGCCCAAATCCAGGAAAGAGAGATTCTGAAAGACAGGAGACAGAAAGCGTCCTCTGTTTCTATGCATATTTCTCTTCGTTGCCTCTTCTCCTATATATTTTCTCGCTTTTTTTCGACCATTTACTGTAGGTAGTTATTATTTCGCATTTATTGGCCGCCGCCCCCCCCCCCGACTGCGAGGCAAGCGTCGTTCCCGTTCTCCTTTCATCGCCCTGCGTCTTATGTACCGCCTATGGGTGGCTTTGCCTACGACCAGCCTCCTCCTGCGACCACCTGCCTGCGCGCCATCCTAAGGCTGCGTCGTTCTCTTAAGGAGTCCCTGTCGGGTTCAGAACAGGTGCCGCCCTCCCCTCCCCGTCTCCCGAAGGACGCGCGGTGAGGGGGGGGGGACTCAAGCAGGTGGGCTTAACTGGACTCTTCGTAAGGCTGGCTTCTTGCAGGTGGGTGGTCCTGCTCGGCCCTCCATCCCCACCTTCCACCCGCAGATCTTGGGGGCATCGCAGCTACCCAAGGTGGTTTTCCCAAACTTCTCGGTTTCTCTCCCCATCCTTCAGACTTTTCCAGGACGCTTCATCCCGGAATAAAGTCTAGGGGAAATTCCAAAGCCGGCCTCTGAAATGCTTTGGTCATGTTATGAAGCCATTCACTAAGCTTAATTTTTGGGGGAAAATATTTTTTTTAATTTTTTTTAAATTAAAATAATCAGACTCTCTAATCTTTCAGGTCCTGCCCTCTCGCGTGTCTTTTTCTGCCAGATTCCCACGGCCTCCGTGTCCCCCATCCTTTTTTCCCCCACCAGATCCATCTCGCTACCCGATCCTATAGCGATCCTTTGCTGATCTCTCAGAATCCGGCCACCTGACCGCTGAGTCTCCCTAGGTTGTTCTTACCTCTCTCTCTCTCTCTCTCTCTCTCTCTCTCTCTCTTGGCCTACACGCCCGCGCACCGCTAGGAATTGAAATCCAAGCAGGGGTCATTTCCCATGCCCTCTGGGCGCGCGCTTGCGGTACTCCCTGGCTCGGAAGAAGCGCAATAAAAAATAAAATAAAATAAAATAAAATAAAATAAAATAAAAAAGGTGGAGAGGCAGAGGATGCGACACGAGGGAGCAAGGAAGGTGGCTTATGATTTTTGCCCAGGCTCCCGGGATGCATCGCTAGTCTGCCCGGTTTTGGGAAGAGTTGGCGATGGGCTCCGATTTTCTCTTCTCTCTCATCCCCCCCCCCCTGCCGCCGCATCCCTCCAATGTTCGGCCGTGGAGCAAATCCACCCGGGCGATCCTAGGGGGAGCCCTTGCCGTTCCAGAGGCGGAGGCGGCGAGCGCCTGGAAAGCAGCCGAGCGACCAAGCAGCGGCGGTTGAAATTGACCAGAGGCCGTTCCGTTCTTCCCGTCTCCCGGGGATCCCACTTCCCGGATAAATCGGAGCCGCTCTGAATTGTTTGATTTCCACAAAAGAGGCGTCGGGCGCAACGCGATCGCCTCGCCGCTTTTACTCCAAGGAAGCCCCGCGTCTTGAACCGAGGCCGGCTTCCGAGGAAAGGTGCTACACCCGGATCGGGGGGGGGGAGTTCACCCGGGAATTAAATTCCCCCCCTCCCGATTTCCACGCGGCTTTTCCCAAACCATTTCACAGAGGCTAGAACGGCATCTTCTGAAGCCCGGCGCCTGGTTCACTTTGCCAGCAGAACCGGGGGGGGGGGGCGGACTGGCTCTCGAGTAAACGCGCCGAGGATCGGGCCGCCCGAGGCTGCAGTCCCGCGCACGCCTACCTGGGAGTAAGCCCCTTGCCTCCAAGGGGGCAATTCCTTGGAGTAAAATCAGGAGGGCTGCGATGCCTGTGCAATTTAATTCCATATCTAAAGTGCAATAATATGGGATAGTGAAGGAAATGTGAAACTCACCTCTCCTCTCTCTCACGTACGCACCTGTATACATGGCTCCCTTGCAAAGCATATACACCAAAGCACCCCCACCTCCGCAAAACTCCAGAAGTTTATGCACAACCCCAGACCTCCTCCTCCTCTCTCCCTCTTCACCAAGTCACCTTGAACCATCAAGGTCATGCTGACAACTCCACCTGCTCCAGTCTTGGCCGGAGAAGGTGAAATCGGTGCGTACCTGGAAGGAGACGGAGCCGTGTGTCCCCCCCCCCATCACAAACGGTCACTCCGTCGCCTTCCCGGGACGCACCGATTGCGTGCAAAGCCGGTCCTCTTCCTCTCTCGCCCCCAAACCGACACCCTCCCCATCCCCGGGGAGCGTCTTCGCCGACCTCTCTCTCTCTCTCTCTCTGGAGATCGCCTGCTTTCTTCTTTCTTCTCCCTCCAAGTCCTGGGCGCGTTTAGAGGCAGGCAAGCGCAACTCCTTTTCCAGATCGCTTCTCCCTTAAGGCGACGGGATCCTGGCTCAGGGAGGGGGCGGGTGTAAGAGGGTGTGTGTGTGTGTGAGAGAGAGAGAAGGTGTACGAGAAGGGGATGTAAAGCAGGCAGGTCTGTGACGTGAAAGTGTCTGGAGGGGGGGGAAGGACAGAAATCTATCTTAAACAGAATTATTATTTCTTCCCCCTCTAAAGGGAGGGAGATCGCGTAAAGTTTTGGTGACACCAAGATTTAGGCTCTGATCTCCACTAAATCGCCCAGAATTGGAGATCAACTTTGAGCGATCCGGGGGGAGGTTGATGGATTCGAAGATCCGTGGAATAAAGAGACCGGCCTTTCTGTCTGCGCGGAGAGCAGCCCCGATCCTATGCTCGGAGCCAAGCAACCCCTTGGGCAGCAAGCTCACCGGGTGACTTTTTGGGCGGAGGGTTTCCAGTTCAAACCAGTGCTCAGAGGCCGGTGTACTAGCTCAGGAACTTAGGTGGGGGCTTTCCCGCCCGTGGAGAGCCGAGCGAATGGGAGCAAAGTGAGAAGCAGTTAATTCGTGTGAACGCGGGACACGAACAACTGCGGTATTCCGGTTGTGCGCGTGTGAAAGAGGGTGCTTCTATGCCCACGGGAATGGGATTTACCTGGCGCAGGTAAACACGTGCAAGGAGTACCTGCGTGGGATCCAGAGGCGGGAGAGAAAGAATGACTATCAAAGAGCGCGCATATGATCGTGTGAAAATGTTTGGGGTGCTTAGGGGGACAAAAGCTGCAGGAATCTGTGGCTGCAGTCCCACGTGTCTTTATTTGCGTGTGAAGGTAGTCCAGGGTGGTCGCGATCCAGGCAGGCTCGCAACATATCCCTCCCTCCCCCCGAAACTTGAGCTTAGTGGGACACATTCCAAGGCCGGTGTGTTCACGTGTTTCAGCCCCGTGGGTCCCCACGATGGGACTTGTAGGGACAGGCTCAACACGTGTCTCGAGGTTGCAGGCCCACCGCGCTTTTAGTAAGGCACAACCCCTTGTAGACTCGATGGGGGGGTTCTCCCGTGTCAGGCTTCACGCTCCTCGCCTTGAAACGCGCTCAGGTTGGGCTGCGTGGAGGGATGCACACGTCGGGGGTCACTGACACGCGTCGGTTTCTGCGGTGGCTTCCTCTCCTACTTCAGCTCCTTGCTTCAACCTGGAACCGAGACCTCTCGCCCTCCTGCATTTCCTAACCTTGCCGGTTCCTTTGTCTCCGTCACTTAAGCCTGACCTACGCCCCCCCCCCCGGCTTCCAGTTTCTGCCCCAGCTTCGCCGGCGTCTGTGCGGGGGTGTGTGTGGACGGTTAAGCCAAGATCTGAGGCAGGCCGACACGACCCCCTTTCGGTCTTCAGGAGAGAAAATCGCCTGGCGTTCTCCTTTCCTCAATCTGAGACACAAATAAATTGATAATAATAATTTGTGATCGCTGGCACCTGTTTGTCACCTTCCTCCTTTCCTTCCTTTCTTCTTCTTTCTTTCTTTCTTTCTCCCTCCCTTCTTTCTCCTTCTCTCTCCTTCTTTCCTTTCTTCCTTTTGTCTCCCCCTTTCTCTTTCTTTCTTTCTTTCTTTCTTTCTTTCTTTCTTTCTTTCTTTCTTTCTTTCTTTCTTTCTTTCTTTCTTTCTTTCTTTCTTTCTTTCTTTCTTTCTTTCTTTCTTTCTTTCTTCCTTCCTATATCCTCTTCCTCCTCGCCATGGAGGCAAACTTTGGGAGACCTTTCGAACCCTAAACTTTCTCCCTTTCCCAAGTCACTCTCGGGTTTTTCCTCCCACCCACCCGCCGCCTGCACATCAAGAGGCCTCCCCTGCTCCCTTCGCCTTTTCCCTGATCTATATTTTGAGCCCTTAAACATGGCAAGGCGGAGGCTGTCTCCTCCTGCATTGTCAATTTCACCTCCCCCTTGTCTATTTCATCTATTGTGTCTGCCACCTTTTAAAATGCTTCACTCCCTTTGCCGCGTTTTAGGAGGGGGACCATACAATCATGTAATCTTCTCTCCCCCTCCCCGATCCACCTTCTACCTTATTATTATTACTATTGTCTTTTAAAACATTCTGCTCTCTCTCCTTTTAAAACTTAAAAAGTTTCTCTTCCTTATATGTTTTGCACGGTTCGCTGTTGCAGAAGGCGGCGCTGAGATGTTTCCCTTTTTCCAGGGGTTTAAGACATCAGGTTTTTCTGAAGTTCTGCAGCGTTCCCCTGAGAGTGCAACAGGTCACTCCCTACCCTGTATCCCAACTTTTCTGATATTTTAATAATTATTTAATTACTTCTTGGAGTAACGTTGGCGATGCTTGCTTTATGGGACGTGACGGTAAGATTCGAATACTTTGCCCCCCCCCAATGACCTTGCTGTAACTGGCTAAAATCATGGTAGGCTGGAGGAATCAAAAGTCCATTAATTAAATTTCACGCGGGTCTCCTCGGAAGGAAGTCCCCATGTGTTAAAATGCGCATGGAACGGCAGCTTTAAATTCTTCCCAGGGCTGCCACGCTTATGAATTCGGATCAGACGCCTCATCTCTACACAGAAGTCTCCTTTGAGGTCCCGAATTCGGTTCCCCCCCCTCCCAGCAAATGTGTATAAGGAGTGCATCTTTAACACACATTTCTTTCCTTTGCGAGGGAACATAAGCAAAGATTCCTATGCGGTGTGTGTGTGTGTGTCTGTGGCGGGGCAAGAACAGAGCGCTCATTTTCGCACCCATTCATTCGCTTCGCCGGTTCATTTCGCTCCGGTTCGATCAGCAAAACACGCGCCGGTCGGCCAGCCGCTCGGGGTTTTATTCCGAATCCTTTAACACCGAGTTAAAGGACCAATTCATCCGAGGGAGCGCGGTCCAAGGATAGCAACCCGGACGACCCTAGGCGGAACTTCCACAATCAGGGGCAGTATACTTGTCCGCCGCCGTGTGTGTGTGTGTGTGTGTGTAACACACGCCCGCTCACCTCTGCTTCCCTCCGACCTTCCCCGGAAAGAGCTTGCTCGCTCGCAGGCATCACCTTGGCCAAGACCCCCCCCTCCCGGGACGACTTTAGCCCCCTTCGCCGCACCTTGCCCGATCGCCTCCCACGTTCCTTTTCTCAGCAGGTGGGACGCGGGTGTGTGTGTGTGTGTGTGAATCCCCTTCAAGTGACGGGCGACCACCCCCAATGCATGCCCCCCCCAAGGCGCCGGACCTTCCCAGCCCTGCCTCTGCGCCCTCCTTACGCGCGCTCTCCCACCGTCTCCAAACTCTCTCCGGCGTGGCTAGGGATCTGGAAACCCTCTCTCTTCCCCCCCCCCACACCTTCTTCCCCCCCCAACCCACGTGCCTTTCTTTCTTTCCTTCTTTCCCCTTTATTTTGGGGGTGTGTATGTGTGTGTGTCTCTCTCTCTCTCTCTCTCCCCCTCTTCCCCGGCCACAGGGGCTCGCTGAAGGCTCGCCGTGCGCCTTTACGCACGGCCCCTCTCTGCCCGCCCGGGTGGCCTCGCGTCCTCGCCGGCTGCCTGCTTGCCTGGCCGGGCAGCTGGCTGGCTGGCTGGCTGGCTCCCTCCTCGCGTCTCCTACCACTCCTCCTCCCTTCGGAGGAGCGGCGGCGAGTCCCTGCCTGATGCCTCGGAGGGTAACCCCCTCTCTGTCTCTCCCTGCCTCCCTCCCTCCCCACCCCGATCCCTGGCCATTGGCTTGCCCTGAGACGGGCTCTCCACCCCCCCCCCCGCACCGCACAACCCAGCCCAGCCCAGCCCACCCCACCGCACGCGGGTGCTTGATCATGTCCAGCCCCCGATGAGTGTCCATTGGCGTGGCGCGCCGTCTCCCTCCTCCCCTTTCCTCCCGCTTCGCCCTGCCCATGTTTCCTATGTCTGTGTCCGTCCAGTCGCTTGACGTTCAAGTTCGTCGGGAACGTCACGTCCGCACTTGAACTTGCTGCTCAGGGGGGCTTTTGCCATTTTTTTCATCTCTCTCTCTCTCTCTCTCTGTCTTTTCTCTCTCTCTCTCTTCTTTTCTCCCCTCCCTCCCTCTCTCTCTCTCTTCCTCTCCGGCACAGAAAGGAAAGGGGAAAAAAAAAAGCAAAAGCAAAAGCAAAAAAAAAAAAGCAAGCAAAAAAAAAAAAGCCATGATTGCTCTCCCACAATTCATCTTCCCCGCGCCATCTTTGTATTATTTCTAATTTATTTTGGATGTCAAAAGACACCGATGAAGATATTTCCTCTGGAGTCTCCCGCCTGGCTCGCCCCGCGCTTCCCGATGTGATCCAAGCGCGAGAGCTGCGTGCGCGCCCGCCCGAGCCACCGACCCGAGCACCATGTCTCGCCGCAAGCAAGGGAAACCGCAGCACTTAAGCAAACGGGGATTTTCGCGTAAGTAGAAAAAGGGGGGGAGAGAGAGGGGGGGGTGGGAAAGAGGGGAGAAGAAAAAAAAAGAGCCACCCCTGCCTCGCCTCCCGAGTTTCCTCAAACGCCCCCCCTCCTCTGCCACGAGCTTCGGTGCAAAAGAACCGCACCGTCGCCGCGATCGCTTCGGTCCAGTCCTTAAGTCTGCATTTTGCACCCTGCAAGCCGGGGCGCTGCGTGCATGCACGGCTTTGCACGGCTTAAGTTTCCGAAGCAACTCACCTTAACACTGAGGAACAACCCCCCCCATTAATACCCTCTCTCTCTTTTTTCTTTTTTGCATCGTTAGCAGCTGGCTCGAAAAGGACCCCCCCCACTCTTTCGCTCCCTCTCTCTCTTTCAAAGTTGCCTTTTATTTTCTCTCCTCTCTCCCTCTGTCTGTTTCTCTCTCTCTCTCCCCCCCCCCCATTGATTCTGCTGTAGCTCTTTTGCCGGAAGACACCGAGCGAGCGAGCGTGTCTTGGTTTGGAGGGGGGGGAGATTGCGCGCGCGCACGGGGGGGGGCTGCCGCTTAACCAACGCCGGGCAACTTAAGAAAGCCGAGAAAGACGCGTCGGTTTTCTCCTTTCTCTCCCCCCCTTAAGGTCGCTTTCCTTCAGTTTTCCGAAAGGGGTGTGTGTGTGTGTGTTGTGGGGTGCGTTGCAAAAGCGAGGCGGAAAAGGCACGGATCCAGAGCAGCGGGTTCAAAAGCGTCCCTTTATTTTTTGCACCGAGACCCTGCATCTTCGGATGCGCGCCCCATCTTTTCATCCCCCGGCAAACCCCTGCCTCTTCTTTGTGTGTGTGTGCGTGCGTATAGACGGCATAAAGTGCAAAAGTGTGTATATGTGCGGGGATCCTTTTGTCTCCACCGGCGAGATCTGGTGGGGGGGGCGGCGGCGGTGGGGGGAGATCCTTTCTCCCTGCCTTTCCCCCCCTCCCTCCTTTTCTCTCCAAACTCGGGGAGCGCAAAGGGCACCGGGGGGGGGACACGACTCTTGGCCGGCCATCGGCAGCTTTTCCTCCCCTTCCCCCGCCACGCGTAGCCGGCCGAGCTCTCTCGACTCTCCGGCTCGAAACCTTCGGATCCGGCCCCCTCCAGCGCCCCTCTCCAAAAAAAAAAAAAAAAACTCCGGCTTTGCAAAAACTTGCCGAGATGGAGCTTAAAAAAAAAAGGAGAGGGAACGGAGCGCGCCCCCGCGCACGCCCCCCCCCGTGTGTGTGTCTGTGTGTGTGTGTGTCTGTGTGTGTCCCTCTCCGGGAGAGAGTGAGAGATCCCGATTCTCCTCCTCTCTCTCTGCCTCTCGTACTATTTTTTGGAAGATTTTCAAAAAAAACAGGGGAAGGGAAAAAAAAACTGCCAGCGGATTTTGATTGGGAAAAATCTCGTGTCCGACTGTTTACAAGCGCCGCGTGTGCGGCGGAGCCGCTGCCAGCAAAACACAGAGCCGGAGAACAAACCCATTGGAGCGGTTGTGGGGCGGGGGGGGGGAGAGGAAAGGGAGAGAGAGAGAGAGGCAGGAATGAATTGAAAGCCGAGGAACGACACACAGACACACACACACACTCTGTCTCTCTCTTCTCTCCAGGCGAGCTTTGCACATTATTTTTGCTTTTGCAAAAGGAGGCTCTTCGAATGATTTTTGCAACAGCTCTCATCAGCTCCTGATTTTTTTTCCGGTGCTCTTTTTCATGTGCATACAGATTTTTTTTTTTAAAAAATATATATACTCGTATAGATGCAGACGCCGTGCACAGCAAAGCTTCCTTTCTTGTGTTTTTCTTCTGCTGCTTTGCAAAGCGTTCCAGGCTTGGTCTGGCCGCCTCCCGGGCGAGCCGTGCACAAAAGCTCGGGGGGAGCCGGGCTGGCTTGCAAACACAAAAGGGAAGTCTAGTCCCGACTTGAGGTCGCTGGCCGGAGGCGGGCGGGTCGTGGTTGGGGAGGGAGAGAGAGAGAGAGAGAGAGAGAGGGAGGGGAGAGAGGAGGTGAAATGCACGAGCGCTGTTTGCAAAAGAAAAAAAAAAAATGCAAGAAAAAAAAGCTTGCAAGAACTGGGTCCGTGCATGCTCTCCCGGGGCTCCCGTTTGCCCTCGCTCCTTGAATTTGCAAGGTCGAGAGCATGCCCAGCTTTTGCAAAAAGTTTGGCCATTTGCAAGCCCCCCCCAAACGCCATCTCTCTCTTCCCCCCAAACAAAACAACCGCTGCAAAAAGTCCCGCTTTTGCAGCCTGCACGTTGAGAAGTGAAAGTCCTGTCCCCAGAAATGAAAGCGCCTCCGCCCTGTTTGCGTGGGTTAAAGTTGTCTTAATAAAAAAGATCCTTATTTCTCTCTCCCTTCCTCCCCCCCCCCCCAACAACCTTGCCTTTTTCCGGCTTGATTTCTGACCTGCTTTATGTTTTGCTCTTTTTTTTTCTTGTTTTGCAAAACACAAAAAAACGGGCTGTTGTGTTGTTGCGACATAACGGCCACGCTCCTCCAACCACGTTGCGAGAGGCGCCTTTCCTCGCCCGCCCCTTCGGCCAAACGGATAACCTAGTTTTGGCCTCTTTTTTATCTCAGACCCTGCCACCAGGATGGAAGAAGAAATAAATTGCATTTTTTAAAAATTGTTCCTCTTTTTTTGGGAGTGGGGCGACCAAAATTCCCCACGGCACCCTCTCCCCTCCTGTTCTCCCCGAATCCCCAGAAAACTTGCCAGTTAAAGGGCACAACAAAAGCTTCAAAGCCTCCGCGGGTTAAGTTTGCACGTGTGTATGCGTGTTTGTTCGAGTTAGGTGTTCAGGCGTAAGGTTAGGGGGTTAGTAGACTTGGCAGGCAAGTTTGATCCCCCTCCTTTTATCCCCATTTTGGAGTATTTGGGCGCAGAAGGGGGGGAAGGATCTGTGTTGGGGGGGAAGCACGTTTGCATGAGAATTGGGTTAAAATATTTGCCCCTTGGTTTGTTTTTTGCAACCCCCCTTTTTTTGGCTAAGAAATGCGACTTTCAGCCACTAGGAGGCAGAGTGAGATCAAAAAAGCCCTTGGAACTTGGCTGATCAGTTTTTCCCTGGCATCTTTTAATTTTCTGTATATTTTTTTTTCATTGGGAAAAAGGAAATACTGTAGGTGCGAAGGTGGTATGTGTGGGGAGAGAGCGAGCGAGCGAGTTTGAGAATTTATTTTTATTTTTTTGACCCCCCCCATGCTCTCCCATGATTCAGCCTTTCTTTGTTTTTAATCTTGCATTAAGTCTGATGAAAGCATTTAAAACACCGGTATGTCCTCCTTGATGGACCCCCCCTGGTTGCCTTTATTATTATTATTTTTTAAAGTCTTGTAATATTCTTCGCTTTTCCTGGTCATTGGGAAGAAGCAGCTTTAGAAGAAACAACCCCCCCCCCCAATGCTTCGGAAAGAATCAACCCTCGGTTTTGCATGTTCTTAAGACATTTTTTCAAAAATGCAACCTTCATGTCTGATACTCATCCAGAGACAGAAAAACTGCCCCTTTCCGTATCAGATATTTATATGTTAGCAGAGGGTTGTCACATCTTTAGAAGCATCTAAAAGGATTTAAAAAAAAAGTTCTACCAAAGAAGCCAAAAATTCTGGCTCATTTCTTGGCTGATACTTTCCCCCCCTGTTCCTCGGTTTGATTTCCAAAGTGCTTTTGCTCTGGATTGCATTAGTGGCGATGTGTTATTTCTTTGCACACCCCGGTCTGAAAGTGGACTATTTTGAAAATCAGAATTTTTTTTTTAAAAAAAAGTGGATCCAAAAGTGTGGGGAGAGGAAATACCTTCTCTTGCACGTGTTTGGAGAGGGTTCCCTGCTTAAGCGTCTTCCACACTTCCATTGTGTTTGTTTCCTGCCCTGTTTTGCTTTCAAATCTCCATTTGCTCAAACATTACAGAGCTCTCTCCTCTTGTGCTTTTGAAATCATCATCTTTCGCTCCCCATTGGCTTTCATTTTTCTCCCAGTAATTTAATCCTAGAGGCAAAAAAACCCCCAAAACTGAATTTCTGGAACGTTTTTTGCCTTTTGTAATTATAATTTTTGATATTGTCATTACTATTTGTGTTATTATAATTTGGGGTGCGTGTGTGTTTGGCTTGCATTCAGCCTGTGTGTCGCTGAGAGTCCTTCCTTGGTAAATCCTGAAAATAATGTTAATTTGTAAAAAATAAACCCGATCTGCTCTTTTTTCTGTTTTCCTCTTGCACTTGAAAATAAGTGCAAATCTCTTTACAATACTCATTTTGAAATTTAGCTCTCACCAACCTCTTTGTTCTAGGTTGATCTTAATCAAGTTTGACCATGAGTATCTGATATTTTTTTTCTAAGGGGGGGTCCATTGATCTGATAAGAAAACTCAAAATGCACATAATAAAATTGCTAGTAGTGGCTACTGAATGAAAACCAAAATATAATAATGCCAAGCGGCAGCAGCAGCAGCAATGATGATGAAGACAATGACAGTGATGATAATAATAATAATATATTTGTGATTTATTTATTTCATTTTTATACTGCCCATATTAACTAATTTTAATTATAAATTAGATCTCTGTGTGACCTGCGGAAAAATACTGGGAATTCTGTTTTGCGTTTGCATTTTCTGTCTTGGCAAACCTTAAAAAATAAAAAGAATTTGGTCTGCCAGTCCTTTTTCATACATTTGCCCTATCATTCTTCTTAATTAGCAATCATTAATGTTAAGTGCACTGAAGAACCATGGAGGGTACAGGTTTTATTATCACACATTTGAATATCTTGTTATTTTCAAGAACTTTGCCTCCTATAAAATTAATTGGCTGAAATGTAGAGGCGTAATCAACAACGCTTTGGAATTCCTTCTTGATTTGCTGGGTTTTTTTTTTTTTAATGAGAATCCAGCCTGATTTCATAAGGCTTTGCAAGAAATTTCTCTCTCTTCTTATTTTTAAACCATTCTTCTAACTGCCTGGAAGAAGGTGATGTTTTTGCCTTGCTTACCTACATTACTTGATTTAACAAACCTATCAGGTCGAAAATACTGTATTATCATTTGCCTAAATACTAAGTAGAGTCCCTTTCAAGAACTACAGTATTGAATTCTTCTCATGTTTTGCTGCTTGGGCTGCATTCCAAACTTTGCATGGGAACAAACAAAAACATGCAGACACGTGTGCGTGTGTGCATGTGCATAGGCGGGCGCACACACACACACACACACACACACACACACACGCACACGCACACACACGCACACACACGCACACACAAGTATGTTGTGGGGAGGAATATATGGGTGCAGACAGTGTTTCCTCCTGTCAGATTGTTAAAATGCAACCTGATAATTCCCTCTTCCCAATTTTTTTTTTGGGGGGGGGGAATTGCCTATTTTGTAGAAACAAGCTTGTGTTTATCATCTTTTCTTTCTCTTCCGGACTCCAAAGCACTGAAAGAGACATAGCAGTATGTATGTTATCTATAGTTGAGGGTGGGGGATCCTCCATGTGCTGATGATTTCTTCAGCATAAGATTGCAATGCTTATATTTGTATAAACTTGCCTTCCCTTAAATCACGAATCCTCGTGGAGAGAGAGAGACAGAGAGAAAAAAAATGATACACCGTGCGTACAAATGAGAAAAGGGTTCTGTTTTGAGTCAAGGCGCACAAATTCCCATCTTTGAACACCTTACGTTATTCTGCGCGTTTGGAAATTTCTCTAGACCTCTCCTTTTCCTAACGCTCTGCCTCGCTAGGACCAAAATAATTTTAACCTGAGTATCCTGGGTTGGTTGTTTTTTTTTTTTTGCACTTTTATCAAAAATCTGTTCCAATATGGTGCAGTCAAATTAAAATCTATTTTTTGATTCTCTGTGGCTTTAAGTTCATTAAATGTGAAATTGGCCGCATGCTAAAGAAGGTCAGGCTGATTAACTGTTGAGGTGTTGTAGCGTGCCACACTTCTCTTAGCCGAGAGCATCTAATATTTTATAAGAATGTGGTTTTGTGTTCATTCCGAAGTCCTATTTGGGCAGCACTGACCCAGCCCTCTTCTCCTTTGCTTTAAAAGTCTCTCTGGAATCCTCATGGCTTCTTGGTGTTTTTTTTTTTTTTAACATTTATTTTTATTTGCCCGAGATAAATTCAGCAGGAAAGTAACTCCGTGAAACACCCACCTTGCTAATATGGCTGCCTTGCTAAATTATCAACTGGCTATGGTGCGTATAGAAACTAGTCTCTTAATCGAGCTTTCTGGCACCTGTTCCGAAAATCAATCAATCCTCGAAAGGTACTTCAAATTTGGAGAAAGGTGTGACCGTTCTAGTTACGAAAGCTAGGATTTATTTTGGTTTTTCCCTCATGAAGGTCGGACTGCCAATGGCCATGGGCCCTGAATGGTAGAAACATTGCTTTCCTGTAGAATGGAATGAGAGGGGGGAAACTACACCTCAGTCCAGTTGGCTTATTTTCTTAGATCTTCAGAAGCACATAATTTCCCTCAAATAGCAATTAACATTTTTTTCCATTAAATGGTGTGTGCATGTGTTATCTGTGTGTATAATACCATATGCATAGCCTTTATTTCCTGGGTGTCTTGGTTAAAGAAGTCAGTGGTCACCAGCAAAAAAAACGCACTAAATAGGGGAAGAAAAAGAACTGGATGATTTATTAAATCCCCTTTTCCCCCCTTTTGGGTTAACTTGGTGGTTTTAGAGACTAGTATACAGAAATTCTGTTGCAAAGCAGAATAGCTTGCTCAGGGCTGTTTAGATGCTGTGCATCGGCTTTCGTAGTCTCACTTTTCGAGAGGTTAAGAAAATGCTCCTCTATGTTTTAATTTTGAATCAGATTTTTCTAGGCCCTCTTTTTTTTAAAAAAAGAGAGAGATCGTATGAATATACCTTATGAATATAACTGCTTTTCCTTGAGAGGGAACTGCTTGACATCACTGGAAAATTCATTTTCCTGTTGAATGACAATGCATTATAAAAAGAAAGCTCTTTTGGCCATCTTGCGGTTGGGATCCGACTGGCTTAATCTTGTTTGTCTTTGGAATAGTAATAATAATCCTTTGAAAACTTTAATATGGGGTTGTGTTTCCTTTCTAAAAAAAAATATAGAGGAGTCCCAATCATGTTGCGTGTCTCTTGCTGGGAATAACATGTGGTGGATTCCCTTTTTTTACTTTCAAGGGTGCTGCTAGGCGAGGGGTGAGAGATCACGAAGGCTTGTCCCATTGTGGGCCACCTCCCCGTTCTTCTTCCTTTCTCGGTTGAGGCGTCTTCCAGTTGTCTGAGATTCTTGACGGAGGTCCTATATATATATTTTTTTATTCCCCCGATTGCAGCCGAACCCATTGAAGCCATTCTTACGGACGACGAACCGGATCACGGTACGCTAGGAGCTCCGGAAGGGGACCATGATCTCCTCACCTGTGGCCAGTGTCAGATGAACTTCCCTTTGGGGGACATCCTTGTCTTTATTGAGCACAAACGGAAACAATGCAACAGCGCTCTCTGCCTGGAGAAGGCTGTGGATAAGCCCCCTTCGCCCTCGCCGAGCGAGTTGAGAAAAGCGTCCAATCCTGTGGAGGTGGGCATCCAGGTCACGCCCGAGGACGACGACTGTTTGTCAACGTCATCTAGAGGAATTTGCCCTAAGCAGGAACATATAGCAGGTAAATCACAGTGGGAGGGGGGGAAGCGGGCGGGAAGCCATGGTGAGACCTGGGGCCACCCCTTGGAAGTCTGTGCTTTCGTTTCCCGAAATTTTGCTCTTCCCGTGCACGAATCGTATGCGAATCATTTTTGTTTACAGTTGGGACATCTGTACATTCCTCTGAGCTGTCTATAGAATCAGGAGACTTGTGCCATGTCATTGAGTCAGTGTCTATCTGCTCTCCTTTCATGTCTGTTGTATTCCACGTATTTCCCGTTGACTTATTGATATGGTCACCAGATGGGGAGTGTTGAAGTGGAATAGATCTGCCCCCCATCCCCTGGCACTTCCCATTTGTGTTTCAGTGTGCTCGTATGATCTCCCTCATAGTGGCACGGAGGGATGAGAAAAGTTACTTTTTCTCGAGGACCGCTCCCCCGGGATGAAACCTCACCAGAGAGTTCCTTGGCGTCGAATCCAAAACATCCTTTCGCCTCTAGGACGCCTGCGCTGAACACTTAGGCTTTGCTCCATGTGGCCGTGGTTTCATGTAACTGCAATGGCGTTTATACTGGCCGTTGTGGCGGTCAGTCCGTCAAATGGGACGGGCCGATGGACGTCCTCTTCCCATGCAGCAGATGCTCTCTCCGAGGCACTTGATTGGCTGCTGCTGACGAGCCCACGTCTCCGGCATGTTTAGGGATGCTCATATCTCTGGTTACATGTTTAATGCATGAACCAGAGGCCTACAGCTATGGCAGCCGTGCAGACACAATTCCTTTGTGAAGCATGGAGCAAGCTCAGCTTTGCCTCTCTCGTTCATGGCTTTAACCCTGCTTGCATTTCCTGGGCACCCGAGGCCTGTGTTTCCCTTTTTTTCTTCCCCATCCAGTAAGGGAGTCCCGCACAACTTTCAACCCTTGGTTTTTCTGCCCCGTTGGGCGGAGTTGACTTGCCAGCTTGTGCTTTGTGTAGTGCCAGCTTGTTAAAGCAAAGACCAAGCCCAGCCCTCTGGAGCTCACCCACCCGCCCCCCTCCCCGGCAGCCCTCCCCACGGCTGAAACATTTATCCGGCTAAAAATCTCAGCCTAATCACATCAATCTGTGCCTGCGGTTCGTTGTCGGCCACCTCAAGACCCCTAGAAACGCAACACGTCGGCTCCATATGATGTTGCTTATAACTGCCGTCCCCACCCAGGCCTGCTGGAACGCATTTGCAGATTCTCTCCCCCCCCTAACTCCCCACCCCCGTTTTAATTACTATTTCTTGCCAACTCAAGGTGGAGAAGGAGGAAGGGTTAACATTTCGCCCCCCCCCCCCACACCACCCTCCCGTTTCCCCTGCCGGTCGCCTCCAATCCATATTGGCTGTCACCGTGTGGGTTGTAATTAAAGGCAGCCCCCTTGGCGAAGTGACACAGAAGACCTTGACTTTAAGATGCCATTTCGGCTGCCCAGGCCAGAAGAGAGAGGGCAGTTTGTGAGGCGTACCAGGCTTGCTTATTCGGAAAGTTTAAGGGCATGTTGGGGTTTTTCAAAAGGTTGGTTTGACAGGGGAGGGGGGGGGCTGCGCGCCACTGCAGTTCTGGCCTCCTCAGCCAAATGATAAATGTTCGCCCCGCGCTGTCTCTTGTCTCTGATGTGGTTTTGACAGATGTATCTTGATTTTCTTCCGTGGCTTTACATCGCCGCATGTCACCCATACAGATGTCCGAGGCGAATTGGCTTTTCGGGCAGTGGCTTGGCTCTACGAGGAGCCAATAAAAGGGTTGTGTGTGTGTGGAAATAAAGTAAAATAAAAGTAACGGAACCGATTCCCCTGGAGTAAATTCCCGTCTGGCGTGCATGTGCGTGTTTTAATGTCTGAGAGACGCTCCAGGGTGCTGCTGCTGTGTGTGTGTGTGTGTGTGTATGTGTGTGTGTGTGACTTTAAAAAAGCATAAAGAAGCAAAAAGACGTTTGAAGTTAATATGAATGTAGCGAGGTCCGTTAATTCTGCGGGGCTAATAAGGCCTGTGTTTGTTGTTGGATTCCAGATGGCAAAGAAGCCTGCTTTTCTTTTAGCTTTCAATACTGCTTTAAAAATAAGCAGCCCCGAAATTGACACAGCTCTGATAAGCATCGGGAAGGGCCAGAACGGTTAGCATAAACTATCACTTGTGCTATTGTTTTAATGGCCCAAGGGATGTTGTGGTATTAGGGGAAGCTGTGCGTGTAAGTCACATGTATTCATTCTTCCCATTCAAACATTTCCCCCCCCCCATACATACACAACTTAAATAAGGCATTAATTCACGGGCTGCTTAAATGGGCATCACCCCCTTTAGTCCTGATTGGGAATAAGCGGTATATGGTTGCTTTTCATGTCATCTGAATGGGCAGTCTTTCATCGGTTTTCTTTTTCTCATCATGTAATGATCCACAGCTTTTTCTCACATATGTTGCATAGGGATACTGTATATATTTAGCTAGTGGCCAGATAGGGTAGCTTTTGGTAGGCTTGAAGCAGAAAGTGACGGAATCAACTAACTGCAAAATTTGCTAAATTTTAAAAGGACTGTATTGCTTGGGATTGTAGGGTTTATGCTTTTCGGCGGTTGCATTTGTGGTTCAGGTATCGTTTGCATCGGTGTACAGTATTTCTGCAGGCTGGAGGCATTAGTGTGTGTGTGCGCGCATGTGCACATACATATATGAGTTAGTGCTCTGATTTCACTGCCAAAATAATGCACACCCTTAGAATGACTGCTGACTGCTGAACATCTGAAAAGTCTAAACCGCCAGGTCATTGTTCAGTGGGATTTTGAATTTGGACAACGTTTTGGTTTGATGCTGAATGCTTCCCATTTATGCATCGTCATACATATAATTTTCTGCCTTGGTTGTATGCATGTAGCATTTCCGTGGCTTCTGTATTAAAATCTTGTATTCCAGTTGATCCTTTTCAGCAGACACACGACGAGCAAAGAAGGAGCTTTTTTTGGTCATAAAAACTGAGCTAGTTGAAACAGACTTTCAGGTCACACAAGATTCTTCCAGAGGTTCAAATAAAATGCACAAGTCTCTGTGTAAGCTTGCATGTTGGGCCCTGTTTGCACAAGGATAGAGAGAAATTTCTAATGCAGTTTTCAGGTAAGCATTTGCTCCAAATTATGCATACCTGAAGAAAGAACCTCTGTAATTTTTAGGATCCTGCTTCCCCCCCCCCCATTTTGAAAGTTAAATGGCCCAGTAAAAATGACTACGTCATTTGCTTTTCATTCCCTGCATTTGGGTTGAATGATCAGCAACTTTTTAAAACAATTTTAAATCCATTTCTGTCTTTTGTCATGAAAGCCATAACATTGCAGTTCCTGTAAGCTTTCCACGATTTGGCTCTGCGTTAAGTAGAGGCCAGTTTTTCTCTTATCTGAAATTCAGCAATCTCTCTATCCGTCCTCCACATTCTGTATTATATGCATTTGCTGAATGCCCTCTGCGTAACCCCTTGTCGTAGTTGTTCTACATAAGCAACACTCCTGTTTATTCAAACTTCTGATTATCTTAGGCTTTGCTTGATCCTAATGACCACTCTGATAGAACTTTGTGTGTATTAAAAAAAAAAAATATAAACGGCCGGGAAGCTGATTGGGCAGGCAGTTTTCGTGGTGGAGGCGGGAGAGTGAGCGAGCGAGAGAGGGAGAGAGAGTGCAGAACGGCTGCATTAATATCTTATCTATAGCGTGTAGGTTAAGACATTGCAGCGTCATGCGTGGCGTTGCCGGTTGCATCACAGGCTGCCCACATTCTGAACAGGAAGGAGGTAGAGTAGCGAAGCTGGCGCTTTCCTGGAAGGGTTTTCTGATCTTCTTGCCTGCTGCTGGCGTGCAGGATCCCCAAACTTGGAGCAGCCCTTCTGTGATGTAATGCGGTTGTTTACATTTCCAACGGTGTGTGTTTAAAAGACAAAGCACAGTCTCTTGTCCACCAAGACTTGAGAAAAAGGGGAGACCAGGAACGATGAAGACCATACCTCAAGTCGTTGGGTCCAAAATGTAACAGAACCTCAGGAACGGGGACGTACGCTTCGCTTCAGAGCATACTTGCTGCTTTATAGACAAGAAATTCTGGCCTGTTCACGTAATGCACATACAGTAGTTCACACAGGTGCGAAGCGTGCAAGATCGTCTCCGAAGGCTGACAGCGTGTGCTTTTCCCCCCCCCCTTGCTGATTGCCAGCCTATTGCTTTCACTGAAGCAAAAAAAACAAAACAAAAATCTGTCATTCAAGAAGCTTGGCGGGGTGAGATTTGAATTCCCATTCTAAAGATGCAAAACTGAGGCTAGAGGGGCAGCAGCGTGCCCAGAAGAATTGGATTCAAGTTCTTCTGTGATGTCATTCCAGTTGGACATAGCAGTGCCAAAACTAGCGTATTTATTGATAATACTTCCCATTTGCATAGTGCTTCCACATGTCTTTCAGCCATCGTTCCTTGTTTTTGAGACAGGCTTAACAGAGCTGATTTCTCATACCTCCGCATAAGCAGCGTGTGCGAGAGACTCCTCGGGAACTGAAGGGGTCCATCCGTGGGCCGTGAAAACACATACTTGCCCAAATCCAGACTCGCTACCGTGCCCTTCACGAGTTCGAATTGTCAAGTATTTCCTGGTGGGTGGGTGGGTGGATCTCAAGTAAAATTTTGCTCTCTTTTTTGAAAAAATAAACCCCGATTGATTCATAATTATGTCCTTTTTTTTAAAAAATGAGAAACTCATTTAGGTAATACAAAGCATAAAGATAATTGGCTCGGGAGTTTGGTCATAATTTATTCTCCACATTGTGTCAACTGCAGGACGGTTGTTGGTTCGTGATAGATTTGGCTGTGTGGGGAGCTGGTTTTCTCTGCCACACGGTTTGACCATGGGGGGGGGACATGTTTTCTGGCAAGGTGCATGGAATTGGTTACCGGTGAGGGAGACTTTGAAGTACAAATAAATGTTTAAAGGCCACTGTCATTAGAACTGCAAGGTTAGATTTTGTTGAAAGGTGAAATTTAACCTTGTATTTAATTTTAGCTGCCTTTATCACTGAGGGACTCTTTCCCCCCCATTTTTTTGGGTGTGGGAGAGATAAGGACATACCCGTTTCTTTTGGAGGTCTTTCTGTTTTGCTGTGTTACTGTAGTGAGGAATGTATGGGAAAAAGAAAGAAGGAAAAAGTTAAGAATGGTCTTTCATTGTAAAAATGGTAGAGGTATTTTTGTTTATTGGAGTGGAATTGAAAGCTGCATTTCCTTCACTCCCTGTTAAAAGCAAAATAGGTACAGAGGTTTGGGTAAAATGCAAATATATTGATATCTTGCAGATCAGTGAATTCAAATGAGTGGCCAGCCATCTTTCTCTTTAATAACCTTAGTTATTTATTATTTGAATGGCAGTTTTTAACTGTTGTAGAAAAGGGTCAGACAGATCTGTTACAGCAGAAATACGAACCACGGGTCAGCCAAGGAAAAGGAAAGCGATGGGTTATGAGAGATAAATGATAGGAAGTGGAAGTGTACACGTGCCTTGGTATCACTATCACAGGGCATAAAGATTTTGGGTGAGGATTTCAAGGTATTGATGTTTGCTGGCAGACGATGATTCTTGCTGCCTATCTGTTATCCAGCACTTTGCGCTAAGCAATTTGTGAATGAAATTTGGCAGAGTTCATTTACAACTATTAACAGATCCCTCTTCTTTCAAGTGCCCCAAAATGCTGTTCGAACTGGAGGATGGCACATCAGGAGGGGTTGCGCCAGGGAGAAAAGGAGGGGGAAGCTCTGTTTACATGAGCCAAAATTCAATCTTCAGGATCACCCTAACCCACTTTTTTTCTGTCCCTGGACAAACCCATGGAAGCAAAAACGGAGGGGGAAGATTCGTTAAGCGTCACACCGAAAACGCTAGATTGGAACACAGGACTCTGACTTGCCTCTGCTGTGGAGTCAGGAGTGCCTTCGTGGTTTGATTACGAAATGTTTGTCCTGGCTAAATCTTCTGCAACGGGTGTGGAGTAACTTCTCGGTTTAGAGAATGAAGGAAATTGGTCTCTGTGTTCATTTCTTTGCATGCTGGCCTTGGATCTCTCTGTAGAAATGCAGAGGCCTACTTGCATTTCTGGCGTGCTCTGGTCCATGGGGTCACGAAGAGTCAGACATGACTAAACAACGACAACTTGCATTTCTAGTTTAAAAGAGTGGATGGGACAAAAGGGGGCCAACCGAAGGGATGGGGCTCCATGGAGGTTTAGGCCGTTACTATGTGGTACGCAGAAAGCGAGTTCGAGGGATCCCAGGGCTATCCCGTGAAATTGGCAGCAGATTTACGGACGATAAGAGAAATATGTTTTTGTAAGGCCTAAAGAGTTATGGAGTTCCGTTGCACACGGGGTGATGATGGCTTTAAAATGAGATTGAACAGGCTGGCAGAAGAAAGGTCTCAGTTTATGCTTACGATAGGTGTATGGGACTCCATGTTCAGAAGCACTCTACCAGTGAATACCAGTTATTGGGCAATGAGGCCCAGAAAGGGGGTGGTGTTGTTGCACGCATGGGGCCATCTGCATAGCCTTTGGTTAGTCAGAGTGGGAAGCAGGGTGTTTGATCTCCAGTAACCTTCAGTTTGGTGCTGTCGAATTTTCCTTAAGGTTGTATGTGTGTTGCAGAAAGGCTCTTTGTGTACGTTGGAATGTGCGTGTTGGTATTCTGGATTGTGGTGTTTCTTTCTCACCTATCCTCGAGGTGTTAGGTTCTAGGTATTATTTATTTATTTATTCGATTTATATCCCGCCTATCTAGTCGGTTAGGACCACTCTAGGCGGCTAGAGTGTATTGCAGCTGCCTCTAGCCTTCATGAGAAAATGAAAATTCAGGGCAGGATAAAAAGAGACAATATAATCCCTCATATTCATGAACAGATTTTGTAAACTAGGCGATACCCACTCAACCCTTTCTGGCCTGGACATGAAATGATTCCTGTCCGTCGGACGTGGTTTCTCTGTCCGGTTTTAGCAATCCCACTGAATCCAAGACAGACCTTTGTCACACCTTTGACCCTCCATTTCCAGGACCAAGTGAAATCAGCATTAGACCTCATAGGCATCACCGGGGATGGGAATATTTTTGGGGTTCAGTAAGTATGGGGGTGCTTTAGAAACGTGGCCCTGCCTGGCTTTCTCCACCCTTGGCTACCCTCCGGAAGAGCGTGGTTTGCCATCACAGAAAGCAAAAAGAAAAGCTGAGTACGACTGAAGGATGGGTTCGTGCAGGGGAAACGGTGGGGGTGGCGGCAAGGGGGAGGCATCCAGTATTTTAAATAGCTCTTGAGGAAGAGATGATTTTTCATGATAACCCCGGCTGTGTAACAACATAAGAATTACTCCAGTTAGAACTCCGTAGTAAGGCGTTTATTGTCCTGTTTCATATTAAATATGGATACTCATTGAGCCATTTCCTAGTCAATAAGCTTGTGTGTTAACAATAAAAGGCGATCTTTGTAGGATAAATAATGCTTAGGGTTCATTGCTTTGAAAAAGAAGGCACAAGCCAGTGAGTCATTCAGATGTACGGTGAGATGAGGCATCTTGAATGCTCTGCTTTCTCTCCCTCTTGTTCTGGAGAGAGGAAAGTTAAAACTGCCATTCAGATGATATGTCAGGAGCTCAACGCTTTTTTTCTCTTTTTGCTCCCTTCTCCCTTCCTGAATATAAATGTTCATTAACATCTAAGCATATGGACTTAACGTGTCCAGAGGCTCTTGGCTGACATAGAATTTTTAGCGGATGTTAGTCTGTTGAAAAAACGTTTAGCTTTTTAAAAATTTTACAGAACCCGGTCTGTGGGGGGAAAGTGTGTGTATCTGTTTGTGTGTGTCCAGTAAAGGTGTATTTTATTTCATGGTTAATGACCACTAGATTCCGACATTTTAATGAAATTCGGTGGGGGAGGTGTGGTGATGATTTTGGCTTTGGCCGACCTGAGATTCAGGAAATGCAAGAAAACTGTCTTGTAGTTGCTTTTCTGTTAGGCTGCCGCAAAGCTAAACAGAGTTAAGAGAAAGGCAGGCGGATGTCTGGGTGGTGAAGTACGTTGGGGAAGGGGTAAAATCCTTTTATTTGGATTTGTGCGGCAGATAGTGAACGGTGCATGCGTTCATTCCTAAATTCTCCTGTCCTCTAGTTGTAGATCATTGGGTTGTGAATACAACGTACGCCTCTCTCAGTGTGCAGTTCCCAAATCTGCCCGCATCTTTTATAAGCACTCTAAATCATGGCATGTATATTCTGTGACATGCTCCTCTGTGGAAATGCAGCCATGCTCTTTCCGTATCCCATTCTGTGGGGAAAGTTATCCCAGTTTTGATGTGATGCTTTAATAAATTAAAGGCTTATTTATTGCTGTTATTGTTACTGTTATTGGCCTGCTGGCATCATCCCCCCGTAGATGAATGAGGGGTGGAACTAGTGCACTTGCCACTGTATTTGTATAAAAGGTTGTGTTTTTTTTGCCATGGCATGGGATTAAAGGTTCCAGGTTTTAGAATTAAGACGTTGCAAGTTTGTACATGCAAGTGGAAAGCAGTCCTAATGACCCCCCTAAATAGATCTGCTCTTCGATTAATAGAGGGGCTCAGGAGGGCCCTGCAGGTGCAATAAGACTGCTAGAAAAATAGAGAATTTGGGGAGTTTTTTCTCCTTAAGAGAAATAACTTCCTGGATCTTCCATGTGATCTGTATTTGTAAATACGGCGCAGGAAGAAGGCTGATTGCTGGCAGCAGAATGTCAGAGCGACTCTTTCCAAGACAAATTGTAAAGGGAACCGTCACACCGATTGTACGACTTAACTACAGAAGTGCCTTTTCTTTCTGCGGCTGGACGATTGTGAGAAGACTTTGGAAAGCTTAATTAAACCCAGAGGCATGCTTGGATGCGAAATGTACCTCTGACGAGCGAAGAGAAGCCAGGGCTCTTGATGGCAGGCCGTTCCAAAGTTTTGTGTTGCTGGCCGTTTAGCTATTACTTATTTATTAAAGCAGGTTTTGAAAGCCCGGGCTTCCTCTTTGCTGCATTCGGTGGTCCTGGGTCGCACGGGGAGATGCGCACACGAGTGTCATCTATTGTGTCTGTGTTTTCTCATGTTTCGACGCTCATGTGGCCAGTTTCAGAAAGAGAGAGAGAGAGCTTCATTTCCATATATACCACACACTCATGTTTTGTTCGTGGGGAGGGATTGAGTGAGCCTTTTAAATTGCCCCTCCTCCACATTATTGATGTGAGAATGGGCTAAGACACAAATTTCCAAAATGCCTCTAAAATAGTTTTTTTTTTAAAAGAAAAGCATTGTAAAAAGTTTCTTCTGATTGGGCACGAGTATTCCAAAAGCAGCTAGCTACTACATGGGCTGGGCCTTCCCATTAACCTAATTTCTTGTCTCTTGATAGCTATATCATTTAGTATTTTAGATTCTTTCTTTCTTTCTTTCTTTCTTTCTTTCTTTCTTTCTTTCTTTCTTTCTTTCTTTCTTTCTTTCTTTCTTTCTTTCTTTCTTTCTTTCTTTCTTTCTTTCTTTCTTTCTTTCTTTCTTTCTTTCTTTCTTTCTTTCTTTCTTATGTGTGTACTGTTTAAATACTGCAAACCCTGATTTGAAATAGATCTTGATGCTCGTATGTTTTATATAAGTGTGTGTTTGTGTATGTGTGCATGTGCACACACACACACTCACACACACACACACACACACACACACACACACACACACGGTTGACTGAATCGCAGGAATGAACAGGCATACCGTCTATCGCAAACTGGAAAATAATTTAATAAATGCCAGGCCTTGTACGGTTGGACATGCTTAGACAATAAAAAGATTGATTTATGGAAAGGGGGGGGGGACACACTCAGCAGGGCCAGCAGTTTTATGTCTGTGTCTGTTTTGGAAGCAGGGTGGTAGGGGGGAAGCCTGCCAAGGAATAAAAATATTTTGGATCAAAATGAAGAGGAAGGAAATCATTCCTTGGTGGAGGTTTTCCCTAAGCAGATTGAAAAGTATTTCAGCTCGGTTGAAATAACAAGAACCCAGATTTCTTTGTGCATCTTTCAAATAAAAACGAGCCCTAAAGTGACATGATAATTTCAGACAGTGTGTGTGAAATATGTATGCGTTTGTCACTTAGAATATGTGTGGACCTTTGGACAAAATTCACTCTCCATCCTCATTTAGGTATATACATTTTTCTATAAACTCGCTCATTGCAAGTGTGATTGGAGTTAGAAAAAAAAAGAAAATAGATCTGGGTGTCCTGAAGGGTTCCCCCCCACCTTAAAAAAATTGTAAGGTTTGTTTTAATTTTATTTTCATCTCTCCCCCCCCCCCCCCCGAAACATTGCTGTGAGAGAGTCTTTCAGTTCGATATGGGCTTAGATGGTGGAATTTTGAGAGTACATTACGTTTCAGCAAAAATACAAGTTTATTACCATATGCACACCAATATGTGTGTGTGTGTGTATATGTGTGTGTGCGTGTGTATGTGTGTGTGTGTAGAAATATTGTCAAATAGTTGCTTATCGTGCTGGAGTTAAATGAGGCTCTGTTGCATTATGGCAAATTTATTTCCTCTTTCCTAGATACTATACTCTGTGTATTATGTGCAGAGTCTCCATCAAATTGTGTTCTTCTTGTTTTGGAATGTATTGCACACACAACCTCAGGGAACATGAGTTCAGCCATTTTTAACTCCCTCTTATTTTGTTGTCTTTTTTAAAAAATAACTTTTTGTTTTTATTTTCCCCAAAGATCCTGTTTTGATGCATGTTCATGAAAACTTTGAACTTTGTAGTGTAGCTGCTAAATAATTCAGCCCCGTGTTTGTTAGGCGGCTCCCCTCTTTCCTGATGAGGTCCTGATACAGTCGGTATAGCACAGAATCACTAATTACAAGTTAATTACACTGTACTTACAGACTGAGCCCTGCGGAATAGCGTACAGGTTGAACCCAGCTAGACTGTTTTGTAGAGCACATGTAAAACAAACGGACAGACAAACAAACATTCTTTTAAAATGGTAATCCATGTCCAGTTCCCCTTATATTTCATTTTGCCAATAAAATAAAATAAAATAAAATAAAAGTTTGCTTCTCAGGGAAGATAAGTGAGCTTAAGGCTGCATGTTCTTGAACAGACCCTATGTTCCTGCCTGTGACTGCAGGCATTAGCATCTCAGGATAAAACTGCCTTCTTCCTGATATCAATGGGCTGAATCTGGATTTTCTTGAGCTTCTAGTCAACTCGTTGGCCAGTATCCTATTGAGCTTCTGCTGTGTGAAAAGTCACACTACCGTAGCAATGTGAGGTTGTGCCATCATTACACAAGGGGCGATTGGGACATTGCAAGATGTCTAAATTAACTTGGTATTTTCCTGCCATGTGGTAGGGCAGATTTTACCACTGGTTAAGTGTAGGTAGGTAGTGAAATGTGTGGCAGATGCATGGAAGGATATAACCGTCTGGGCATTACCTGAATTTTACTGTAACTCGTCCATCAACGTCTTAGGCAGGATCTTCCCATCTCGTGCTTTTATGTCGGCCCTGTCGTGATGTTTTCTGCACCTGGAAAACTCTTTCCTGCCATTTTTCCAGCTGCCTTAGTATGCAGACGTGCTCTTGATGAGAGATGTGTTGGCGTGTGCTCCTCCTGCATTAAAAAAAAAAAACTTATTTCAGGGAGGCGGGCTTTTTCCTCTGTTCTCGATGGGGTGAGCCAGTTACCAACCCACCCACCCAACCCAACCCCACCGCCAACTGCCGAGGCGCATTCCTCATGCTGAAGGGTGTGTTGACTCAAGTTGGTGAGGGCAAGGATCGAGTTGTGCACACACCTCTGTGTGCGCGTGCGTCTGTTTGTGCGCCGGCGAGGTGAGGCCTTATCCCTATGGGGGGGATGTGTTCTTCATTTGCCTTTACAATCGGAGCACCTCGGAGTGGCTTTCGGGTAGGAGCTCAGATGGGCGCATGTAAATATCCTGTCAGAGGCAACCCAAAGAATATTAATGTCTCTTCACCGCCGCGCTATAATAAAGCTGTACACAGTAGGCTTAATATGGGGGCAGTCTGGGGAATTGCAGAAGACCTAGGTAGCCTGGACAGAATGACAGCAGTCGGGAAAATGTTCAATATGCCAGATTTTCCGCAGAGATGCTTCCCCCCCCCCCCCGCTCCCATAGTGATCTACGTGAAACGAACACGCCTATGTGATTTTATTTAGACCTCGGGTCCCCAAGTCTTTTAACAAATGGATGTAGAGACATAATAGCCCAGTGAGAAATACCTTCCTGTGACACGTGGAAATCTTTTGTTTTGCTCAAGAATGGCCACACTTCAATTCTTAAAGGCGGTAGTCCTGTTTGAAACAAAGGAAAATGCACTTCACGTATATTCTGTTTTGTAGTCTCTTTAGCTCCGCACTAGATGAAACAACCTTGTACTTACATTCAGAGTTTTCTGGGCTCTTTCTCGGTTTTTATACATTTCCGGTGAATCTCCATGAAAAGGCTGTTACGTCTTTCAGTTCAGGAGGGGCTGCTGTGAATCTCTTCCACTTTTTTTTTTAAAAAAATGCATTCATTTAAGAGAATCAGAACCAACTTGTTATCAGAACCGGTCGGAATAAACTGAGCAAAATCAGCAAAGACTGGCATGGACCTAAATGTGTGCTGCCTTTTCCTCCAAGCCACTCTGTCCATCCCTAAATATTGGAAACAAATGAGGTAACCATGAGTAGTTGAATTTTGAAGTTTTCAGTCGATGCCAAGAGATGTCATATTCATTTCCCGCAAGAACCAGGCTAGTTCATTGATTCAATCTTGTTGGAAGCTTTACCTGCACAGGTTGCTGTTTAAACAAATAACACTTTTCTATTCGGTGAGTCCAATTACACAGATTCAGGCAGAGGTTATGTATGTATATTCAAATACAATTTCCCTGCTAGTCTAGATAACAAAATAGCAGCCTTTGCATCAAGAAGGCAATCAGATTTTAATCTTTTTTTGTGAAATTACTGATGAGCAGAAGCTCCTTTTTAGAGCACATCGGTGCTTCTGCAGATAGGCGCCAGCATTTTATTTTGCTCCAGATTGGCATCAGAATTCACCCTGGAATACTCGGACATTGACGATGATAGGGAAATGATGGTGGGGAGAGCTGGCCAGTTATAAACAAGAAGCTCTTGTTTATATACTCGCTGTTCTTTAATGCCGCTACTGAATTATCTTGCAGTTAGAAAATACATATGCATGCGCTCCCTGCAATGTTTTGCCCATTATATTCTGCAAATAAAAGAAGATGACTCAGAAGCTCCATGGAACTAAGTCCCGTTCCATTTCAGGACCAAATGTTATTTTTAAGTGAAAGCAGACTCTGTAAAGATCCTAATAGCAAGCTGGGGAACATGCCTGTCCGACATTGGGGTGTTACGTTCACAACCCTTTGCTTTGGTCATTTGGAAACAACATCAGCCAGCTGTGGGTAGCCATTGGGCCAGGAAGGGCCCCCAACCTCCATGTTGGAGTGGAGCAGTTCCGGTCACAGGCCATTCTGTAAGCGGAGTGTAAGTGCAAGGTTTGGACCGGTGAGCTTCCCTTCTCAGATGTTTACTGAACATGCTATCCTAATGCTGAATTGGGCCCCTGAAGTTTGAAGACAGCTCAGTGGTATTAACTGGTTTTTAATTTGTTGTTGTTGTTTAGTCGTTAAGTTGTGTCCGGCTCTTTGTGACCCCGTAGATCAGAGCATGCCAGGCCGTCCTGCCTTCCACTGCCTCTCAGAGTTGGGTCAAATTCATGTTGGTAGCTTCGATGACATGTTTTTAATTAGTGAGGTGTAATAAAATTGTTTATGGGACGTGGTGGTGCTGCGGGGTCAGTAGACTAGCAGTCGTAAGATCGAATCCACGCGACGGAAGGAGCTCCCATCGCTTTGTCCCAGCTTCTCGCCTTCCTAGCAGTTCGAAAGCATGTAAATGCGAGTAGATAAATAGGTACCATCTCGATGGAAAGGCAAACAGCGTTTCGAATCTAAGTCGCGCTGGTCACGTGACAACGGAAACTGTCTTTGGGCAAACGCTGGCTCCACGGCTTGGAAACGGGGATGAGCACCGCCCCCTAGAGTCGAATACGACTGACTAAAAATGTCAAGGGGAACCTTTACCTTTTTTAAAAATCAAATTGTTTAATGCACTGATTTGTTCTGTAGGCTTTACTTGTTGAATAATTGTGGTTAATCAATGAAAACACCAATAGTGGATAAAATTGCTTCTGCTTAATCAATAGGGCTGAAATTTTTTTGCAGGATCTCCTTAGGGTGGCTTCCCTGTGGCCCGGAGCAACAAACTGGATCTTTTCTAACCCAAATTTGGTGAAAGGACACCAGTACTTTAAATCTAGCCTCCCTCCCTCCCTGTTTTGTATAAGTTTAGCTAACTTCTTTTTCTTTTCCATAACACTTATAACAATGCTGTTTAGTTTTCAGTCTTGCTTAGATGACATCAGTAACAGTTCTTAATCCTGAATGTTCATTTTTTTTAAAAAAAACAAGTGGCCATGGGTTTTGAACATGTTGCTTTTGAAATTATTTTGGATCCACTGTGTCACTGCTGAATCTGTGGCCAGAATCCAGTTCGTCACCATAATGCAGACGTAACTTTGTCCGGCATTATACCCAGTCAGTCATGTGGTTTCCCATTGTAACTGATTGCGCAATCTGCTGGTAGAAGCATGTTGTGTATAGCACTTCCACTTTGATGCTGTCGTAGCTATTGCAAATGTAACGTTGAATTATGCGCATGTAACTGCAACCAAATGTTGACCAGTATGCCATTCCCATAAATTTAATGCAGAAGAAAGTGTAAAGACTGAATTTCGTATAATGGGGGTGGGGGTGAGGATTTTTTTTTAAAAAAAGAGGAATGTGTATTACATGTAGTGGAAATTGCATACTTTCTTTCGGAGATTGCTTAAAAAGATAACTGTCACTGAGATGTTCCCAGTAGATAAGTGTAAATAAATCTAATGATTTAAAAGGCAAGTTTTTTTTAAAAAATCAGAAAAATAAAATGTTTTTAAAAGAAAAAAATTAATTCATTGCCACCTGCAAACAAAGTGCTTAGAAAGTAAAAATAATAATAATTACATTTGGTCTGTCTTCAAAACCTGAATGGCCCACCCCATCAGCATTTCACGGATCAAACATTTCCTGCTCTCTAGCATTCTGTAAAGATCCAGCAGCAGATTATCATAAATTTGGTAATTCTTGAAAAGAATGACGGATTATGTGTCATTTTGTAAAGCACTTCTTATATTCCTAAAGAAGGAATCCTTCTGCATCCATCGCTTGCTGAACCATGGAGATTCCAGCAAGTTGGCAATTAAATAAATAGATCATATAAGACAAAAGTCAGCCTGCGTATGATAAATACAGGGAGAATTCAAGGAGCATGTTTTGCCTTAGAGATACATACTTCTTTCAAAATGGTTCATTAGAGAATTGCTCCTGTCTTGGCTTGCTATTTATTTACTTGTGCATAAATGCGGTCCCATTCATAAAGGTGATGACATTTTCCAAGGTGGTTATATACCTCGTGTCACCGGATCTTTACTGTAGGAAACGGATTATCAGTCTGAAGTTCATAATCTTATAAGGCCAGCCAAGGTTCTTCCGATTCTTCTCTCATGTGTTATAAATGTTATGTCATGTGTGAAATGTTTTTTCTCCCTCTTATAACGTGGCTGCCAAATTTCTGTGACGTTCCCTCTGCACCTCCATCATCTCTCCTCTTCAGAGTAAAGAGAGAGATGATTCAGAGTATGTATCTGTACAGTTGGGGACAGTTGAATTGAATTGATGGTGTTCTTCATTCATTGGGCTTTGATATTTTCATCAAGATTCTGTCCTAAGTTCTCTATTAGTACTTTCAGACGCTTTGAGCATCTTTTTTGGTAGAAAAGGTAGGGCGTAAAGGTAGAGGGTATCCTTGTTCTGGAGACCATGGCGATGGATGAAGACCCTTGACAATCTGGGGCACAGCATCCCCCTCAGTTTTCACAGGGCCGTGGAGCAAAAGTGGTGAGGAGGTCTCTTATGTGAAGCTTCGTTTCAGTTAGGGGTGATGGATTGGGCCAAAAGATTCATAGGAAATGGAGGTTGTCAGGAGGCTCTGAAGGAGCTTGTGGGAATGGTGGTAACTCGATGGAGAGGCGTTCCAGGAGGGAGATGTAGCCACTCAAAAAGCATCAAATAAGTGATGGAGCTGAAGTACCATACTTTTCCATGTATAAGACTATATTTTTGTCTAAAAACTTTAGACTAAAAATTGATGGTCGTCTTATATACGGAAGTAAGCTGAGGAGAGAACAAAAACAAGTGGAGGGGAAAGCAGGGATCAAAGCGATCCTGCAGCGCTTTGATCCCTTTCCCCCTATACTTGCTAAGCCCCACTTAGATTTATTAATTTTGGATTAGAAAAGTGGGGGGTGTCTTATACATGGGGGCGTCTTATACATGGAAAAATAAGTATATTCTGTTGTCATGTGCACTATGACTTAATCGTGAGTGTTGTTAGTTTTTCTCTGAGAAGCCTCCATAAAACAGCTCTTTTGTTCTCCTCCCACAAACATTAGGTAAGAGCACTTTTTCTGTATCATAAGAATGCATTACTTCATGTAGACTTCTAGAAGAGTGTTAATATTTTGTACGAGGCGGCCAGTCCTTTATTGGCTGAAAAGTGCGGTCTTTAGCACGGGGGATGAGGGGAGTGGAAGGAGGTGGTCAATAAGGAAAGCATTCAACTCTGTTAAAGATTGTCTTGGATCTTTGAAAACAACTGCTGTCCTTTTTAAAAGTGCCATTTGAGGAGCTTCAAAGGGGATGTGTTTCTTCTGATCTCTGGAGCTTGTGTGACTGGTTGTAAGCATGCACGTGCATGCGCGTGTACGCTCATGCACTCTCACTCTCTTTCACACACACAAACACAAAAGGAAAAAATGGGAGGGGCGAGCTTACTGTCTGTAAGTGAAAGACTTTACAAGTTAGTATAGGCACCTAGTACTTGTTTGTCTAGAAGAGATGAAAAAAAATCCAGCATGAAAATAATTTTGCTTTTCTGACAACAGCTGCTGTTGTGTGACTGCCTTTTGCATTTCTCATCATGGTCAGGGGTCAGAAATGGTGGTTTGATCTTTTCCATGTGGGCTGTTCTGTTAATGACAGCTTGCTGGCAGCTGGCAAGAAATTTAATTGCTTTATTATTTGGAATATTTATTTATTTGCTAAAGTTGCCTCACGTTGTTCAATGTGTAGGGTATCCAAGGGGAGTATTTTGGGTCTTAAAAAGTGTGAGCTTTCTGCAGGCTTTGTATGGAAAAGAAGAAAGGGTAAGGGGGGGGGAAGATTCCACCCATAGAGTGGGGTTTTCGGGTAGAGTTTGGAAATGTTAATTTTTGTTCCCATCCAGAAATCCCACAATTTCAAAGGAATGAAAAAACAAAAGATGAAACCACCAGCTAGCCACGTTTGCTAGGGGGTTCTGGGAATTATCATCAAAAATGTAAGATGTCCGGGCTTTGTGCCTTGGAGTATTTACTTGTTCATACAGATTTCATCTTTTGTGTTTTATTTCTTAGCAGATTTCTGTGGTTGTTTACCTGTGCTCCGAAGGCCCAAATGAGGCGTGAGACCTTTCACGCAGTTATCAATTTCATAAGCACATTGTTTTTAAAGGAGAGAAGATAGAAGGGGTATATGTAGGGGGGGGTAAGTAATTCGGTTTGAGACCCTGGGAAAGTAGAGGAGATTTAATGTTCTGGCTGCTAATGGGAGTTTTCTCTTATGCAACCCACCCCCAAAACAAACCCTCCCCCCCAAGAAGAATGGAAGGGAACTGGGACTAGCTAGCTTTCCCATTGGGTTTCAGTCTAAAAAAGTCTCCTCTCCCTTTTTTTCTCTATAGCAGGAGTGGGAAACTTCAACTGCACTAGTTCCACTTTCTGCTACCCACATGCCTCAGTGGTCTTTAGTCCCCCCCCTTTCTTGAGACTCCTAGGGGATCCCAAGAAGTTGATGGGCTCCTGAAATAGAATCCCATGCATTTGCTTCTGCAGCTGTGACACTCTATACACACGCACGCACGCACGCACGCACGCACGCACGCACACACACACACACACACACACACACACACACCGTATTTTTCCATGTACAAGACTATACATTTGTCTAAAATCTTTAGGCTAAAAATTGAGGGTCGTCTTATACACGGAAGTAAGCTGAGGAGAAAACAAAAAAAAGTGGAGGGGAAAGCAGGGATCAAAGCGATCCTGCAGCGCTTTGATCCCTTTTCCCCTACACTTGCTAAGCCCCACTTAGATTTCTTAATTTTGGATTAGAAAAGTGGGGGAGCGTCTTACACACGGGAAAATACGATATATTTTAAAATGAGGAATAGAATGAGGAATCCAAATCTTTTCAAAAGAATGAAAATCACGAACAGGTCATGGAAAAATAAGCCTCCTGTATTTATCTTTTTGCATTCAGTTTTTTTTCCTTGTTGATTTCCCTTCTTTAAAGCTCAGCATATGTTCTGGCTCTTGATAGAGGCTTTCTTCTCATGCCACATACATGTACGAAAAGTGCAATGCGTGAAGCAGTCCTGAAACAGGAAGAAAAGCGTTCAAGGAAGGGAATGTGACGTGAAGACAGCTTGAAAAATTCTGCCTTCAAGAGACATTCTCTGGGCATCTCTCTCTGAGTGTCCAAACTTTTGCTTTTAATCCTATTTCCATTTATTCTGTCACATCCTATATCCACCCTCCTTTGGCCAGACTCATGTAAAGTAATGTTGGTGTCAAAAGGAATTGGTCAAAACCAGAAACCTGTAGCTGATACAGATGTCTGTTGATGCCGCCTTTTCACGCAGTCCTGAATCCTAGTCTTTCCAATAAATGTTAAGAGGTGATGAGTTGGCAGAGGAGATGTCGAAAAGAAAAACAATCCTAAGGGAGCGAGGGGCAGGATGGCTGCGTTGGCTTTGCTCTTATACAATGTAGGTAAAGCTCCATTGGGGGTGGTGGATGCAGTAGTGGAGTTGGCTAATAGGCATTTTATAGTTATCAATGATAGTTGACCTTGAAGACTTAGATTTCCCCCCCATTCTTAGGAAGGCTGGCTCTTACCCCTGAACAATTGGGCTGCTTTGCTGATGTCATGTCTATCTCATGATAAAGCCCCAATAAGCCACTTTGTAGTTCTGATCTTGACATTGGGCATTCTCTTAATGGCAGGCGTTCACATATCTCTTTTATCTTCTTTTAGAAGGGCATTTCTTCAATCTGAAGACATTTTCTCACCTTTGCTGCTCAAAGTGTCAGAAAGTGTGCTTGGTCCAGGTATACATGCATACCTGGGTCTAAATTCAATTGTCAGGTCCCCTTGTCCCTTACTAGGGCAGATTCGATTTAAATTATTGCGTAAATTATTATGTAAATGTTAATACGTTATACTTTTTTTTGATGATTTAAATTTAAAAAATGATTTTGTAAATTTTAAAATTGTGATTTAAATCCTGATTTAAATGGATTTGATTTAAATAGTCATTGGTCCCAACTGTTAGATCAACGGCTGAATTGGGAGTCAGTCCTTACGTAAATCTCATTCAATAGTTTTGTTTTGATGGGTGCTATCAGTTGGATTCAGACCTGCAGTGAACATGGTGAAGATGGGTAGAAGAATGGTTTATGCTTTGTTCCAGGTAGCTTGGGATATTATAAAAAAGGGAAGTGCATAACTTCTAAAAATATGCTGATGTGCAGAGATGTATATTTCTGTGCATTTATATCAGTCATATACAGTGGTGCCTCGCTTTACGATTGCTCCGTTTAACGACGAAACCACATTACGACAAACTTTTACGATGTTTCCTATGGGGGAATTTCGCTTTGCGATGATTGGTTCCCTGCTTCGGGAACCGATTCTTCGCAAAATGATGATTTTCGGACAGCTGATCAGCGGTTTCAGAATGGCCACTGGGTAAACAAAATGCCCCCCCGCTGTTTTCTGGGACAGATTCCTCGCTGCACAGGCAGCGCAAATGGCCGCCCTATGGAGGATCTTCGCTGGACAGCGAGTTTCCAGCCCATCGGAACGCATTAAATGGGTTTTAATGCGTTTCTGTGGGCTTTTTAATTTTGCTCTACAGCAATTTTGCTGGAACGAATTAACATCGTTAAGTGAGGCACCACTGTATCTGAAAGCCAGTCTTGGATTAGTTCAAATGGTGAATTGATCAATTAAAGCTTAAGTTGACTGATGAAGGTGATAAGGGGCAAATTTTCGTTGGCTTCTGCATATTTTAATTGGTGTCTTGAGACTAAATGGCTTGTTCGTTTGTTTTGGTGAGATTGGTTTGATATTGAAGGTTTACTGTAAATAGATAACAAAAAGAAAGTCGTAGATGTCCTAAGAACGGAATTTGGCCTTTAATAGTTGTAACTTATTTCCCAGCTTCTTAGGTAGCTGGAGAGAGAAAAAAAGAGGCACTTTGTGAACGCTTTAGTAATATGCACCTATATTTAAATTTTGATTAATTGGTGCATTGGTTAAAAGGCAGGCTGCTTCATCAACTAAAAACCTCTTTCATCATTCTGTGCAAAAAACAAACAAACAACCCCCCCAAAAAAACCACCCAGCCATAAAACAATTGCCAACACAATTTCCGTGGAATTTCCTGCTGAATTTCTCCTGAGTTCCCAGTAGCCAAACACCTGCTGAAATAAAAACAGGTTGTGTTTCTTCCAGAAGGTGGTAAGAATTGGACTTTATTAGGCATGAGTTCAGTTTGCTGCTGTAGGAGGGGAAGAGGGAAAAAAAAAAGAGATCACTGCGTGGAAGGTTCATACCACAGGGTCAACGTCTGTCCGCGTGGGTTGAGTAAATACCGTTGCCACCACTCAACCTCTCTGTGGTTGGTGGCATGCGTAATTGCTAGGCAGGCTAGCCAACCTGTATAGGAAACCATTCATTAAAGTGCAAAAAAATTTTTGGCATAATGTGCAAGACTTAGGTTTTGCACGGTTGACACTCTGATTCGAGGCATGTCTACCCTTAACACTCCTTTTCAGGCAATGCCAACTTTTCCTGTACAGGGTGTTCTCTTAAGTTCAGAGTTTGCCTCGGATGAATACTCTGAGCTAAACAGATATTGGTCTTGTTATTTGAGATGAAGTTGTGGGTATGGGTTCATATCTTTTCAGGGTACCATGAAATACCGTATTTTTCGCACCATAAGACACACTTTTTCCCCACAAAACAGGGGGGTGGAAAGTCTGTGCGTCTTATGGAGCGAAGAAAACATTATATTTTCCTGTTTTCTTCTCCTAAAAAATTGGTGCATCTTATGGAAAGGTGCGTCTTATGGAGCGAAAAATACGGTAAATGTTGATGGCTGAAAAGAATATGAAATAAGGAAAGAACAAATGTTGGTTGTTGTGTTTTTTTGGGGGGGAGACAACATCATTGAGAGATGTTTCAGAGAATAGGCTCAGATGTTTAATGGAATGGTTTTTAGTCCACCATGCCTTGAGTTTTTTTGGACTTACTCTACAGAATTGCACCCGGAGCTGCTGGTTAAATGGCAACAAAATGCAATTCCTTTTTTTTTTTTTAAGAAGCAGATTGTTGTCTTATTTATATGTGAAACTGAGCTAAAATGGTTGACAGCCAGATAATGGAAGCAACACCCTTAAAAATGGCAGATGTTTGGATATTCCAAACATTGTGAGGGACTCGACAACTTTATCTCGCGCTCTTGGATAATAATAATAATAATAAAAATAATCTTAGAACTGCAGAGCTGGAACGGACCCTACGGATCATCGAACAGACGTCTTTGTTTTCCTCGAAGCTTTCCCAACGTCCCTCTTTCTTTCCGAAAACCAAACTTTTGCTTGCTTGTTTGCTTGAAAAATAAATTTAATGCCAGTGCCCTTTGATGAGAAATAATGTTTTTGTAATACGTTTGATGTTTACATGGAAGATGTGGCTGGAGGGGAGAAGACAGCGTCTCTCCCTCTGCCTCCCTCACACTTTCTTTTTGGAGGTTGGTGGAAATCTTGTTAATCTGTTCTCGGAGAGCAGCTCACAATATCACCCATAAGCGAGTCTGTGTTGCTTTTGATAAATTATCATGTTTAGAGATATGTTTGGCTCTGAAGGGCTTAGGTTCCTGAACAAAGTCCTCCCTATTGTTTGTGGCCTCTGTTTGTCTTCAGCGCCTTTAGCTTGACTCCGAGGCCTCGGTTGAAGTTGAATTGCAGTCTGGGAGATAGAACAATTTTGCATTTAAAAAAAAAAGGAGGAGGAGGAGGAAAATCATAGGAAGAAAAACCCTTTTTGCTTTTTGGATGAATCTTCCTGATAATTTGCTAAAGCTCATTTGAATTTTAAGCACTTCTTTAATCTTCAAAGGCTAAATTGCTTTATGAATATGCATGGTGTGGGCAGACTTTAGTTCATTACCTAGTTGTAAATTCTAATGACCATTAGGTTCTTGCAGTAATTGCGAATTGTTTTGCATTTTTGATTGGCCTATTAACATGTGCAGTCTGCACGCATCAGACCAAACTGTCAGGCTGCTGGAGGGGAGGGGGGGAGAGAGAGGGTGGGGTGGGGAAGGTGAAAATTGTTTATAGCACTAAGATTCTTAGATTTTTTTCACCCCTCAATCTCAGAAAATTGATGATGTAGGAAAAAAAATTAAAGCAGTGTATTCAGCCCCCCCTTCCTCAAGATTGAAAGTTCACCAAGAGATTTGACATATTTAATTTACATGATGACTTTGCACTCCTTCATTAATGCAATTTGCATATGAAGCTGTTGTTAATCACTTTTGATCATGTTTTGTGTATTAGCTGCCTCAGTGGCTCTTCTCCCTCGGATGCGCCAGGCGAAAGAAGCAGAAGAAAACCTCCTTCTTTGCCAAGTTTCCTTCAGTGAATTGAGGAATTAGAAGTGTAACCTGGAGTAATTAAATATGTTTTATCCGTTCTCTTTTAATGTTAAGTACAGTTTGTGGAAGTGTAGAATTAAATTGCTCCCATTTGGGGGAGATGTTTCTTTTAGCAAATTTTAGCTGTATCACAGTCTAGAGCGATTGCTTGTCCAGTACTCTTCCCTTTGCCCAGTAAACAAGGCGGACTGGATGAAATGCGCTCAATTCCCACCCACCCCCCCTTGAGAGGTTCACTGATAATAGTAAACAGTGTATAATGCAGCCTCTCCTCTGATGATTTACTAAAACATTTGTCTAACGAGACTGCACAGAGATGTTAAGACTTTCCCCCTTTCCATAAATAACATTTTTAAAGAAGAATATCTCGAGGCTTGCCAGAGTGGGTTTATTTTCATTCTCCTTTTTTTTTCCTGTCTAAAATTTAGTTTAAAAGGGTGGGGGTCCCATCCTTGTTTAAAAGGGTGGAATAGGATTACGTTTAGAACTATACAGATCTGCCTTATAGAGAGTCACAATGCTGGTTTGTCTGACCCGGTATTGTTTGCACGGAGAGGGTGAATGGGCCCCCAGAGGCTCTCTACGAGGGATGGGGAAATGAGGGGGTAGATGGTGTCCCTATACATTTTGCTGTAGTTTAGGAGAAGGGCTAGTATTTTCCCCTTGGAAGAGGGTATAATAAAAGTACGTAAACAAGACATGTTAAAGGGAAGCACAAAGAGTAGCCGCAGAATTTCAGCAGTGCACCCAAATTTTGTAGGTGGAACCCAGCAGTATTTGTATGTGTGTGGGGGCACATTGGATTTCAGACAAGCATCCTTTCTGGACCTACCTAGAAATGCCAGGACTCAGTTGGAATCTCCTGAGCTGGGGGAAAAAGGATCCTTATTTTTTTTTCATGGAAATGAGAGAAGAATATAGTGTTCCTTCTTATCTGCGCCTTGCTTCAGTACCGGCCAGGTACAAAGGGGTAATTTTCAGACGATGAGCAAGGTAGTGCCCGGGTAGACTAGGAGATGCTTGGAATGGTACCTTTAGAAAAGTAACTTCACCAGATAGGTTTCTTCCAAAGATGGCATGTCTGCCATTACTGGATCTTCTTGTGCAGTTTGAAGCTGCAGGAGAGTGCTAGAGAGTGGAGGCCTCTCTGAAGATCCTTCCCCCCCCCCAAGTTGATTGAACTCAGTATTGTTTGCGCCAGTAAAACTGGTTGACTATAAAAATAAAGTAAGTTGGCAATACAGTGGTGCCTCGCATAGCGACGATAATCAGTGCAGCAAAAATTGCTGCAAAGCGATATTAAAAAGCTCATAGGAATGCATTGAAACCCCTTCAATGTGTTCCTATGGGTTTCAGACTCATCTTAAAGCGAAAATCCTCCATAGGGTGGCCATTTTCGCTGCCCGGTGAGCGAGGAATCCATCCCAGAAAACAGCGGGCGGCCGTTTTTTTAACCCGGTGGCCATTTTGTAACCGCCGATCAGCTGCGATGATCGGTAAGCGAAACAGGGTACCGATCATCGCAAAGCGATTTTTCCCCATAGGGAACATCGCAAAGCAATCGCAAAAAGTTAATTGCTATGCGATTTCGTCGTTAAACGGGGTGCCCGTTAAGTGAGGCACCACTGTAAATCGAAACTGACAGCAGTCCTCCAGGAATCCAAGCAAAGGTTCTCTCATGATTGAGCCCAGAACATTCTTTAGGCAGAACCCTAACTGGTCTAAAAAAAATGTGTGTTGTTCGTTGTTTCATACAGCCATGTAAAACACAACAAATGGTATCAGTTGTACCTTCTGAAATATCTCAAAAATTATGACCCAAAATTCCCTACGGATTCCTAGATGAGCAATTCCCAGAAGACAGAAAATTGGAAAACACAATTCTGTAGTATATACATTTTTAGTGCAATTCTGTACAGATTTCTTTATATGTGAGCTAGCTGTCAGTTGTGAAGGGGGTGTAACCGGGAGTGCTCCGTAGGTGGGTTGAGACCTTCACAGTGCTGCAGCTTCGGAATTTGCAAACCTTTGTCACCACGAGAAGCCAGCAGCCGCAGGAGATTTTAAATCGGAGGAGTGGTCGGCTCAGGTCTTTAGAAAGTATATTTATTGCTAGAATCCTGAAGGTACAGGGAAGGGACAGCAATACAGCTTGTGTTTAGGATAACGAGGAGAGGTTGTGTCATTAGCATTATGAAAAAGTGGAGTTTGAAAAGGAATTAAAAATAGGAGATAAACATACATTCCAAGGGAGGGAAGGGGGGACTCCAGGCAAGAGTGAGCTGTGAGAAAGAGAAACCAAACTGCTACTGCAGCGGAGATGTGAGTATACCCAAGATAATATGAGTTCTGGCTGTATTACCAGAGTATTCTTTGAGCTGTGTTGTCTAGACAAGAAATAGTCTCCCATCTCTGAGAGGTGTTAAGGTCTCGGTCCACTACACACTCTGCCGCTTTTTAAAAAAAAACACGTTGCACTGTTAAAAGAACGTCCGCCCCATGGATTGACACAGCTGGGAATCAAAGTTCTGAATGAATGCAGCAAGATTCCTTTAACCTTGCATGGATGCGATCCTTAACTGTCGCGTTAAGCTGAACGCTAGCGCCCCGTGTCCAAAGTGGAGACACGGTTGCGCTGGAATTAACTACATGGTCGAATGCTTACAGCAGACGTGTAAGTAGTTACTTAGTGGTTTGCTTGTGGTGTTTTTAGAGTAGCCCGCAGGCTGCCAGATACATACATTTGATTTGGTTTCTCAATAATAATTATGCAGTTTGGTTGTGTATTTTTTTCTTAGAAAGTAGACAGACAAAAATCTCAAAATGTCCCTTTCTTTTTTCTCTACTATTCCCTTGAGTTACACATATTCTGTTGGTGCTCTCAATTTTCTACTTCTACCTGGCACCCTCTCAGATGCATATTTGGTACTAAACTGAGACCAGTACAGACCTTTTGATAGTAATGTAGTTCACCGTTATCAGAATCAACCCCTCTATTAGCAAAGTGTTCCTGCCTCTTAAATTATGCTTTTGCTTAAGATGCTCTCCTCTGCCGCCCCCCCCCTCCCTGGCCGATTATTTTCTTCCGGATGTCTCTCCCTGCCCCCTTTCCATGTCCTGAATCCGTTGCATTGCATATGCAACAGTGTCTGGGTTTAGACATTAAAACAAAGAAAAAAAAATCCACATCAAGGAAACCCAAATTAGAGGCTGAGACAAAATTATGGAAATTAAAAAGATTTGCATATAATTGCATACTTTTGCCTAGTTTATTCTGCTTCCAAGATTCAGGTGTTGAAAGCATTTATAGTGTGTTTGGTTTGTTGTTGTTGTTTTTCACGTGAGGAAGGGTGGGGTGGCTGGTGAGCAAGAAGAGAAGTAGATGGAAGATGGATGTTCCTGTCAATTTTAGGGACTGAAGGTTTAAAAATAGTAGATGTGCTAAAGAGCTTGGAAGAATATGAGAATTTTCAAGATGTAGTCTAAAGACCTTGTCTAGCTTATTATACATCTAAAGTGGAGGAGTGGGAACATGGTAGAAGTTTGTAATATTATAAGCATGGTGCGGTCAGAGTGGAGAAGATAATTTCTCACTCCACCCACAATCCTAGTACACCGCGGTCATCTCCTGACTGGCAGGAGAGAGAAAAAGAAGGGATTTCTTCATACAGTGGCCAAAATCCTCTTGCATAGGTACGCAAATGGCATAAATTTTAGAGGTAAATTGCTCCAGAGTAAGAAACCACTGTAGACATTATCCGTTGCATGCTCAGTCAACGAACAGAGCGTGCAACTTAACGGCGATTCCTTCACTTCAGGCAGTTCACCTCTAAAAGTTGTGCCATATCTGCTACACTGATGTGACTAGTAAGAAGATTTTGACAGTATGTAATAAATTTATGGAATTTGCTATCACAAGATGTAATGGAATCTAGCTTAAACTACTCCGTGAATAAAGTAGCAGGTACCTCCCTCATTCCCCCCCCCTTCCCTTAAAAATAGCCATGGAAGTTACTTGATGCAGACTGAGTTTGGAAGTTGTGAAGGGGCTTTAGCTCTTTAACCTCTATGCTAGCGCTTGGTTCCTAAAATAGCTTCATAGTGCAGTGGTTAAACTGCAGTACTGCAATCAAGACTCTGCCCATGACGTAGTTTGACCCTGATGGGCTCTGGTATCCGACTTGAGGTTGACTCAGCCTTTCATATTTCTGAGGTCAGTAAATTGAGTACCCAGCTTGCTGCATAATTAAATTTTAAACCGCCCAAGAGTGCTTTAAGTGCTACGGGGCGGTATATAAGCGGCACACGTAGCTTTGCTTTATCCACATCAGGTCGTCCCTTATCTTACTTTAGCCTGTCCCCTACCCTCCATTTGCATTAGGGAAATAATAACAACACACTTAAGTAAGTGTGGGTCCTGACCTGGATTGGATTCCTTTTCTTACTTCTGCACAAAGAAAAAACAGTGCAGCAGCTAGCTAAGGATTAAGCCCACTGGTCAGCCTCAAATGAAGTAGACCCATTAAATGATGATTGAATTGAGTCCCCCTGCTTGGGATTAGCAACCGGATTTAGACTTGTGTCTGTAAAGTGGAACATAGTTAGAGCCCTCCGAAGGCTTTCAAAGGATAGCCAGTCAATTTATGGAAAATAACGGTAGGTCTGCCTGCTTGTCCCTATGGCCGTATGTAACGTGAGGGCTCAGAGAGAGCATGCAGATCAGTTACTAAGGTGAATTTCCAGCAGGAGTGTTCCTTTCCTGCCCTGCCTGGAGGCTTCCTGGAAGCTTCTGTTTGGTTATTGTGAGAAAACTGGGTGTTGTAATAGTTGCGCCTTTCGTTCGGCAGAGTTTTTGTTTCATTCATTCCTATCTGTGATGTTGTTGTTCTTTAGTCATTAAGTCGTGCCCAACTTTTTGTGACCCAATGGATGAGAGCATGCCAGGCCCTCCTGGTTCAAATTCATGTTGGTCACTTCGATGATACTGTCCAACCATCCCGTCCTCTGTCGTCCCCTTCTCCTCTTGCCTTCACATTTTCCCAACATCAGGGTCTTGTCCAGGGAGTCTTCTCTTCTCATGAGATGGCCAAAGGATTGGAGCCTCAGCTTCAGAATCTGTCTTTCCAAGCAGTCAGGGTTGATTTCCTTCAGAATGGATAGGTTTGTTCTCCTTGCAGTCCAGGGGACTCTCAAGAGTCTCCTCCAGCACCACAATTCAAAAGCATCAATTCATCAGTGATTCATATCCATTTTATGAATGCACCTTAGAAATATACAGACAATGCTAACAGGAGGGCTGCAGTTGGCTATGGCTCTGTGATCTTGTGTTCTCAATGACAGGCAGAATGGCTCTAGAAGTCCTAATGAGTCTGGCTTATGAGTTTCCTTCCTTCCTTCCTTCCTTCCTTCCTTCCTTCCTTCCTTCCTTCCTTCCTTCCTTCCTTCCTTCCTTCCTTCCTTCCTTCCTTCCTTCCTTCCTTCCTTCCTTCCTTCCTTCCTTCCTTCCTTCCTTCCTTCCTTCCTTCCTTCCTTCCTTTATTCTTTCTATCCGTCCGTCTGTCTGTCCATCCATCACAGATGTCTGCCATAAAGTGGCATTGAAGGTGGCCCACAGCAATAGCATTCAAATAACAACAAATGTCAGTGCATTGAAAACAGAATGAAAACATGATTTCAACCTTGAATGGTTAAGTTGTGAAATTTATTCAAAAAGGATGTAGAAAGAAATGGGCCTTTTTCCCTGGTTCTGTAGGATGTTCCTTCCATGTGCAGAAATGCAATATAGCTGCTTTAGCCCTGCACGGGAAAATGTTAGCGTCAATGAAAGGGAACAAGGCAAATATATACAGGCGTCACAACCCCAAGATCCCCTAGTCAAAGAGGCCAGGCTCCGAGTTAGAGAGAGGTACATGATGGGCACATATTTAGGGTACGGTTTTCTTCTGTTGACATGGAGAAATGATTTGGGAAAGTCTGCACCTGTGATTTTTGAGAACTGATGTAGCGCCGTGGCCAAAAAACGAAACCTGAGAAGTTGGAGATTTCAGATTCTAAACTTACCTCTGCCAGAAGTAGTTTGTTTGTTTATTTGTTTGTTTGTTTGATTGATTGTTAAATTTTTATAGTGCCCATGTAGCAAACCAGCCGCTCTGGGCGGTTTACAGCAGTACGCTGGACAAACTATATTATAAAATCAACCAACTACGGCTGAATAACTATAAATAACTACAACGACTACGCAGCAGAACAGGGACCGACAAAATAGGCAACAAGTTGCTCTAACGATTATTCTTTCTTTCCCTTTCTTGCTCCTTTCTCCCTGAACTAAGGAGGGCCTCCCCAGACGCTTCTCTAAGAAGTTCCGCTTTTAGGAGCTTCTTAAAAGAAGTTGGGTGTCTTTCGGGCTTCTCCTTGATGTCAACAACACCCTCAGGCGTGAGGCTTAAGAGGACTGAGTAAGTTAGGTTTTTTGGCTGACCTGAGGAAGGGTAAGGTTTTAGCCTGTCCCCTACCCTCCATTTGCATTAGGGAAATAATAACAACACACTTAAGTTCCCTGTGAAGATTGGTGAGGTGGCCTTTATGAAGTGGCTTGAATGCGCTAAAGTGCTCTGACAGCGCTTATTTTCATCAGAAATTGGGAAAGGCGCGCTGTTCCACTTATCCAGTACAACTGTGCTAGGAAGAGGTTTTCTAAGAGGCATGGTAACCCCTGTGTGCCCAGTAGGTTCACCCTAGGCGGCCCTCTCTCAGCCTAGCTGATCTCTGGGTATGTATTGAAATCAGGCGGAAAGCGCCATTGTATAGCACAGGGCCTACGTTACACTTGTACACCCCGGGTTTTTGGAAAAAACATTTCACCGAGTGGACTCTGAGCCTCTACCGGGGAAGCAGACTCTTGCAACCTCATCAGTATTATGCAAATGAAATCTGTTTGCTTATTTTGCAAAGTTTGTAATACCCGCTTGTCAGGGAGAAGGCCAAAAAAAGAGGGGGGGGGCTTCTGGAGGTGATTATGGATGGTACCTACCGATGGATGATAGGGTTCAGGCTTTCCTTCAGCCCTGACCTCCCCTCAACTTTGGTGGCCTTGAGGACTTAAAAGGTTTGCTTGATTGTTTCTAACCTGACGTCCCGTGCATGAGAAGTACTTACCTGAGGTCCAGGTGACCACACTTATATACAAGGCATAAAGATACTCTGCAACTCAGGATTTTGTGTCTTAAAAGTAGCCATTTTTCAGGGGTTGGCTCTGTCTTTTAAATTTCATTAGCTCACCCACTCACCAAGCGATAATTTTGTTCAGCAGATTGCAGCTTAGTACTCAAACCCAACCATTAGCGCCGTAGCAGAAGCCAAACCCTGAATGGCTATAATAGAAATTCAGGAGTGAATTGGGTTACCTCTGATTGCATAGAGTGGTTTTGGAGAGAGCAAAAGAGAAAGGAAGGAAAGGAGGCAGTTTATTTCCTCTCCCCCCCCCCCCCAAGTTATGGGTGGAATATAAAGATGGGCATGAACAATCAATTTGACGGTTTGTACTGGCTGGTTTATGGGCCGAAGGAGGTGTTTCCATCGTATTCCGTTTGAGATGGGCACGAACTAACAATTCGGCAGTTCGTGCTGATTTCGTTTATCGTCCGAACAGGTGTTCACCGCTTCAAAGTTCCGCTTCCTCTCGCGGGTGACCATTCAGGGGCTGTGCCTGGAGGAGGCGAGGTAGGGAAGCCAGTTGGTTGCTTCTGAGTGGGCACCTGCCAAAGGAGGCGGAACTTTGAAGTGCTCAACACCTGTTCAGCTAATAAACGAATCAGCGCGAACTGCCGAACCGGTAGTTTGTGCCCATCTCTAATGGAATACGATTGTGAAACACCCATGGTGGCCTGTGGTCAGTGTTGGGGAAGAACTCTTCCTTGGACCACAGGCTAACGGTGGGAGTTAACAGCGAACAAAGTGGCATTCAGTGTGTAACTGTGGAGGGGGTGCTGTGAAGCTCACCGCCTCTGGTGAGCTTCACAGGGTGGCTTTGGGGTTTCCCACCAATAACTCCATCGGTTCGAGGAGGATGGCGAAATTGTCCTTTTATTGGAGTGGGTGCTTTTGGGTGCTGTGCTTCCCAGTCACCACCCTCCTGCATCCCCAGAGGACTGAGTTTCTGCAAGTGACTGGCGAGCGCTGGCTGTCGTCCTGCTCTTGATGAGCTTCCTATTCCGGTCGCACTGGTGTTTGCGTTGTCAGCGGTGTATTTGAATGGGTGCCACAGGACTGATTGGGCGTTTCTGGGCACCATGGGAGCCGATGAGGCTGAACTCTTCTCCAGAGCTGGGATAGGAGGCGTCCTTCTTCCCGACCCACTAGGAAGGTGCTCGTAGACTTTTGTCAAGGGTCGTCATCCTGTTCACAGGACAGCTCTCTGGTTGTGTAGAGCAGTGGTCCCCAACCTTGGGCCTCCAGATGTTCTTGGACTTCAACTCCCCGAAATCCTGGTCAGCAGCGGTGGTGGTGAAGGCTTCTGGGAGTTGCAGTCCAAGAACACCTGGAGGCCCAAGGTTGGGGACCACTGGTGCAGAGGATGGTTCCAGCATCTCTGCTGCTGACTCCCAGGTCTTCTCCGCCTTGTCTGATCCTTCACTGTGTGTTGCAGAGTCTGCTTTAATGTCACAGAAAGCCCTTCTCCTGTCCTGTCAGCTGTTCCCCAATTCTGGCTCCCGGGACATACCTGGGCTTCCCTCTTGCCAGCTTTTCCAGGAGCCCAGAGTGGCTTCTCCACCCATGTGTGGAGCCAGGGCAGCCAGCAGTCCTGACAGCAATCTCTTCAGAGCTACAAGGACGCATAATGGTCTATGTTGTTGGGGATCGAAATGATCTTGTTAGTGGTTACTCCCCAAATTTTGAAGCAAGCTCTCCAGTCTTAGAGGAGAAGCTTCTCTTCTTGTTGTTATGGGCCATCAGGTCACCTCCAACTCAACGGTGACCGTATGAATGTCCTGTCCTCAACAGCCCTAATGAGCTCCTGCGGACTCGTGCCTGTGGTTTCCTTTAGAGAGCCAATCCATCTCGTATTGGGTCTGCCTCTTTTCCTGCTGTCTTCCACCTTTCTCAGCCTTATTGTCTTTTTCGGAGAATCTGCCTTCTCATGATGTTCCTCGAATAGGACAGCCTCAGTTTCAACCTTTTTGTCTCTAAAGATAGCTTTGGGCTTGATTTGCTCAAGGACCCACTTGTTTATCTTTCTGGCAGTCCAAAGTATCCACAAATCTCTCCTCCAGCACCACATTATAAACCAGCCAGTTTTCTCCTGTCAACTTTCCTAACTGTCCAGCTTTCACACCCATGCAAAGTGATCTGAAATAAAAGAGTGTGGATGGTCTTGGTCTCCAGTGGCACATCCTTACACTTCATTATCTTTCCCGCTTCCTTCATTGCTGCCCTTCCTAGTCTTGGTCTTCTTCTGATTTATCGGCTGCTGTCTCCATTTGGGTTGATGACCGAATCAAGATGTACGGAATCTCTAACTCTTTCAATTTCTTCGTTTCCCCGTTACTATCCTCCATCCCTATCTTTCAAAAATCCACGTGCAGCCTTTTTTGCTTTGCGTTCATTACGCGTTTGCTGCTGCTGTTTAAAAAATAATAATAATACAACCGTCCAAATCAGAACATAGGAAGACGCTATCTGGAGGAAAGAGAACGCTTAATGAAAGGAAACAGATACAAAGAGAAGGGAACCTTCCACACGGACCAGAAGTTCGTCGTTTCGTTTCATGCAAGGGGATTTAGTCGTGGCTGCCTGTGACTTGTCGCCCCACTATAGTAAAAGCAGCCGCTAGTTCAAAGTTGTTAATATTCAGCCATGAAACAGTATCCTCAAAACAAATAAATTATTAAGTGCATGAACTTTTTGAGCCAGTAAGATGAACTTGATGGGGTCCATCTGTGAGTTCCAGGGTAGTTTGTGTGTGTGTGTGTGTGTGTGTGTGTGTGTGCGTGTGTGTGTGAGTGCGTGTGTGCGTGTGTGTGTGTGTGTGTGTGTGTGTGTGTGTGTGTACACAGACTTCCTAGCCTTTGGTCTGTGTCCAAATGAATGTATAATTGATTCCAGACGAGCACTCGCTTTCTTGAGGCAATTTCTTTGTAAGATAGGAAGATGGATCTGATAGATAAATTGGCCATTGACAAATTCGGGGACCAGAAAGGGTTAAACGCGCCATCTATATTTCGAAATAGCCCAAAGTGACACCCGAATAGGACCGTTCTAGCATTTCTGTGAAACAAATACATTAATTTCCCTTTTGTTAAATGGACTGCAGGAAAAGATTGTATTGTTCCATCCTCAGGTGCCTTTTATTTGCAAGCGGTAAAGGCAATCTCTTAATGTGGAAGGCGTCAAAAATTCCAAACTGCTCCGAAACAGTATAAAGGCTTCCCCCCCTTCTTTCTTGAGCTATCTGCTTTTTTTTTTTAAAGAAATAGACGCAGCACGGCCTCACCAAACTGCTGTAAAATGTTACGACACTGTCAGTGAAACACAGGGGTAAGTGTAAGCAGATCTTTTTCCATTCTTGAATAAATTGTACACAGATTTTAAAAAGTCTGGTGTATTTGAGGCAGAGTAGACCCCGGAGAGGGGGGGGAGAAGAGGCCTTGAATATCAAATGTGCAGGTCATGCCCCAAAAGAAAAGACAAAAAAAACCTTGAATAAAACGTTTTGTTCTTTATCTTGCATTTCTGTCACTCTCCATCTGCGTATCATTTTTGTGATCTGTTCCTAAAAACGTTTCTGCTCGTGCATGTGCCTTGATACAGTGACGCGATGCTACCATTATATCATCAAGATGCTCCCGTCCAACGCAGCGTTTCAGCAAGTTTTTAAGGACTGGAGACTCTGAGTTTTAATTTAACGCAAAGGATGGCAATTAGAGAAGAAAGGCGAGCGTTTGCATTTTTCTTTCCCTTCCCTCCGAATATTTTTTTTTATTTCAAAGTTCTCCACAGGGGTGGGGTGGGGAGAAATATCAGAGGCCAGCCCGCATAACCGCGGCAAACAGTTTTGAGGGAAAAACCACAATAATGAAAGACACATGATCTGAAATTCGATCGGCAAACAGACGCCTAGGCCAAGGAATTTTTTCTTTTTTCTTTGGCTGTCCACATACCAAGATATTCTGTTACTCACTAATCCATGGCAGTGGAACCCCATTTAAATGAACCATAATGGAAGAAGCAGAACCAAATCGTAGCACATGTAATAGTAGACCAGAATTCTCTTCTCCGATGAATGATTAATCGAAGAGCGGGTTCTGATACGCTCACTTTTTAATGGCCTGAATTATGATGATGAAATCTAACAGCATTCAATCTTAAACGTTCCCTTATGAATGTAAAACTCGGTTTGTGTCGCTCCGAATGTGGAACAAGGTGGCGAAGTGAAATTTAGAAGCTTAATGTGTGTATTTTTTAAGCCAAAAAAAGAGAGAGAAAAAATGGTCTGATCATTCTATACTCCCCCCCCCAAGCTTCTTGTTACATTCAACTAAAATGTAAATTATTTTCCGGTCCTAATTGGATTTAATTATTTCTTTAGGAGGGGATGGCTGGGAAGGGGGGTGGAGATGGCACGCAGCTGTCCCTGGTGAGACAAAGGATCTCGCAGAGGGGAAAAAAAATACCCACCCACCCGAATACCCTCCCCTTATCCCCCAATGTTGGTTAATAAACATAGTAGAGGATGCAGAATCTAAAAACCTATTCGCCTGTTGGGTAAGAAGGGGTCTGGGAAAAGGATAGGAAGTAACCAGGCAGATGGGCCTTACTTAGAAATGTGGAATCATTAGCTACCATGTCTCTTTTGCTTGGGTTCCTATGGCTTTTCTGCATTTTTGGAGGGGTAACTTTGCGGATAGAACCTGCTTCTGCCTTAGGAAACAAGGCAGATAAATACAGTGGTGCCCCGCATAGCAACGATAATCCGTTCCGGAAAAATTGTCGCTATGTGGATTCGTCGCTATACGGAACAAAAATGGCCATAGGAAACATGTTTAATGCGTTCCTGTGGGCTAAAAACTCACCGTTATGCGAAAATCCTCCATACGGCTGCCATTTTCGCTACCCGGTAAGCGAGGAATGGGCACGAAAACACAGCGGGTGGCCATTTTTTTACCCGGTGGCCATTTTGGAACAGCCGATCAGCTGTTCTTAAAACATCGCTATGCGAAATCGGTAAGCGAACCAGCTTACCGATCATCGCAAAGCGATGTTTTAACATTTAAAACATCGCAATGCGATCACTTTTGCGATCGCAAAAACTCAATCGCTATGCGGATTCGTCATTAAACGGGGCACCCGTTATGCGGGGCACCACTGTAATGCAATCTGAAAACGTGTATCTATTTCAACCTGTGTTTAGGGAATTATTTTGATTTTTATTTGTTCTTTGCATAGTTGCGAGAAGTAGGAAAAATGTGGGGGAAAGAAGTAGATGGGATTGACTTTTTCAAGGAAAGAAGAAAAATGTGATTCCAATAAAAAAAAATATACAAAACCATGACCTTCCGCCTCTGTGAGTTAGTAGATATTTGAGGCATAGATTTTCTTTTTTCTAAAAAGGGGGAAACTGTTTTCAGAAATGTATTGGAAAGAGTTCAGCCAGATTCTGTTCTTTGCAAGGTTTGCAAGGGCAGAGAGGATGGGTCGAAGTTTTTAGGGGTTCTCAGAGTCATGATGGAAGGGTACCAGCAAAAGAAGGTTGCATCATTCAGAGTCAGATTATTATGGAGCTCAGTAGAATCCGCGCCAGGATTGGACCATTTTGGAGGGTTGAGTGACTTCCAGAGGCATGACTCTGTTTCCTGTCTAAGTCTTTCCATTGATGGATGTACCTGCGATTTCCTGCTTGGATCTACGCTGTCTGGCAGGGGTTCCAGATCTGGAGATATGTATTAGCTGTTGTTTCTGGGATGCGAAGAGAGAGTGGTGTGGTGTCAAGAGTGTTCAGCTGCTACTCAGGAGACCTGGGTTCAAGTCTTCCCCATGCCATTAAGCTCATTGGGTGACACCTTGGGTCAGTCAGATCTCTCAGGCTGACTTACCTCACAGGTGATCCTGTGGAACAAAGCGTGGGCAAGGAAGGAGAACCTCGTGCACTGCCTTATGATCCTTGGAAGAAAGCTGGGATATAACTGCAGTCAATAAAAAAAATAGATAAATGAACCATAGGTTCTGCAATTAAACTCTGTTCCTAGGTGGACAGGCTGTGTTCCTGCCACTAAAGAATGTTACTGTTTGGATATAAGAGGAAATGGCAAAATTTTATTTGTTTACTTTATTTAAAATACTTTCAAACATATTTAACTTGGGAGTTGCTAAGTACAGTAGTTGCCTTTTGACAGGGTTAGGAGCTGACCCAGAGATACACCACTGAGGACAGGCTATATATATTCATTACTTTTTTAATCATTTATTTCTTAAATTTATATAAATGTATTTGTGTGATGCACTATTCTGGGCTGTTTACAATGAGATAAAAGCACAATAACCATATATAAATAAACCAGATAAACAGAAATATATATAGGGAGGGAGGGGGAGAGAGAATCTATTTTGTTTATCTGTTATATAGAGTTGTTGTGTTTTTATCTCATTGTAAACCACCCAGAATATATATATTCAGTTCTCAGTGGTCTTGGTCATTTTGGACACCACATTTTAAGACGGATGCTAACAAATTGGAACAAGTTCAGAGAAGGGCAAGAAGGATGATCAAGGGGCTGGAAGCCAAACCTTATGAGGAAAGGCTGAAAGAATTGGGCATATTTAGCCTTGAGAAAAGCAGATGGAGGGGAGATACTGTAGCACTTTTCAAATACAGTGGTGCCTTGCAAGACGAACGCCTCGTGCCACGAAAAACTCACAAAACAGAAGCGCTTTGCAATGTCCTAGGCGCTTTGCAAGATGGTTTTTCCTATGGCCGTGCTTCGCAAGACTATTTTTTTTCATCTTGGATGATGCTTCGCAAGACGAAAAAATGGCATTCTTCTTGCGAGGCGCTTCGTAGGAATGCATTGAAGGCAATTTCAATGCATTCCTATGGGAAACCGTGCTTCGCAAGACGATCGTTTTCACGATACGAAGGGACTCACAGAACGAATTATTTTCTTCTTGCGAGGCACCACTGTATTTGAAAGGCTGTCATACAGAGGAGGGGCAAAATCTGTTCTCAATCATCCCAGAGTGCAGGACATGCAACAATGGGCTCAGGTTACAGGAAGCCAGATTTCAGTTGAATATCAGGAAAAATTTCCTTACTGTTAGAGCAGTACGACAGTGGAACCAGTTACCTCGGGAGTTGGTGAGTGCTCCAACACTGGAGGCATTCCAGAAAAACTTGGATAATGACCTGGCAGATATGCTTTGATTGTATTCCTGTGCTGAGCAGGGGGTTGGACTTGATGGCCTTGTAGGCCCCTTCTAACTTAACTTTTCTATGATTTCTATGATAAGACTACTTTTCAAGTGTGGAAGCTGTACCATCTCTGAAAGGACCCTGTTCTACGCAAAGGGCATTTTATTTATATTTATATTTGATAGCTGTGCCTTCATCGGTGCTTAAAACAAGGACCCTCTGTGGTTGAGATTTACTAGCAGTCTGCGATTTGAGGGGATGGCTCCCCGTAACCAAATCAAGGTGAGACGCTTGCCCTTCCTTTGAGCACTAGTAGTGGAGGTAGCTCTTGAGAGGATGAGACATGCATGTTTGGTGGGGGTGGCAATGGTAAACCACTCCCTGAACATCTCCCATACCTTGAAAATCTAGTTGGGGCCAATGTAAGTGAGAAGCAACTTGAGAGCAAGTACCAACAATTGCAACATTCCTTGTGTCTTCTTGGAAGTGTGATGGACGGTGTATGAGTCCTCTGTCTCATAGATTATGTATCTGCTTGTTATGCTAGTGTTTTTGTTTGTTTGTTTATTTATTTATTTATTATTTGCTTGCTTGCTTACTTATTGCATTTTTATTCCAGCCATCTACCGTGTTTCCCCGAAAATAAGACAGGGTCTTATATTAATTTTTGCTCCAAAAAAAGCAGTAGGGCTTAGTCTCAAGGGATGTTTTATTTTTTTCATGTACAACAGTGCTCCCCAACCTTGGGCCTCCAGATGTTCTTGGACTGCAACTCCCAGAAGCCTTCACCACTACCTCTGTTGGCCAGGATTTCTGGGAGCTGAAGTTCAAGAACATCTGGAGGCCCAAGGTTGGGGACCACTGATGTACAACAATCTAGGTAAAGGTAAAGGGTTCCCCTCGACAATTTGTCAAGTTGTGTCCAACTCTAAGGGGCGTTGCTCATCCCTGTTTTCAAGCCGTAGAGTCAGCATTTGTCCGCAGACAATTTCCGTGGTCACGTGGCCAGCACGACTACAAATCTACTTAATGCGTTCCAATGGGAAAATAGTCATTTTGCGAAAATCGTCCATAGAAAACATCGCCTTGCGAAACGCAGTTCCCCATTGGAATGCATTGAAATCTACTTAATGCGTTCCAATGGGGAAAAATCATTGTTTTGCAAAAATTGTCCATAGAAAATATCATCTTGCAAAGCGCCACAGCGATCGCAAAAAAACAATTGTCTTGCGGATTAATCGTCCCACGAGGCAATCGTCCTGCGAGGCACCACTGTACAGTCATGTCTTCTTCTGAGTGCTGCACAATGGTGGAGGGCAGTGTTTCACTTAACTGGGGCTTATTTTTGGGGTAGGGCTTATATTACGAGCATCATGAAAAACCATACTAGGGCTGATTTTCAGGTTAGGTCTTATTTTCAGGGAAACAGGGTAGTGACAAAGCATTACTCTGGACAGCTAACAATGTTAAAAGAAATGATAATCCACCTGCCAACACATACCTCAATTGGTAGTAACTGGACATTGAGTGTTTCTCTTGTTCGCCACTTCAGTGTAGATGGCAGATATAATAGAATAATGCCCACACATGTATAGTAGTTCCGACTAAATTGTGCCTTTCCTGTCTCTCGTGGTGCGACTCTTCGTTGAAACGTAAGACACCGAAGGTTAACCACCAGATGGTTAATTTGTTCTGTAGGTGTGTGAGGGGCAAAGGTAGGATGAGGACGGTCTTGTTCCATGGAGACAGGACAAGTAGCCATTTAGCCCTCTCCATGATTTGATCAGTCATCCTGAGTTTTTGGGTATGGTCACATGGGAAATAGATCGCAATTTGGGTTGCTTGTGGAACAGTCTGGTCCTGTTTTTTCTGCTTGAAGTCACATGATGCGTCGAAAAATGTGCCCCACCTTGACCTTTGCTTGATGCCAAAGCTGGACCTTTTTGGTCCCGCTGTAGGACTTGTACTTTTTTGGGGCTGGTCTGCAGAGATTCCCCCAGCAGACGGAAAGCTCAGTTTAAGGGAGATTGCTCCCATTATGGCGATGCTTTGTGATACGATCAGGTGCAAACCTTTCCAGCATCTGATTATATCCTTACACCTTCTTTATCTTGCCCTTTTCCTCTCGGATTCTCGTTTCAGTGCATCTCAGAGACAAAATGGTGGACAACAGGAGGTCCCTTCCAGAACAGTTGTGCAAAATCTGGGCTAAAATGGGGGTCAGATATAGGCTCAGTAACAGTGAAAGCACTGTGTAGAGATGGGCATGAACTATGGCAAAATATCATCTTGCGAAGCGCAACAGCGATCACAAAAACCAATCGTCTTGCGGATTAATTGTCCCACGAGGCAATCGTCTTGCGAGCACCACTGTACAGTCATGTCTTCTTCTGAGCAATATTTTTCTGTCCGTCCTTTGGCCAGGTGACACACTGAGCCTGTTTTAAAGCACGCGGTAGTTTCTTTTGACTAAAATACTACTGACAAGTCATTTATTCTTTGGAAAAAATATTGTCTTCAACACCTTTGCTGTACGAAGTGAGGCTCATAAATGGTTTAACCACAGCAGCAGGAACTCTGAAGGACCTTCCTACAGATACAAAAGTAAATCAGGAGCCAGCCTGTTGCAAACAAATCAATCGGTTCATTGCACAGAATAGTTTTAATTCGGTTGATGATTTTTATCCGCACGCCCATGCACGTGGCTTTATTTTTTTCCTCTCGCTTGAAAGAGCGGTTTTGTTTTCTGGGAAAATGTTTCCCTTTACGTCAGGTGGACCTCAATCTTTAGTGAATGTGCGGAAGAGAGTGGCAATGTGTCAGCAGGTAGTATATAGGGAATTGTGATTCTTCCGCACACGTATGAGAATTTTTCAACTACAACTGAGCGCAGAGGTATTATGGGAGAACTGGTGAGCACTTTAATAATTTTAAAATTTGCTTCAACTTAACATGGTGTCGCCGAAAACCATTGAACTGTTTCTCTTCACATACTTCTTTATTTTCTTACAATTATCTTTCCCTGGTTCTCTTCCAGAACTCCACCCTTTTATTACTGGCTACAGCTTGTTTTTAATTTTGGAGAGCCACAATCAGGCTGCTCTTTATTGGCATGTGTTTAGTTTTGAACAGCAAGCCATTTTTTTTCCAGCATTATCGTGGAGCAGATCTGTAGATTTTTTTGGAAGAATACCTGTGAATAGGGGACATGTAAAAGACAGAGACCAGACACCTTAAATGGGGCGTAATTCACCTTGAGCCTCTGAGAAAAAAAGGTGCAGTGTAAAATATCTATTGCAATGAATGAAATTATCACACCCTTTGTATTAAAAAGAGAGAGAGAGAGAGAGAGAAAAGAGAGAGGGAGGGAAGGAGGGAATGAAATGATTTTTGTGGTCAATAGCAACTGCTCCTGAGAAAAGTGGTAGAGGCAAAGGGGTGAGTCGGAAGAGGGCAAACACACAAAGGGAAAATTGTACATTGAGATCATTATTCTGTTGAGCCTTAGTGTGGCCAGACTGGTTTGGCAGACAGGATGATAGATGGCTTTGTGAATGGTCCCAGGGTGTGCCCCGGACTTGAAGCGTTATGTTTATCTTGAATGGAGAGGGAAAAGCACAGACATAATCAATGTCTAGTTTTTTAGGACTGAGAGGGTCAGGGAAAAAGGCCAGCATGGGGTGAACGGTGGGGGTAGCGAGGAGGGAACGAGGGGGGGGGGCGACGACGGGTGGGTTAGGCCACGGTTATGGCTGCCGATTAACGGATGAACTTGGCTGAAGTCCAGAGCGTGGTGAGAGTGGTTGGGCCTTTTCAATATGATTTTTTTTTAATGCTTACTGACTGTGCATCAGATACTCCCAGGTCTTTTGGCTAAAGGGGGAAAATGCAAGAAGGGGGGGGGAAGAAGAGAGATGGAGACAGCTCAATTCTTTCCCCACCCTGAAAAGCCCCCAAACCAGTTGAGACCAGTCTTTTGGCGATGCAGACGGCTTCTATCATCTTTCTTGGCTTGCTATTAAGGGGGGGGGTGGCGGGGGAAGAGAATTGTGTTAGTGCCAGTAACCTGAGGGCCCAAGACAAAAAAAAGGGGGTGGGATATATATATATATATATATATTTTTTTTTTCCAAGAGGCAAATTAAAATGAACATGTCTGTGTCGAGCGGGGGAGTTGGGTGTGTTCTGCGTTTAGGAGAGACTTCGTGAGCTGTGTTACGTCTTGCCACTGAAAGTCATGTCTTGACAACAGAAGTATAGGGATTTTTAACAGTGAATACCAACCAGAGGTTCATAATGCTGTAAGGAGCCAGCGAGATAAGGAAGCTGTTTCATGAGGACTGGTGACACGGCGTCTGAAATTAATTTTTTTAATCGTTGTTCGTCAGCTCACCACTTCTGATTTGGGAATTTGCGACTAACGATGATTATTTTTTGGCCACGTGATGGTTGCTCCTGAAACCTGTGTGGGATAACTCTAGCCACCACCATTAGTGGTTTCTTGGTAACATCCATCACATGCCAGGATGAGCTGTGTTCGTGGTTTTGTGTATGATACACCCACTTGTGTTAGCCTAGTTGGCTGTGATAAGCCAGGATGTGCAGCAAAAGTCACTATAAACCTCCACCGTTACTGTAAAATTGACTAGACCTCAAAGGTTTAGAAACAGGCCCAAACATATAAACTTGGATCTAATTGCTGATTTATGCTTATGTAAATGAAGTGGTTTAAGTCATGATTGCAGTGTGTATCTAATTAACAAGTAGGAATCTGCCATTTTGATTTTTGGGACTTCCAGCTCCCATAATTTTCCAGGAATTCCCCAAGTAGAATTCTAGGAGCTTCGAGGCCACAAAGCCACACCTACCGACATCTACATTTTGCTCCCAGTTTGGAACAAGAGCCTTATTTCAGAGGCTGTGTAATTTAGCTTTGACCTACTGTTGTTAATGTTCAGAAAAGCAAGCTCTCTTGAAGCTTCTTGGGCATTATAGTTCTTGTGGAGGTGCGCTTTATAAAGCCTAAAGTGCACCGAGACTACAACTCCCAGGAAATACCAGATAGTTTCTTCCAGTGGTTTTAGATGTAGATTAAACAACATCCGCTCATTCATAATTTGCAGGGGTCATTTTGCTCTGGTACTTAAGGCTACCTGTTTTGTTGCTAGCAGTTTGTGATAGCGTAGATGAAAACAACAGTATATTGTTTAGAAGCATTTACATGAGGAGAAGCTTAAACATTCCACGTCCCCTCACTCAAATGGTTTCCTTCTCATATGACTAAGTGTGTGTCTTACTCTTATTTAGCAGAAATGCCTTCTCCCAAAGACTTGTGAGAAATAGCTTTTCCATGAAGATGGTATTCATGCATGTGTAAAAGAAAACACTTTTCTAAATCTAGACACATGGCTGCCGGTGTGGTTTCTTAATGTTCTCAAAAAACATTCTAAACATGAGCAGGATCGCTGTCTTCTACCCTGTCAACATATGCATCCCAGGACTAAGCCTTAACAACAGAAAGACCCTTGTGTAGGCCAAGACTTTTATCACTGATTGTCATCCTTGACCAAAAAAAGGAAGGTGTGCATGTGTTTTCTTTTGTATCAAGACACCACGTTGAAAAAAAATGTTCACACTCTGGAAGACTTCCCTGCAAACTACTGTATTTTTCCATGTATAAGACTCTCCCATGTATAAGACTCCCCCACTTTTCTAATCCAAAATTAAGAAATCTAAGTGGGGCTTAGCAAGTGTAGGGGGAAAGGGATCAAAGCCTTGCAGGATCGCTTTGATCCCTGCTTTCCCCTCCACTTGTTTTTGTTCTCTCCTTAGCTTACTTTCGTGTATAAGACAACCCTCAATTTTTAGTCTAAAGATTTTAGACAAAAGTACAGTGGTGCCTCGCTTAACGAGCGCCCCGTACAGCGATGAATTCACATAGCAATCCCTTTTCCGGGATCGCTAATGCAAAGGCATCGCGTAGGCCCCCAATGGGCGAAATTCGCATAGCGAAGATCGGTAAGCGTTTCGCTTACTGACCTTCGCTTTGCGACCCGCGGATCAGCTGTTCAGCGGGTCCAAAATGGCCGCCGGAACACCCGAAATGGCCGCGGGCAGCGTTTTTGCGCCCTTGGTAAGCGTTGTGCGCAGCCATTTCGGGTGTTCCGGTGGCCATTTTGGACCTGCCAAACAGCTGATCCGCGGTCTCGCTGCGGCTGAAATGGCCGCGCGCAGCGTTTTTTGCACCCTCCCCTCGCTTACTGAGGGCGCGAAAATGGCTGCCGGACCCGGAAAACATCGCTGTACGGTGAGTTTTCTGCCAATTTGGAACGCATTAAACGATGTTTATGGCTTTTTTTGATCCGTATAGCGATGTTTTCGCATAGCAAAGGTTAATCTGGAACAGATTAACCTCGCTATGCGAGGCACCACTGTATAGTCTTATACCCAGAAAAATATGGTGTCTTCCTCATGTGATAACCATAGTTCTTTAGATTTCCAAGGACAGTCGACACTGCCATTCTAAGAGTTGTTCAATCTATATTAGCTTCTCTAGGAGCTGCGAAGATATGGGATGCATGTCTCCAGCCAGCTCTGGGAGTACATGTTATGCTGTTGCACATGAAGGGAAGGTACTTAGTCTGTGAATGTTTGTGAACAGGCACTCCCCAATAATCTGGAATGATCATCTATAATTGTCCAGTGCCTGTTCTGCTCACTGTTTTAACATGTTCTTTCCATTCATAGATTGAATACACCCATCCTAGTACAGGCCCCGAGGTGATTCATAATGCAAACGTTCCAGTGCTTTGGCTGTGTGAAAGTTCCTAGCTGCGTACCTCTTTCCTGTTCTTGGGCCAAAAAAACTTTCTAAGCATTCACCTGCTTTTGTTTTCACTCTCCTCTCTCAAGATTGGAAAACCTTTGTTGGTTTGACTTTACACGTCGAGGGATGTGCCCATGCAACGCCTGTAACAGAACCCAGAAAATTGCTCAGGGCCCGAATGTGTTTACAGAAAAGCTGTGGTTGATCTTTGGAGGAACTGAGCATTCGTAAGAGTTAGGTATAAATCCTCCATACGGATCTTCAGTCGGATCCAGATGTCATACTGAGCCCCATCAAACCACAGAACCTTTTGGTTTGGGCACTCTTTGAATGAAAATGACAGTCATAGGGGAAAATAACATTGCAGAACTAGACTTGAAAGAGAAACAGAAAAAGACCCATTCAAAAGAATTGAAAACCAATCAAGGGTTCCTAACACATCATCACATGTAAAAACCCTACATTGATTCCCAGTTTGCCAATTGTGTCGTCAGTTCTATTGTAGATATTCACAGCCTGACAGTCTTTTCTTTACTAACAAACCTTTGTGACTATGTCCGGTATTTGTATCCTCACCTAGTCATGGGGACATGGATAAATATGAAGCCGTATAGTCTCACTCTAATGCCTGAGGACGTGAACTTGGTCCATGAAAGCTTGTATTAAAATACAGCTTTAAGGTGACACAATGCTTTTGACTCTTTTTAAAATTTTTGTCTGATATACTTGCACTGGCTAGCATACATAGCTGCTTCTTTTGAAACCGTTGAAACATGATTTTCAAAATGGGAGCATACCTTATTTTGCCTTGCCTTGGCCTCTTTACCTTAACTATGGTTTAGGGCTACCAATTTCCAACACTAATGGTGAATTATTACTAACCTGGTATTCTCTTTCTTGTTCGGGTTCCTTTTGAGACGTCACCATGATGTTTTGACTTCAGATGCATCAACTCTAAACAGTGAGGTTGTGTTGTGTCCAAGCTAGTTTCCCAGTTTCTGCAGCTGAAGAATATTCTCGTTCCTGAACTTCTTTTCATATTTATTTTATCTCACACAATTGGCAGTAGAAGTCCATACTTTTTATTTCTCATAATGTGAGAAAAGCATTCTAGTTCTCTGCTTTTTATCTGCTCTATAATGCCTTGTTTTTTTAAAATTTATTTGTGATGTATTCCTTGGTCAACCTCTCACTCTAGGAGTTTCTTCGCATCCTACCATACCCCTCCACCTTTCAAATGCTTGTTTTTCATAGCTGTCTGTGCCGAAGCCTTTGATTCTTCTACCTTTAGGAATTACTGTATATACTCAAGTATAAGCCTAGTTTTTCAGCACATTTTCTTTGCTGAAAAAGCACCCCCCGGCTTATACTCGAGTCAGTGTAAAAATTACATGTTCTCCCCTGCAGTGTGGGTGTTCTCTGGACTCGACCGCTTATCTACGGGCGCCTGCAGCCTCTCTGGGTGGTCCGATGACCCAGGTTAAGTACACTACATTTCCGCTTGCAGGACATTTCCATCCTCCTCCTTCTGCATATTCTATGTATCCGCCTTCCTCTTCCCACCTTCCTCCTCCATCCTCCCTCTCCCTCCATCTTGTTACGCAGCAGTAGAGCAGTAGGTAAGTGCAGCATCTGGTATGAGTCCTCCCTCCGCAGGCAGTGAAGTATGTATTGCAGCTCAGAAGGGCAGTATCTTCAAAAACATTTAACATTAATTAATGTAATTTTATTGGTATCTATTTTTGTTTTTGAAATTTACCAGTAGCTGCTGCATTTTCCACCCTCGGCTTATACTCAAGTCAATAAGTTTTCCCAGTTTTTTGTGGTAAAATTGGGTGCCTCGGCTTATATTTGGGGTGGCTTATATTCAAGTATATATGGTAAATAAAGGAATGGGGTTTTAAGTAGAATTTTCAGCCATTTATGAGTAGTTGGCATATCTTAATGGCAAAAGAAGGAAGAGTAGATTTACACCAAAGAAGGATACTAGCATTTATTCTTTGCTAGATCTTAACTGCAAACTGTTGTGTATTTTATAGACCTGAGGACATTTGGTAAACTGAATTGTTAAAAGGGAGACGTTCTGAAAGTTGTAGTCTCGAAATGAAAGTTGTTCATTTCTTGGAAAGGATGGGACAGCTTGTAGTATTCAAAAGTGTTAAATTTTATGGACACTGTGGTGACTTCTGTTTATCTGTTTAAAATATTTTAAAGTTGTGCTAGAGCAGAATGTTCTCTGTACAGCCAGTTTACAAAAGTTAGACCATTTCATTATAACAAAAGATAAAAACTGAAGGGACAGCAATATGGCCAGTAAGCAGTAGCCATGTATTAATAAAGTTCCCAGAAATAGTACAAGTCCAGTATTAAAATAGCCAACTTGTCTGTGGACCAATTCAGAGTGGTAAAATCACACCCTGCTTTTCAGGCTTTCAGACAGCCCTTCTGCAGCAGAAAATCTGAACCTAGTTTTGCATTTTGATATGGGGTACAAATTTTAGGGGATTAATCCAATGTTAGTCCTAGTTAAAGAAACCCATTGAAATCAGTAACACTTGGGTAAATTGTATGACTAGTCATTTTAGTAGGTCTCCTCTAAGTGGGGTCAGTGTTAGAGTTAGCCCTATGGTTCTAAGTTATGATGGATGCAGAAATTGTGCAAACTTTTCATGACAGCACACCAAAATCATTTGTCGCCATCCTACATTGCTGACAAAAGAAAGCTGTGGAGAAGGGCATCAATCTGACCAATTTTTGTTTCCTTGTTTGAAATGGAATTAAAATATTTGACCTCATTAGAATTAGCATAAGGGCCTGAATCCCCCTGATGTCAACAGCTACTGTAGATCCGTTGACTCAATGACTAAGTTATAAGCCAACAGTCATGTAAATCCCATCAACTCAGTGGGCTTACTCTAGTTCAGTGGTTCCCAGTCTCGGGCCTCCAGATGTTCTTGGACTAAAACTCCCAGTAGCCTTCACCACTAACTGTGATGGTCAGGATTTCTGGGAATTGTAGTCCAGTGGGAGCATATTTAGCTTGTTGTCTGTGGGAACTTGAGAATCTTATTTTTCATGACCAGAACTTCCAGAATTTCCCACTAGCAGCAGTACCTGAGGGACTGCCGGATAGCTCAGTGGTTTGGGTCTCTGGCTGTGGAGCCAGAGGTTTGGGAGTTCGATTCCCCATTTTCTTTCCTTGACAGGAGCTGGAGTCAATGATCCATGAGGTCCCTTACAGTTCTAAGATGATGGTGGTGGTGATTTTGGCAGTCATTGCTGGAAACAGTTTTCTGAGTTCTCCGTATGGCTTTGTAGATTTGAATACAAAATCTCTGAACAGTTGGTTGGAGAAACCTAGTGTGCATTGGTCGTATCCCACCCTCCAAGCAGTATCCGTGGCAGGTTAACCAGGCAGCCAACAGACTCTGGCGCTTTGGGCGTTTGGGCGAATTTCCAGCTCAGGAAAATGAACTGTCCCACGAGAGGGGCCTTCGGGGTCAACTACCTGGGCCCGGAGATTCCACAATAAATAGCGTAGGATGGAAACGGTGGGAGGATTTAAAGAGCGCCTCTAAGTGAAGAAAAAGGCTCCAGAGAGGAGGCGAGCAGGCAGCTTCGCTTAAGAGGCTGGCGGATGAGCGGTGTAGTATTTCCCGGTCAAACTGATTGAAATGTCGACTGAAAAAAAAATCAATACTGTTGACTTGCGATAATTTACAGTTCTCTTCGTGCTAAGTAGGTCTGTTTCTGAGAAAGGGGGTTTGCCGCGCAGGCATCAAGCGCTGGCGAGTTCTGTACGCCACAATGAATCAGATGCATTTATAGGTCAGGTCTTTATTTGTTTCATCATGACTTTTACACAGTTGTCATGTAATTTATGGTTGCTTTCGCGTTGTCAAACATTTTCATTGCAATCTCCCCTTAGCGTACCTCTCTCTCACTCTCTCTCTTACTCACTCCATTGCTTTAAAAAAGATGACTGTATTACTTTCTAATCTGAGCGAGAGCAGAACTATCAAACATCAAATTATATTATCTTCAGGCAGATCTAAATGTGCTGCAGATTGGAATCAGGGTTCGTTTGTCCCTGATGCAAATTATTAAGTTCTAATTATAAATATGCATTTAATTACTCCGTACTTTAACAAAAATTGCTGTTCAGCCACTTTGTCTGACAATACTGTAGATGCTTCATAGTCGGACCTGAGTGAGAATATTCTGGCTATAAAGGGAGGCAGTCGACACAGTGAATGTACATTAAAAAAAAATATCAAAGAAGGCTAATCGCTCCGGGAAGACCAAGTAAAGGAGGTTCATGCTTCAGAAGCACTGTTCTTTGGCCAAATGTTTAATGATTTTTTTTTCCTAAACACTCGTTGCAATTTAATTTTTTTAAGGAAAAGAAACGGTACCAGAAGCAGGCAATACCTTTATTGGTATAAAGAAACGAAACAGCTCCATGTTTATCTCAGCAGCATTGTGCACCTTAAGGAGATCCGGTTGCTGTAAATAAATAAATAAATAAATAAATAAATAAATAAATAAATAAATAAATAAATAATCTCTCTCTCTCTCTCTCTCACACACACACACACAGATACATAGATACATATCTATATCTACACACACACACACACACACACACATAAACACATACATATCTATATCTATATCTACACCCCCCCACCTACCCCCCCCACACTCAAATATTTGGAGCATCTGCTACAAGTTAGAGTGGACCATATTAGCCTTGATGGAGCAGGTCTAGCTCAGTAGAGGAGGTGCTGGCAAAGTGTGGATTGTATGCATGTCCGAGGGCTCTCTATGTGGCCCCTAATGCCCCCTTCCAGAGACCTGATACAGCTTGATGAAGGACATGGTGCTATCCGGACAGCATAATGGGTGGGGGGGACACATGGGAGGTGGGGCTGCCCTCAGGGGTCCGGGGGGGGGACACACGTTCCTCACTCCTGGATCAGAGTGAGTGTAATGTAACTTAATCCATGTACACATACCGGGGTCCTTGTGCCAGTGTTCGGTCCTGACCCCCAAAAATTCCTATTAGGAAATGTCCATTTTATTATGAAGCTATTATGAAGCCTGGGTTGTATTCTTATCCGCCAGGAGATGCCAGATTGTTCTGAACTACTGCTGGGAAGCCTAATGATTCCAGGGCCAGCTACTTCTGTTCAAATGTATATTAAAAATTATCCCCAGACATGGGGCAGTAACAAGGTCAGGTCAGTCTTACTTTCTGTACTGAACACCAAAGAGGCGTGGGAAACTCCACCAGGGACGGTTGCTATTTCTAAATGGTGTTTCTGCCTCTCACCTTGTTTCTAGTTCCATTGCTGATCCTTTTCGGAGACATTTAATAAAGGGGTTGGGGGGGGGGAACCTGTGCCCGTCCGATGTCCAACCTCCGATCCCATGAGCCTTAGCTTGTCGGATCAGTGGGAATCCGAGTACATGCAGGGCCAGAGGCTCTCTCCTGTCGAAGGAAACGGATTAATCCTTAGCTCTGTTTCCATGGGGCAGTCTGTTTTCGTTTCTGGGCGCACTCCATTCGTTCCTCTTATTTTGCAGGATTTTACGTGCAGCCGAACAGAAAGGATTTGGCAAAATGAGAGGCCTGCGGATCCCTCGGGACCGTTTTTACGAATTTTAAGGCGCCGCGGAAACGGTGTTAAGTGCTCCCGTTTCCCCGCACCCTTGTGTAAAAACATAAAAGGTGCCTTTACGGGATGAGACCAAAGACTGACCTCATTGCCAGGGAGTCAAGCATCCCGACAACAAGGCAGGCAGGTGGCAGGCAGCAGAATAGAAACCAACGGTCTTGTCATAGCCTGCTGTTGACCAAAATGTATAATCTGGCTTGAAACAGAATTTCTGACTATTAGGCGATTAAATATTTATATTGTGAAAGAAGGAGGGGGGATGCTTAAGCGGAGAAGGCAAAAGAAAAAAAAAAGAGAGAGAAGAATTTTAAAGTTCTCGTGGGATGTTTTCCGGCATTTAGCCATGAAGCGATTGAGCATTTTTGAATCATCTAAGTGATTCTGTTTTATAGCCGTTTGATACAACTTTAATGGCCGCGGCTCCATCCTATGAAATCCTGGGATTCTCAGCGTGTTATGAACTAAAGATGTCAGGGCTCCATCGGATGAAGGAATGGCAGAGAACATGGACCAAACCTCTGTTCCATCAGAGGAGCTACATCCTATAGTTATATACAGTGGTGCCTCGCTTAACGATTACCTCGTTAAACGACGAATCAGCTTGACAATGAGCTTTTTGCAATCGCTTTTGCGATTGCAAAATGATGTTTCAACGGGTTTTTTTCACTTCCTGACGATTGGTTCCCTGCTTCGGGAACCGATTCTTCACATTACGACGATCAAAATAGCTGATTGTCGGGTTCCAAAATGGCCACCTGCTGTGTAAAATGGCTCCCCGCTGTGCTTTAGGATGGATTTTTCGCTTTACAGACACCCGAAAATGGCTGCCCTATGGAGGATCTTTGCTGGATGCTGAGGTGTTTAGCCCATTGGAACACATTGAACTGGTTTTCAATGCATTTCAATGGTCTTTTTTATTTCGCTTGACGAGGATTTCGCTCTACAATGATTTCGCTGGAACGGATTATCCTTGTCAAGCGAGGCACCACTGTATAGGGTTCTATATAGGGTCATGGCAAGAGGAGAAGGGGACGACAGAGGATGAGATGGCTGGACAGGGTTACGGAAGCGATCAACATGAATTTGACGCAACTCCAGGAGGCAGTGGAAGACAGGAGGGCCTGGCGTGCTCTGGTCCATGGGGTCACAAAGAGTCGGACATGACTTAATGACTAAACAACAACAATATAGGATCAGCCCTATAGTTACAGGCCAGAATGAGCTTCTAGGCTCATATGTTTTGGTTACCTCTAGTTTTAAAAAGCCACACTCTAGGTGTAAAGCAGGTGCAGAGTAGCCTTGATGGCTCGCTGTGTCTCCGGTGGCTTCTTTAGTTTAAGATTGGCAACCTTAATAAGATTCATTTTTGGATTTCATTCAGAAAAGAAAGATGAGCCACTGGGCGTCTACCTTCCCATTTTGCTGCTCTTGCATCCCAGTATGGGACAGTCCATGATCTTCCTTCCCCCCCCACCCCCTCCCCTCCTGCTTTGTGCCCTCGGAAGACTTTTACCTTTTAACTCTTGTGCGTGTCCGTCTGAAACGGCCTCTTAACCACCTCTCCTACATTTCGTCAACCCCTTTCTCTAAACCCACGTTTTCTGTGAAGCAGGGTGGATTTGATTTAATTTTTAAAAAATTGTTCCCCCCCCCAGCTATTTAAATTTTAAAAAATCCTTTTTATTTAAATATAAAATGTTACTTAATTTAAGTTGTGATTTAAATCAATTTGATTTTTCAAAAAAATCATTGATTTTTATTCACACTGATGAGAAGCTCTTGTCAATTCTAACTGACAGGATTTCAGACTGAATTCTTTCATCACCCTGTGTGAAGATCCTTGATATTCCACAGTTGTCTCCATGTATTAACTGGATCCAGTCCTGCGAGCTTCCAAAATAAGTCAGCTTTAGTTTGTTCAAGGTGCTACACATACTGACATTGTGTGTTGGTGTGCATATAAAAATATTTATGTACAGTATATGTATGTAAAAGGACGTGGTGGCGCTGCGGGTTAAACCACAGAAGCCTCTGTGCTGCAAGGTCAGAAGACCTGCAGTCGTAAGATCGAATCCATGTGACAGAGTGAGCTCCCGTCGCTTGTCCCAGCTCCCGCCAACCTAGCGGTTCGAAAGCATGTAAATATCCAAGTAGATAAATAGAGACCACCTCGGTGTGAAGGTCAGGGTGTTCCGTGTCTAGTTGCGCTGGCCACGTGACCACGGAAACTGTCTATGGACAAAAAGCTGGCTCTATGGCTTGGAAATGGAGATGAGCATTGCCTCCTAGAGTCGGACACGACTGGACTAAATGTCAAGGGGAACCTTTACCTTTTACCTATGTATGTAAAGTTGGTGCTCATTCTTCAGTTTTATTGTGTCCTGAGACTACCACGCTGTATTTATTGCTGTCATGGAGCCGTTGATTTTTGTAGCTTTATTGAAAATGGTTTTAACTGATGAATTTCCAGAAAAAGAGAAAGTGTCAAATTTAAAACAGAGTAATAGTGCTAAGGCCAGAATCTCTTTACCTTGTGCATTTGCAATGAAGCCTCTTACATAATTGTCTTAGGTGCATGATTTTTCTTCAATGGAATCTTGACCTAAGTACTACTACTACTACTACTACTACTACTACTACTACTACTACTACTACTACTACTACTACTACTACTACTACTACTACTACTCGTAATCGTAATCGTAATCGTAATCGTAAATAAATTCTGACATGGTTGACCCCTTCCAGGGTTTTCCAGGTAGAGTATACTCAGAAGTTATTTCCCATTCCCTTTCTTCTGGAGGCCCTTCTGGGACTGTGCAGCTTGCCCAAGGCTATGCAGGCTGGCTCTACTCATAGGAGGCACAGAAGGGAACCTATCTACCAACTTCTGGCGCCACAATCAGGTACTTAAACCACTGAACTATCCAGTCAGCTAAGGACTTAATAGAAGGTGCTTTAAATCTTATAGAAGGTCTTTTAAATCTTCACAATGCCTTACTCTCACCTGACTGCAACTTTGTTGTGAGTGGAGGTGACAGGTGGATTTATAGTTCATAAGGGCGTTATGGCCCTTCCAGCTATCTGGAAGTGTAGAATAGGAGGCATGGTAAAACTATATTGTACAGTGGTGCCTCACTTTACGATTGCCCCGTATTACGACAATCCGCTTTACGACAGTCTTTTTGCGATCGCAATTGCGATTGCAAAACGATGGTCTAAATGGGGGAATTTCGCTTGGCGATGATCGGTTCCCTGGTTTGAGAACCGATTCTTTGCAAAACAACGGTTTTCCAATAGCTGATCGGCAGTTCCAAAATGGCCGCTGGGTAAATAAAATGGCTCCCTGCTGTGTTTAGGGACGGATTCCTTGCTATACAGGGAGCAAAAATGGCCGCCGTATGGAGGATCTTCGTTGCACTGTGAGTTTTAAGCCCATTGGAATGCACTGAAAGGCTTTCAATGCATTTCAATGGGCTTTTTATTTTCGCTTTACAATGTTTTCGCTTAACGGTGATTTTCCTGGAATGGATTATCGCCGTTAAGCGAGGCACCGCTGTACATAAAATTGAATAAGAATTTCACTGTGCCACTAAAATAGCATCACAGTTTTGGAATTTTGCTGCATGCTTTAATTTCTACATAGTAGAATGGATGAATTAGATGACATTCTTGTGTATATAAAATATCCAAAACCAAAAGTATACCGTGTAGTCATAAACTGAGTCTGATGATTTCTCATATGTAGATATGTTCTGTACCTCTTTTGTAAGATATTGTGATGATAGGTATGATTCCTGGTGTTACTGTATTCCTAGGACAGCCTTGGTTAGCTAATAGGGCAAGCTGTCTTTGTCACCCTAAGATATATAGATCATGTTTACTGTACCGTATCATGTTTGTAACGATTTCCACGATTTAGCCATAGCAGTGGTTCTAAGCCATAAGACAAGATGGCAAAGATGCACATTTCCCATTCTTTTCCCCACCCCTGTGTGCCTTCCTCTTAAAAAAAGAGTAGTTTTATAGAGAAGTTCTTGCAGGTAAACAGTCCAAAGTTGGAGATCAATGGCCTTTCTCTCGGTCCCGCCACCTTCACGGATGTGTCTGATGGGGACACCAGAGAGGGCCTTCTCAGTGGCTGCTCCCAGACTTTGGAACTCCCTCCCACTGGAAATCAGCCTGGCCCCATCTTTGCTGTCCTTCTGCAAGTAGGCAAAGACCTTTCTCTTCAGGCAGGCTTCCCCTCAATGGACTCCTATGCATTACTTCTCTGACTGGGTCTTTAGTACTACTTGCATTTACCTTCTCTCGGAATGGTATTTGTTTGTTCCTTTTTAAATATTTGTATGATTATTGTTCCAGCTTTAATATTGTTGTTTAATGGTGTAAACAGTCTCTTTAGAAGCATTGATCTTAGCTTTAAATATTGCCTTTTAATGATTTAAATCACATTTTCCTTTCCTTTTAATGAAAACAAACCGCCATTGTTTTCAGCTTTAAATATTGTATTTCAATCATAAAAGCCACTTTGGGTCTTTTTAAAGAAGGAGCACAGGGTAAAAAGAGATAGATAGATAGATGGACGGACGGATGTTTAAGGATATTCATTACAGTATCCGATTCCTGTATAGAGATTTTCCACAATCCACATAAACTAGTGGGGAAATAGTGATATAGTTTTGTTTCCTCTGTAGGGTTGAGCTCAGGAAGAACAAGTGAATTTACACATTTTCAGGAGATAGCAGCTATGTGCAGTGCTGATTGACTAGGGTGTGTGATGTCACCAACTCATCTCTTTGCTTCCACCATGCTTCCAGGGAGTCTTTTTGTTTGTTTGTTTTTAAGGGAAATGCTTTAAATACAGTTACAAAACTTGGCAGAGACGGCTGATTGCCTGGGAAATTCTGCAGGTGTAGGGATTTTGCTTATAGTGCAGTGCTCGCAATTTTGAGGGTATCTACACTAGATAGACCATTATAGCAGTTCAGAACCACTGCTATGGCTAAATCATGGAAACACCCCCCCCGGCACGTTGCTTGCAGAAGTACACAGAATTTTTCACTAGGCAGATGGGTAGCCCTGTGGTGGGAATGAAGCTTCTCTCTGCTACATCCCTTTGTTTCCTTGCCTTGTTCCAGAGATGGACTGTTGCATGTGATGGGATTTGGCAGCAGCTGTTCCAAGCTTCTGACCACTGGTCCTCCAAAGCTAATGGGTTTCGCCACAGGTGCTGCAGCGTGGCAGATTGAGGCTGAGAAAGAGTTAGCAGTCCTGCCAAGGAACCCAGCTCTCCTTTTTTCAAGCAACCCGTTGAGTTCGTTGACTTTGGCATCCGAAATATGGCCCTACTTGTTGCTGTTCTACAACCGCCTCTTCCGTTGCTCAGCTCAAGACCGCAGCCAGACTTAATCCCTTGGTCTTCTTTCTAACCCTTATTTTCCCCACTTCTTACTTCTGGTTAAATGGACTAAAAGAATCGTTGTGTAGCTACTTCTTTCTCCTCCCCCCCCCGGTGTGTGTGTGTGTGTATGTGTGTTGAAAGATGTTAAGTCCAACAAGCTTTTACCCACCAGGTCTGTGGAGAAAACGGGCAGGCAATTTCTGTTTCAATCTACATGTCTCTCTGGAGCATCGTTCCACAGTCTGATCAATAGGTTTTATTGTAGACCTCACTGTCTCTAAAAGCTCTCTGACCTTATCCCATCTAAAAATAGCGTGTGCTCTTGCAGCCAACAGAACCTTGACCTGCGAAAACCCATTTGGAACATAACTGACACATCCAGTCGGCTGTGTATCCGAAGACACGCTTTGGAGGGCGGATTCTGTCCAGCTGTGCCACAACGGCGGGCTTACAAGTCCTTAGAAGGGAATGACCAGCCAGGGGTTGGGAGGGTGTGTGGACAGCCGACTGAAAGAGGGAGAAAGCTGGGCCGTAGGTTTGACAGAAGACAGGAAGGTTCGAGAACACCAACTTGAGCATTAGCTCTCGGGAATTTTTTAATTGAGTCGGAATGGCTTTGTCTCCAGCCCGTGTTAGCAGTCCTTAAACAGAATAAAAGTCGGCAGCTGAGATGTCACCCTTGCGGTGTGTTATAAAAGAGTTGGGGTCGACAAGAAATGAAGAAAACCAGGCCTTGTTGTTACTTGTGTCACCAGGAAGTAACCCCCCCCCCCAATCCCCCTACAAAATAACATTTTCCAAAGCTTTGATAAATATATATAGCATGGTGCAGCCCTAAAACACAATGCCAGTTTTCCACATGTGCAATGATTTCACTGTAGTCTTTGACAGTATTTACATTTTTTTGTGTGTGGTTTTTTTTAAAACCTGAGGTTCAACCTGGAAAAAGGACCAAATTTTACTTGAGCAGTTTAAATACTTTTTTTGGGGGGGGCATTGTAATACATGTGTGGACAAAGATTGTTACAACCTCAGCCTACCAAACCATTATTGTGAACCCTAAGAATAAAATGACTTATCGTTTTGGATGTTTTCATAGGGGGGAACTAAGTCCCTGTGATTTACCTGTGATCCAGTAAGGGATGAAAGCATCACCCAACTGGGTTTTGCTCATTGAGTAACATGCCACTAGAGACGGTAGGGGAGAAAATGGGATTCGTTTGAAATGTGGTGCTGGAGGGAGAGCTTTGTGGATGCCCTGGACTGCCAGAAAAACAAGCCAGTGGGGTCCTAGATCAAATCAAGCCTGAACTGTCTCTAGAGGGAAAAAATGTTGAAACCAAAGCTGTCCTCTTTGGGACATATCATGAGAAGGCAGGATTGTCTGGAGAAGACAATAATGCTGGGAAAGGTGGAAGGCAGCAGGGAAAGAGGAAGACTAAATACGAGATGGATTGCATATGAATGGAAGCCCCAGATCTCCAACAGAGGGGAGGATTCTGTGATGGGGCCTGTCATCTGAATATGGGATCTATGACAAACAAGATTCCCAAAGTCTCCATGACTTGCTCTCTTTTCCCTTCAATGGGACATTCTCGGGTAGACCTGAATCAATCAGAAAGTATGACAGGTTAGAGGATTTCTAAGCAGGAATTAAACTTCACGACATCTTAATGAAAAGAAAAGTGTGTGACCCATTCAGCAGGTCACAGTGTGAGGTATTAAAATCGCAGAGATAGGTCTCTGAACACAGTTTTAAAAGCCAAAAATGGTAAAAGAGCAAAGAAATATACATGGGGGGAAAAAATCCCGTGTCTGACAGAGTTTAGTTTTCCTGGCAGGAGAACTAGATAGAATTTCAAGAAAGGGTGATAAGGGATGGAGCTGAGGAGATTCCAGGCCATAAAAAAAGTGGCATTTTGTGATCTCCGCTAAGAAAAGGTGGTTTCGTTGGTGGGTTCCACAAAATATCCGCTCAGGGTCTCTTAATGCTTAGGCGATGATTGGTGTCACTCAGTTCTCTGAGAGAGTGGTGCTTTTAACTGCCGTGCTTCTTCTGACACTTGGGTTTACAGCAAATTAAATTAAATTTTAGACTAGTTCAAGCTCTATTGGCAGAAGACGAAGGGAGAAGCTGCTGCGGTGGAAATCTGCAACCGATGGCTATGGGGATGTCATGAGAGATGTCTTTTGCTCTTCTTGTTTTCTCCGTCCTGCAGGATACATCTGGAGATGCGGGCGACTCTTTGGAAATTAGCTACTTTACCGGCTGAAGATAGTCCTGTTCCATTCAGAACACATATGCCCACGTTCATATAAGCACACATTGTGAACACACCTCTAGCCGATGCGCTTAGATAGTATTGGCTTCAGCAACGGCAGAATGCTAAGCTCCTGCAGTGTCTTGAAGGACCCTCAAGTTGGGAGCAAACGAGACAAAGCACCAAGTTGTTGATTCCGTTAGCTAGCTCTGGAATCGCTAAGTTTTGCTTGTAAATAGAAAGTGCGGTTTGAAGACTCATGTACTGCAGCGCCCACATGATCAACCTCCCCATCGGTTTACCGTGCAGATTCAGGGGATTATCAGAGTTACAGTCCAGAAAAATAAACTTCTCTCACTTCGGGTTGGAAACATACAAAACTGCTTTGCGTTACTGTTGTGCAGTTACGTAAAAGGCCTAACATTTAAGGCAAAATTCTGTTAAGAAATCTCCATCGGCCTTATCTGTTTGCATGCCAAGTTGTGCCACTTGGCGTGGAACAGGTAATGTGTACTGAGATTTTTTAATGGTATTGTGCTTTCAGAGGTCTTTTACTTAACTACATACACAACAGGATTGCTGCCATTTCATCTAACATTTGTACTATCTAAACCAATGTTCTTGATCCCGGTTGACAGCAGGTTTGCATGGCAGAATTCTGTTGCAGAGTTTTGAATTTCTGATTAAATTCCTTTAGCTGCACAGTAGAGGTACCTCAGAGACTCGCAGAGGAGAATAGCTTTAAGTTCCCTAGATATAGTCCACCCCTTTCTCGGTAAGTGGCACTTAAGTTCTCAATAACGAACACTGAGACATTTGTAAGAGAAATAATAAAAAGTTCCATTACTTACAGTTGTGAACAGATCAACAGCGAACAAGCAAACTAACTGCTTCAAACAGACTAAAGAGAGGGAAAAGGGAACGCTCAGCAGATAGATGGGACTCTTTTTGAATTCAGAAGTGGGAAGGAATGATTGGTTGGTGCTGTCTAGGATTATCTGTCACCCTAGGCCAAAAAAGTCCCTCTTAGTCATTCAAACGAAGGTTAGAAATACTCCAACAAAAATTATTCTTTAGGCCGATGCAGAAATATTGAGAAAGCAGTTTGAAGACCTTCTTGCAAAGTAGGGGCTCTGCCAATCAGTCATGTTAGAAATTCCTAAGCTTACCTCTCCTCTTTGTTCCACTCTCCCCCCGCCTCTCCATCTCTCTCTTCATTTCTCCGACTTCATGAGAAATAAATTTAGATGCCAGGGAATTGCTTTGATTTGTTTCTCTACAGCTGTTTTGCAGAGTGCTCTGCACATGTTGCTTTAGTCATCCTGACAACACCCTTATAAAGTAAGCCCTGTTCTGATTGGGAAGCTGCGAATATCTTATTCAGAGCAAATTAGGAAACTTGCGGTAGAGAGAAAGTTAAATTTATGGGACTTTTCAGTTCACACTTACTAGCCCAAGCAGGCTGTGGTATCACACGAGCAGGTCTTGAAGCTTGCGCCTTTCCCTTCCGTGCTCCCAACTCCTCCTTGGTTTGATCAAACCGCAATTTTGTTCTCCGCATCCGAATTAACATCCTCTGGTTGTTGCTCACCTTGGAGACCAAAATGGGGAAACCACAATCAAACTGTGGTTTCTGATGCTGGTTTGGAAATTAAGTGTGAACCATGATTTTCCGGTTTGGCTGTACAGTGGTACCTCGCAAGACGACGACCCAGCTGAATGATGAATCCGCATTACGATGACTTTTTGCGATCGCTATAGCTATTCGCAGAAGTCATTCCTCTGGGGGATTTTCGCTTGACGTTGATTAGGTCCGTGCTTCACGAACCGTTTGTTTGCAAGACAACGATTTTTCCGGCTCCACAAAATGGCTGCCCTGTGCTTTTCGGAACCATGCTTCACAGAGCAGCCATTTTTACAGCTGATCGGTGCTTCGCAAAATGGCTTCCCTATGGGTGAGCTTTGCTGGACGATGAGGTATTTTCCCTATTGGAACGCATTAAACAAGTTTCAGTGCATTCCAATGGGGAAACTGATTTCGCATGACGATTTCGCTAAACAGCGATTTTCCCGAAACGGATTATCGTCGTCACTGAGATGATTTCTGAATCCCACTTGGTGATAAATGTACCACAGTTCTAGTGTTCTGGCATGAGGATGTGGGAGAGCGGGATTACATGTTCGGGCAAGCTGCATAGCTGTCTCCTTACTAACTCTAAGGGTATTTCATCTTTTCTAATAGGTTAGTGGTTCCCAAACTTGGATCCCCAGATGTTATTTGGCAACAACTCCCAGAAATCCTGGTCAGCACAGCTTCTGAAGTTTTAATCGAAGAACATCTGGGGACCCAAGGTTGGGAACCATTAACCTAGCTGAAAAGATAAAATAACAGTTGAACAACGTAATAAGATGCAGACACTTTGGCTAAGCGTGCTCCCAAAGCAGTGCCAGTTGAAGGGATACCTCAAAGCAAGGCTGGTTGCTGATGAATCTTAGATTTTCATTAAGAGTTGTTTTATTTTTCTCATACACGTCTGGATGTAATCTGCATCCACTTCCTGTCCAAATGAAAATTGGTTCGCAGATAAGGATTTGGACGACGTCGCTTCTACAGATCAAAACCTCTTCCCTTCCAATCTGCTGGGTAGTCAGAAAGACGATTCAGAAATATGCAGGTCTCTCTAGAAATTTTGCTCACCTTAATAGAACACTTGCACCTTTCTTGGGAATGTCTGCAGGTGTGTTTTTGCCTCGCCATGAACTTCTAAATTCACTCGAGGCATCATCGTTGGAAAGGAGACTCGGAAGCACAGACATGCCTGAGAAATGTTGCTATTTATATGGATTTTGGGGAATAGAGGCTGCCTTGAACTTCTGAATCCCCTGCATTTGTGTTTAATGGCAACAAACCATTAGAGACAATGGGAGCAGAGGGGAGTGTGTCAGGCTTTAAGGTGGTACAGGAGCTGCCTGGTGATCCTGAGCTGGTGTGTAAGCATAGGATCAGAAGGCAGCTTTCATAGTTTCCCACCTATAATTTTAGGTGGGGGACTATGTAGGACCTGGATCAACATACAGGTTTTTTTTAATAGCTCCTTGAGTCTGCCTAATCACAATCAACAGAAATGTGACCTCTTTGTCACCTGTTGGTCACTTCAGGTGTTGCTGGCAGGGGTTGACACAGCCTACAGTTGGCTGGAAGGACAGATCCTGAAGCTGAGGCTCCAATGCTTTGGCCACCTCATGAGAAGAGAAGACTCCCTGGAAAAGACCCTGATGTTGGGAAAGTGTGAGGGCAAGAGGAGAAGGGGAGGACAGAGGATGAGATGGTTGGACAGGGTCATTGAAGCTACCAGAATGAATTTGACACAACTCTGGGAGGCAGTGGAAGACAGGAGAGTCTGGTGTGCTCTGGTCCATAGGGTCATGGGGTCATGAAGAGTCGGACACGACTAAACAACAACAACAACAACAACAACAACAACAACAACAACAACAATTGGCTTGCAGTAGCTGCAGGTGGTCCACAGACCCTGTAGTGTAGGGCCCCCCTCTATAGGGGGAGTATTTTGAGCCATTTCACTGTGGGCACCACCCCCTGCAGCCACTTCGATTCTTCCCTGGTCTCCACTTCTACCCATCCACCGTGGGGGTTGATGTCTGTTTGTTCCTACCGTATTGTATATTGAGTAGACCATGCTGAAAGGAGCAAACAACAATGTGAAGCAGCCTACATATCTGTCAATCAGGTCCTGAGGTGAAGCAGCTATTCAACGGCAGTGGTAGGAGCAGAGATTAATTCCCTCTGGAGGGAGCATTGACTGCGGGCAGGTTGGCTTGCTTTTGGTTTCTTCTAGCGACAGTTCAGTGTGCAATTGGTTTTGTTTAACTGAGACACAATGAAGTTTAAAAAACAAGACAGATGGACAGGCATCTGGCTAGCCGCCTAGAGTGGTCCTCGCTTGACCAGATAGGCGGGATATAAATAAAATAAATAAAAATAAATAAATAAAGCAAGCAAGCAAGCAAGCAAGCAAGATTCTCTTGGGGCCTTCTTCTTCTTCTTCTTCTTCTTCATCATCATCATCATCATCATAGAACTGCAGAGCTGGAAGAGGCCCTATGGATCATCATCACTGAACTCCAAACCTCCGCTTTGCAGATAGATACTATCCAGCAGTCCGTGCCGCTTGGATAAGATAGAAAGAATATTAATTATAGGCACATCAGAACTTGGAAACTTACATGCATCTAAAAAAAACCTGAATTCCTATTTTTTATAGTGTTCTAAAAGTAATTTGTTGTTTCCTTATTTAAAATATTTTTGCCCTGCTTTTCTCCTCAGAAGAAACGCAAGGTAGCGTATGTCATTAAAAGGCAGCATGTAAAAAGCTATTAACAGCGGGTATACAACAGTGAAAGGTTCAAACAAATATCACGCTAAAATGGTTCACAAAAGCAGCACAAAAACACATTCAAAGCAGAAAAATGCAGCAATACATCTTAACAAACCTCACTCAGGCAGCCAATCACTGGGGGAAGGCTTGCCTGAAGAGAAAGGTCTTGGCCTGTTCGCAGAAGGACAGCAAAGATGGGGCCAGGCAGGCCTCCAGTGGGAGGGAGTTCCAAAGTCTGGGAGCAGCCACTGAGAAGGCTCTGTCCTGTGTCCCCACCAAATGCACCTCTGAGGGTGGTGGGACTGAAAAAAGGCCCTCTGCTGATGATCTTAACAGGCAGGCTAATCAAGGGAGATACAGTCCTTATTGAAGAGTAACATATTGTGTAACATTTGTTCATTATTATTTCATTACATTTTTGTTATCTGGAAGGGAAGGAAAAAACCCACGCTATTTAGGATTAGTAAAAGAGTAGCATAAAACTTAAAAACACAATCTGTGCCAAAATATCTCTAGAATGTCCTTAAAATATAACTTTCAAAAGAGTGGTATGCATGGATTTTTTTGCTGTATCAATGAATTCACTTTGTGTAACATGCCTTTTGAAATATGACTTCATTTCATCCTCCTTGCCATAAAAAATAGTTGGCTACAGGTAATCGTTGCTTGTAACATGTTACCTTTAACCTTTGGGTCTCCCCACGTATGAAACCAATCTGGATCTTTTTGGGGAGTGAGTGTTGATGTTGGCAGCATGTAGAGGACTTACCAGACCGAGATGCAGCTGGATTTATTCCAAGACAGCTTTTCTCAAAAGTAGTGCTCACAAATGGAAAGGTTACAGCCAAGGGCTCGCTAGAAGTTGGCAGGGCGGTGAATGTCAAGATATATACATTATGGATGTTCTATTAGCTGAATCTGTTCCCATAGAGTTGGCATCACGCCTTCTGGAACTGATGCTCGACACTCCTGCCTGCGGTTATGGTCTTCCAACCCCAGACATACCCATCATGTATGATTGAAAGTTCCTTGACACGTCCTTTGGGTTTTCAGTTTGTTTGCCCGGAGACAGCTGGTTTGGATCCCAGATTCGGACTCCATCGTGGGTGGAAAGATGGTGTCATCCTAATTGTTCATCATGCAAGGACTCAGAACTTGGTCACATCTTAAGGCACATTCTTCGAGTGTGCTAAGAGTTGGTTATTGTGTTGGGAACATGGTGGGAATGTAGTGGAATGATCTTCCTTGATCAGGTTTGGAAGGAACAATTTCTGTGCCTATCTGGGAAAAGTGCTGCAATTCAGCCAGCCTTCTCTGGCAGCTTAAAAAATGGACCTGGCTGATGGACCTTTTTATCTCCAGCTTCGGCAAGCACTGCTGTTCCTGTTAACAGGTTTCTGTCGCTACAGATCTGGCTCCCAGGAAACGAAGGATACACAGAACATTTTAGAACAAGAATGGGCAAGTCTGGCCTTCCAGATCAGAGTTAGGAAATGTGAACCATTTGAAATCACAATTCCAATATTCCCCTAGTCAGCGTGGGAGATGTAGTCCAAAAAGCTAATGATAGGGTACTGTATTGCAACGTTACCAGTTTGTGCTACCATAGCCAACATTAATGGATTATGGGAGGTATAGTTCAGTTCAATGTGCATGGCTGGACTTTTCTGTATCACATATGGGGCAGAACATCTGGGGACTATGGTGGCTTCCTGGAAATGACCATCCATGTCTTAAAAGGTTCCTGAAAGAGGAAGCCTCTATGTCTAGATGGGCGGCATATAAATGCAATCAATCAATCAATCAATCAATCAATCAATAAATAAATAAATAAATAAATAAATAAATAAATAAATAAATAAATAAATAAATAGCAAATCTGTACATTGAAGTGAAAGCAATACGTGGCTCAGGAATACTTAGAAATAGTACGAGTGAGGTAGATCAAAAGCTGAATATGACCCAACACTGCAATTTGGCTTTTAAAAAAAAGGCAGATGTTGTTTTAGGCTGCATGAACAGATCCGTGAGATATTGGTCCCTCTCTATTCAGCACTGGTTATGCCTCCTCTAGAGTACTGTGTCCAGTTCTAGACACCACACTTTAAGAAGGATACCAACAAACTGGAGCAGTTTCAGCGGAGGCCAGCACAGATGAACAAGGGACTGGAAACCAGACTCTTTTGAGGAAAGAACTGGGCACATTTATCCTTGAGAACAGAAGACCCGGGGGGGGGGGGGGAGATAAGATAGCACTTTTCAAATACTAGAAAGTTAGTCAGGTAGAGGAGGAGCAGGATCTGTTCTTGATCATCCCAGAGTGCAGGACATACAACCATGTACTCAAGCTACAGGAAGCCAGATTTCGGCTGAATATCTGGAAAAAAATTCTCAACTGTTAGAGCAGTACGACAGCGGAACTAATGACTTTGGGGTGGGTGAGCGCTCCAGCGCTCGGTTTATTCAAGAGAAAAATTGGACAACCGTCTGTCAGATCTGCTTTGGATTCCTGCCTTGAGCTGGGGGTTGGACTCAAGCCTTATGGGCACTTTCCAACTCAATTATTCTATGATTCTGTGAACGTGTGGATAGGCTGTTTCCCTCTAGCCCATGGTATCAACAAAAAAAGCTCTTCCCACTTCTTGGGGGGGGTGTTCCCTAAAGCATTGAAATAACAAAAGGAGATTTTCTCAGCTCCCCCCCCCCCCGGGGCATTTCTTACCTAAAATTGCTGTCAAAGCCTCTCCTAATTTATCTGCTAGATGTTGGCAAGTCGATATTAAACACGATCACTTTTCTCTGAAAAGTTTGTTCTGCCAGCTGACCCTGCACTATTTTTCTGGACCCATGTCTTGAAAGTAAATGGGATTACAGTAGAGTAGTCTCTGTCTGGATCTCCAGTGTTGAGACGGGACAGCCTTCTTAACTGTCAACATTTTGTGGATGCTAAGCTGAGCATGCAGTTCGTATCGTTCTCACTGCTGAGAAATAGTAGGGTGGGACTTGCTAAATCTGGTCCTCTTTTTGCTACATGTGGACAGACAACTTCAAATTCCTTGCTTTCCCCTTTTAGGGCTCTTTAAGCCAGATTTAAGCAACCAACATGAAATTGACACAACTACGGGAAGCAGTGGAAGATAGGAGGGTCTGGCGTGCTCTGGTCCATGGGGTCACGAAGAGTCGGACACGACTAAACGAACGAACGAACGAACGAACGAAGCCAGATTTGGGTGGGATTGCGTTGTTCCTTTGCACGGCACAACAGATGATCAGCCTGATATAACATGGTCAGGATAGTCATATATCCAGAGCTTGGAAAATCTCCCTTTTTACAAGACATCTCCCCACAGATCATCTGAGCAGTATGCCTTGTGACTTCTGCTTTGTGGACCACTGAGCCATCCAGCAGTTTGGACTCAACTCTGTTTCATTTTCCTCGGTGTAAGGCATTCTGTATAAGTTACCCGTGTAGGACAAAATAGCATTTTTTTTGGACCCATTTACTAAGATGATCAGTTTTGTTTAACACAACATTCAGCCTGTTTTAAATCCTGTACAGTTTTCTCTCTGAGTTAAAATTGAGATTGAGAAATTGATGAGATTTGCCTACTTAACGCACAGAGTGAAAGAAAAGAGGTCGCTCTCTATCTTCGTGTTTTTAGATAAGGCATCTCAGGGCAGATTAATATCTTGGTATCTTGTACATCATGGGGGGGAGGAATAAAAATAAAAATAACTCATTTTGTTTACTTGTGCATTTAATTCTTTCCCTCCATGGTTGGCAAGACACTATCAAAATATTTACCTGTTGTCAGATTCTTTGTCTCAAAACCATGAGTATATTGTAGTAGAAAATAATTTCTTTAGTCAGCCTGCAGGGCTGTTTATCTGGAGGGTTGGAAAACATTTCGTCAGTCTTTTAAAGTGATCATCATCGTCATAGAACTGCAGAGCTAGAAGGGACCCTCTAGATCATCAAGTCCAGCAGCCCCTGCTAAGGAGGCGCAGTGGGGAATTTGAACTCACAACTTAAGGCTCTGCAGCTAGAGACCTCAACCACGGAGCCTTCCAGCAGTTGTATTCTGCGAAGATCAAGTTAAAATCACCTTGTACCGAGTCCATTTAACCCAGTACTGTATTGTATTGTCAACTCTGTTGGTAGCAATGGCTCTTCAGGGTTGAAGCTGGGAGTCTTTCCTAGCTTTACCGGGAGATCTTTGATAGGGAGCGGACTTCCAGATTTGCAGGACTTCAGAATGCATCCAGAATTCCCCAAGGCAGAATTTTGGGAGTATGTGAGCAAAAACTAAAAGTCAAAAGAGAAGTCTCCCTAATGGTATACAGCGGTGCCTCGCTTGACAACATTAATTCGTTCCAGTGAAATTGCTGTAGATCGAAAACGTCGTCAAACAAAATTTAAAAAAACCCATTGAAACGCATTGAAAACCGTTCAGTGCGTTCCAGTGGGCTGAATACCTGCTCGTCCAGCAAAGATCCTCCATATGGTGGCCATTTTCGGTGCCTATAAAGCGAAGAATCCGTCCTGGAAAACAGCAGGGGACCATTTTCTTCAGCCGGCGGCCATTTTGAAACCCGGCGATCAGCTGTTTGCTGATCATTGCAAAGCGAAAATCGGTTCCCGAAGCAGGGAACCGATCATCGCACAGCGAAAAAACCCAATTTAAAACATCATTTTGCGATCTCAAAAGCGATCGCAAAAATGTCAATGTAAAGCAGATTCGTCATAGAGCGGGGTAATCGTCCAGCGGGGCATGACTGTATTTGTTTCGCTCCACGTGCTTGTGTTTCAAAGTAGAAGGAAAGGGTCCTAGTGCTGGTGCGGAGTCTCTACAGTGCTTCATGGGAAGGGTAGTTTCATGGGAGGTGCATCTTGCAGATCCTATAAACTACCCTTCCCCTGGAGCAGTGATTCCCATCCTGAGGTCCCTAGATGTTCTTGGACTGAAACTCTCAGAAGGTTTCACCACTAGCTGTGCTGGCCAGGATTTCTAGGAGGTAGTCCTAGATAGCCCTATCTAGGAGCCCAAGATAGAAACCATTGCTATGGACCGTGGTGGGGACTCCCAGCAAACTGGAATGTTCAGCAAGACCAAGATCTCCTCTTCCTTCTGGCACATGTGTTTCATGCCACGCACATGCACACACAGGACATGAAACACATGTGCTATTAGGCAGGCCTTCCTTTTGCCCTCTGTTTCTGCTGGTCCACTCCCAGAATTCTGCTTGCAAGGGGGCGGGATTCTGAGTGAATTCTGTAACTTTCTGGAATTCTGCAACTTTCTGATCCTTGGTGGTCTCTGATCAATCTACTGACCAGGCCATATCCTATATTGGCAGCAGCAAATATTGCTTCCAAAATAAGAGAAGATAGGGTCTGTACAGGGTACGGTGGTCATGTAGGGACACATCGAAGCATAGATGCATGAGGCCGAAGCAGGAGGTTCAGAAATCCCCATAGACGGCTTTGCCCTTTCTTTGACTCTGAAATGAATGAATCAGAACCTGCCTTTTCACAGTTTTGAGTGAAGTTGCAAAATCTGGCTATTCCTTTGGTCACCCAGCAGCAGAGTTTTGATCATCTGTAAAGATCAGACCAGTTTCATCCCTTTTCTATGACACAAGACTTTTCCGTCTGTCGAAAGTGCGGCAGACAATGTTTTACTTTATGTCGCTCCGTTTCTATTGCATCGCTTGACACAACTGGCCCAGCAGGAGGCTTGCCGTCCTACAGGTTCTGAAAAATAAAATACGAATCGCTGTTTTGCAACCACTAGAGATAATAAAACACAAAGATCTATTGCCTTTTTTGGGGGGGTGGGGTGGGGGAATGCACCGTGTTTGCAAAATGTACGAAAGAACAACAAAATCAGCAGAGATTTACTTATGAAAGCTGTGACAAAGTTAAAAACATATTATACCCTGATTTTAAGTGGCCTGGAGAAACCTGCTTCACAGGCTCAAAGATTAGGACCTTGTACAAGAGTAGATCTGCTACCCAGAAGTCCTTCTTATTCCTGAGAAAGGGCCTTTCAGAAAAGCCTCATATAGAGGTGCCCGAAACATAGGCTATGCAGCGGTGCCTTGCTTAGCGATGTTAATTCTTGCAGAAAAAATCACTGCTAAGCGATAACATCGCTAAGTGAAAATAAAAATCCCATAGAAACGCATTAAAACGCGATTAATGCATTCCTATGGGCTTAAAACTCACCTTTAAGCAAAGATCCTCAATAGCGCCACCATGTTTGGTGCCTCTAAAGCGAGGAATCTGTGCCTGAAAACAGCGGGCGGACATTTTGTTTACCCAACGGCCATTTTGAAACCGCCGATCAGCTGGCCGAAAATGGGGGCTTTGCGATGATCGCCTCCCTGCGATCATCGTAAAGCGAAATTTCCCCATAGGGACCATAGCAAAGCGATTGCTTTTGCGATTGCAAAAACAGCGTCACTAAGCGATTTTGTCGCTATACGGAGTGATCGCTGTGCGAGGCACCACTGTATAGAATAGGCATCGGAGCCAGCTTTTGCTGCGGTAGCGCAGGCTGTGGGCCTGTCCTGTCACACATTGTAATTTGGGGGGGGGGCATGGTTTTTTCCCATCTTCTCCTCCAAAACCTGAAAACATTGGAAATCCATATCTAGTTTTAGGTGGAAAAATACACATACACAGTAGTGCCCTCTATGCTGGAGGAAACCACCAGCTTTACTGTCTCACTATAAAGCAAAACGTGCTGCTTATAATGCTTAAAGCACTCTCTGGGCAGTTCATAATTTAATTATGCAGGCTACACATTTCCTCCCCCCCCCCCCCCCCCACGAGCTGGAGATCAATTTACCAACCTCAGAACGATGGAAGCCTGAGTCAACCTTGAGCCAGCTACCTGACGCCAGGATCGGACCCAGGTTGTAAGCAGAGTCTTCACTTAACTGGATGGTTGATCCCAACTAAAGTAGACCAGCCAACTAAAGTAGACCAATTACTTCAATAACGGGATGATTAATCTCAACTAAAGTAGACCAATTAATTCGGTAGAATGTCTATTATTGAAATGTTGCTTTGCGACTCAATGGATCTGCTCTTTAGCTGAGACTAGCGAGAAAAGCAGAGAGAAAGAAGAAGAGAGACGTATCGTATCCCTAAGCCGACATGTACTCAATATGACCTTTCCTTGCGGGGAGAGGTAGGGGATATGTATAAAAGATATGTCTAAATATTTTAGGTGGGCCTCTCTGCGCTCGTAGCATCTGGCTGCTACGACCTCTTGCCCGGTTGTCGTTCTGCGCATGAATGCAGCCTTTGTTGATCTTCAGGTGGTGTAGCTGGTGGCTTTTCAGCACTGGAGGAGTTTAATTAGTGATTCATCTTCCCTTCACCTTTCCAGGATTAGCCCCTTCACAACTCGGGACGGCCATTTCCTGAATGACTTTGGAACAAAATAGTCGACGCTCAGAATAAGAGAGAGAGAGAGAGAGAGAGTGAGGCGGGGTTCGGAGAGGACATGTCCGAACTCAACTTTTGCAAAAAAAGTCACCCCCCAGAGAGCTGCAGAAACACATCCTGGATTGTAGATGATGTGGCAGTTCAGAGACAGAGACGGGGGGGGGGGGGGAGGGTGTCTGGTGATGCCTTTGTGTGTGTATTTCTTTTCATTTCTCCCTGGTACTCAATAGATTCTCCAGTGCATATCCAAACAAGCTGGTGGAAGTCGCCCGAAAAGGATTTGATGTCAACCAGGGTGGGGTTTGACCTCTTTGTTTAAGGGTCTCTGTAACAATCGGGTGACCCCCCCCCCCCTTGCTCCCTCCCGTCCAAAGACGGGCGTGAGTCAACCTAGTTTTATCTCATCCTTAAGAGAGCACCTTTTCACCTGGCTTTTTTGTTTTGTTTTGTTTAGCTTTTTAAAAGTGGGCATGGGAGACAGTATGGCATAGACCAGTGATGGCGAACCTTTTTGGGCCCTCGTGCCCAAACCAAGGGGGGGGGGGGAAACACCCGAAAAACCAGCAGGCGGAGGCAGAAGCAGCGGTGGAAGGGGGGGAATCATGGGCACGGAGGTGCCTTGAGACCCCTTCCTCCGGATCTGCCACCAGCGCCAGCTGCTCCGAATCCTGGTCCACCCCCTGTTGGGGTGCCAGCACACACGGCTGCAGCCGCGTTCTCAGGTTTGGCTGGGAGGGGGGGGAAGGGGAGTAACGATCCGGCGACTTATGACTCGCGTGCCTGCAGATAGGGCTCTGCGTGCCAGCTGGTGGCACGCGTGCCCTAGGTTCGCCATCGCGGGCATAGAGGATAACCGTGTTGGAGTACAACTCCGGAGACCCGAGTTCAAATCCCTTCCCAGCTTCAGGAAGTCACTAGCGTGTGTGTGTGTGTCTTTGTTAGCGAGGAGCCTCTTGCATAATTTCAAAAACCGAATAGAATGGAAGATCTCTGTCCAGAGTTGCCGTGATTGGGGAAGCTAGCACATAAGATAGCACATAATGCACACACAAAAAAATGGGACTGGACAAAGTATGGCGCTACAAATTCCATCACTCCCAGGGAGCCCTGCCAGGGGTGGGGGTGGGGATGCTGGGCACTGTAGTCTAAGACCCAGTGTCCTGGAGGGGGCTCCATTTTGCTCACCCCACTTGTTCTATAGCAGTCGCAGGGAAAGAGAACATTACAGGCGCCTACAAGAGAAGAGCGTTCTGGATTCCCGGACTGCCAAAACCTCCTTTGTGAAAGACACAACACACACCCCAGGCCTCCTCACCTACAGGTTAGCGAGATGGACACATTTTTGGCACAGCGCGAGGGAGTTGTTCCAGCATGTTTCAAACGACAGCCATCCTGCTTGTTCCAACTTAATGCAGTAGTATTTATCGAGCCTTCGAGGGGGGGGATGGGGGGATAAAAGTAGGCCACGCCAATGGCTAGATTCTGGGAGCTGTAGTCTCGAAAAGTAACTTGAGCAAACTCCAGGTAGAACTCACATAGTTTTAGGTCTGTGGTTTAGGCCTCTGGCTGTAGAGCCAAAGATTAAGAGTTCAATTCCCCACAGTGTTTCCTTGAAAGAGGCCGGACTCAGTGATCCACAGGGTCCCTTCCAGCTCTGCAGTTCTAAGATGATGATGATGATGATGTGGCAAAGAAGGCATGCAGTTGGAGAATATCAGACAGGTGAATGTAGTGATCCTCAGCAGGAGCCTGAAAGAACACATAAGCATACACATGTATGTCTGTATGTGTCTGTGTATATGTATATACGTTGCTGTATATTTATTACGTTGATGGTCTCCCTTTCTTCTAAAGAGATTGTACAGGGATCTTTCCCATCCTGTGTAATTCTCACAACAGCCTTGTGAGGTGGAGGGAGATGATGACAGGTGGAAGGTCACCCACTGACTTTCATAGCCAGTGGAGGCTTGAACTGTCATGTCCTACATGGTAGGCCAACAGTTTAATCTTATTAATCTATCTGTGGGTGGTTTATGCAATATTATGAAGTCTTATTGTCCTACATAAGATTTCCTGGACATGGCTTTCCCTTCAGACGCCACACTACTGTGAGTTGTAGAAGAAACTTGTTTCTACCACCCGTGGCTGCGCGGGGCTTATAACAGCCATGGCATGCTCGAGATGCGCATTGAGTATTGCAGTGCGTGGACTATAGTGATTCTCAACACATATTTCCAAGATACTTGGCGTGTCAGAATGCAGAGCTTGTGTTCCCTTTTCCATGAAATGTTGCCTTTTCAACCACAGGAATTTTAGATGTAAATGGGCATTTGAATACTTACTTGGACCCCGCACTTGCTTTGTCATCAGGAACATTTCCTGGCTGTTGTAAACATTTCCCTGAACAGGGAGGCAAATGTAGGATTAGTATAATAAGAGTGATGTAATGATAGATCTAGGACTGGGGTTACTTGTTCTAACACCTCCCATAGCTGCTACCCCCCCTACCTCCGGATAAGGTGAGTTCAACAAGGAATGCCGCTTGATCAGTACATATCAATACATGGGGAACAGGTCTTTTATAAGGGTCGTGGTTCTTAGTTGCCCCTTCTGGACCAAAGCACCAATACTGTGACAAGGAGGTTCTATGCTGTCAAGGAGGAACTGATTGATAGCAACTCTAATAGGGCTTTCGAGGTTAAGTGCGATATTTAAGGAGTGGCATTGGCAGTTCCACACTCCCACCAATGGGTTTCTGTGGCTGAGCCATGGAATCCGGGCCTTACAAGTCCTTGTCTTAGCACTCTGCCCACTACACCATGGTCACGTGGCCAGCGCGACTAGACATGGAACGCCGTGACCTTCCCACCGTGGTGGTACCTCTTTATCTACTCGCATTTTTACATACTTTCGAACTTCTAGGTTGGCAGGAGTTGGGGCGAGCGACGGGAGCTCCCTCCGTCGTGTGGATTCGATCTTACGATGGCTGGTCTTCTGACCAAGGATAGCTTGCAATAATACTTTGTTCCTGGGAAATCCCCCCCCCCCAGTTACTGTAAGGTTAAGTTGTAAAGGACTGCAGTGGGATACAGGGAAGCCCATGTGTACCTGGCCAGTGTGGCAAGCTTGTTCTGAAAGGAGCGGGATGTGGCCTCTGTTCTGTGTGCTAAGAATGTGAGAAAGGAGTTGCTGGATTAGACAACAGCCCACAGTGACCCAGTGACTCCAGGGCTACTTTCCTCAGCAATGACCAGCTAAATCAAGGGTGTGGAATCATTTAAGCCCAAGGGCCGAATTCAGTTTCTGAGACGTTCTTGGAAGCTGCATTCCAAGGATGGGTGGATCCAGAAGCCAAAGGGCGGAACCAGAATACCAGTTCAGAGGTCTTAACTACCTGTCGCTGACTGCCTAGAGAGAGAGAGAGACGCACGTCAGGATTTTAGAAGGAGAAAATAAGAATATCTTTTAAAAAAAAATAGAATGAAGACAATGACATGCTGTCAGGTTGGTTCTGAGTTACAGTGACCCTTTCTAGAGTTTTCTAGATATAGAATACAGTGGTGCCTCGCTTGACGATGTTAATTCGTTCCAGCGAAATCTCTGTAGAGAGAAAACATCGTCAAACGAAACGAAAAAACCCATCGAAATGCATTGAAACTGGGTTCAATGAGTTCCAATGGGCGGAATACCTGCCCGTCCAGCGAAGATCCTCCATACGGCAACCATTTTTGGTGCCTGTAAAGCGAGGAATCCGTCCTAGAAAACAGCGGGGGGCCATTTTCTTCAGCCGGTGGCCATTTTGAAACCCGAGGATCAGCTGTTTGCTGATCGTCGTAAAGCAAAAATCGGTTCCCGAAGCAGGGAACCGATCATTGTTAAACGAGAAAACACCATTTAAAACGTCATTTTGCGATCGCAAAAGAGATTGCAAAAACCTAATCATATAGTGATTTCCTCGTTAAGCGAGGCAATCGTTAAGCGAGGCACGACTGTGCTTGAGGAGTGGTTTACCATTCCCTTCTTTCAGGGGCATTCTGGATCAGGGCCACTTGCCCAAGGTTACACCGGTTGGCTCTTGCACCCGTAGCCATAGCAAAGACTTGAGCTCCCAACTGTTGGCTCCACAACCAGGTACCCAACTCATGGAGCTATCTAGCTGACTAGAATGAGAAAATAAAATAATAATCTGACCCATGGTGATCAGGGTTTTCCAGGTAGAGAGGTGCTCAGGTAGAGAGTATTCAGACGTGGTTTCCCATTTCCTTCTTCTGGAGTCATCCTGGGACTGTGCAGCCAGCCCAACGCCACAGCGGGGAATCGAACTCCCAACTTCTGGCTCCTCGGCCACCTTACTTAAACCAGTAAGCTATCCGTGAGGGTATCATGGGCAACTTTAGAGGGTTAGGTTGGTTCCAGGATCAAAGTTCCCCCATCTCTAACCAATATGTTTCATCTGGAGATCCCATGAAAAGTTGCCAAACTCATGTGAAGAAATTTAGGGTCAGCCTAACTGTTTTGGGTGTTTCAATACGATTCCGTGACTGGAAAAAAAAAAGCAGACTTTCTTCCGAGCCAAGACGGATGAGCCGCCTCTTGTTCTGTGAAGATCTGAGCTGTCACCCTTGGCCGTTCTCTCTCCCGCTCGCCAAAAGCCAACGTTCGAGGTTAGAGATTTGAGACTCTTTTTTCCTCCCCCCAAAAATGTCAGCATCTAGGAGCTCCATTAGCAAGGCGTGAGATGGCTGGCTGGAATGAAGTGAGAGAATACATTAGCCAGTTGGAACACTGCAAATGAGAGGCCATTTGTAAAAATGAAACTGCACATTTCCATCTGGGCCTTCTTCCTCTCCGATGTAGGCCGTGGCTCCTTATAAATCAGGAAATCAGCTCCTCCTTCCCTCAAAACCTACAGCAGGTGGTATTTCGTTCCAAGGATGTCAACGAAACATTTTGGTTCCTCCAAAGCTGGGGCACTCGCATGGAAGATTGCTAGAGTTGGAAAGAAGCCAAGCCTGGAAAGGTTACTGTTGTGAACGACAGTTCCCATAATCCCTTAGCCTGGGGAATTCTGGGTCTTCGCAAGGGAGAAAAGCAATGGTCCCCAAGCTTTGGGGAGAAGACTTTGTTTTATGTATTCACGAAGGCTTTCACGGCCGGGATCTAATGTGGGTTTTTCGGGCTCTTTGGCCGTGTTCTGAAGGTTGTTCTTCCTAACGTTTTGTCAGTCTCTGTGGCCGGCATCTTCAGAGGACAGCACTCTGTGCTCTGGTGTAGTTGGCTTGGGAGTGCAGTATCTGTGCACCAAAGTAGTGGAGGTAAGTTTGAGGAATCTTTGGAAGAACCTCATGATGCTATGATTGAACTGCAGTACTGCATCCAAAACTCTGCTCACGACCCAGGTTCAAACCCAGGTCAGTGGCTCAAGGTTGACTCAGCCTTCCATCCTTCCAAGGTCGGTACATCCCCAGCTTGCTGAGAATGGAGCCAATGTGTAGCATAATTAGTGCTTTGAGCGCTATGGGGCAGCATAGAAGCAGAATGCTCTGCTTTGCTTTTGGATGAGATATCCTTGGTGCGCTCACTTCATCATTGCTGCCACTGGGTTGCCCACATTATTTGAGCCCAGTCTATATACAGCTGCCCCCAAACATGAGGTTTTTGTAGGGGAGAGGAACTACCAATCCCTTGGCTGGATGTGGGCTTCAGAGGAAGGACAGGTCCTCCACCCAGCAGTTCTCAAACGTTTGCTGTTCTTATTTCCGATCGGTAACTGGAGATGCGAAGCTCAGGGACGCCTCCAGCTTTACTGTCTGTCTGTGCTGATGGCAGGGGCTAACAAAATGAGCCTTTGGGACTGATCCTGATGCAGCACAGAGTCAGGATCAGGAATCCTTAGCTGGTGGCTACCTAGCAAACAAAGAGGCCAAAACAGGAGAAATCCTGTGAATAATCCTGTTTTAGTTTATGTGGAGGGCGTATCGTCTCTGCAGGTCTAGTTTCACCTTTGCAAACTTATTGCAGGTCCTTCCTCGGACCGAACGCCCATCCTTTTTCCGTGTGCATCTGGTGAAGGAGGCTATTTTCTTATGAAGGCTTGTGCCAGAGAGAACCTGTTATGTTTGTTAAGATTCTTACTTGCAATAGGTCTTGTAGCTTTTCTGCAATGGACTTAAAGTGGTTAGCCTCCCAGAAATTTGTGCTATATGATTGGAACAGCTTGCACATCCACTGCGAGAAGGGGCTATTGTAGTGGTGCGTACAACGCAGTAAATATGACTGCGAACAGTATTTGCTTTTTAAAAATAGTTTTACATGAAAGAGAAGTGGCACTTTTAATTCCGTTCCATCTGTGTTTTGTACTCTTGACCCAAAAGAATTAAGGGATAGGAAGGAAGTTTAGAGGTTGCAGGGAATTTGTCTTGCACCACTGTAGTTTAAACTATATATATATTTTAAACTACAGTGGATCAAGATAAATGCCTCGCAGGACAAAAAACTCGCAAGACAAATGGTTTTGGCAATGGGGGGTTGATGACTCGAAAGACAAATGTTCCTATGGCTGTGCTTCGCGAGAAGAATGTTTTCCGTTTTTTGTTCCTGCCTCATGTTTGCTGATTTTTAAATGTTTTTCTGTGATGTTTAAAAAGTTTAAGTTTTTTGATTGAAATTTTTTATATCATCTGCACAATATGTATGGCTTTAAGGAGCACTTAATAAACCCTTTGTAAACCAAATTTGACTTTGTTCTGACTTTTTTTTTTTTTGCCCATAGGAGCACATTAATTAGATTTCAAAGCATCCCTATGGGAAAATGCATTTCGCAAGACAAATTTTTCTCAAGACAACATTAACCACAGAATGAATTAAATTTGTCTTGCGAAGCACCACTCTGTGTGTGTGTGTGTGTGTGTGTGTGTGTGTGTGTGTAGTATATAGTGTATACAGTGGTGCCTCGCTTAACGAGCGCACCGTTTAATGACGAATCCGCATAGCGACGCGTTTTTTGCGATGTTTTTAATACGTAGCTAAATATCGCATTGCGATGATCGGTAAGAACAGCTGATCGGCGGTTCCAAAATGGCCGCCGGGTGCCCTGCCCTCGCTTACCAGGTGGCGAAAATGGCGGCCGGATGGAGGATTCCTCGCATAGCAGTGAGTTTTTCCCCAATAGGAACACATTAAACGGAGTTTAATGCGTTCCTCTGGGTTTCCCCCACCCGCATAGCGACGAATCTGGATAGCGGCGTTAATCCTGGAACAGATTAACGTCGCTATGCAGGGCACCACTGTATATATATTTAAAACTATATATATAGTTTTAAACTATATATACATAGTTTAAACTATATATATAAAGTTCCCAGTCTTTTCTTGCTGTGAACTTTCTGCCTTCTGTCCCTTTGCAAACCCACTCCAAAGGTGTGTCATCTCTCCTTCCCTCCTACCCGTGCTCAAAAATTTGGCATCTCATGCTGTTCACCTTTCCTTTGTCGGTCAGCTTGCCGTTGGGAGAAGGGACTGCACCATCTTTTTATGTCTGGAAAGTGCCTCGTGTGCTTTCTGGACTCTGCTGGAAACAAATAATAAATCTTTCATATTATTAATAATAAATATTTCACCAAAGCAAGGAGAGTTCTAAACACTGCTTGCCGAGTCAAAAGTCGACATGTCAGAGTTTGCTCCCGTTGTAAAAGCTTGGCATTGAAAGCGGTAGTGAGCGCCGCGTTACGATTTGGCCCATTTTGAGGGTGGAGGGGCTTTTTGCGACCCGGGAGGTAGTGCATTTTGGAAAGACGCGGGCCGGTTCTTTCAACAAGTCCTGATTTACAGGGAGGTGTTCAGTAACCCAGTTCTTGCGCTCAGGAGTTTTAATATCCTTTGAGCAAGAGAAGAAACTCTACCTATCTTTTTTTTTCCTTGAAGTTACAAGCCCCTTGAGCAATTGGGCTTTTGGTGCTGACTTTTAGCCTCCTGTTCCAACCTGTATGGATAAACCTGACATATAGTTGAAGTTCCAGAAAGCAGGAATTGGTGGACCATGCCGTAGGAGTAGGGAGTGTATTTTGCACATGCAAAATTCCTTTTACGAAAAATCCCGGTTTTCATGTTTTGTTTTGTTTTTTGATGCAAGTTTTCTAAACCCTTAGTTTGCAGAAAAATCTGTGGGTAATGTGTGCTTGAGAGCCAGAGTGATGTAATGCATAGAGTAAGATTCCCATTGATTCCGGCTGAGGCTTAGCCTTTAGGGACTAGCGTGCTCCTTTGCTCCTTAACCAACATTAGCAAGAACAGAATAAATGAACCAGGAGAGAGAGAGAGAGAGAGAGAGAGAGAGAGAGAGAGAGGGAAAGAGGGAAGGAGAGAGAGGAGGGAGAGAGATAAGTAAATATGGATAATTTACATCAGTTGTGGAATTTTTAGGGGACAGTTTGGGTGTGTTGATCATTGTATTATGCAGGAGGGATATCCCGGTCTCGGGAGGCTGGCTGATGTCTCAAGAAATTGTTGTGTTTCTCTAGATTTCCACACCCAGACAAAGCCATATTATTCATAAGGCCCCACAGGAACTTTTTTTTATTGAGACATCCTAGGGTTTCAGTGGTTAAAGGGATTTTGCACCCTGTGACATAGCAATATGTGTATATAGTATCCATATATATATATATCGTGCCTCGCTTTACGATTGCCCCGTATAACGATGAATCCGCTTAACAATGTCTTTTTTGCAATCGCAAAAGTGATCGCAAAACAATGCTTCCTATGCGCAAAATCCGCTGTGGGATGATCGGTTCCCTGCTTCGGGAACCGATTTTTCACATTACGACGATCAGCAAACAGCTGATCGTCAGGTTCCAATATGGCCACCGGCTGAAGAAAATTCCCCCCCCCGCTGTTTTCTAGGACGGATTCCTCACTAGACAGGCACCGAAAATGGCCGCCGTATGGAGGATCTTCATTGGACTGTGGGTTTTTAGCCCACTGGAACGCATTAACCGGGTTTTAATGCATTTCAATGGGTTTTTTTATTTTCGTTTTATGATGTTTTCGCTCTACAGCGTTTTCGCTGGAACAAATTAACATCGTTAAGCGAGGCACCATTGTACACTCTCATAAGTATAGATTACATACTTCAATGCCATATTGCTTACCAGAGCCTTGTGGCACAGTGGTTAAATTGCAGTACTGCAGTGAAGACTCTGCTCACAATCCGAGTTTGATCCTGATGTGGTCGGTAAACGGAGGACCCAACTCCCTGGGGGCAGGAGCAATGTGTAGCTTGCAAAATTAAATCGTGAAACCTCCCAGAGAGTGCTTCAAGTGCTACGGGGTGAGATGTAACCCGCGCCCTTTCCTTTGCCCCCCCTTAAATAAATAAATAATTCTTGTTGTTGCCATCTGAATGTGTTTTTTGAATCCATTTCTCTCTCTCTCTGCATATGTCAGTTTTTCTAATTCTCACAGATCCTTTTTCAGAAGGGGACATAGCGGTTATTAGTACTGTTTTTTTTTTTTTTTTTAAAAGAAAGAAATCACAGGCCTTATTTCAAGTTTTCCTCTGCCGGTGTGGAATCGGAGGTCGAGCGCCTGGCCTTGCCTCGTGTTCCACTTCTAGGATGCCAGCGAGACCATCTGTGCTTCTGCCACACCTTTTATCCCAGTTACTGCGAAGCTTTTAAAGGTCAGGATTTGAAAGAGAGCGCACCTCCGGTTGCTTTTCAGACTCAGGCGGTAGTTATTTAAGAGTTTAAATGGATTTTTACCCCTTTCCTCCCCCCCTTCCTTTTTTTCCCTCGGAATGAGTCTTTTGAAATTTGATCAGGGACGTCCTCCCTTATCAGCAGACACCACTTCCACCTTTCCTTGTAGTCCAGGAGAAAAATGCACCTTTTGTGTTAGTAACTGCGATCCCGGGATCCGTACCTTGGTTGGTACCAAGAGGTCTACGTTGCTGAGGAAGTGGCCAGTTCAAAAAGATCCCCCCCCCCTGTTTAGGTCCTGCAGTTACTCCTGTAGTTCAAGACTGGAAAAAGAGAGCAAGGAACAGAAAGCCTTTAATAGGGAAAATAAAATCATAAGTTCCGTCTTTCCCGCCTCCAAACTAGCTACTGTTCAGAAATTGGAGTTGGGCCTTTTCAGAATTCCACATACTCCCCCCCCCCCTTAAAAGCATAGATATTGCAACTGGGAAAGTGGGTGAAGGTGGAAAGATGGTGCTGTTTGGCCAGGTAAGTGAAGTAGGGAGTCACTCTCTGTGTTCTGGGAGTTGGAGTCCCAAACCACAGATCTGCATCCCTCTAATATTCAGCAGGCGGAAGGCAACATAGCACAACAGGCAGAAGTGATGTTACCAAAGGCAGGGACTTTTCCACCGTGGCACCCAAAAGCCTGGAAAATGCACCAGGTTCTCTTGCTGAGCGCCTTTTGATGACAGGTTAAAAAAAACCCTGTACAGTGGTGCCTCGCTTAACGAGCGCACCGTTTAACGATGAATCCGCACAGCAATCTGTTTTTTCAGATCGCTAATGCGATCGCGTTGCGATGTTTTCAATGGCAAAACATTGCATTGCGATGATCGGTAAGCGTTTCGCTTACCCGATCTTCGCATTGCGATTTTTTAAAAACAGCTGATCGGCGGTTCCAAAATGGCCGCTGGATGCCCAAAATGGCCACCGCAACCATTTTCGCGCCCTGCCCTCGCTTACCGAGGGCGCGAAAATGGCGGCGCTATGGAGGAACTTCGCTGAACGGTGAGTTTGGGGCCCCATAGGAACGCATTAAAGAAGTTTAATGTGTTCCTATGGGATTTTTTGATCTGTTTAGCGATGTTTTTGCATAGCGACGATTAATCCGGAACGGATTAACGTTGCTATGTGGGTCACCACTGTATTTCCCAAACAGTACAAAACAATGTCTTCTCAAAGGCTTTCATGGCTGGGATCTGATGGTTCTTGTGGGTTTTTCGGGCTCTTTGGCCGTGTTCTGAAGGTTGTTCTTCCTAACGTTTCGCCAATCTCTGTGGCCGACGTCTTCAGAGGACTGGAGTCAGAACTCTGTCTGTGCTCTGGTGCAGTTTTGTGGGATAGTTATTTATAGCTGTGGGATCAGCTCTTGTCCTTTTCAGGAGATCATCTCCGGAAAAGATGCCGGCCACTGGCAGAACATTAGGAAGAACAACCTTCAGAACATGGCCAAAGAGCCCGAAAAACCCACAACAACTAGTACAAAACAAATTGAGAATGGAATAGCTTGGCCAATATTTTTCTGGTGCTCTGATCACAAGCCCTTTTACCCTTTGAAATTCATATATTTTACATTTACTGTGAACTGTTTTTTGGGGTAATCAGGACAAAACACAGCGTCCCCGCTGCTCTGTTGCAGTCGATTTTCAGATTCCGGTCTTGAGAACATCCCCTTTTGGGTGAGGAGCGCAAAGACCTTGGAGAAGTTACTTCTTGGAGGTGTTTGTGTGTGGCAGAACAGCCGCTCACAACACCACAAAGTCTGTGCACCAGCTCCACTGTTCAGGGAGTGGTAGCAGAAAGGATGAGGTGAGATGAAGCAGGATGAGGCATGAGCAGAGCTGGGCACACGTATTTTTGCTGCTTGAGGCAAAGGAGCAGATGGCAGATCCCTTTCCATTCCCGAGAGGCAAAATGACCAGACTGTCAGTTGAACTTTATTTATACACTGGCAAGTGAGGTGGAGACTTGGCCACAATTGAAGGCAACCCAATTTGGAAGGGGGTGCAGAACAAGACAGTGGTAGAACCTGAGCATGGAGTGAGGGGCCAGGAGTTCGAATCCATACTGGGAGAAGGGCCAGCTGAGATCAGCCAGTAGGGTGTGTGCGCGCGCATGTCCATGCATGAATACGTTCATGCGTGTGTGTGCCCAGCCAACTTTGTGCCTGTTGGAAGGCTTCAGGACCCTCTGCAGAGGAAGAACTGGAAAGCCACTTCTGGGGTACATTTAGATCTAGAAAACCATTGGAAGGTTTGCTATAATTCACAATCAACCTGACCGTGCATCATGGGTTATTAATTAAAAAGGTCTCCTCCCTTCAATGTCTTGCTTTCCTGTACCTTGTGGTAAGGCTGGCCTCAGAAATGGCGTTTCTTAAATGCACAAGAGGTTCTGCTTAAAACCTGGCTCCCACAAGGCAGTGTTTTGAAAATGAAAGAATTTTGTGGGACCGTCTTGTACATGAAGTGTACGGTGGTGGGCTGCCCAAAAGGCAAGCGACCATTTTGCAGATTTGTGTGTCATGGGGTCGTAGATACATAAGGTAAAGGTTCCCCTTGACAATTTGTCCAGTCGTGTCCAACTGTAGGCGGCAGTGCTCATCTCCGTTTCCAACTCATAGAGCTAGCATTTGTCCACAGACAATCCTCCGTGGTCACGTGGCCAGTGCGACTAGACACGGAACGCCGTTTACCTTCCCACCAAGGTAAAATGTACTTGCAAAAATGTACTTGCATTTTTGCATTTTGCGTGCTTTCGAACCGCTAGGTTGGCGGGAGCTGGGACAAGCAACGGGGGCTCACTCCGACACGTAGATTCGATCTTACAACTGCAGGTCTTCTGACCGTGCAGCACAGTGGTGCTGAGCAGCACAGCAATGGAACCCATGACCTTGAGAGGTGGTGAGCGCTTTGACGTTGGAGGCATTCAAAAGAAAATTGCATAACCTTCTACCAGATAGCTTTTGGTTTGTATGCCTGCCTTGAGCAAGGGGTTGGACTCGATGGCCTTATAGGCCCCTCCCAACTTCATGATTCTCTGATTCTAAGAGAATTGACAGCCAAGAAACTTGATAAACCGATGCTATAGAAAAGCGCCATGACCGCCATCACAAAAATGGCCCCTGCTTCAAGTAAGTGCTGTTTTCCACATATGTAATTTAACCCTAAAGCACTTCACATCTCTGGAGAGGTACTTTTGTCTCATTGCGAAGAGTGTTTGACCTGTGAACTAGGGAGTCAGCGGTTCAAATCTTGCTTCAAACTCACAAGGAAAGATTGGAAGCTGAAGTTTCAAAGCAGAATCTTTTTTTTTCAGCAGCACCAAAACACACAGTTTATGGCAGGACGGGTTTGATTTAAATCAAATTCATTCAAATCACAATTTAAATCGAAGATGATTTTTTAAAAAAATGTCAATTGTGATGTTAAATCAACTTGATTTTTTTTTTAAATCATCAATTTTTATCCACCCTGGTTTATTGTTTCGATACCTGTTAGAGACAAGCAGAGAGGTATGACTCTATAGCCATTTTATACAATACTGTTGCAGGTACCACTCGTATAAGACACGTCAGATTTTCCAAACAGGCAGACATCTCTTGTTCTCTGCCGTGACTTTGTACGATACAGGCTTCTCTCTCTGTCTTAGTATTCCCATCTGGGAAATGGGGATAATAATGCTTGTGGTTAGAAGAAGGGACGGTGATAATGTCTTTGAAACTTGTTGAGCGATCCGTTGGTGGGAACCAACCGCACACCATGCCTTAAGTGCATGATTGTAACCGAACACAATAGTTTTGTGGACGAAGTGCTTGCTGTCAGAATTTGGGCCTTAGTGTAGGAGTTTTAACTCTTCCCCATCTCTGTGCTGTGGTCCTCACAGAGGTCCTTCCTCTGCGGTTTATTGCAGGTCTTAAATAACGATCCAGGGACGTTAAAGGCAGATGTATATTTAAGATAGAACGTGGTTTAGAAGATTTTCATGAACTCTGATGTTTAGGTGTGAAAGGGGTTAATGGAATAAGGAAGTGAAGTGGTGGTAAGGAAGCCATTGCAACAGGTAAGAAGTCTGGCATTAACGGCACCCGTTGATATCGACTGAAGTTCTTTTTAAAGCTTTTGGTTTCAAATGCACATTAAAGCTCCGTGTTAAGTAGAAGGAGAAACCGTTGGAATCAGAGACAAAATATCAGCATTATGAAGCATGTTAACAAGGAAGCCATTAGCACTTTAAGCTTGCGTGAATGGTAGCTTTTAGGTGGTTTATCGGAGGCAGACCAGATGGGTGGCGTGGAAAATGGCCTTGTGTCCGTCCCTCCACATACTTCTTATCATCGTTTAACACAGGGCATATTCTTAGAAGCTTGCACGCTGCTTTGTCTGTTGGGTGGGTGTGGGGGGGTGCGTACAGGATAGGGAAGAATATTGTCAAAAGTGTGTGCGTGCATGCGCAGATTGTGATGAATGGGGAAGGAGCAGCTGGAGAAGATTGATTCTGATGTTCAGACTCTACCGTACTGAATTTAGATGGTGTGCTTTCCGGTTGTTTCAGAGTGCAAGAAATGTTTTATTTATTTATAATATTTTACCCCACCTTAGAAAAGGACCCAAGGCGGCTTACATCGTTGAAAGAGAGCATTTAAGAACAAAACAATGAGTATACAAAGGTGACGTGCATCATCGGAAGGCAATATTTAAAGCTAAAAACACCTAAGTATAGAAATATGAAAAAGGAACAGACAGATTACCACTCTGAGAAATGCTAAAAACAAGCAATATTGAAAACATAGTCAAACATAGACAGTCACTAAGGGAAAGCTTGCTTGAAGAGAAGGGTCTTTTCCTGCTTGCGAAAGGACAGCAAAGATGGGGCCAGGCTGGCCTCCAGTGGGAGGGAGTTCCGAAGTCTGGGAGCAGCCGCAGAGAAGGCCCTCTCCTGTATCCCCATCAGACACACCTGTGAAAGTGGTGGAACCAGGAGAAAGGCCTCCTCTGATGATCTTAATACCCCATCAGGATCGTAATGGGAGACACGTTCTTTAAGGTAGCTTGGGCCCAAGCCGTTTTGCTTTGTACTTTGTCAGAGCCTAGTTTCTGAAATTTCTCCGTTGCCCTTCCTGTCACAAAAGCCCTGAGAAGTCGGTAGTCCTCATGGCTACGAAAGTGAGCAGACTATAGTGAGATTTGCTAAAGCTCCAGAAAACGGAAAGCTTCCTTTGGGAAGGATTGATGGAGGAAGATTTTTAATTCCTATCCTAAGCCAATTGTTTTTAATGTTCAGAGTTTTCGAAATTGAAAATATTGTATTATTTATTTATACACCCCACTCTTCTGGCGCTTACAGGTGGTATACTGCCTAGTCATAAAACGTTACAAGAACAGTAAAAGCACAAGTACGGCCAATGCTTTCTGAAAGCAGTAGCAAAAATACAGCCAGCACTTTTTTTAAAAAAAGCAGAAAAATGAACCTAGCAGCAGCAAGAATAAAAAATTATTTAACTCAGATTCTGTCTTAAAACGACCAGTGATTAAAACGAAGGGTCGTGCTATCACAAACAGTACATCATTAGAAGCTGAAGTCATATTAAATGCCAGGAGACCGTAGAGAACGGGGGTCAAGCTAGATGAGCCATTGAGCTCATCGTAAGAAGGTAAACTGCAGGAGATGTGACAGTCAGATCTTCTTAGGCCTTTATTGAATTTTCTCTTCTAATTCTGTGCTATTGGTAATAATGTATGGTTTGACCTAGAGCGTTTAGAAATCAGGGATGTTCACTCCCGTGCAGCTGAGTGGTGGGCTCCTTAGCATCCTTGGATTCACAGAAATCATGCAGATATGTTAATTCTGGTTCTCTGCTTTGTTGTCAGAGATTTACAGTGGTGCCTCGCTAGACGATGATAATCCGTTCCACTGAAATCTCTGTTTAGCGAAATCGTTATCTAGCGAAAGTATTTCCCCATTAGAATGCATTGAAACCTGTTTAATGTGTTCCAGTGGGGAAGAATCGTCATCTAGCGAAGATCAGCCACAGGAAAGCCGCTTTGCGAACCGCCAATCAGCTGTTTAAATTGCTGTCTTGCGAAGCTTAGGTCCCGAAAGCAGAAGGTTTGCGAGCGCGGAGGGAGCTGTCAAAATTGTCGTCTAGCGAAAATCGGTTTGCGAAGCAGGGACCAAACATTGTCCAGCGAAATTCCCCCATAGGAATCACTGTTTTGCGAATCACTTTTGCGATCACAAAAAGTCAGTGTCTAGCAAAAACAAAACAAAAAAAAAAACGGTTATGCGGGGTAACTGTGTAGCGAAGCACCACTGTATAGCTTAGCTGACCAGCCAGCCATTATTTGCAGACAGTAGGGCCAGCTTGCTGTTTGATGAGAGGAGCTAGAGATTAGGCCCACCTATTGCAGGTATGCCAAGATCTAAACTGGTGGTGGAATATTTTCTCCACTGACTGTTAACATCAGTTGCATCTGATGTTGCATCTGAAGGTGCGGTTTCTGGAGTTGCAGGGAAGCCTGGTCTGGATCTCTCTCCTCCAGTACCACAGAAGCTGCTTCCCTCTACCTAATAGTAGGACTGGTTTTGGTGAGATTCCTGGCCTCTCTATCCTTGGCACAGAGGGCTCACGGGAGAAGCCTGCATGTTCAAACCACGCACGGAGGCGAATAATCATCAGAAACAATGAAAGTGTGGTTCTACTTGTTCTTTAACCTCTTCCATATTTCAACACAGAGAGATGTCCACCCCTCTCCTTCCACTTATGCGCGCATGCTTGTTTCAGGGTTGAGCAAGTTGGATGCAGAGAGCCAGTGTGGATAGAGTTTTGGATCAGGACTGCTTGGGTTTGAGTTCTCACTTGGTTGTGGAAACTCAGGGAAGAGTGGCAGTATCACAACAGCCCTTGTACATCTCACATGCGCTGGATTATAGAGAAAGCCAGAGAGTTCCAGAAAAACATCTACTTCTGCTTCATTGACTATGCAGAAGCCTTTGACTGTGTGGACCACAGCAAACTATGGCAAGTCCTTAAAGAAATAGGAGTGCCTGACCACCTTACCTATGTCCTGAGAAACCTGTATGTGGGACAGGGAGCAATAGTTAGAACTGGATATGGAACAACTGATTGGTTCAAAATTGGGAATGGAGTATGACAAGGCTGTATATTGTCCCCCGGCTTATTTAACTTATATGCAGAATACATCGTGCAGAAGGCTGGACTGGAGGAATCCCAAAACAGAATTAAGATTGCCGGAAGAAATATCAACAGCCTGTGATATGCAGATGATACCTCTCTGATGGCAGAAAGTGAGGAGGAATTAAAGAACCTTGTAATGAGGGTGAAAGAGGAGAGTGCAAAAAACGGCCTGAAACTCAACATCAAAAAAACTAAGATCACGGCCACTGGCCCCATCACCTCCTGGCAAATAGAAGGGGAAGATATGGAGGCAGTGACAGATTTTACTTTCTTGGGCTCCATGATCACTGCAGATGGAGACAGCAGCCACGAAATTAAGAGACGCCTGCTTCTGGGGAGGAAAGCGACGACAAACCTTGACAGCATCTTAAAAAGCAGAGACATCACCTTGCCAACAAAAGTCAAAATAGTCAAAGCTATGGTTTTCCCTGTCATAATGTATGGAAGTGAGAGCTGGACCATAAAGAAAGCAGACGGCCGAAGAATTGATGCCTTGATGGCTGGACAGTGTCATTGAAGCTACCAATATGAAATTGACACAACTATGGGAAGCAGTGGAAGATAGGAGGGCCTGCCGTGCTCTGGTCCATGGGGTCATGAAGGGTCGGACACGACTAAACGAGTGAACGAACGAACATATCTCAAAAATCAGCTTGGGGTCTCCATAGGTTGGAAGTGGCTTTAACAGCACATAACAAGGGAGTCGTATTTGACCCCGGCGACCGGCTCTGTGCAGATTTAGTCTACCTATTTTTAAGAACATAGGGAACATTACTATTGTCCTGGGGAAAGGCCAGTGGTTCAACATCTATGGTGGCAGACCGGACGTTGCGTTAGCGGGGATGAAAACGTCACATGTGCATGTTGTAGATTCTGGGAATTGTAGTCGAACAAGGGTGCTCTTTTGAATACTACCTGCTTTGACTGCTAGGGATTGCAGAGGGATGGAGGAGAGCTGCCCCCCTTTCCTATAAGGCTACGGATCTTTGTGTGTGTGTTCCATCAGAATGACAAATATTTGCATCACTTAATAGTGACTGGAGTTCTTGGCATTTTAATGGCCATGATCGCATTCCAACTCCTTTGAGGAGCTCATCCAAATTGGAGATAAGTTTCCACCCAGAGTTGGCTTTCAGCTACCGATTCCCCGTGTTTGAACCTTCACGCTACATTGGCTACATAGCCGGCATTATCTCTGCAGCAGGTCCCAAACTGTAATTGGTTTCAGTGGATCCTGCACCAGGCTTTTAGCCACAAGCTAAAGATCAAATCAGCAATTCTGTTCTATTGATTTTGGAGCTTCGCCCCCACCCTTCTGAGAGATGCTGGGAAGTTGCAACTTATACAAATACTGTGAAATATTGGAATACCTCGCAAAAGAGTTGCCCATCCCCATGCTGTTACACCGGCTTAATACCTTGTGTGCTGGACAGCAAGGAATCTGCAGAATTTCTAACGAAATTCTTCCCTCGCTCCACTCGGGAAATGCAGGGTTTGAATGTGGGACTTTCTGCATGCAAAACCCTTGTTTTGCTATTGAGCTGCAAGCCCAACCCTCCAGGTATGCACCAGGAACCTAATTTGTAAACTGTACTTTGAACACCCTCTGGTCCCCAGCATATGGCTAGTGTTTGGTGGTAGGGTAAGACCGTTTGATTCTCAGCTGAGTATACTATGCGCCTCTCACAGGGCAGACCGTGTGCTTTGTACCGTTGGCTCATGAGTAGAGCTACACAGGTAGGCTTTATGTGGGGCCTCCCCATCGGTGCTGTGGAACCTCCAGCCCAGAGAGGGAGACCACCCTCTTGCCACGGATGCCACTCTGGTCTTCTGGAGTTCCCCAGATCGCTGCTGTTTCCTTTTCGTCCATGTCATGGCTTGATGGTTTTCTGGCTTCTGACATCCCCTTTTCTAAAGCATTAAAATATATCTCCCAAAACTTTGTGGCGTCCAGTAACAGCTTTGAGTTAAAATGCCAGCTTCTCCTTCTTGGCTTCTATACTCAGGTGTAGCTACTGATGCATGAACTTGCTATCTTAAATGGATGTACAGTGGTGCCTCGCTTAATGGGCGCTCCATTTAGCGATAAATCACTTAGCGATGACTTTTTCGGAGCGGTTTTGTGCTTCATTTAGTGATGGTCCCTATGGGCGATTTTCACTTAGCAATGGTTGGGACCATGCTTCGCATAGTGATTAAATTTTGCGTCCCCTGTTTCGCTTAACAATGGTTTAAACAGCCTCATGTTTGCTGTTTTTTAAATGTTTTTCTGTTATTTATAAAGTTAAAGTTTACTGTTTAAAATGTTTGAAATCATAAAGTGCACTTAATAAACCCTTTATTAACCAACTTTGACTTTGTTCTGACTCTTTTTAAATTTGTTGTTGTATTTTTCCCCCATTGAGATGCATTGAATAGTTTTCAATGCATTTCAATTGGGGAACCGCGTTTCGCTTAGCAATGTTTCCTATGGCGATTTTTGCTTAAGGACAGCAATTTGTTCCTATTGGAACGGATTATCCGGTTTTCAATGCATTTCAATGGGAAACCGCATTTCGCTTAGCGATGAAATCGCTTAGCAGCAATTTTTCGAAACGAATTAATATCGCTAAGCGAGGCGCCACTGTACTGGCATGTCATAGGTGGGTGAGATTTGACAGCAGGGGCAGAGCCAAAAGGATGTGCCCAGGTCCTTTGTCCACACACCACCTTTATGTGAAGAAAAGCCTATTAGGGTTGCTATAAGTCAGTTCAGATTTGATGGCACATAACAACATTTTTTAGTTGAGAGTCTTTGGCATCACCATGCAGGGAAGGTTTCATGTTTTGTTAGTGTGACTGAGCTATATGGGTCTCATGTAGGGTAAGGTGAGACATAACACAGCGATTATCACGGTGATGTGCTTCTTTTGGGAGAGGCATATAGGATTTCATGAGAGGCATGTGTGGGTTTGGGGGAGAAATGTATTCAGTATTCCAATAGCATTTTCTAAAATTTGCAGAATGTGAAGAAGCAGCTATACCTGTTACTTTCTTGCTACTATTGTGTGATTCCACCGCATGGCAACCTTTTGAGTTAGTGACTTACAAAATATCCTGTCATTAACAGCTCTGCTCACTCCTTGCAAACTGAAGACCATGGCCTCCTTAATTGAGATACAGTGGGGTCTCGACTTACGAACTTAATCCGTATTGGAAGGCAGTTCTCAGGTCGAAAAGTTCTTAAGTCGAATCTGCATTTCCCATAGGAATGCATTGAAAACCATTTAATCCGTATCTGCTCTTTTTGTCCATAGAAACTAATGGGAAGCTGCTATTCCGCCTCCTGCCACTAGAGGGGGATATTTTTTCTTTTTTCCTTTTAACCTAAGATGACTTAGCTTTTAAAAAGGGGGGGGGAAAGAGTTCGTAACACGAATCTAAGTTCGTAAGTCGAGTCCATATATTCCTATGAGAGCGGTTCATAAGTCGAAACGTTCGTATGTTGAGCCGTTCGTAAGTCGAGACCCCACTGTACAGTGGTGCCTTGCAAGACGGCTACTCCATTTAACGATGAATCCGCATTATGACGAGGTTTTTGCGATCGCAAAAGCGATTGCAAAACGACATTTTGAATGGGGGAATTTCGCTGCTTCCTGACGATCAAAACAGCTGATCGTTGGGTTTTCAAAATGGCAACCGGGTGCTCAAAATGCTCCCCGCTGTGTTTAGGAGCCATTTTTCGCTGCACAGGCACCCAAAAATGGCTACCCCTATGGAGGATCTTCGCTGGACGGTGAATTCTTAGCCTATTGGAACGCATTAACCAGGTTTTAATGCGTTTCAATGCCTTTTTTATTTTCACTTTACGACGTTTTCGTTCTACAGCGATTTCGCTGGAACGAAATAACGTCGTAATGCAAGGCACCACTGTACCCTGTTTCCTTTTAAGTCTCCCTTTTTTCCGGCTGCAGTCGACTTTTTCCAGCATTACTGTCTTTTCCAGTGAGTCTTGTCGTGACATAATGTGCCCATATGATAGCTTCAGCTGTGCCATTTTTGTTCCTAGAGATACCTCTGGCTTGATTTGATCTAGAACCCTCTTACCTGGCTTTCTGGTAGTTCATTGTTTCTGTAAACTTCTCCATCAACACTAAGTTGTTTTATTGAAATGCAGCTTACTACGTACAGTCGATCGTCCTGTGATATGCAGTACTTCACCTCTTTCTTTCTGGCCTTTCTTCATCTCCGAGTTACACTCTAACATATAATCCTTGTGCGTTTGTGCATCTCCTAAAAGTTCCCAGCTGTAGATCTGTTGCTCTCTTGATGCTGAAAACTTATCTTCCCCTGTTTTCTCAATTTACAAGTATTTTGATTTGTTTATTTGCTGTTACATGCTGTCAAGTCCGAACCGACTTACAATGACCCTAACAGGCCTTTCAAGGTAAGTGAGATATTTAAGGGCTGCTTTTCCTATTTCCGCACCCCCAGTGAATTTCCGTGGCTGAGCTGGGATTCGAACCTTGGCCTCCAGAGTCCTACCGTTCTCTAGACCACACTTGGATGTTTCTGGATTTGTTTATAGTTGCCATCCATGTCAAGTGCCGTGCTGCAGTTTTTAGCCTCCATGAAACGACAGGGCAGCCTGTGAGCTTCCAGATCTTGCTGGATGACAGCTTCCATCATCCTTAACTGTTAGCCCTGGTGTCTGGAGCTAACAGAGGTTGTGTCCAGCAACATCTGGATGATCAGAAGGTCTCTTCCCTTCTGGGGTCTGCCAAGTTCCAGAAATCCGCACAAGCAAAAAGCATTTGGAAAATTCCACCTGCTCTGTTTTTTCTATTATTCAGACATATGTAGCTTTAATCAACATGAAACCCAAAAGTCAGTGTTGGTTCCTGCACTTCATAAAGAGAAGCCCGTTCTGTTTTTCTACCTCTGTTCCCTCCCTTCTCTTTCTTTCGTCCACCCCGTGTTTCTTTTTTCATCCCTGATTTTGCATTCGGTCTCTTCTCGCTGAGCGTTTAATCCTTGGCCTTCTGTCTGTTGCCGCGTTATGTTTTTTTAATAGCGCTTGTTTATGACTAAGGTCAGAGACAGTATTTCAGTGCAAAAATTAGAGTTGGTTCATAATTGACTGCATATGTATGTGACTGTTTATTTTTATAGTTTGCTAATTTATTTTTAAACAGCTCAGTTGAGCCAGTGTGTTTACGGTCGTGTTGTTGTTGTTTTTTTAAATCACGTGGTACACCAGACGCTGTGTGAAGATAGAAAAGCAGATGCTGCTAAGGGTCTCAGATCTAAAGTAAAATGCCATTCATTGGGTAATGATTTAACTACATTAATTGAATGTCCAGGCTGCCATCTACAGATGAGTCTGAGATGGTCCTCTTTTTCTTCACTTCCTCCTTCTCCTTCCTCCTCTCTTTCTTTACGGAGACAATAATAAAATAATTTATAAGTCTACCTCTGCAAATCTTTGTCTTGGCAATGCTGTTTGAAACAACACGGGGATCGATCCTTTAAAAAAAAAATACAGAGCAGTCAAAAGAAGGGACATTTTTCTCCAAACAGTTCTGTATTTCGGCCGTTCAGCTGTTTGGAGGATGAAAATTAGATGAGCGAAAAGAAATCGGAAGCCGTCCTGGGTTTGTGATTTTTTTACATGCTTCTCGATAACGATGAATTTGAAGAAGAAAACTGTTGATATGACACAATGAGGAGGCAGGGTTTAAGGAAAGTAATCATACCACTTGGAGTAAATGGAGCTTAATCGTAGATGTTGTCTTTCTCTCCCCTAAGCAGACAGGAAAGAACAGAGCTTGGAAAAAAGTTACTTTTTTAAGACTACACCTCCCAGAATCTTCCAGCAGGTCTGGCCACGTTCTGAGGCATGTCTGTTCGTATCCCCTTCAAGGATTAATGTCCGTCACAGTCACTCAGAAGCTGTCTCTCATGCAATTGTTACAGGTCTGTCTTCGCCCTCCTGTTTTGTTCTCTTTTTTTAAAATTCCTTTTTCACTTCTCTCTTGCCCTTGCTTGCAAAAATTACGCCTGCTTGGCTAAAAATGAAATGCCGTTCAAGGTCTTTGCTCTGAATGGGAAGAGGTGCTTTTCGTGCCGCCTGGACGGCGAGGCCTGGCAGGATCCTTGGGTCAACAAAAGTGCCCGCCGACACCCACCCGCCTGAGCCGAGAGAGAGGTTGTTTGCCCAGAGAAAGGTGCAGCTCCGAGGTTGTGAAAAAGCAGCCGCCTCTGTGCCACCAGATGGATGGGAGAGGTGAAGCGGGCAGAGAGGGCGTGAGTTGGTAGACAAAGCCATTTTCCGTGTGTTAATGGCGGGTGAAATATTTGTCCAGCTGACACCAAACCCCCTCAGGGCTTTGTACGTGGGCATTTTCCCAGGCCGACAATTGCAAATAAAACACACTGCGTCGGGTTGGCTTTGTCAGTGGAAAAAAAAAAAGAGAGAGAGAGAGAGAGAGAGCTTTAGGTCAGGAGCGGTCACGAACATGCCAAGGTATATAGGAGAAAGCGCCAGATCTTAAAACTTTAAAAGTAGTAGGAAAGGCTAAGCTTCTAGCCCTCAAGGGAAATGTGAAATTTCAAATGGAATGCGTGGGGAAGAATATATAGCTCAGAATTTGCAGAATACACAAAAAGGTAGGTGAGGCTCTGAAAATTCTAAGCTATATATTCATGAAAGTAGGAATATATTTGAAAATGGCGCCATTGTAGAATTTGTGACCCTCAGACACAGATGTTCACTCCGCAAGAGCCCTACGAGGAAGGAAACCTTAGCAAGGGGGTGGATCTAAGCAAGTCTCTGAACTACAGTTCCTATGGTTCTCTGCTTGCATGCCTGTAGAATGCTGGGAGTTGGAGTCCAAAACTTTTCCTACACCTGAGTACAGCAGATTGAGTATTTATAGGATTTTACTATTACTGTACTACGTAGTGTTTTTATACCAAGGTTTATGTACATAGTGCTTTCCAGTAAAAACAAAAAGCAGGCATGCCCTGAGGAGCTTACCCTTAACTATTATTTCAATTACTCATTTGTTGCATTTATGCCTTGTCTCTCCTTCACTAAGCTTGGAGTAGTGTCTTCTCTTACCTTGGCTCTCATGCTCCCCACGTTGTCTGCACACCAACCCTTTGAGGTAGGTCAGGTTGAAAAAATTGCTGGAATCCAGGTCTCCCGAGACCTCGTCCGGCACTCGGACCCGTAGACCTCGCTATTGCCAGTCTTGAAAGCCCCTTCACCCCTTAAACCAGTAGTTCCCAATCTTGAGTCTCCAGATGTTCTTGGACTAAAACTCCCAGAAGCCTTCACCGCTTGCTGTGCTGGCCAGGATTTATGGGAGTTGTAGTCCAAGAACATTTGGGGAGCCAAACTTGGGAACCACTGATTTAAACAATTTAAAGTCTCTTTAAACACAGGAATTAACGCGAGCCACTCAGCTCAGTGAATGAATGTCAAAGGATCTTCCATGAATTTATTTTTTTATTTTTATTTTTGCTTGCGTGTGCCTCTGGAGGAGAGGTTGGGAGTGATCTTGGCTGTCCTGCCTAGATATATGGAACTAATCCTCCATGTAAACAATTTACTGATAAGGGGTTGGAGATAGAGAAAGTGACATATTTTCGTCTCCAGTCAAAGAGCACAAGAATGCCAGCGATGGGTCTTTTTAAGGATAAGCCAGATAGGGTGGGAGGAAGCAGCTTCTTACCACTCCACCTCCCTCCCTTTTTTTTTCCAGATGTAGTTTTCTTTAAATGAAGAGATGCTTTCCCCCACCCCCTTGCCTGTGAATGAAATTTTATTCTAAAAGGAGAAGGGGGCCAAGTTCTTACCGCTGCTCTTTGTTCGGGTGGCGCTGAGAGACAGCAGGATTTGTCGTTCCTGTTGTGAATCTGTTTTAACTGCTGAGTGTAACGGGGGGGGGGGAAATATTAGTATGAGATAAGGAGCAAGGAGGGCTATCCATGAGGCGGAGTGAGGATGTCGCCTCAGGTGCCAGGTATGGGACCAGTAAGTCACTATTAGAGTAAGCCCATTTGAATCAATGGAGGAACTGGCAGAGGAGTCGACTCACAAGATCCCTGTTGATTCAGTGGGCTTACTCAAGTGCAATTTACTACACTAAGCAACAGGGTTTGGGGTATACAGTGGTGCCTCACTTAACGAGCGCACCGTACAACGAAGAATCCGTATAGCGATCCCTTTTTGGGGATCGCTATACAGAGCTGCCCCAATCGCTGCACTCGCTTTGCGACGATTGGGGCGTCCGGCGGCCATTTTGGAGCCGCCGATCAGCTGATTGGCGGCTCCAAAATGGCCGCCGGACCGCGAAAACATCGCTGGAGGGGTAAGTTTGGGCGCCTATTGGAACGCATTAAACTAAGTTTAATGCGTTCCAATAGGCTTTTCCTGCCCCGTACAGCGATGTTTTCGCATAGCGAAGGTTAATCCGGAATGGATTAACCTCGCTATACGGGGCAGCACTGTAAGAAGTTTCTTTTTACTCATTCCAACTCTTGGTCTCGGTGTAGCCTTGACTGGCAGCGAAAGCTATCCAGCATTTCAGATACGAATTTCTCTGGATCTACCGGTAGGTATTCCCTCCCAAGGTCATCATTATTAATCTTTCCCATTTGTATGCTCCATAAAAGGACCAGCAGAGGTGGGACCAGAGGAAGGAAAGAAGGGGGAGGGCTCTGTGCTGGAATACAAATTGCATTTCATCTAGTATGAACGGGGAATTCCCGAATCACTCCGCAGCCCCTACATGAGCATTGGCTGCTATTTCAAATGTGATATAGACCAAGAATCAAATCTCAGCAAAGCCAAATTGCTCTGATTCGGCTTTCCCATATACAGTGGGGTCTTGACTTGAGAACTTAATCTGTATTGGAAGGCGGTTCTCAAGTCAAAAAGTCTGTAAGTCAAGTCTCCATTGACCTACAGTGCATTGAAAACCGATTAATCCCGTAACAGGCCATTTTTGTTCCATTTTGGTTTTTTCCTGGTCTGTAAGTCGATTCTCAGGCTGCAAGTCAAAACTAAGTTTTGCGGCCAGAGAAGTCTGTAACTCAAAAAGTCTGTAAGTCAAGCTGTCTGTAAGTCAAGGGTCCACTGTAGTCGTGCCCTTAGCCGCTCTTAGAAGAATACCATAGGTTTATAAGTTTGGGGTCTCACTTGTAGCTATGTTAATGAAACTGGTGATAGTCCTGAAGTATAGTGTAAATGTGTTTGGTACAGTTAATTTCGCATCCACGACACTTAAAAAAATGTAATATGCAAACTGCCTTTAGGACTTTAAAAAAAACAAACAACTTTGTGTTAAAATTACTAGCTGTGTGGAATCAGGACAGGTCTAATTCCTCAGAACTGTTATGAGTGCCTTGTTCCCTTGGCTCTGTGTGTGGCGAGGGAACAGCCGTGGTGACTACTAGTTGAGGCCTGAGGTTGTGGTGGCAGCCACGGCGTGTTGTTGTGGCCTGAAGGTACATCTCATAATGGATCTCTCCTGTGTGAAGTCTGTTTACCCAGGCTTTCTGCCAGAACCAGCGTCTAAACATATGGGGCTTGTCTGTTTCTGGAACCGGCCCAGGTTTTTGTTGCCGACAAAAGAGCCGAAAAACAGGGAAACCACATTTCTGAATGGCTGCTGGGTCTCCCGGCAGGCCTAGAAAATAATGGCTTGGTGTCATGCTTGCCCCACTTTGGAGCCCTTATTACACCCTCGGCTAATCTGCCACAGGTTATTCACCAAGAGAGGATGTGGGGTGGGGGAAGGCGAGATTAGGTATATCCTGCTGCGGACGGAGCATCTCCTCAGTTCCCAAGAAAAAGCCAAAATACCTGCCATTCCCTGCACAGCAGAGTGCAATGTTATAAATAATGGTGCCGTCAAAGTAACACAGCTCTTGTCAGATCTCCAGCGATGGAGTAAAGCGAGCGAGGCTGGTTTTTGCCCCAAAGAAATTGCTGACTAAAAAAGCACAGCCATGGATGGAGGCAAGGGAGCGAGAAAGGGAGGAGGACAAGAAGCAGCAGCAGGGAGAAGCAAGCAAGAAAAGCCACCGCATCTACAGGGTTGGCATGCAGAATACCACAGGTTTCCCAAGTAGGAAGAAGGGGGGAAAAAAAAACCTTCTGAAATTCTGGGAAACTTGATTCTAGGGAGCTGATCAAGACTGATCAAATGGACCCCAAGACTAGTTCCGTATTAGGCTGATGCCAACGGCACGCAAGACCAGTAGAACTGGAAAGGAGAAGGATCTGAGCTCAACCTTTACTTGCCTCGGAGGGTTTTTGTTACGAGAAAGTGGGAAGGATTAGACCCATCATGTACTGCATATAAGTTTGGGCTCATTGGAGGGAAAACTACAAATGAAAGCAAGTAATATAGAAGTAAAAGAACCCAAAAAGGGGGTGCCCCTCCTTCTGCAGCCTGCATGGAAACCAGGTGGATCTTACTCTCCTGCAGCTACTACTCTCTCCAAGCAGGCTTGCCGACCATTCTGTTGCCACTGGAAGAATCATCACGAGTCCCTTGAGGGGTGGGGGTGGGTTGAAAGGTGGGACCGTGTTGGTCTGCGATGTGGGGAAGGAGCCTGGTTACAGAGCGATTGCCCCATGGCTGAAGGCAGACCCAAGAGGTCATTTTCTGGAGGAGATGGCCCTTCACCCTTCACCCCTCACCTCTATCGCCAGAAGAAGTGCACTTCTCCTTGGCTGAAGACAACAACGTAGTTTTGGGATGAATCAGGACATAGATGTTCTAAAGCAGTGGCTCCCAATCTTGGGTCGCCAGATGTTCCTGGACTAGAACTCCCAGAAGCCTTCACCATTTAGCTGTGCAGGCCAAGCACATCTGGGGGCCCAAGGTTGGAAACCAATGGTGTAAAGAACAGTAGCTGCTCCAGCCAACTTTCTTCTCAACAGGGGAAGAGATTCTAGGGAGGTTATAGATGAAGGTATAGGGCCTCTGGGGTTGACCTTTCCTGGATTCAGCAGTGTACATCTGAATGCTGTGACCAGCAGTAAAAGAGCTTCCCGTAGTTGTGTCAATTTCATGTTGGTAGCTTCAATGACCCTGTCCAGCCATCTCATCCTCTGTCGTCCCCTTCTCCTCTTGCCGTCACACTTTCCTAACATCAGCATCTTTTCCAGGGAGTCTTCTCTTCTCCAAAGGATGGCCAAAGTCTTGGAACCTCAGCTTCAGGATCTGTCCTTCCAGTGAGCACTCAGGGTTGAATTCCTTCAGAATGGATAGGTGTGTTCTCCTTGCAGTCCAGGGAACGCTCAAGAGTCTCATCCAGCACCACAATTCAAAAGCATCAATTCAAGATATATGCCCTTAGCTAAACTATAATATGACACACACCCCGGCATGTCAATTATGTAAGTAACCACGTGTCCCTCTATACTCTTAAAAACATCTCCATCCAGCGCGCTGTCAGTCACGGAGAAATTTGGCTACCAGTGTTATTTTTATACCAAAGTCTGAAACAGAATTACAATGGAAGTTTTGGACATAAACGTAAATTATAGTTGTCACTTCCAGGCCATTGCTTATAAAGGCTCCGGCTTGCTTGGGAAAGATTCCAGCCAGTTGGACCGAAAAGTATCACCGATCTGCCAGTACTTGATTCATGCATCAGCCAGATGGAATGGACCCAGCGCTGCTCTGGAAGGTGGGTAGCATATTGTTCTTATACAAGCTGGGTGTTAAGGGCTAAAGAGAACGGAATACTTGGTGACATTCTGGAGTCACTACCTGCCCATCCACATTTAATTAATTTAAACTGGGTTGGCAACTAGAAGGACCTTGGGGGGGGGGGTTAACCCTGACCCACAGCAGCTGTCAACATTTTAAAAAGTTGGAATATAATCCAACTGGAGGAGGCCAGAAGTCTACTTTCAGTTTCTTTGCTGGGGCTTTGCGGGAGAAAACAATGCGGAACGGGTTTATACCTTGTTTTTATACAATACTGTTGGCACCGGAGCACAAGTAGAACTTCTTGGCTTTTTTAAAAAAAAATTTTTGGTGGGGAAACATGTGGTGGTTGCCCACAAAAACATTGTTGAAGGTCATGTGCGGCCCCTGAGCCATGCTGTGCCTGTCTCTGATTTCAGTTTTTTCATAGGGAGGGCAGTATGGATCCAGAAAGTGTTTTCTTCTCTACGATGTTAAAATGCTTTCGTGTAATTTTATAGGGAGCAGGGGGATCCAAATAAGTTAGGTATAAGGGTGGCTGTAAGGACCACCCTTGGTTTATCCATATTGGTACCTATAGTTTACATTCTCCTGTAGGTTAACAAGATAACGTGCCGTCTCTGGCAGAAACCATGGGTCCCACCAAGAAGCTCTCCTTTGCTTCCTGTGCTGCTCTATTTAATTCCCTGCCCACCACACATCAGATTGTTGGGGAGTGTTGGTCAGTTTCTTTTTTTTTTTTTTTTTACAAACCTTCCACATTAAGATGCTGTTGGATGAAGTGGAACAAAATTTGAATTATGAGGAACTAATCTTGGGACTTGGTGGCGCTGCGGGCTAAACCGCAGAAGCCTGTGCTTGCAGGGTCAGAAGACCAAGCAGTCGTAAGATCGAATCCACGCGACGGAGTGAGCTCCCGTCGCTTGTCCCAGCTCCTGCCAACCTAGCGGTTCGAAAACATGCAAACGTGCGTAGATAAATAGGGACCACTTCGGTGGGAAGGTAACAGCGTTCCGTGTCTAAGTCGCGCTGGCCATGTGACCACGGAAGATTGTCTTCGGACAAACACTGGCTCTATGGCTTGGAAATGAGGATGAGCACCGCCCCCTAGAGTTGAACACGACTGGACAAAAATTGTCAAGGGGAACCTTTACCCTTGCCTAATCTTGCACGTTTTGTCTGAGTGTGCCTGTACCCTACCTCATGTCAGCTTTCTTGACGGGGGGGCAGGTTGGGTGAGCCTGGGGACCATTTTTCTGCCCCATGGACTCTCTGGGGAATTGCCTGAACCACCAAAATAGTGGAAGAAACAGCGCGTGAAATACCACTTGTATGTTGGAAAAATTGGTGTCTGCCTCCCCTCGTTATGTGATGCAGGGGAGCCCTGCGATGGGAATTGTACGTCTCTGAAGCCATTTTGATGGGCAAACGTTTTAGGTGGTGGGGGTTAGAAAAACAGGCTGGGGGAGACTTGTGCGCAGGACCCCAGGGCAGCACTTCGCCTACGTTTGTTCAATAATGTCTAGTGGTTAGTTCATTGGAGCCATTCCATGAAGGAGTGTTTTGACATGTTCATTATTAGAACAACCTGGGAAGAAGAAAGTACAGTACTTCTGTTTGGTTGTGAAATGTAGTTGTCATTTTACAGCTTCCTAGTTTGGGAGAATTTCTTTTCACCTGGATTTCAAGAGAGCAAGCTCAGTAGGGTTTTTTCCCCTCGATGTGCCGCCAAATCAGGCTCTGACTTATGGTGACCCATTTCAGGGATTTGTAATTACAGAGTATTCAGAAGTGGTTTCTCTTTCCCTTCCTCAGAGGGGCATCTTCGGATTGTCCAGTTTGTCCAAGGCTGCACAGGCGGGCTCTACTCCAAGAAGGCACAGCGGGGAATTGAACTCCCAACTTCTGGTTCCACAGCCAGACACCTAAACCAGCGGTCCCCAACTTTTTCAGCTCCGCAGACTGGCTGGGGAAGGCAGGGCGCTTGTACGGACATGCGCACGCTTGTGCGAATGCGCAAAGGGCAGCGCATGTGGATGCACTGGCCCGCATGTGCAAATGGACTGTGTGTGTGGGAGTGCATGCAGAGGTGAGGGGGAGGTCTGTCTCCTTGGCCCGGTTTGGCTCAGGCCACAGACCAGGGGTTGGGGACCTCTGACCTAAACCACTGAGTTATAAGTCATTTTGGACAGACTAGTTTTGTACATTTGGGTACTGTAAACGGGAGAGCATTTAGACAGGTAGGACTTTTCTTCCTGTCCCCTTGCATCCTGAGCTCCTACCATCCAGGGAGAGTCTGAGATTTGGTTTTATTGTAGAAACCTTTGCTTGAGAGATTGACTGCTTGATTGCGGTAATGAACTGATCGGGAGGTTGCTCATGCTTTACAAAAGTGTGAATCGGTTAAAGTATGGGCTAGATTTCCATGTCTCCTTCCCAGGAGTTAGTCTTGTATATCTGAGTCTGCTTGCGTTTTGGGACCAGAAACTGCAAATCAGAACTCATCTCAGCCCTGCAGTGTGCCAAATATTGGAACCCAGGCGATCTGAATATAGCATTTTCTTGTCACTGGACTTCTCTGATTACTTCCCTAAGCTGGTGGTCATTTTGAATGGAGGGCTGCTTTGCACATTATGCAAAAACTAACATATATACTAGACATAGCATGATGTATACAATGCTTGTATACTATTATTTGAGAATATTATTTTCTGTATGATGTCCCAGAATCCCCAGCCAGCATGGCCAGTGAGGCCGCCTGGGAGTTGTATCCCAAAAAGATTTAACTTCCATCTCATGTGTATGGGGCCAGGTGTATTTATGGACATCTTGTCTCTGCTAGTTAAAAGAAAACGAGGTAGGTTATCAAACAAATTATTTTTAATTCTTCAGATTGGTAACAGAGAAGGGCTGACGCCCTTGTTGAAGTTACTTTTATGTGAGATTTGACTAGCCATTCCATTGAATTGTTTCCTCGGGCAAGTTAAAACGTAGGGGTTGGGGGCAGAAAGGCTTCAAAGAGCCTTTTCTAGTTTGGTTTTGCTGATTTGCTAACGCCTTTTAAGCACCATATTATTTACTGTTTTCCATGATGCTTTCAGAACGATTGGACGTTGCCTTGAGCACAACAGGAATCTTAAGAATGATTCATAAAATAAAAATTGATCTAAGGTGGGGTCTGTAGTTTATCAAGCATTCGATTGCTGGAAATCAAATGTGAGGGTGCACTGTCTTTTCTGAATCCTGTAATCTCCTTCTCCCCGAGCTTCATTTCCTGGTTGCCTCGAATATAATAATTACCTTGTTTGAAAATTAATATATTTTATATGATGGCTCTGCACTGGAATCTAACGTTGCCGGCTTCCAAGTCATTTTTCATGGAGCCGGTTTTTTCTTTTTCCTAAACCCCCTTTTAAAGTTTGAAGCCGTTATAATTTCCCAGACTCCCTAACCACCATCTCACAAGGCCTCGTGGTGGTGTATCAAATTTAACAAGGTGTGTCTTCATTCAAGTGATGCGGCTCAGAGCTTGGAAAAGTTAATTTGGAATTGTCCATACAGTGGTTTTGTCTCTTGTCATTCCGAGGTTGTTCTGGATCTGTTCTGGTATATTTTTGTTGCTGCTTTGAACAAATCCCCCTGGTATTTCTGTTCACACACCAGGAAGATATTTGCTGGTGCTGGTACTGGGATGTACTGGGTTTTCTGGCTACTGCCCAGACATCTCTTAAATTGCTCCCTGACATCTGAGTCCCAGCAGAGATCACCCTTCCCTTTTGCCTATCTTCCCAAGCTTCTCCCCACTTATTTTCCCCGTCTTCTCCCTTCTTTCCTTGCTTTTATCCATCCAGGGGGCATGAAAAGATAGAAACAGAACTGCAGAGCTGGATGGGACCCTACGGATCATTGAGTCCAGTCTCCGTCAAGCAGGCGCAGCCGGGAATTGAACTCCTGACCTGTCGCCTAAGCCCCTGAGCTACCCAGCAGTTTCTAGAGATTGACCAACAGAACAGAGCCTATAAGGGAATATCATGCAATGACACACATTCACAGAATCTGTAAAGCAACACGGAACAGTGTAGGACTAGGGTTCACATAACCAGTTCCTTCACTGGAGCAAGCAGAACAAAAATGCATCACTTGTGGTGATGTAAACCTGCCCCCGCCCAACCCTGGAAAGCAGGGTTTGGGGTGATTTTTATGTTCCCACTTTGGATCGGTTGATGCTAATTTCAGATGTGTTGCGTTGACACTGGGGATGAGATCCTGGTGTATGATGGGTTCTCTGTGCATGGATGAGCCCTTTTTGAACTGACCATGCTGGCTGAGGAGGAAGGAGGTTTCCTAGAAGTTATACTCCATTTTTTTCAAACTTTATTCCCCCCCCCCCCGGCCAGTCCCTCTGTAGAATCCTACTTATGGGGGTTTGGCAAGGTCTGGGGCCAGTTTCCTGCCCACTGAAAACAAAAAAATAAAATTGGAAAAGGAAGCTGGAAGTGATCGGAACTCCACTTCTGTTTTTCGAAAACCACTTCTTGAAAACGTTTTTCAAAGGAGCGTGAGGGAGGGCTGCATCTTGTTTCATGCGAGAATTGCTGCTAGGGATGGGATTTTTTTGGATTTTTCCTGGACTCTAGACCCCATAATCCTCTATTCTGCAAGTTCTATCTGACAGACACCTTACAAGGCAGCTCAATGTGGCTCTTCTAGGAGGAGGGCCTAAAATGGAAAGGCTTTGAGGCCTAGCTAGGCCTAGATCCGCCAAAGCTTTCTGTTCCTACCCCAGTGCTAGCTGGGAACTTCGTTTTGGAACAGGAAACTAGGCAGAGCTTGGCCTAGCTAGGCCTCAAAGCCTTCAGGTTTAGGCCTTACAGGCGAGCCAAAATGAGGCGTGTGTCGGCCTGTCAGATAAATGCAACGGAGATACGCCTGTAAGGAGAAATTGTGGGGTTTGTAGGCCAGAACAATCCCCAAGTTCCGTTCCTGATCACTGCTCTTGGAGAGAGAAGCAGCTCCCTTACTGAAAAATTGATTTTTTTTATTTATTTGTTTTAACATTTGGTAAGGGGGGTGTTTGGGGAGACAGCTTTGGAGGCCATATGCCACTCCTGAGATAGAGGACTTGCTTCTTCAAAGTATAAAGCATGGCCCCATTGAATGTAAACGGAGCCATTGAAACCTTCTTGAAGAAACAGGGCTTTTTTTTGGGAAAAGGCTGTATTTTTCTTAGAAATCCTGGAAAGCATCACCCATTGTGTATGGTGCAACAGTACACGGCACACCACTCTCAGCATTATATAAATATTTGTACAGGCTGCATTCATAGTTGCAATACCCCATTACTTGGTCTTTTCTGGGTAAGATTTTTCTTAGCTTAAACTTGCCAAAGGGTCAGATTACTAAATAATATTACTTTGTGAACTTTTAACAATGTAAAATAACCACCACTGCAGGGGGGGGGGAAGCCCCCCTTCCTGAATCAGATTTCCTAACTAACATGGGACGGAAATCCATCTGAGCATGCGAATTAATTAATTATTATTAATGCCAGTGAAGAAAAGGTCGCTGGGAGATGTGTGTACTTAGGCACTGTAATTAAATATTCTCGCACAGGCAGCTCCCAGTTTTCATAAATTACAATTATATTTTATGGTTTTTTTCCCCTCTCTGTGTTGTGGTTTAATGAGAAAAATATGTTTGTAGTGAATTTTGTCCCCCCCCTTTTTTTTTTTACAATCTGGCACAGTGCTTTTTAATATTCATACTTCACATCCTTATTGAACTCTGCCTCTCTGTCTCTCTCTTTTGGTGCCTATTTGTTTGGAGGCTTTATAAAGCAGATATGCCCGTAACGTTGCCGTTAAGAACACGGTAGGATTTGTATGTTTGTTCTAGTGGGTTTGTTTATACAGTAGATTTCATGGCATAGCTCTGTGTGGACACCCAACGAAATATGAGGCGTTTTGCCTTCGAGAAGCTGGCTTGATCAAGTGTGAGGATGTGCTGGAGTGTGCGCCAAGGAGAGAAGATCCAGGAAAGGGCAGAGAAAGAAAATATGATCAGAGCTTGGGTAAGATACTTATTCGGACTATAGCTCCCAAAATGCTTCAGAGTTGGGGTCTAAAATAAGTTTTCTAAGCTACAAACAGAAGGATGAAACAGTTGGCATGGTTCAGTGCCCCAGAAGCTGTGGAACTCATTGCCTCATGAAGTGGAGTAGCTTTAAAACAGTTTTTTTTAAAAAAGTGTTTTAAAGCCTTCCAGAGATTCACAGCAAACCTGTATTGACCTTGTGCGTATTTAATTCCTCCTAGTGTCTATTTAATCTGGGTACTCAATGTACTGTATTGGATAGAGTCATGCACTAGGATTCTGGAGACCAGGGTTAGAAACACACACACACACACCAGCTACGGAAACTCACTAAGGGAGTGGAGTTGGTAAAACCACTTAATTACAGTACTTTGAAAGCTCCGTTAGGGTTGCTATAAGTCAGTTCCAACTTTGATGGCACATAACTAACTAACGAAGACCTAAGAAGGTCTTGCTGGCCATAAAAATTGTTAGTCTTTCAGGTGGCACGTGATGCTTTGTTTATTGAACATGTCAGAAAGGAACGGTGTTATTGCGGGCCGCGTTTGTGGACGGATCCGATCAAGGGAGCCCTATAGGATTTTGAAACAAGCCTCCTCCCCCCCCCCCAATAACGTTGCAGCTTGGTCTCTTGTGGCTGTTGTTTTTGTTATTGTTGTCAAAGGCAGGCTGTTGTCGGAAGCTGCCTTCAACGGCTGCATCTGGCAAAGCGCCAGGCACAACAAGCCTCCGCTTTCCGTCCGCTCTCCGAAAGCAGCAGGAGAGGCTTGGCCGTTGGACGTCCAGCCTGTGTGTTTGTTTGGACTGGGTGACAGGGTGGATTTCCAACTCTTCCTTATCAAGGGTGCGGTGGCCGTGCTAAGGAGGGTCTTTTTGTCTAATCAGTAACTCGCCATGTAAATTTTCTCTTGGGTTATTAGAGGCCAGACCAACGACTTTCACCATAGGTGGGGGGAATGTTAGATTAGTTGATGTGAACCACGTGGAGGCTTTATCAATTTATGGCATTTGGGGAGAATGGGAAGTTCTTTTTGAATTCCTTGGATTGGCTTCGTTTTTCACCCTTGCTGGATAAATCAGCTGTACCTACATTGATGAACCTGCCGATTGTGTTATTCGTTATACACATCATTGATGTACCCATCCTTCTCTTGAGCAGCTTCAGATGGTGAACATGTTTTTCCCTGTTTTGCAATTTGATCCTCACAACAAGCTTGCGAAGTAGGTTTGTCTTGATGGGTAGTAACAGGCCGAGGGTTACACGTAGTGGACTTTGTGGTTGAATGCAGATTAGACCCTAGTTCTGCTTAATTGCAAGGGAACACTTCCACCACTCCGGTAGAGACTGGAAGTTCTCCTAAGCATGCAATTTTCAGTTGAGCTTACACTTGGCGACCAATCTGGAATTGTGCCGGTATAATGTGTGAAAAGTGGGACGTGATGGCACTGCAGGTTAAACCGCAGAAGCCTCTATGCTGCAAGGTCAGAAGACCAGCAGTTGTAAGATTGAATCCACGCGATGGAGTGAGCTCCCGTTGCTTGTCCCAGCTCCTCCCAACCTAGCCGTTCGAAAGGATGTAAATGTGAGTAGATAAATAGGTACCACCTCGATGGGAAGATCACAGCGTTCCGTGTCTAGTCGCGCTGGCCACGTGACCACAGAAACTGTCTTTGGACAAATGCTGGCTCTACGGCTTGGAGATGGGGATGGACACCACGCCCTAGAGTCGGACATGACTGGACTAAATGTCAAGGGGAACTTTTACCTTTAATGTGTGAAAAAGCCCTTTGGGCATATCTACCTTTATAGGTAAGACAACCTTTTCCAATTTGCTTTCCATAAGTCTCAGACTTCCCACTGGGGCCCCCAAAAGCAGCTAACCTCCTTCCCCTGAGCCATTCTCCCATCTTCAGCACAAATGCTGAAGCCAGTCTTCCAGTGGGCGACTTTCCTCTCCGTCTTGCTCATTTCTGCTGAAATATTTTTGTCTCCCCCTTCTTAAGGAGGAGGAGGGAAAGGAGGACAAAAGCCGGTCCTACGGGGAGACTAGACAACATTGTTTAGCGAATGTCCGAAGGCAGACGAAAAATGCCCGCCGCCCCTCCGCCTCCTCCCCCTCTCTGTTTTGGGTTCACAAAATTGCAAGAGTATCAGTTCGTCTGTCTTTTCCACCACTTCCTTCTCCAGCCGTAGCTTTGTTTTGAAGCGAGTGCTGGTCAAACAAGCTTTTGTTTGCTGTCGGTCACTTGGCTGGCAGGGAAACTTTTCAGGGAGGCAGACAATGAGGAAGCTGTTGGTGTGGCGGCCAAGGGCAGCTGTGATATTACTGGCAAAGCATACTGATGGGAAAAGAAAGGGCCCTTGTTGAACGTCAGTGCGTGGACGTGGGAGAGGGTGGCCGCGGAAAGATCCCGCATCTTCCACCACGAATCGACACACGCTTCGAATGGGGGTTTCGTTCCCGTGGTCTTATTGCAGTTGTGTGTGTTAGGCCCCGCAACAAGTGTGATCTGGGGGACAAAATAAACTTGGCAAAAGAAGCTGAAAAGGACCGTTGGTGGCAGATCACATTTTTGCATCTTTCTCTCATTGCTCCTTTGCTCTGCTGGCATTGTTTGCAGGGACCCTGTTTTTAATGTGAGTGGCATCCTTTAGATGCAACATACTGTATTTTTCCGTGTATAAGACTATACTTTGGACTAAAATTTTAGGGTCGTTTTATACACGGAAGTAAGCTGAGGCGAGAACAAAAACAAATGGAGGGGAAAGCAGGGATCAAAGCGATCCTGCAGCGCTTTGATCCCTTTCCCATACACTTGCTAAGCCCCACTTATTTTTCTTAAATTTGGATTAGAAAAGGGGGGGGGGCATCTTATACACAGAAAAAAACGGTAATAATAACCATGTGCTGTCAAGTCCATTCTGACATACGGTGACTCTTTTTCAGGGTTTGCCAGGGAGGAAATCCTCAGAAGTGGCTTACCATTCCTTTCTTCTGGGGATACTCTTAGACTCTGCAGCCTGCCCAAGGCCACATAGGTTGGCACTACTTGCAGGGGAGGCGCAGTGAGGAATTGGAACGCCAAACCTCTGGCTCTGCAGCCAAATACCTAAACCACTGAACTATCCAGCCACTTAGCTGTAATATACACTGCTTCAAAATCCAAAATTCTTTATTAGGCAGCGCCTTTCTTAGGATTAAGTACAGCATAGTATTGACCAACTGTGCAAGCCTTTGAGTTTGCCAGGATTCTTCAACAAGTCAAAGGGCCAAAAATTGGAGAGGGGGAGAAAAGGATGTCAGGCCAAGCCTTTGGTGGAGTATTTTCAAACATGGAGATGAGCAAGGAAGCTCAGTTCCAAGATATCGATTGCGTTTTAATAGGTCAGAGTAAAACCTACTGGAAAGGATACGGAGATTCTGCCTCTCTGCAAACCCAGAGATGTCAGAAAGTGCTGCTTCCTTGTGTGGCCCATGATTTCCGCTACAGACCCCTCTCTTTGGAATTCTTTGTCTTGGGAAACACCCACAGGCATCTCTCTTTGTATGTTTCTCATCAGCAGGCTTTTAAAGAAAAATTACTAAATGTTGTAGCTCCTGATAATAGTATTCTTTTTTGAGAAAAAAAAAGTTGGGTAGTTTGCTTGTTTGTGTTTTGCTTTGCATTTTTCCTCCTGCTGATTCTCTTGGTGATTGTCTAACACTTTACCTGCTGCTTTAGCAGCCTTAAATGAATGAATGAATGAATGAATGAATGAATGAATGAATGCATGAATGAATGAATGAATGAATGAATGAATGAATGAATGAATGAATGAATGAATGAATGAATGAATGGGCATGTGTGTCTGGACATATTAGTTTTGTAGCGAGCCCTGCAGTGCAGTGGTGAAACTGCAGCACTGCAGTCAAGCCTCTGCTCATGACTTGAGTTCGATCCTAATGTGTTCAGGTAGCTTGCTCAAGGTTGATTCGGCCTTCCATCCTTCCAGAGTTGGTAGAATGCATACCCAGCTCACTGAAGGGGGGGGGGGTTGCCAAGATGTTCCTTGCCACAATTATGTTGTAAACTGCCTAGAGAGTGCTGTAGCGCTATATCAGTCAAAACAACAACAACATGTCATTTCACGTACACATATGTCTTGTGAAAATGTATATTGGAAACATAGCTGGGACATTTGGATAGCCAAATAAAATAATCAGGAGGCTTATTAAATAGGCGGAGATAAAATTTAAATAGGGATTTCCCTCGTGACTCTCAGTAGCTCTAAATAACATTAAGAAGCGCGGATTCCCCCTGTTCCTTTTGCAGAGACATCCTCCATAATTGGAGTGGTTTCTTTCTATCATGTGGCAGAAGTAAACCCTTTACGGTTGTAATACAGTTTTAAAAGAATAATATAAGTGGGACTGACTACTTTGTCAGCAAAAAAAGGGGGGAGGGGGCAAGGCAAGGGAGCCCAAGCTGATCACAGATGCTGTTACTGAAATGACATTACAGCCGTATGCCCTTTCCTTCACATTTTCCTGTAATCCTGTTATGGCACTGTCCCATTATCTCAAGCACTGTCATCCTTAAATGCTGTCAAATCTTAACTGGATTGCCAAGGACATAAGGAAGGAGTCTAGGAGGTGAACCTGATGATAATTTCAGCCAGAACATATCCGTCTGTCTACCTCTCTATATGTCTGTCTCCTGTTGCTTTGCAGTCTAGCTCTGCTTCTACAAACATCAGCTCAGGTTATTCGGGGGGGGGGGGGATCCCTGGGAAGCAAAATGCATATTTCACATCTTACGGGCACCTGGGCTTGTACCAGATAGGAGCACAGTCTAGACTAGCCACTGGGACTGCTCTAAATCGTTTCTACTTTAGGGCAGAGTGAACTTTCTTAGGACTGTTCTCATCCTGGCTTAATTTAGTGCCAGTTCGACTTGCGGAGAATTGGATGAGGCATAACTCAGCTTCGCCCTCTTTCTCTCTCTGCTCCCCTCTTCGGCTCCCCTGCTTCAGATCTTACCCAGTTCTTCTGGCAGATCCTTCTGGTGGCAGATATCTGCGATCAGCCGGCAGAAGAGCCTTCTGCTGATGCAAGAGTGTAAATAAGATATCTGGTGGCGGACGAGGCTAATGCCTGCTTTAAGCCCCTGCCGCTGTCACATATTTGAGTTAGAATGGCACTAAAAGATGGATAGGGTTGCTCTTAATTTTTAAAACAAGGAAGAAATGCAATGTTTGAGTAAAGCCTTCATTATGTGTGGTTTTCTGCAGCGTTTCATACTTGCGTTCCTCAACATTTCTTAACGTTGGTTGCAGACTTTTCACTGTTATTGAACAGATTTGCATGTTCAGGTAGTTTCATTGTCTGACCTGTGCCTCTCCCAGTAATCTTGAATTTCCGTGGTTCTGGCCGCGGCGTATATGTGTGCAGCAGAGTATAGGCTGTTAGAAAGCATTAACTTTTTTTCTTCTTAGTCCTTAAAGTCTCAGAGGACACTTTAATTTTCCAGAACATTGTGGTTAGGAGGTGGGAGAAGAATGGATGAAAGTAGATCTGATCAGAACAAAGGCGAAGCCACAAAAGCTTGATTTTTGAGGACAGATCTTCTGATCCTTTAAAAAAAAAGCATAGCTGACCGATATTGCTGTTTTTATTTGTAAACAATAATGCAAATTCTTTATCTAGGATAGAGGAGCAGTCTTGTGATGTGTGTTCAGAGGTCATGATGGGAATAGGTATTGAGATAACTTTCTAAGGACTTTGATGTGTTGGGTAGAACCAGGAAATGTTCACTTGATATCTTGATGTATTCGTGATGTTTTCAAGGTTTTACCTGAAGATCACTTTGGGATTTTACCCCTTTAATCATGATTACGAACAGGTATATGAGACAGAGAAGGACTCCTAACTTCCAAAACAGATGTAGTATGAGCTGGTAACTCACAATCCGTGACGGTTTTCTTGTGTTTGATGGAAGGAAGTTAGAATACCTCTTTACTGTTGTTGCTTTGTTTCATTGTTCCTCCAAGAATCAGGTCTTCATTGACTCATGGGTCTGTTTTGGAACCAGCTTCCAGTCTGTGGAAAATGTGAAGAATTAAGATTCATGGTGTGCATTTCCTACGTCATGGTCTAATCATAGTTTCCTTCACGAATCTTGAATCACAGGGAGACAGTCTTGATCTGGACATCCAATCAATACCCTTAACGCTTTTCATGTTGGGATCTGGAGCAATATGTGAGCACAGATACCTACAGTGGACCCTCTACTTAAGGAATTAATCCGTATTGGAATGGTGGCTGCAAGTCGAAAAGTCTGTAGATCGAATCTCCATTGACCTACAATGCATTGAAAACCGATTAATCCCATAACCAGCGGTTTTTATTCTATTTTTGTTCCATTTTGGGGTTTTTCTGGTCTGTAAGTTGATTCTCCGGCTGCAAGTCGAATCTAAATTTTGCAGCCAGAGGAGTCTGTAACTCAAAAAGTCTGTAAGTCGAGCTGTCTGTAAGTCGAGGGTCCACTGTATGTCGATTTCAGAAGTATGCATACACTCTGAATTCCAGGGCCAGAATTTTTTCTAAGTCTACCTGAAAAAGTCTAGGACTAAACCTATGACGTTCTGCATGCCAAATATACTGAACTGGAAGCCCTGAGTAGTACTTGGGAATGTCACTGCTGTTGTTCTCTCCTCAGCTTCTTGACATGGGCCTTCTGCAAGAAATGGGCTTTGGGGGTGGAGGGTTCTGAATTGAAGGCTACAGTTAATCAGGGCTAATTAGTGTATTATGATCTTTTAGGGATTCTTTTTTTGCTAGAAGTCCGTCTTTGGGGAAGGCGAGGGGAGGATTCAGTCCAGACTGATGGCCCTCCCTACTTATCCATTGAGCATCTAATTGGTCACTTGTGGAATCGGAATATTTGACTAGACAGGGCTTTGGTGTGAACCAGGGGGTTTGCATCTGTTCCATGTATACAGAAGAGACAGGCTGCTTTGAACATTATAGCCTTTTGGCTTCCTTTCTATGTGCCAACTCATAATAGTAGAAATGTGTAGAAATCATCACACAGCATGCAATCACACAATTATGTAGAGGTTACTGGCTCTCCAAAGCTCTCTGACCTGCTTCTTCGTGGAATGAGTCACAGTGAATTTTTGCCGGCTTTCTCAGGCTTGAAACATGCAATCCACTACTTGTATAACCTAGAGTTAAAGTGGTAGTATTACATGTCTAGTAGAAACTGAAAGAATGTTCTTAATAGCAGTAGTAATGAGATGATGGTCGCAAGAGTCGGATTTCACCTACAGGAAGTGCTGATTGAATAATCCAAATTTCCAGGTTACTGTGCCTGTGTTTAGGCTGTAAGGTTTGCAATAAGCAATAAATAAAAAATTCATAAGTAAATTACAGGCACTGTCAAATATGTAACTTAATTGGAGCATTGACCGAATGCCAGTTTTCTAACTCTTTAGTAGGAACATTGAGAACAAACCAAGGTTTCTAGCACTCATTAAGTATTATGATTATATTGATTTGATAATGTTCGGTGTTGAATGACAACCCTCTTCTGTTGTTAATGAACAAAATGCCTGAGAGATATGGGTTAGAACATGCAGGAGTATTTATCCAGTTCCGGAATTACTTGCATATGGAAGAAAAGGTATTGCTTGTCCCAGATTGAAATACAGTACAGTGGTGCCTCGCTTAATGGCGATAATCCGTTCCAGGAAAATCGCTGTTAAGCGACAATGTCGTAAAGCAAAAATAAAAAGCCCATTGAAACGCATTGAAAACCATTCAATGTGTTCCAATGGGCTAAAAACTCACTGTCCAGCGAAATTCTTCCATACGGTGGCCATTTTCGCTGCCTGTATAGCGAGGAATCCGTCCCTAAACATAGCAGGGAGCCATTTTAATTACCTGGCGGCCATTATGAAACTGCCGATCAGCTGTTAAAAAACCATCGTTTTGCGAAGAATCAGTTCCCGAAGCAGGGAGCTGATCATCACAAAGCGAAAAACCCCTATTTAGACCATTGTTTTGCAATCGCAAAAGCGATCGCAAAAATGTCGTGAAGCGGATTCGTCGTAATGCAATGTAATTGTAAAGTGGGGCATGACTGTATTGAGGTCCACTGTGCTGATCTAGGAAGAAATTGTGTAGACCTTATCGATTGCTCCTGACACTCTCCTGAACGCTTCACACTACAGCTTCCATCATTCCCACCAAGCATAGCTAGTACTTGGAGATGATGGAAATTCCATATGATGCAGTTCTAAACACAATGGATAGCCTATAAATCCATTAGAGGCTTGGTCAGAATTGTGCCTGGGTTCGTGGGACCTTGCGTGAGAGAATGTCAAAATGACCTGTCTGGTACTGTTTCCTCTATTTAAATACCCTGGTTCTTCCTTTTGCTCTTCTCCGTTAGTTCCCTTCCCCCACTGAACTAGAACTGTCGTCCTTAATGGCTGTTTTTGTATAAAGGCAGCAGATTCTGTTGATGGCCCATCTGGAAGCATCCTTAAAAATGTGAAATCATAATTTTAGCAATAGGCTAGCTGGAAAAAGTGCACCAGGATTTCGGTGGTGTGGAAATATTGAAAGTCTTTGCTAACCACAATGACTAACAACACACACATTTCTCTTGCTCCACTTATTACAGAATGGCCCAAATCCTGTTGCTTAATGTCATAAATCGCACCAGATCAGGCCCATTGAATCAGTGGGGATAAGGTTGAGTCAACTTCGCCATCAGTTCCATTGATTCCGATGGGTCTACTCTACCTAAAACGTAAGGATTTTGCTACTGTTAGTGTTTTCCTGGTATGGAGGAATTTCCCAATGAATGCTGATCTAGGTACAAAAAAGGTGCAGTTGTTCACATTTTTTGCACTTCTGTTGATATTTTTGTCTGTTTCTAAGCCTTGAGTTGTGCAGAAGCTAGTGATCATAGATGCTGATAGATCATTAATGGAGAACTTTAGAGAGTGGACAAGAATCCTGCTTTTTGACGCCTCTTCCCTGCCTTGCTTTGTCTTTCTCGGTGGCAGACTCTTGCTGGACCACCCCCAGCCTCTCTGACTCCCCCTTTTCCTTCTCCCCTCTTTGTCCTGGGTCAAAATGAAAATTGTCCATAGCAATTAAGGGACAGCCTAAAATTTTATTATATTTATAATTTTACAGCAACCGTTCTCCTCCCCAATAAAATGTAGCAGCCGACACAAATATCCTTGCTCTTTCCAGTGTTTTCTTTGGTGTACTGTTTTATTTTTATTTCATTCTTATTTTGAACAATCTTCTCTGTCGTAAGTGTGCAATGCCTTCTCCAGGTTAGTTTGCATGGTGCTCATGCCTCATTCTTCTGAATGCCAAAGAAAGGACTCCAACTAGTTTAGGCTTTTTGCATGCATTCTGGAGTTTTGGCTTCCGAAAGTTGTAAGTCTTGCCAGTGTTCGTTCGTTCGTTCGTTCGTTCGTTCGTTCGTTCGTTCTATCTATCTATCTATCTATCTATCTATCTATCTATCTATCTATCTATCTATCTATCTATCTATCTATCTATCTATCTATCTATCTATCTATCTATCTATCTATATCTATCTATCTATCTATCTATCTATCTATCTATCTATCTATCTATCTATCTATCTATCTATCTATCTATGTCTAATTTTTGTTGTACAGTATGTGTTATCCTCTAAATATATCCAAAAATCTTTTGGTTTTTTTTTTAAGAGAGCCTTTGGATCTGATTTTAAAGAATGCTTTTAATCTGTTTTTAATAATTTTAATCTCTTGCAAATTGCTTTGGGAGCCTTGGTGGGACAGAGAGGCAATAAAAATGCTTTAAATAAATGCTTTTACATTTTCATTGTTAGTATTTTAATCACGCTTACGTACAGTGTCCAGATAAACTTCAGTTATGGACAAGCGTAGACATACAGTAAATTATAATGAATAAATAAAAAGATCGGCTAGGACAGAAGAGTACTTAAAACACCCCTCGCACAGCTTTCTTTGGCACAAAAACAAAGTGGTAACTTAAAAGACTAATAAGTTTTATTTGGCATACGCTTTCATGGACTTTAGCCCACTCATTAGGTGTGTGGAGCACAGCTTTAACTGGTAATTATTTCTGGCAGGTAATAAGGCCTTCTTTGGACCCAGTACAAAAAAAAAAAAACCCAAAACATTTCCAGAGTTTGGATAATTACTTTTGAAAATGACAGCTCCCAAAATCCATCAACCAACAGCAGTTTTGGTATGAAGGGCGGGTTGGGAGCTGTAGCCCTCCCCTCCCAATTTTTTTTTTCCAGACTTGAAAAACAGGTGCTAAGACCTTGACTCGATTTAAAACTAAAAAGGCCATTTCTTAATCTCAGATTTGTCCCAAAGTTGGTCCTTGTGCCGGTCCCCCTTCTCTTTCTCCTCTCCCAAGGCTACTACCCTTCCTCATTTTCTCCTTCCTTGGTGGTAAGAGAATTTGACAGTAGTCCTCTTTCCTCCCATGGCTACCGTTTTTGCCCGGTAGGCGATAAGGAGAGAAAGACAGATGCCAAGATTACCAAATCAGAAACAAATCATAAAACAGTGAATTCCATAGGAAACTAAATGCTGAGCCACCACCGAAGGGGGGGGGGGAATGAGTTCTTAGCAGGAGTCCCCTTCTTGTTCAAGACGTGTTGATTCCTGGTGCCCCATTCCCACGTGGTGTAGCTGCTTGATCCTTAGGGGTAGCTACATGGAGTTCGGCAGTGTGCCTTTTGCTTTTAGCGCACCTTTTAGAGGAAGAAGACTTTCAGAAGCCAGCCGCCCCCGTTGAATAGCCGAGAAAGATTACTCCATTAATTAGTACATTAGGCTTTCATACAAAAGCTCTCACTGGTAGCTAAGTGCTACCAATTAACACGCTGAAGTGTGTGTTCCCTCTGAGGAAGCGCTTATCTTGGTAAATGCAAAGGGCACTCTGCGGAAGGTAGCAGATGCTGAAAAGGCCCTTCTTTTTCATTGTGAAGGCCTTCCCTCCTGTTCTCGTGGGGGCGTCCTTCACATCTGGGCAAGGCCAGCCACGGAAATACGGCTCTCGGGACGAGAACAGTGCATTCCCACACCCTGCCAGGTGTGCTTTGCCACCGAGCATCGGTCTTGGTACGAAGGAAGACAGGTTGCGGGGCCAGGGAGAGCCCCAGGAAGGCGATCCAGAGGTAGCCCGTTATCTGTGACATCCTGTATTATCGTGTGGGGTGTGTGTGTGTGTGTGTGTGTGTGTGTGTGTGTGTGTGTGTGTGTGTGTGTTTTGTTTTGTTTTTGAAAAAAATGAAGGAAAAGGGGGAAAAGCTTGGATTTTCTGTTCCAGGTGCTCAAAAGCTTCTCTTGTTCCTGCCACAGCTTCCTGCCCCACTATTGTCATATCACGTCTTCCCTCTGTCGTGAAGCATTTCCCATTCAAGCTCAACTGAGTCATCCACTTCTCAAAAACCTTTCTATCACAATGCTGGGTTCTCCACTGGAGGCCAATGCTGGGAGAAGCAAGCACTTTTGAGAGCAACAGCGGGGGTGGGATCGGTTGGATGAGGACAGCCGAGATGGGTTCAAGCCAGGAAGCTCAGCCACAGAGCTCATAAGGTAGACTTTCAGCTTTAATTTCGAAGCTGCAGAGAGTGGAGCTTCTTCTCTCCTAGAATACTCAGAAATGGCACACTTCCTAATTAAACAAAACAGTAAGATGCACAACAAACACAGCAATCGAAACCAGCAAAAATACTTCATATAAAGGGTGAAAAAAAACAGATTAGGCTACAAGTCTCCTTCCGTTAGACCACACCTTATTTGTTAGTTTACATCATCTGGCACTTTTGGTCTCAATACATTTGCTCAGAGACTCTGATGAGAAAAGAATACAGTGTTTCTGTTTACTTACAGTTCTTCATAGATTAAAAAAACATTGTGTGGAAGAAATGGTAACTTGTTACCTTGCTGAGCTTAACTGGCTAACATGCTTTGTTACTGACTAACTGAATGGTTACTTACATAGCTGACCGAACACGGACTCTAATTGCCCACTTCTAACAGACTCCGTTACTAACACTGACTTCTAACTGACAGGACTCTGACTGGAAAAAGGCTAGGAAAAGAATCTGAGGTAAAGAAGAAATAATTGGCTGCTACTGAGTTAAGTGACATTCACACCAGTCCAGAAAAAGTCCCTCACAGCGAAAAATTCCTTTAAAGGCATCCTGTACAGATTGCAGTATATCCAACAGACAGTCCTGGTTTATAATCCCAACAACGATATTGTATTTTGTAGGAACAACATGTGTGCTTTCCTGGCCCCCTTGGGATCAGGATGATGATGATGATGGTGATGATGGTGATGATGATGGTGGCGGCAGCTGTGGTAGCGATGGTGATGTTATGCTGGAAAGGGAATGGGACTGCATCCAGGCATCAATGATGAACCAAGTCTTCAAGTAGCAAAAACACTCTTCCTGTTTTGCCAAAGATAATTGTACAGTCTTGAAAGCAGGTTTAGCTCCTGGCTTCCACTTAAGTTATAATTTAGGGTTGGAGGGGCAGGAAAAGTTGGGTTGTCTCCATGTTAACGGTTCAGGATGTAGAAGGGATTGTTAAAGAAGAACAAAGTGAAAGGAATTAAGAGGGAGTGTCTCCCGAACAATATACCCTAAGGGAAGTGTTTTCCGAATCTTCTGATCTACTAATGGAGTCACTGCAAGGTGCCGTGGATTCTGGGGACGTAGGTGGAGAAACAAGGGCCAAATTTATAACGATCACTTTCTCACCGTGAAAGGACAACTGCAACTCTAGTGTGCTGCTCTGTGGACGACACACTTCTGGGAGGAAATGGTAATATTGGGAATCCCCATTTGAAACGTATTATAGCGATCATGTTTTCTTGGCCCTACCTATCGGTGACATTCAAACTTTCTGCCTGGTTCGGAAGAACTCTAAGAAGTCATACAGTTATGATGGACTGAGGCTCAGGATCTTATTTTCTGTCAGTCATTTTTCCCCCCTCTGTGAATTTGAAGCATTGTGTTTTGCCATTGGGCAAGTCAAGCTATTTCAGCTTGCTGTCCCTTGAGACAAATTCTTCTGGGTCAGGCAGGACCTTACTGAGAGATGTAATTTATGCTTCAATGCATCATCTGGCTATGACAAAGTTAATATATTCCCGGGCATTTTGTAAATTGTTTTTAAACCCCTTGCCATATGGCCCAATAACCAATGATAAGAATCAGGTTGCAAGAATAATATCCTTAAAAACATGCAGATAAATCTATCACAGTGAAAGCCTGGGCCACCAGCGCACACACAGACCTCAGCAAAAGGGCCTTGGTTTGATTATTTACTATTTGATTTATTACATGAGGGACAGTGGGGAAATGATCAGATGTTAAAAAAAATGCCAGCTTTACCTTTAAACCCTGTATCTGAGAGAGAAACCCTAACAAAGTCTGTTACATTACTCTAGAGAAAGGAGCTTCACAAGTGTTCAAGCCTTTCTGCTCTTAATTGACCAACCCAGGATATCTTAGGTTTCATTTAAATTCTTGTCCCTCATGTATAGAAGAGTGCAATAACTGAGAAATAATAGTGGATTGTGTATGACATTGTTTTCTGCTCTGTGCCAGCAAAGTCTGAGGAATTGTGTAGTCATAGTTCCTGAGACCAACCACCTTAATATGGGCAGTATCTTATTGCTAAACCCAACCAAGAATAGGTCTACTGAAATAATTAGTGGTGACTGCTTAGGTAAAGTACTGAATAGGGATGGGATTTTTATTATAATTTTTTGATTTCTGGATCATAAATACTATAATTCTGCCTTTTAAGAGCTCTGCCTACTTAAGACACCTTAGAAACATGTGTGAAAAAGCCTTAAATTGAAAGACTTTGAGGCTGAGCTCGGCCTAGCACTGCCCCGACTTCCTGTTCCTGCTACCTTGGCAGCTTTCTTTCTGAGCAGGAGGAGAGCTAGGCCCGGCTGAGCCTCAGAACCTCCCGATTCAGGCCTTTCTTTCATGTACATCACATGTAGGCGGTATTTGTAGTTGAGAAAAATCCAAAAATTCCAACCCTCCTATTCCACCAGTGGGTCTTTAGAATTGGGTTTAGCAGTAGACTATTCGTGGGTGTCCATAAAACTACATCTCCTGATGGTCCTTGGAAGAAATGGTGACCGCTAAGCTGATGACGAAAACTTATTTTTCAGTTTCTAATCAAGATAGATCTTAGACCAGAACTGGAGCAGATAGAAAGAGTGTCAGGAACAGATCATTTATATAAGGACTCTTGGCCTAGTCAGCAGGCAGTAAAATGTTTCAAGAATCTGTAATGATGTAGAGCAGTGGTCCCCAACCTTGGGCCTCCTGAGGTTCTTGGACTTCAACTCCCAGAAATCCTGGCCAGCAGAGGTGGTGGTGAAGGCTTCTGGGAGTTGTAGTCCAAAAACATCTGGAGACCCAAGTTTGGGGACCACTGATGTAGAGAGTCGGTCGGTCCCTTTTAAGGACTCCTCAGACGTGGAAGTGCCTATCTCATGCGTTTGGCCCGGTACATTGAATGGCAACTAAATGGACATTGTCTCACTCAATTTGTCCAGCGTACTATGTCAGTACTTGTCTTGGAACAGGAACAATGGGCATATCATCATGGACAGTAACAGGCACATCTGAGTTTGTATGTCCTTTTATTTTGTTGACCCTCCCGTTGATTCTGGGTTTTTCAGGTTCCTAGCTTCTTTATATTATTCTTTAAAAATACTTTTACCTCACCTTTCTCATTAAAAAGGACTTGTCATGAAAAGACTTATCTTTAAAGCTAAAAACAGTAGGTATACAGCTACTAGAAAGGGTCAAACAAATGCCACACTAAAATGTAGTAAACAAAAGTAAAGTGAAGCAGTAAGGCCCAACCATTGATTTAAAACCCCACTCAGGTGGCCAGTCATCAAGGGAAAGCTTGCCTGGAGAGAAAGGTCTTCAGCCTGCTTGTGGAAGGACAGCAAAGAAGGGGCCAGCCTGGCCTCTAGTGGGAGGGAGTTCCAGAGTCTGGGAGCAGCCACAGAGAAGACCCTCTTCCCGTGTCTTCACCAAACACATTTGTGAAGGGCTTGGGACAGAGAGGAAGGCCTCTCCTGATGATCTTAACACCCAGGCATGCTCATCCGTGGAGATCCAGCCCTTGAGATAGCTTGGACCCAACCTGTTTAGGTCTTTGTAGGTTAAAATCAGCACTTTGAATGGTGCCCGGAAGTGGGTTGGCAACCCGTGGAGCTGCTGTAACAGGAGGGTTGCGATTCTGGTTGTTCTGGATCCTTTCCGATTAGATTTCTCCACCCAAGAAACTCTGCCCAGTGCAGAGGATTCTGGTACCTATTCTGGTGTGTATGTGCAATCCGCCTGCCCTCTTGCGTCTCTTTACATGAACCAAGATGTGCAACATGGGAATCACAGCTCCACATTACAGTGGAAGAGCCTCCTGCCTTTCAAGGGGAGATGTCCACCATTATTCTTCTTTTCCCTGAGGGGACCTTGTAAGTTTAGAGGAGCAAAAGAAGACAGTTTGAAAGCCACTGCCTTCCAGAACAATTTCAAGCATTTCTTTGTCGTTCCTTTTGGAAAAAAAAATATTAAAAACCTCACACACAATCCCAGCCAATGCAGCCGTATGCTTTCCCCCTCCCTCTCATACTCTTAGCAAGTCAGGTCAACAGTATCAGCACTTGTCTGTCATAAAAATATGCACATTGAACTCCCTCCCTCCCACCCGCTCCCAAAGAATACAAGCTCCTGCTTGAACAAGGAGAGCCGCATCTCGCTGGGCCCCAAGGTGACAGGCGGTGGAGTGCAAACAGGTGTGACTTCGCCTCTCTTTTGCAGCCCCTTGTGCCAGAAAAGACAGGGTGGGGCGAAAGGACGGCACAGTTAGATCAGAAGCATTGCCTTGCAAATCACAGCTTGGCTGGCAGCACAGAGAGGGTCTTCTTTGGTGGCCGTGTTTTCGCTGCCACTGGGAAGAGACCTGCACGCGAGGTGTGTCGTACATAGAGGACCAAACCTTTGGCTTTTCACTTCTTTTTATAATGTGCAACATCATGGACCAGCAGTGGTTCGCAACCAGTGATACATAACGCTGTTTACTTCTGTAAACCGCTCAGAATAGCGCATTGCCCTAAAGGGGCGGTATATAAGTAATGTCTGTCTTGTCTGTAAATATATATGTGTTGCTGATTGTTAGACATGGGCACGAACCGGTTTGTCCCAGTTCGTCCCAGTTGATCATGCTGCTGCCCTCCCTGCTCCTCTGGCTCAAACAGCCACTCAGCAGGCACAGCTTGCTTGCTTTTCCCAGCTCCTCAGCTGATCTCCCGGTCATGAGCAAGAGCACACCCTTCTCTGCCCTGCCATTTTGTCCGAGTGGGAGATCGGCCAAAGGACGGGGCAGAGAAGCCTGAGCTGTTGCCAGGACTGGAAGATTCATTGAGGAGGTCGAAAAAAACAAGCAAGCTGGGCCTATTGAGTGGCTGTTTGGGCCAGAAGAGATGGGGAAGAATTGGGACAAACCAGGATGAACCTCTCCGCGCCCATATGATATACAGATGATATACAGATAGTGTGTGTGATCACGTGGGGAAATAGAATCTGGCTTGGACCTTGTGAGTAGGGTGATCCAGTGTGATCTGTTTCCCAGTGATCACACGATGTATGGGGAAATGCGCTCCAGCACGGCCCCCCCACCTTTATGGTCCAGCTGTAGGGTTTACTTCTTTAGAGGGCTCTGGCAGACAGCAGAATCTCTCTGTAAGGGAGATCATTCCCGTTAAAGCAACTTTTTCTGATGTGATCAGGTGCACGGCCGTCTGATCACACCCATGCTGTCAGTGGGACACAGTGTTTTTGTAGCAATAACAATAACCAGGAATATCTTATCCCTCCATGGTTATGTGCTAGAGTCAATGTCCCCAACCCTCGGTCCATGACCCGGCAGCGATCCACAGCTTATCCAGGACAGGGTCGTGGACACAGATCTCTCCCCCGTGAGCGCCACCTCCCGCAAGCATGCATGCAAGCACATTCTGCCCCTGTGAGCGCACCATGCGCATGCTCATGAGTGGCCCCTCACATAAGTGTGACATGTGGATGCATGCAAGCACGTTCCACCCCTGTGAGTGCGCATGCACAAGTGGCCCCCCACGAGCGCGATGTGTGCATGCACTCAAGCACGTTCCACCTCTGCGAGTGTGCTTGTGGGAGTTACCCCCCCCACGAGCATGACATGTGCATGCATGCAAGCGCATCCCACCCCTGCACATGCACATCTGCGTGCTCCACCGCCCCTGTGTGCGTGCCATGCCCCCCAACTGGTCTGCAGTTGGGAAAAGGTTGGGGACCACTGTGGTAGAGTACTCTGAGCACATCTGGTCTCTAATTTTGGAAATTAAGCAGGATCAGCCCTTGTTCAGTATTTGGAAACTACCAAGAGATCTTCAGGCAAGGTTAGGACTGAATCCTGTCTAGAATTCTGGGGAGCTGCTGCTGATTCTGGATTGACTTGGTAAAATTCCTGTTTTCCTATTTCCTACTTACTCAGGAGTAGGATAATTGTGCTGCCACAGATAATCTATTTTTAACTTTTTGACCCCACAGGGGCTACTGATGATCTCAAGAATATGGATTTTGTCTGTACTACAAACCCTTGCGACGTTTAAATTCTTGGTTGCCCAGTTTTGTTGTAAGGATAATGAATGTGTAGCAGATAGAAACAAATGCTACAGAAATATTAAGTAGTGTCATCACAGAGGTAATTATACAGGCTTTCCGCATCCCGGTTGCAGATAATCTGCTTTAAGAAATGAAAAAATAAGGATCCAGATTCAGTGCCAAGGAAACTCTCAGACTTCACCCGGAGAATACGAATTCTGTGCTTAGCAGTTAAGAGTCATTCCCATGCTAGTTTTGTACAAATGTGTTGTATTTCCACATCTGGCTTCAGAGCTGTTTCAGAACCCAGGGATTTTAATATTATTTTAATTTTAATACTAGGACAAGGAACATTCTAAGAGTAGGAAGAGAAGTTATACACTATGGAAGAGGTACAGAAACTTTTCAGGGGAAGAGGAAACAGTGGTTGTAAGCCAAGAGGTACAGCCAAGAAGGGAAGAAACAGCAAAGAAAACTATTCTCATTTCTTTTTTTGTGTGTGTGTGTGTGTGCCCAAATTGATTTTTGGAATGTTTTGAAAACTGTCTGTTTCATGTTGTCCTACCTAGCGCAAAGGCATACCTGATCTCAGACACGAAAGGCTAGAACCTCAGGCTTCTGCACGTGGAAATATCCTTATAAAAAACAGAAAAGGGAAGGGGGATTCTTAGACAAAATACACACACATCCTGGGATATAGTGGCCAGCATCCCACTTCCTTTTCTTATTACTTGCCCTAGAGTCGCACTTGAAACAATGACAGCCAATATGGATGACATCCCCAGAGACTCTCCCTGCTTTCCATGGGCTGTATGCAAAGCATTTTGGACGAAATGCCTACCCCACATGGCCAGAAGCTGTGCACGGTAGGAGATTTTGGGGACTGTACTCCAAAAAAATTTAAAAAATAAAAAGTCTCCAAGCTCTGATTGTTGTGGGTTTTCCGGGCTGTTTGGCCATGTTCTGGAGGTTTTTCTTCCGAACGTTTCACCCGTCTCTGTGGCCGGCATCTTCAGAGGACAGGAGTTAGGCCATGAAAGGCTTCGAGAATACATCTCCAAGCTCAGTTAAAGTGGGAGAAGGGGATGGTAGGCTGATTTTCGACCTCCTGTCACTTCCAGCTTGGCAAAGAACCGTTTGCGGCCTGGTGCTGTGATTTTTGTTTACAACCTGAGTGGGATAATTTACAACAGTCTCCATTCCGTGAGTGTGGGTGTACTTGCTAGTGACGTAGTGGCCACATCTTTGTGTCCCCCTTTTGCACCAAAGTAGCCAGATGCCAGCCTACAGGGAAGTTGCAGAATGTCTCTTCTTGACTGGTTCCTACTTGGGCCACGGTTAATCCTTGGAAAGGAGTGGAAGAACCTGGTGAAAGAAAAGCGAAAGCAGAGGAATACAAGGCTGGAGTGCCTAGACGTATTCGTGATTCTGACGGAGAACCGCTGCAAAATATTTTGCTACCTAAGGTCCTCCTCCAGGTCTCATCCAGAGGCATTGGGTAGCCCAAAATACATCTTACTTCAGTGGTGCTAAAGAGTGAGCTTCCTCTCCTCTACCTGAAAGGCAGGACACTGTGAAACACACTCACAGCTGTGTCTACCAAGGAAAACAACACCAGCTATGACTGTGGTGTCCCTTCATACCCATTGCCTGAGACATTTGCCTTGCTCTCCCTAATAGTAGGGCCGGCCCTGCTCTGGTAGAAGCTTGTTGCTGTTGTTCAGTCACTAAGTCGTGTCCGACTCTTTGTGACCCCATGGACCAGAGCACGCCAGGTTCTCGTGTCATCCACTGCCTCCCAGAATTGGGTCAAATTCATGTTGGCCGCTTTGATGACACTGTCCAGCCATCTTGTCCTCTGCCATCCCCTTCTCCTCTTGCCTTCACACTTTCTGAACATCAGGGGCTTTTCCAGGGAGGCTTATCTTCTCATGAGATGGCCAAACTATTGGAGCCTCAGCTTCAGGATCTGTCCTTCCAGGGTTGATTTCTTTCAAAATGGATAGGTTGGATCTCCTTGCAGTCCAGGGGACTCTCAAGAGTCTCCTCCAGCACCACAATTCAAAAGCATCCATTCTTCGGCAGGTCAGCCTTCTTTAGAAGCTTAGCGCTGAGCTAAGCCAAACTTGTCTCTTACACAGCCTGCAGTGTAAAGGTGAACTATATGTTTTTGTGTTTGCTTTTCACACAGATTCAGTACGCACAGCTTGAGGCGAGGTGAGGAACTGGTCTCAAGGAGAGAGAGAGAGCCAGAGTGCCTCCTCGAACAGCTCTCGCTGTCCACGAGCAGTAGATTTTTATCAGCCTTCCCACACTTTCCCCCATTTTAATTAGTTTCCAGTAGCAATTAGATCCAACCCTAGATAAATAATATCAGTGCACATTTCATTATGCTAATATGCAGGCCCAAGTGCCTGAGAACCAGCACATGATGCAACACAAGAACAATTTAAACAGGATTGTGTGTGTGTGTGTGTGTGTGTGTGTGTGTGTGTGTGTGTGTGTGTGTGTGTGTACGTGTGTGTGTGTGTGTGTGTGTGTGTGTGTGTGTGTGTGTGTGTGTTAGCTGGTGTGCAGGCGAGACAACAGTGTGTTTAACAGCAGTTGGAGATAGATTAATCTTAGAGCAAAGTAGATTATTTTAAGTAATGCTCGTCGGCATACCTATGAGTATATGTTCAAGAGGGAACATGAGACGGTTCCGATTTTCTCATGGGTTGCCCGAGACAATAGATGATTTGCAAATGCATGTTTTATATCATTTATTTTGCACATCTACAATGTTTAGGGTCTGAAGCAGCCGACAGTAGTAGGCCCCAGCACTCGGTTCTGTTTTCTCTTTTTCCACATGGAGGTTCTTGAAGAGACATAAAATATCCTTTCCCTGGGAGATGTGAATATATATATATATATATATATATATATATATCCATTCCACAGATTGAAGTGTTAGGCTTCAGGGTGCATGTATACCTTAATGTGGAATTTTATTTTCATCCTTGTGGATTGTGGATTCTCCAAACTTCAGCGAGTGTTCAGCCTGATCATTCCGCCATGCTCCTTCCATGACTTAGTAGCACCCTTTGTATTTTTCTTTTTTCATCGTACATTTTGAGCCTTAAAAAGGAAGATCAAGTGAAATAGGATGGCAGCAATTAAAGGCTTGATTCGGGTGAAACTTCGAGAGCAGGCGTTACCAATTGGGAGGGCTTGGAGGCTAATTGTCAATCCTCCCCAACTAATGTGCCCTCCAAAATAATAATAATAATAATAACAATAACAATAATAACAATAACAACAACAATAACAATAATAACAACATCAAAAGTGAAAGACAATTTCTTGGGTTTGGGGAGCATGAGATTGGGAGAATAAAGCAAGATGCAAGGGGTTCTGTGACTGGTTTTGTTAAAAATTAATCTTTCTACAAACTTCCAAAAATGGAAACTGAACTTTTTGCATTTTTATTTTGAAGCCTCAAGCTTCAGAAATGGCCTTTCAGGCCACGTTTTGCTCACTATTGCTCGGGTGGTACAGGAAGTTGTAAAACAACGAACAACACTTCCGCATCTGCTCTTGTCTTCTAGAAAAGTTATTGATTTGAATTGTGCCTTTCTCCTCACAAAGGCTTATGAGACAGGGAGCATACAGATTACTCTAAAAGATGAAGCGTTGTTAAAACTGCCATACCAGCAACAAATAGCCAGAAGTTAGAAAGCAGCAGCACTAAAATTAGACATTACACATTTTTGTGCTTTGGTAATGTTGTGAGCTGCTTTGGGTCCCTTGTTGTGAGAAATGCGGCATCATAATGATGATGATGATGATGATGACGACGACGACGACAAATGGTCGTTTGCAGTCAGCTGACTGCTGGAGTCAAGAACCGTAGTCTGAAAAAGATATGGGGTAAATTTTTTATGGTAGTTCTTGGCTTTTCTGGTCTCAGAAACTGGAATACATTTCTACATGTTTTAGTTTGAAGAGGATATGTTTACATATGAGGAAAGACTGAAGCAACTGGGGATGTTTAGCCGTGAGAAAAGAAGACTGAGGGGAGATAGGATAGTGCTTTTTCAAAGACTTGAAAGGCTTGATCATCCCAGTGGTGCTGGACATGAAATAATGGGCTCAGGTGACGGGAAGTCAGATTTTGGTTGAATATTGGAAAAAAAACTTCCTCACTGTTAGAGCAGTACGACAAGGGAACCCATGACCTCGAGAGGTGGTGAGCGCTCCAACGCTGGAGGCATTCAAGAGAAAATTGGGCAACCCTCCATCAGATCTCCTTTGATTTGTATTCCTGCATCGAGAAGATGTTTGGACTCAATGGCCTTATAGGCCGCTTCCAACTCAATTGTTGTCTGATTCTATTCTGTGATTTTATGATTTAAAATATTTATATCCCACCTTTCCCCTAAAAAAGACCCAAGGCCGGTGAATTCCATACTTTTTCAATAGCCATATTAAATTACTGCAAGAGGCCATCCAGATATCTGGGTGACAGTTTCATCAGTATTCTGTCATTCCTCCTTTAATTCACATCATCCTAGCGTAAGGAGGTGATGAAAATATAAATTAATGTTTGGAGATCATTTTGTAGAGGATATGCATGAACAAGTTGAACCTTAGTTCAGATAAGGAGGTGTTATGGTTGCCTGTGATTTCTTTTTTTAAATAATAATATTTTTATTTCATACATACAAACATGCAGAACCAAAAACTAATACCAAATAGAAATAACACTAAAGAACAACAAAACATCAAAACTAAACATCCATGCTACACACATAGATCAGAAATTTCACCATCGTCTGGACATCTGAATTATCATCAAAGGATTCTAGTGAGCACTGATTCGCCACAAACTATTTCTTCTCCTAAGTTCCTGTCTTTTTCTCGGCCCAATTATATACAGTACTGTATCAGCTTCCAGCTTTCCTTTACAGAGTGTCTCGGTTGATCCCGTACTGCCTCTAAAAGCATATCTAGTTCTGCAATGTCCTATAGCTTCTTTAATAGCTCATCCATCGTTGGCATTTCTCCATTCTTCCATTTTTGGGCCCAGAGTAACCTAGCTGCAGTAAATATAGACAGTAGACTGTAGTTTATTTTCTTACCAATAATTTCTGGCATTATATTCAATAATAACATTTCAGGTTTAAAACTTAGTTTTTGCTGAACTATTGCTTGTGACATTTCCCAAACCTGTAACCATTTTTTTTGTTTGTTTTTTTCTTTTTCGCATGACCACCATACAGGAGAATAAGTCCCTGGATTTTTTTTTTAACATTTCCAACAAACATTACTGATCCCTTCTGACATTTTTGCCAATTTTACTGGAGTAAAATGCCATATATAAAATATTTTAAAGATGTTTTCTCTAAGATTAACCGGTTTAATCATTTTATAGTTATCTTTCCACATTTTTGTCCAGTCATCAATATCAATATTATAGCCAAAGTTTTGTGCCCCTTTTACCATTGTTTCCTTCACCCTCCTGTCCTCTAGATCATACTCTAAGAAGAGGTATGATCTCATTTTTTTGATTATTTTCTCTTTCGTTTAAATCCATATTTCATCCACCTGAACTTTCCCCTCAAAAAAGCCCATGTTTTTGTCCTTTTTATATCTTGAGTTGTCTGTGATTTTTCTGGTGGTTTTTGGGAAGATATATAGTCTTACTGAGCAGAAGTGAAGAAACAGCCCCCTTTCCAGCAATTGATGAGAGACATATCACAGTCTTTAATCTCTCTAGATTGAGAGCAAAGACCCTTTATGCACGGTAGGAGAGGAAGCTGAAGACGTTCCATAGGCGTTGTCTCCGACAGATTTTTGGTATCACCTGGCAGGACAAAGTTCCAAATAAAGTAGTCCTAGAACGAGCTGGAATTTTTAGCATGTATACATTACTGAAACAGCGACGTCTAAGTTGGCTTGGGCATGTCATGAGAATGGCAGACGGTTGGATTCCAAAAGATCTCCTGTATGGAGAATTAGTGCAGGGAAAGCGCCCCAGAGGGAGACCACAGCTGCAATACAAGGACATCTGCAAGCGGGATCTGAAGGCCTTAGGAATGGATCTCAACAGATGGGAAGCCCTGACATCTGAGCGTTCAGCCTGGAGGCAGGCGGTGCATCATGGCCTCTCCCAATTTGAAGAGGAACTTGTCCAGCAGACCGAGGCAAAGAAGAAGTCCTGAAAGCAGCAAAATCAGGGAGCTGGACAGGCGACAGACTGGATTTGTCTTCAGTGTGGAAGGGATTGTCACTCTCGAATTGGCCTTCTCAGCCGCACTAGACGCTGTTCCAAATCCTCCATTCAGATCACGTTACCATAGTCTTTTGAGACTGAAGGATGCCTAATCTAAAAAATCTAATATTATAGTCTGCTTCTTTTGTATTTGATCACTGTAATGTAAAATAGGGACAATTTGCACTGGATATTGTGCCATTTTATTTGCTTGCTTGTTAAAAAAGATCCTGCTTTTATTTCAAGTGACGTTCAAGGTGGGCATGATATCCTTTGTTAAATTCAGATGAGGGTCTATATTAGTGTACGGTGCCTGCACTTTGCAGAGATAGAAATGTGTAGTGAATGGCGATGCTGTTTTGGGGGAATCATGGGAGTTGTAGTCCAAGAACAACATTTTCCAAGCTCTGAGTGAGTCCTGCTTCCTAAGAAACATGCTGAGAGGGTATATATTCTTACATTAAAGACATATGTCACACATATTTTATTGCCAGCAAAATAATCCATAAGTCAAGATAACTCTTTCTAACTGTTCTTTTTATAGAGGCTCTGAAATTACAGTGCTTAATCAAACTTTACTCTCAGTTGCTTGTCTGTAAAACGGAGATGGGGAATTACTTCTACAGTGATTTAGCTTAAAATGGCAAAGGATTTTTGGACCCTGTGGAGATGCCAGCACTATCTGTGCTTTCTCTGAGGCTTAACGGAGTGCCACAAACAGAGACAACGTTTAGGATAAGGGTAGGCATCGGACTCCACGCACCCCTTAAACAGAGACTGTCCAATTAATGTATTTGGAATCAGAAGCATCGCTCATCTCCATATCATTGTGCATGGTTGGTTTTATTTTTTTTCCTTTTGGCATCAATTCCTTCGAGAATTTGCTTTCTCCCACCAAGGTAGCCTGGTTTTTTTGGGGGGGGGGGTTGTTTGTTTTTGTTCAAACAGAATTTGCATATTTGTGAGACACAAATCTAAGCAGATCCCTTAGTAAGCATGGTGGCTATAATCTGGCTGGGTTTTTGGGGGTGGGTGGGAGTTGTACCTCCCCCCTCCCCCAAAAAGTAATTTGTTCAGACTTTGAGGATTAAGCTAAGACTTCACTTGGTGGTCTCCTCATCACTTTCAGTCCATAGTCCTGTTAGATCAGTGGTACCCAACCTTTTTAGCCTCGCAGACCAGCTGGGGAAGGCAGGGCACCCCCCCCGCGCTCATGTGCATGCATGAAGGGGGCACTCGTGCACATGCGCAAAGGGGTGGGGGAGTGCTCACATGGGTGCAAGCACAAACGAGCTGTGGGGGGAGTGGGGGTGGGTGGGGGGAGTGGGGGTGGGTAGGTGGGTGGGGAGGCCTGTCTCTGCGGCCCGGTCCAGCTCAGGCCACGGACCAGCATCGGGCCGTGGACCGGGTGTTGGGGACCTCTATGTTAGATAATTCCTCTAGGCCTTAAACGTGCAAAAAGAGCAAATGAAACCTGCCAAAGAGGAAACCCTTCAAAACTATGTTAGACGAGTTTCCTAATTGTGCCAGTCTGAACAAAGGACCGTTATCTTTAGATATTTTTCCTCCATGTTATTTGGAAGATTTAACATTGTGCCTGCTCTGTTAAATGATTCCTATGATGGCAATGGCACAGGGTATTTTATCATCTTAATGCGCAAACATAGAAATTAGAATCGGTCAAGTTTCTAGTCCTCAAGGTTACAAAATCTCAACTCTGTACGTCGTGCCTGTTATAATACCAGGGGAGTAGGGACAGAATGCATTTATTCAATGAAAAGGCAAGCGTCGGGGTTTCTTTAGCTCTTCAAATATAGATTAGCTAAGATAATCAAGTTTATATACATTTTGCAGAGAGCACAAATAGTATAATTTATGCAGAAATCTGGGTCTAGTTTTTTTCTGATGCAAAATCTGGATCATTTTGCACCACAATACTCAGGTGTGCTCCCTGTTTGTTTGTTTTTTAAAGTCAAGAAATAAGTAAAAAAAAAAAAGAGGTGCCTGTTTCTCCATTAGTGATGTATGGAATTGAGAGCTGGACCATAAAGAAGGCTGACCACTAAAGAATGGATGCTTTTGAATTGTGATGCTGGAGGAGACTCTTGAGAGTCCCCTGGACTGCAAGGAGAACAAACCTATCCGTTCTGAAGGAAATCAACCCTGAGTGCTCACTGGAAGGAAAGATCCTGAAACTGAGACTCGAAGACTTTGGCCATCTCATGAGAACAGAAGACTCCCTGGAAAAGACCCTGATGTTGGCAAAGTGTGAAGGCAAGAGGAGAAGGGGACGACAGAGAACGAGATGGCTGGACGGTGTCATTGAAGGTACCAAGATGAATTTGACCAGACTCCGGGCAGCAGTGGAAGACAGGAGGGCCTGGCATGCTCTGGTCCATGGGATCACAAAGAGTTGGACACAACTTAACAACTAGACAACAACATACAGTGGTGCCTCGCTTAACGAGTGCCCCGTTTAACGAAAAAATCGCATAGCGATGGCTTTGTTGCCATCGCTTTTGCGATCGCACAACGATCTTGCCTATGGGGAAAAATCGCTTTGCGATTTTTTCCCATAGGCACCATTTTCCCCCAGCTGAGCGGCGGGAGCTTTGAAGCCCCGCTGCTCAGCTGGGGGAAAATGTCGACAGTGGGCTGTGGCCTCGGAAGGACCCCGAAGCCACCGTCCCCTGCCGACAATTCCCTTCCGAGCTCCGGGGACAGGCTGGGGGGTGGACCGGGAAGCTTGAAGCCTCCCAGCGCTGCTTAACCAGGTCGTTCCCAGACTTCCAGAAGTCCGGGAACGACCTGGGTAGGCGGCGCGGAGAGGCTTCAAGCTCCCCGGTCCACCCCCCAGCCTGTCCCCGATGCTGGTAGCCTCCCCCGCCGCCTACCCAGCCCGTTCTCGGACACCTAGGTGTCCGAGAACGGGCTGGGTAGGCGGCGCAAGGAGGCTTTAAGCGGCGGGGACAGGCTGGGGGTTGTATCGGGAAGCTTGAAGCCTCCCAGCGCTGCTTACCCAGGTCGTTCCCGGACTTCCAGAAGTCCGGGAAAGACCTGGGTAGGCGGCGCGGAGAGGCTTCAAGCTCCCCGGTCCACCCCCCAGCCTGTCCCCGATGCCGGTAGCCTCCCCCGCCGCCTACCCAGCCCGTTCTCGGACACCTAGGTGTCCGAGAACGGGCTGGGTAGGCGGCGCAAGGAGGCTTTAAGCGGCGGGGACAGGCTGGGGGTTGTATCGGGAAGCTTGAAGCCTCCCAGCGCTGCTTACCCAGGTCGTTCCCGGACTTCCAGAAGTCCGGGACCGACCTGGGTAGGCGGCGCGGAGAGGCTTCAAGCGCCCCGGTCCACCCCCCAGCCTGTCCCCGATGCCGGTAGCCTCCCCCGCCACCTACCCAGCCCGTTCTTGGACACCTAGGTGTCCGAGAACGGGCTGGGTAGGCGGCGCAAGGAGGCTTTAAGCGGCGGGGACAGGCTGGGGGGTGGATCGGGAAGCTTGAAGCCTCCCAGCGCTGCTTACCCAGGTCGTTCCCGGACTTCCAGAAGTCCGGGAAAGACCTGGGTAGGCGGCGCGGAGAGGCTTCAAGCTCCCCGATCCACCCCCCAGCCTGTCTCCGCCGCTTAAAGGGTAACCGCAGCGGCTACGCCAGCCATGGCCGGACTCTAGGGAGTCCAGCCATGGCTGAGGTAGCCGCCATGGGTCAGATCCAAGCCGCGGGGGGGGAGGGAAAAAAACGGATAATCCGAACGGATTAACCGGTTTTCAATGCATTCCTATGGGAAATGGTGCTTCCCATAACGATGTTTTCACATGACGTTTTTTTTTCTGGAACCAATTAACATCGTTATGCGAGGCACCACTGTATAACTTTATCTGATGGGAGAGACCAGAAGTTTGGGATTCCACCTCCCATCAATTAAAAGATTCAGCATGTGTTTTCACCTGCACAGGTTTCCCCTGACATAGCTGTATTTAGGTGTGGATCAAGTTGGACTCATGTTAGAAACAAACTCCGAATCTAAACACAGTCCTCATTTTTGCCTGTAATAATGGTTTTATTTTAAAACTGTTTTCAGGCATTTGTTCAGATTCCTCCAGTTACAAGCAGAAGCTAGTCTTGCAAAGTCTGTCCAAGTCTCATTCTTAATCACAGGCCAACTAAAAAGAGAGCTTTTTGAAATTCTCACATCTTGTCATACACTGCTCACTCATTTTTAAAGTGCATCTCCTCAGGCTTGAAATATTGTTGTTGCTTAAAAAAAGATTGATTATATTCTCTGCAGCCAAAGATGGAGAAGCTCTATACAGTCAGCAAAAACAAGACCTGGAGCTGACTGCGGTTCTGATCATCAGCTTCTCATAGCAAAATTCAAGCTTAGACTGAAGAGAGTAGGAAAAACCCCTGGGCCAGTCAGGTATAATCTAAACCAAATCCCTTATGAATACACAGTGGAAGTAAAGAACAGATTTAAGGAACTAGATTTGGTGGACAGAGTGCCTGAAGAACTTTGGATAGAGGCTCGTAACATTGTCCAGGAGGCAGCAACGAAAACCATCCCAAAGAAAAGGAAATGCAAGAAAGCAAAGTGGCTGTCCAACGAGGCCTTAGAAATAGCAGAGAGGAGAAGGGAAGCAAAATGCAAGGGAGATAGGGAAAGTTACAGAAACTTGAATGCAGACTTCCAAAGAATAGCAAGGAGAGACAAGAGGGCCTTCTTAAATGAACAATGCAAAGAAATAGAGGAAGATAACAGAAAAGGAAAGACCAGAGATCTGTTCAGGAAAATTGGACATATTAGAGGAACATTTTGCGCAAAGATGAACATGATAAAAGACAAAAATGGAAGGGACCTAACAGAAGCAGAAGACGTCAAGAAGAGGTGGCAAGAATACACAGAGGAATTATATCAGAAAGATTTGGATATCCCGGACAACCCAGAGAGTGTGGTTGCTGACCTTGAGCCAGACATCCTGGAGAGCGAAGTCAAGTGGGCCTTAGAAAGCCTGGCTAACAACAAGGCCAGTGGAGGTGATGGCATTCCAGTTGAACTATTTAAAATCTTGAAAGATGATGCTGTTAAGGTGCTACATTCAATATGCCAGCAAGTTTGGAAAACTCAACAGTGGCCAGAGGATTGGAAAAGATCAGTCTACATCCCAATCCCAAAGAAAGGCAGTGCCAAAGAATGCTCCAACTACCGTACAATTGCACTCATTTCGCACGCTAGCAAGGTTATGCTCAAAATCCTCCAAGGTAGGCTTCAGCAGTATGTGGACCGAGAACTCCCAGAAGTACAAGCTGGATTCCGAAGAGGCAGAGGAACTCGAGACCAAATTGCTAACTTGCGCTGGATTATGGAGAAAGCCAGAGAGTTCCAGAAAAATATCTACTTCTGCTTCATTGACTATGCGAAAGCCTTTGACTTTGTGGACCACAGCAAACTATGGCAAGTTCTTAAAGAAATGGGAGTGCCTGACCACTTTATCTGTCTCCTGAGAAACCTATATGTGGGACAGGAAGCAACAGTTAGAACTGGTCATGGAACAACTGAGTGGTTCAAAATTGGGAAAGGAGTACGGCAAGGCTGTATATTGTCCCCCAGCTTATTTAACTTATATGCAGAATACATCATGCGGAAGGCTGGACTGGAAGAAACCCAAGCCGGAATTAAGATTGCCGGAAGAAATATCAACAACCTCCGATATGCAGATGATACCACTCTGATGGCAGAAAGTGAGGAGGAATTAAAGAACCTTGTAATGAGAGTGAAAGAGGAGAGTGCAAAAAACGGTCTGAAACTCAACATCAAAAAAACTAAGATCATGGCCACTGGTCCCATCACCTCCTGGGAAATAGAAGGGGAAGATATGGAGGCAGTGTCAAATTTTATCTTCCTGGGCTCCATGATTACTTCAGATGGAGACAGCAGCCCTGAAATTAAAAGGCGCCTTCTTCTTGGGAGGAAAGCAATGACAAATCTTGACAGCATCTTGAAAAGCAGAGACATCACCTTGCCAACAAAAGTCCGAATAGTCAAAGCTATGGTTTTTCCTGTCGTGATGTATGGAAGTGAGAGCTGGACCATAAAGAAAGCAGACCGCCGAAGAATTGATGCCTTTGAATTGTGGTGCTGGAGGAGGCTCTTGAGAATCCCCTGGACTGCAAGGAGAACAAACCTATCAGTTCTAAAGGAAATCAACCCTGAATGCTCACTTGAAGGACAGATCCTGAAGCTGAGGCTCCAGTACTTTGGCCATCTCATGAGAAGAAAAGAGTCCTTGGAAAAAACCTTGATGTTAGGAAGGTGTGATGGCAAGAGGAGAAGGGGACGACCGAGGATGAGATGGCTGGACAGTGTCTGCGAAGCAACCAACATGAACCTGACACAACTCCGGGAGGCAGTGGAAGACAGGAGGGCCTGGCGTGCTCTGGTCCATGGGGTCACGAAGAGTCGGACACGACTAAACGACTAAACACACACATAAAAAAAGAACCAAAAAAAAAGGGGACATTCTTTTGAGGAAGCTGAATTCAGTCTCAAAAATAACCGTTTCAGCACTTTTTAATTTCTTCTTTGGATCTGCCTGAAGCACTCGTTGAAGGGGTTCCTGAGGCTGTGGCCAGAAAATCTGTGTCTGTTGCAGTGGTTTCCAAACTTAAATAACCCAGGTGCTCTTGGACTACAACACCCAGAAATCCTGGCCAGCACAGGTAGTGGTGATAGCTTCTGGGAGTTGCAGTCCAAGAACTTCTGGGTTACCCAAGGTTTGGAACCATTGGTCTATTGGGATTTCATGCCAAACTGTCAGATAAAGATTATCCCTTCCATGTGCCTCAGTCATCCAATCGTAAAGACAGGCAAGATTGGATGTGCAAGTCCATTCTCCCTTTGCTCCGTGTATATGCAGCCCACCTGCCACTCACCCACACTTCTTGGCCATCATCAGCTTCCCGTTTTGCACCCGTTGTGCGTAGAAGTACTCTTCCCAGGTACCTGTCATGGTAATGTGCTTATTTTCCACGTGAAGTCCACACTCCCATTTTTGTTGTTTAGTCAAGTCGTGTCCGACTCTTCGTGACCCCATGGACCAGAGCACGCCAGGCCCTCCTGTCTTCCACTGCCTTCCGGAGTTTGGTCAAATTCATGTTGGTCGCTTCCATGACTCTGTCCAACCATCTCCTCCTCTGTCGTCTCCTTCTCCTCTTGCCTTCACACTTTCCCAACATCAGGGTCTTTTCCAGGGAGTCTTCTCTTCTCATGAGATGGCCAAAGTACTGGAGCCCCAGCTTCAGGATCTGTCCTTCCAGGGAGCACTCAGGGTTGATTTCCTTCAGAATAGATAGGTTTGTTCTCTTCGCAGTCCAGGGGACTCTCAAGAGCCTCCTCCAGCACCACATTCCCATTAGGACTGTTGAACTGGGTTGAACTGTTGAAATGGTGTTATACAGGCAAGTTGGAATGATAAGCATGGTCCTAACGCTGCACAGGCTTGTTCTTCTTACGCCAACGAAGCTGGTCTCACTAGGAATCTTTCTCACTTCCATATTGGCTTGTGAAGCTGCTTTCACATCAAGAGCATTTAGTTCCGGATTCTGCATTGCATTTCCCAATGTTCTGTCCTGGTCCATCAGATTGTACTGGATCTGAAGTAGATCCAGAATGAACACTATAAGCCTAAGTGAAAGGTTTACCAACTACCGAGCGTTAGAAATGGACAGAAACGTGCTGGTGTCACCAGAGCGGGCTCGGCAGACGTCCTTGGTGTTCTGGCAGATCTCGGCAATCTGCTGGCAGAAGGACCTGCTGACAGAACTGCTCTGCCAGCTGGAGGAAGAGCAGCGGAGATCAGCCTCTGCCAGTGCTGAGTTCAGTGGTTGGTACAAATTGAAAGCTAGAGCCAGGGTAGTCCTAAATGATTTCCAGAATCTTTAGAGCAGAAGGAGTTTGGATTCAGTGGGGCTTTCAGCTGGTCTAGTGTCAGCTCAGTCCCCCCCCCCCCCCCGCTAGCTTGTCTAGCTAGAATGGCATTCTAAGGTGCAGTGGGAAGGACAGTTCCTTTTCTCCATACCTTTATCATGCTTTCTGGTCCTTAGTCATGCTGGTGGGTGAGAGGATGCTAAAAATGGATATGCTCTCTGTTTTCATGCTCATGGCTTAATACCTCTGAAGGCTGCAGCATGAATGAGAAGTACTTTATTGGAGTATATCCGTGAACAGCTGCAGTTCCTTTGCACAAAGGAAATCACACTCCACCTATTTTTTTTCTCTATTTGAAAGAAAGAAAGAAAGAACTAAAGAAGGAAAGAAAGAACGAAAATAGAAGGGTTAAAAGCAATCAAATATCCAGGTACCGATTGCAGCGGGTTTTTCTGTAAATCCTGCCCCCCCCCATGCACAAGGGAGAAGATCGGATTCAAGCCTTCATCTCATAATGTGTGAAATGCATGCATTTGTTTCCCTGGGTTTTGGTTGCCAATCTTTCGTATTCCAGCTTGAATTCAGTTATCAATTACGGCTGCAGTTATTTGTCTCGTTAGATATTTAAAATGTCACCCGCAAGAGATGATTATATATTCCAGCGAGATAGTCGGTATAATCAGATGAATGGGGATCCGGTTTTAAGTCTGATGTAGCTGCAACCTGGCTTTCAGCGAGAACCCAATGGTAGCTACATTCAACTCAGTTGTGAGGAAACAGGGTTCACCTCAGAACGCCCTGGGTGTTTGGGGTCTGGGGTCTGCCAGTGGCTGTGGTGGCAGAAACCTTTCAGAGAAGGTAGCATCTTATGTAGGGGAACAGGTCTCAGGATTTCCAACGGTATTACTGCTATTTTAGTGGCACGAAATCAGCTGAACTGTAGCTAAGCTTTCCGGCACGTGGGTCCGGTCCCACAGTCTTTCTCTCCCCCCCCTCCCCTGAGCATGAAAAAAGAGGATATTTTGGTGTCCCCTCCACCCAGAAAATAAAGAAAAAGTGTTTGTTTCAAAAAACAAAACAAAAACAGAGGTGTGAGGGGCTGGGTCATGTTGCTGCTTATTTTCTGCTCACCAAGAATGTCATTGCTATATTGCAGTGCCCTCTAAATTTTAATGTGCCTACAACAAAGACCGTTTTCCCACTCTACTGGCAGCTCAGCCAATTAGGAATAATCTCTTCTAAGAAACTAATTACAAATCCACTCCTTTTTAGTTACTGCTGTCACTGTCGGGACCCTGCAGGGTGAGGGCCGGGCAGTACGGTCCAGACAGGCTGGAGGGAGGAGAACTTCGTTAATTACCGTCCCACTCAAGCAGGGTGGGGTCTTCACCAAAGGCTAGCAGAATCCCTATGGGCATCTAGACTCATCAGTCCCTTATATGTGGCGTGACGTGGTGCGGAACAATAAAACACAGAGATTTGAAAAGTGGTGTTTTTGCAGTACGGCAGTGTTTCTCCCGGATGTTCTAGTGTTAAAGCTCCCCAAAGCCTTCAGCACTAGCTGGGCTGGCAAAGATTTCTGGGAGTTGTAGTCCAAGAAGACCGGAGCTCTCAAGATTGGGAACCATCGGGCTATGGCGCAATTACACTAGTCTGGTGTCTAGAGCCTTTTGTGGGGCTTGTGATTTTCCAAAGTTCTCGCACACCCAGATAATCATCACTACTTCATCGTACTAGCCGGGATGGCTAAGGATCCTGGGAGCTGAAGTCAAAACAGTAAACTTTCTCTGATTCAACCAGCTAAGCACCGTGTTGGCTGGAGGTTTCTGGGAACCGTATAAAGAAGTATTTTTTCCTGCTGATCCCCACTCCTCCACACCTTGGTGCATCAGTGTGCAGAGGATGAGATGCTTAGTATATGCAATCAGGTGACCCTGTTAAAATCTACAGTCACCTCAGGATAACCAGCGGAGGGTTTCTTTGCAAAATGCAAAACGGTGTCCGTATCTTTACGCCCACTTTTCCTTGGAAGAGATGACAGTGATACACATGAGTTAAATGTTTCTTTAAAAACCCTTGGTTTTTTCTCCCTCTTCATTGGGCACATGCCTGCCTTGACTACAGACGGCAGGCGGGCAGCAGAAGGCACATTTTCTATGTCGCCTGCCGCAGGTGTGGTTGAATAAACACGGTGAGATTTGACCTCGGTTATTCTAAAAATGAAGAACAAGAGCCATCATCCTTTTCTCCACCCGTAGGAAGCTTCCTCTGCCTTTTGAGTGCATTCAGGCTTGCCGCAAATAGGGGACTAGCACATAGGGACAGGTAAAGGAATAAATCGCGGGGCAAAAAAAAAATAAATAAATTGGTAATTTGAAAAACACTGCCTGAAAACCAGCAGCCCTAGTTCTGAACTTCTCCCTACCACTCTGTAATTACCGGCTGCATTTATAAGGTGAATGATTAACTCAATTGTCCCTGACGGCCAGCAGGTAAATACATAATTATGGGCTGTTGAAACAAGGTTATTGTTTACTTGATTGCCGGGCACCTGCTTTGAAAGACCTTTGATCTAACAGGTTGAAGCTCCAGTGAGACATGGTAGCTGGCCGAGGTCATTGACCGAGGGTCAGAGCTGGTGTTTGTGAAGTGGTCCTGGTGGAACCGTACACCTTCTGTTCTTCTCAAGGAAGCCATTTCTAGTTTTAAGAGAGTTGTGTTTCTGGTTCTTGTCCGGCTCTATGGTTTGGTGACTTATACAAGGATGAACGCCCATGGGTTTAAAACAGCGTTACCCAAAAGCTGATCACAGTGGGGCTGAAATAACACAAGAGACAGTTCCTGCATCTCTCCCCCACCCCATTCAAAATTTCCTTTGGCGAGATAAAGACTGCTGGGTTGGGAAAGGATTCTCACTTTAGGGAGCTACTAAACAGGTGTTCGTCCCACTTGTGTTCCTTTCTCTATTTATTATATTGATTACATGACATTAGGGATGTGGTGGCGCTGCGGGCTAAACCGCAGAAGCCTCTATGCTGCAGGGTCAGAAGACCAAGCAGTCATAAGATCGAATCCACGTGACGGAGTGAGCGCCCGTCGCTTGTCCCAGCTCCCGTTAACCTAGCGGTTCGAAAGCATGCAAATGCAAGTAGATAAATAGGGACCACCTCGGTGGGAAGGTAACAGCGTTCCGTGTCTAAGTCGCACTGGCCATGTGACCATGGAAGATTGTCTTTGGACAAACACTGGCTCTATGGCTTGGAAACGGGGATGAGCACCGCACCCTAGAGTCGAACACGACTGGACAAAAATTATCAAGGGGAACTTTGACCTTTACCTTTACATGACATTAGCGCTAATTGTGAATCAATAGACCCTATCTGTTTGTATGTCTATGTGACATATTTTGTTTTGGTGGGGCATGTATTATTTTGTAGTATTTCCACTTGTGGCATATTCTCATGCTTTTGGCTCGTGTGATCGCCTGTATCGGTCCTTTAAGGCTGTTGTTAACCATAGGTGTGTCCAGATGACATCACTGATAATGGACGGAGTAGAGGGCGTGGGAGTGAATCCTTTTGCCTGCCCACACTGGCAGGGATTACAAATGCAAAGCAATTTGTAACTAATCTTTCCTTCCCCCCTCCTACTTTAGTGCTCCAGCTATAGCGCTAAACTGATGCAGCACTAATTTAAGGACTTAAAATGTCAGTTCGGTGCCATTTCACTTGCCAAACATTAAAAACAACGAGAAGAGATCTGAATGCCAGTGAACGGAGTGGGTAAGAGGGTGGGAATAATGACAGAGAAAGGATTTCTGTGATGTGTGGACAGTTGATACCCTCCTTCACAGGTAATTAAACATTTATGTGTGAATTGCAGAAATTCGCATCAGCCCGAGGGGTAAAATTGGTGTGTTCTATCCCCACTCACATTTATTAGCTGCCTAGCACCCCCCTCCCCAGTTTCTTTTCTTCCTGGTGAATAAAATGCATTGTGCTACAGACAGAAAAGCAACTGAGGTTGGAGAGCAGAAGGGGAGTGTTGCTGAGCATTAAAATGGCACCCTTCTTTTCTGTAGCTTGCCTGTTAGGTTGCCCCCACCCCTTTTATCCTTCCGCCAACAAAGACCCACCTCTGCAGGCAGAATTTTAACAACCCTAACTGAATCCCCCAACGCTGTTTTTTTTTCTAGTTCAGTTTTTAAAGTTTTCAATATTTTTAATTCTTTGACATATTTGACATGATTACTATTATAATTCAGTTGTTTTCAATGTACAATTTAATGTGTTTTTAATTCTACGTTTTCCAGTGCTGTGAACTGCCCTGAGGCCCCTTATTGGGAGAAAGGCAGCCAATAAATAAGACCAATCAATCAATCAATCAATCAATCAATCAATCAATCAATCAATCAATCAATCAATCAATCAATCAATCAATCAAATCAATAACCTATTAGTTTCTCTGAAATTGGACAAATTGCCAGGTCAGGTTACAAGGGTTTCCTTGTTTTAATGGATGGTGCGTGCGCATGTGTGTGTGTGTGTGTGTGTGTGTGTGTGTGCGCGTGTGTGCACGCGCGTGCGCACGCACGCACACACGCCAAGACCAGTTTAAGTATCCAGGTCTTTCCAATCACATGTAACCTCCCCCCCCAACAAGAGATGTCAAATCCAGACGGCTCAAAAAACATCATCTCTTTCATCCTTTTGATTATCAGAACAACCACATGAGATCTTTTGGAGAACATCCTTTGATGTAGTTTTTCTAAAATGCATTTTATTTGCTAGAGAGATACACAGTAGATTAAAATATATTTTATTGATATCACTTTTTTGTCGTTGTTTTAGTTGTGTTACCACAGAATAACAACTCCATCATTACAAATCCAGGATGTCTACATATGCTTTCAGTGTATGGATATTGGCAGAAAGTTTTTCATGTCTTAACTCCCGTTCTCTGTTGATCAGGTTCACAATTTTTTTTAAAAAAAATACCTTGCTTACATTTTCTCTGATCAGTGGATTCATTGATCAGCCAAGAAAGGGGGGGCCGGCTTTTGATTAATTAATGGTTTCAGGCACCTGTTCATGCTTGTCGAATTGATTCCCATATGCCCGAGGGTTTTGTTTTCAGGATTGCATTCCATGCTGAGTTACATTTGCCACCCATTTTCAACCCCCCCACCACCAGTCCCTCCTCCCAAAATATAAAAAAAGAGAGACAGATTTCAGCTCTGCCCCCCCCCCCCACCGTAACACCACACCCTGGCTTTAAGCCTTTAAAAATTACTTCCAGACTGACAAATTTACTTGCCAACTTGAAGAAAGAAGTTGGGGGTTGGGGGGGGGCTTTGATCGCCAACCTACGCAAGGTCCAATAATGACAGTTGATTGGCAGCTGTAGTGTGTTTCCAGGCACAACCCATCTCTGCTTTCCCGAGATGAGAATTTTTCTTGGTAATAGAGGGGATATTTTTTTGGTTTTTTTTTTTTTAAAGGAGCAAGATCTTTAAAAAAAACCAGAATATTCCATCCTCCAATTACTTCCTCAACAAGCTCATAGCAGCAACTCAAGCAGCATAAACCGAAATCAGTTTGTAGATCAGGGTATCGGAGTAGCATGTCCCGTTTTCTTACAAACAGAGACAGACACATTAATGGAGAAACAGGCTCTTGTTCAGACCCAGGGGTGTGTCTGCATGGTAAACCTTGACCGGTCAGATTATCATCCCCTTGCCCACCCTCTCAGTAGTTCAAAGGTATCCGCAACTCCAAAATAAATCTGGGAAATGGTAATTTTGGGGTCAGCACTCAGAATTCCCCAGCAATGATACTGGCAAGAGGATTCTGGGAGTTGCAGTCCAAAAAATGGGACTTTTCTTTGATCCGATCTTACTCGCTATGGTCCCTTAGGGTGTCACATCCACCTTCAGTCACAAAGAAAAAATGGGTTAGTCAGTATTGACTCCTACGATTGGCAAGTAATACAGAAGAGGGGCAGGATCTGTTCTCAATCATCCCATAGTGCAGGACATGCAACAATGGGCACAATTTACAAGAAGCCAGATTTTGGTTGAATATCTTGGGGGGGGGGAGAAACTCCTCTAACTGCTAGAGCAGTACAACGATGGAAGCAATTACCTCAAGAGGTGGTGAGGGCTCCAACACTGGAGGCATTCAGGAGAAATTTAGACAACCAACTGCCAGATGTCTTTTGATTAGTACAGTGGTGCCTCGCTTAACGACGTTAATTCGTTCCAGCGAAGTCGCTGTAGAGCAAAAACGTAAAGGGAAAATAAAAAACCAATTGAAACGCATTAAAACCCGGTTAATGCGTTCCAATGGGCTAAAAACTCACCTTCCAGCAAAGACCCTCCATACGGTGGCCATTTTTGGTGCCTGTATAGCGAGGAATCCATCCCTAAGCACAGCGGGCAGCCATTTTGAGCACCCGGCAGCCATTTTGAAAACCCAACGATCAGCTGTTTTGATTGTCGTAATGCGAAGAATCGGTTCCCGAAGCAAAAAAACCCATTTAAAACATTGTTTTGCGATCGCAAAAACATTGGCGTGAAGCAGATTTTTCGTAATGCGGGGTAATTGTTAAGCGGGGCACGACTGTATTCCTGCCTTGAGCAGGGGATTGGACTCAGTGGTCTTAAAAGCTCCTTCCAACTTCACGAATCTATGATTCTGTGATGCACTAGATCTTGAGTTGCAAATATGAAGGACCTCGTTTTTCTTTCCTAACTGGAGATCCATATCTTTATTTTCTCCACACTTGTCTTCATGATTAGGTATCCTTAGCTCCATCCACTGATCTCGGAGACGTTGAGCTAGGGGAAAATAAAGCTGTCAACATCTAGAATTTGGTTATCCCTCTTTCTGATTCTGGGCTGGACCTGACCCAAGGAATTACATTTTTGCAAAGCAGCTACATTCAGACGGCCGTAAGCGTCAGGAATTTCTTGTGTGTGTGTGAATGAGTCATCCTGGATCAAACACCACAGATAGCCATTTTATTTTTGTATCTGTTCTTGCCTTTGATTTAATGCATAAGATTGGAAATTGCGTGTTTGTGTGTGTACATGTATGGCCTAGTTTTTCATTCCTAATTGTAATTCACCCAAGCCTTTGGGATTAGACCAAATAAATACCACGATGAAGCCATTTCACTTTACCTCAGATGTGGTGAGGCAGCTCACACATTCAGCTACAATTTAGGAACAAACTAAACAATATGCTTAACATGTGTTTAAAAGGGGTGCTCCCCCAAGTGCTGAAAAGCAGCTGTTGGTCACAAATCGTGCTTTTTTCCCCACAATAATTTGCATTGGCATGCTTTGTTTGGGATTGGTTGTTACAGAGTAAACACAAGCTTACTTTTTGAGTCTTACTTTTGAAGCATGTACTCTGAAGAAATGAATAACTGGAGAGAAAATGTGGTAATTTATAGGCAATACTGCAAATATGAAGCATCTAGAAAAAGGAAAAAAGAAAGAAGATGGTAAAGAAATTATGTAAAATGTAGCTTTGTACTGTTTTTTTTTTTAAATGGTTTGTACAGCTCCCCCCTATTGTCTGGTATTCACTACAATGGTTTCTTGTTCTGTAAAAGTGAAACAAAAGCAGTCGTTACTACTGTAGTTAATACTGAGAGCATCTTTAAGTTGTACATCAGCTTGGAGAGCTGGTGGTTCTCCATATGTTGGACTTGAATTTCCATTAGCCCAATATAGCACCGCCAGTGGTCACAGATGGTGATAATTGTCACACAACCACTTTTGGGAAGTTTTGCTGCAAATTAGTTTGCCGATTTGTTACAACCGGGATAAGAGTTAAGGACACTTACTTGCTTACTCATTTATGCCATTATAGGGTCATAGTACAGTACAGTGACTGGAAGGGGGAACAGATCTTAAGTGTGCTATTTCCTTGTAACGATGACTGAAATCTCGTTGTAAGTGACAACAAGAGTAGGCCTATTTGAATCAATGGTCCTTGTAGAGGAGGAGTTGACTCAGTATCTTCGTCCACCCCGATTCAGTGGGCCTACTCCAGTGTGACTGACTGCGCCAAGCAAGAGGATTTCAGCCAGTGAATTATAGCATTTATTTACTAAATTAGAAGATCTATTTCGTATCTTTCAGTAGCTCCAGAAAGGCAGCTAAACTGAGGTTGTAACAGTATGCATATTAAATTTAATCAGCTGGTCAGTCAGTTAAGAGGTAGATGATTAATGAGCTAAAATTATATGATCGTTTGACAACCAAAAGAACTGTGTATTTATACGCTAGCAGAATACTAGGGCAATAAACTTCTTTCCGCGATAAATATCTCTATCGCCTAGAAAGTTTTCTGTATGTCAAATCTATATTTGGTTCCTTATAAGCTGAACCCATTCTTTGCTGGATGATAATGATAATTTCCTTATCTTGGTTGTTTCTGAAATTATTTCTGCAAAAATTGCCTCTCCCCTAATTAAAATTCATTTTCAAAGGGCCTGACCAACTAACTATTACAAATTTTATAGTCTACCACAGTTTTACTGTTACAAGAAAGAACATTTAAAAAAATTAAAGAATACACAATGTTGAAAATAATAAAGATGGCAGAATTGTGAAATGATTATTCAAGAAAGAGTGGCAAGAATTTCAGAACGAAAAGAAACCAAACCTCTATTTTTGTTTTCTCTCCCAAACCTTCAGTGAAGAGGAAAACTGATTATTTATTTATTTAATCCATTTAATCCTTTCGCCTAAAAAAAGGACCCGAGGCTGCTTGCATCATTAAGAACACGAAAGGACAGGGGGGAAAAAAGTGTGGAAGCAGGAACAGAAAGTGAAGTTGCTGGGGTTTTTTTTAATAGCTATGGAACTTTGAGATGTCTCGAACCTGGATTCTAATATGCTTCACAGAATTGGTACCAACAGGGATAAAGCCATAGTGCATGTGCATTCCAGCCTTACAACCAATGATGGGCGTGAGCCTGAGATATATGGGGTGATGGTGGTGTTGGAGAAACTCTCATCCACGGAGACAGGCTACCTATAACTGCATGAAGAAGCACTGAACCGGCAACACTAGAGCTTGGGGTGGCAGGAGATCAGGAATGGCACATAGACAGATTTTGATTTCTTTACGTAGGTCAGGGGTATACAGTGGTGCCTTGCTTAAAGAGCGCACTGTTTAACGACGAATCAGCATAGCGATGCGAATTTTGTGATCGTTTTTACGATTGCATTGCTATGTTTTAATAGGTAAAACATCACATTGCGATGATCGGTAAGCGTTTCGCTTACTGATCTTCGCATTGCGATGTTTGGGAAACAGCTGATCAGCGGTTCCAAAATGATCGCCGGAAGAAGAAAATGGCCACCCGCAGGCTTTTCGCGCCGATTTCTCGCTTACCGAGGCGGCGAAAATGGCGGTGCTATGGAGGATTCCCGCATAGCGGTGAGTTTTCTGTTCCGTATAGCGATGTTTCCGGATAGTGATGTTTTTCCTGGAACGGATTAATGTCGCTATGCGGGGCACCACTGTACACTGCTGGCTGGATAGCTCAAGGGTTTAGGGATCTGGCTGCAAATTTAAATTCTGGGAGTTAGATTCCCTATAGGTGTCTTGGGTCTTTTGAAGGAGAGAGGCAGGGTTGAATGAATGAATGAATGAATGAATGAATGAATGAATGAATGAATGAATGAATGTACGAGCTTGGGTAGCCTTGGGCAAGCTGCACAGTCCCAGAGGGGCCCCAGAAGAGAAGGAGATGGTAAATTTATTTATTTATTTTATTTTATTTATTCTTTCGATTTATACCCCACCACCCTAGACAGCGTCTACCACTTTTCCCTATGCTCTACCTAGAAAGGGCTGCCGTAAGTCAGAATTGACTTGACGACACACCGTTATTCTTACCCATTTCTTAAAGGAGCAGAGAGTTTTGGATTGAACTGGGAGTGTTAAACCTGTGTTTTAAAGCTCTCTGTCCCCCCCCCCCCCCCGATTGAAATACATGGCACTTTCTAAGTGCTTCGCTTTGGCTGGATTGTGCCCTTGTGTGTATTTTTTTTAAAAAAAAGACAAAACAGGCCAGATGGAGAAAAGAGTAGAACTAGCGCAAGTGGTAACAATTAATTATTCTTCCATTCTGTTCCCACCGCCCCTTTCCCCCCCCCAGCCTTCAATGCTGTCGCATCTGAAGAGAAGTGTTCATTTGACATTTAAGAGGAATAAAAAGAAACTCCTGCTTTAGCTTCAAACTGCTGTTCAGTCTCTCTCACTCTCTCTCCCCCCCTTCAAGAGAGACTGAAAACAGTGGGAAAGAAAGATTTGTTTCTTGGCATAGGAGTTTTTATGTGGGTTTCTCTGCAACAAAAGATACGTACATGGCATAAGTGGCTTTACAAAAACTGAAAATGATAATTTCTTAGAGTTAAAGAGACTTGCAGCGTTATAATGAGAAGGACAGACACAATTGTTATTGTTATCATTATGGTGGTAAAAATCAGCAGAGCCCATCCCTAACATGAAATTGTTCAGATTTTTGGATCTTATGAAGGACTCTGAATTCTCCAGTTCGGTTTATATTTTTTTTTACTAAGTTTGGAATGTACATCATTTGGATGTTCTACCAAAAGCACCAATGTCTTGATTTCTCTGCCTCTGATGGTCCGATTTATAACATGGCTGTCCATGGCAGTCATTTCAGTTGAGTTTTTTTGGATAGCTGTGTTTGACTTTGCCCGGAAAGAAGGATGAAGGCCAGAGAGAATAATGATTCATGCCTAGAAGTAAAGTTTGAGTCACCTTTAAGAATATCAGATGCACAGAGGGAAAAGGGTTTCACCCCACCTCATTTACACATTTCCGTTGACAACGGTTTTGGTTAATGCAGTTGGACGTTGATGCTTGACCTACAACTTCTGAAGTACCAGATGTTAAGTCCAGAAACTGGCCAAGTCTGGGGTGTGATTCTCAATTTGCATCATCAAGATACAAATCATGACTTCTAACCTTTCAGATGAATGGTATTCGGGCATCCCAGAGAATTCAAACTCAAGCCTAGCTATGAGATGAGTCCAATTCTCAAAGCTAACATTAGCTTCTTTCAGAAAAGTTCTTTGTGATTTAACATTCAATATTCTTGTGTATTGGCTGTAAATGGTAGTTATGCCTATACTTTGATAGTTGTTTCTGTGGAATGACATAAAGAACGTGTTTGTGTGATAAGAACCAAGAATTGTACTTTGTCTTAGTTCTGGCAAACTTATATTTCTTGCTTTTTAAAAGAAAACTCTTGCCTTTTTAAGCAAGTTACTTCTTAAAAACTTATCTGCTGCCTAACTGATAAAATTAAGATTTCCCTCTTCTTTACTCATTAGACCTTTCACTTGGGTACCATCATTTGGGTATCTTCTTTGTCAATCATTATACACAGTAATGTATATAATCTTCATAAGATGTTTGATGTTATGTTTGATCATATAATGCAATGGTTCATGTATCTCAGTGGTTTAGATACAGTGGGGTCTCTACTTAAGAACTTAATCCGTATTGGAAGGTGGTTCTCAAGTTGAAACGTTCTTATGTTGAATCTGCATTTCCCATAGGAATGCATTGAAAACCATTTAATCCGTATCTGCTCTTTTCCGTCCATAGAAACTACAGTGGAACCTCTATTTAAGAACTTAATCCGTTTTGGAATGGTGTTCTTAAGTTGAAACGTTCTTAAGTTGAAGCAAAATTTCCCATAGGAATGGAATGAAAACCAATTAATCCGTTCTGGCTGTTTTTTTGTTATGTAGAGGTGCGTTCGTACATTGAAGCATTAGTTCCCATAGGAACTAATGCAAAGCTGGTTAATACGTACTCTACCACTAGGGGGAGAATTTTTTTTTAACCTAAGATGACCTAAGGTTTAAAAAAGAGCAGGAAAGGTATTTTTCCTGTTCTTATCTTGGATTTCTGTTCTCAAGTAGAAGCAAAATTTAGCAAATGGAGCTGTTCTTAAGTTGGATTGTTCTTAAGTAGGGATGTTCTTAAGTAGAGACCCCACTGTATCTGGCTTTGGAGCTGGAGTTCAGGCATTTGATTCTCCTCAATGCCTCTTTGATTTGAGGATCCATAGGGTTTCTTCCAGCTCTGCAGCTCTTAGATTATCAGGCAGAAAACAAAAATAAAATAAAAAAAATAAAGAAGACAACATATACGTTGTGGTAGAATGAGGAAGTGGACTTGTCCACGGAAGCTCACATTAAAATACAGCAATTCATCTTCCTTATTTTTTTATTTTTCTTTTGTTTTTGCCTGATATGCTAGCACAGATTAACTCAGCTACCTCTTCTAAAACCGTTCATTCGTAAGAAAGGTCTGATTCTCTCTTTCATCCCTCACGTTGTTTGGTCTGATTTTTGATGGAGGCTGGGTAGTGCAGACTCATTAAATGCACAAGGTACCGGCTTTATTTTAGGACTGAAACGAAGGGAGTTTAGTGTGCTTTAGGGGGTAGGAGCTATCAACTTCTGAAACTTCCCTATAGCAAAATGAGTCTGCTAGTCCTTCTTTGGTCGTCTGATTTAGCAACCCGTGGAATGTATAGTTCTTTTGAAGAAGCGAAAATTCTCGGCATCCTTTTCTGGAAATAGCCAGAAAGTCTTTAAGTCTTGTCTTTAAGTCTTGTCCTGAGTTCTAAGATCAGCAAACATGGTGTTTGTTTCCTTTGCTTTCAAATTTCGCACAGAATTGCTACAGAGGATTGTAGAACGTGGTGCAGAGTGGCTTGCTTTTAAAGAAATGTGTTTTACACCTTTAAAAATTAATAATGCAAGAAGAGAACATGGCCATTCATATAATAGATCCTCCATGCTGGCTATGTTTTTAAAAGTTTTCCTGGGGAAAAAGAAGTTGTTGATCAGGAGTAAAGCTTAACCTTGAACCGCTCTGCCTCTCACAGTAAGCATCTCTTACCAATGTCTTAGAGTTACTTGGAAGTCACTTAATAGGCTATGGAGTGGAACTGACAGAACCAAAGTAAACCTTGGAAGACGGAAGGTTTGCACTGAGACAGTCCTTTGAGAGTGTGGGGAAGAACAGGCAACTTCACACCTACGTCATTGTACTCTGCACCTCTCAAGATGTACAACAGAAGACTTAACGTTAGCTGCTCAAATGTTCTTGATATATTGGCTACATATATTTCTTGTGCTGTTTTGCTTCTGACGAGATAAAACTATACCTAATTCTTCCCTTTTTTCAAAGTGATGCTGCACACTTCTGGGAAAGTACAGTGGTACCTCACTAGACGATTGCCTTGCAGGACGAGGAAATCGCTAGATGATGGGTTTTTGCGAGCGCTGTTACGCTTTGCAAAACAATGATTCCTTATGGGTGATTTTCGCTAAACGACGATTTCCCCGTTGGGACGCATTGAGTAGCTGTCAGTGCATTCCAATGGGGAACCATGCTTCGCTAAATGATGATTTCCTATGGGCGATTTTCGCTAAACAACGATTTCCCCATTGGAACTCATTAAGTGGATTTCAGTGTATTCCAGTGGGGAACTGTGCTTCGCTAAACGATGCTTTCGCAAGACAGTGATTTTGACGGAACGGATTAACACCGTTTAGCGAGGCACCACTGTACGTGCGTACGTACGTACGTACGTATGTACGTACGTACGTACGTACATACAAACATACTTACTTACTTACTTACTTACTTACTTACTTACTTACTTATTTTGTTTCTACTCTGTAAATCTCCCAACAAGCTCAGGGCACCAAGATGGTCGTCATGCTCCCTGCTTTGTTCTCAACCTCTGAAAAAGATTAGGTCCGTGGTTTCTAGTCCCCATATATTCATGGACTAAATCTCTCGGAAGCATTCACGGCTAGCTGTGTTGGCCATGATTTTGGGGAGTTGTGGTCCAAAGGCATCTGGAGACTCAAGGCTGGGAACCTTCGGATTAATCTGAGAGAGAGAGACAGAAAGAGAGAGAGAGAGAGAGAGAGAGAGAGAGAGAGAGAGAGAGAGAGACTGGTCCCAATTCCTCTGGTGAACTTTATGGTTGAATGGAGACTAAGAACCTGGGTCATCCAAATCCTGGTCCAGCACCCTAACCACTTACCACACCAGTTTGCTTCATCTTTGTGCGGCCATGCACATGCACACAGATGGGTGATTGCTCCTTTAGTGCCTGTAAAGAATGCAAACTTGCTGCTGGATCATGGCCAGTGTTTGGAAAGGGGTGAGAGGCTAGCAAGACTCCGATTAATGGACATCATTCCATGCAACCTAAGGCCTGCCAGGTTTCTTCTCAGGAAAGACAGAACTTCTGTGACCCTGGAGGCATTCACGTTATCAAAATGATGTGTGTGTGTGTGGGGGGGAAGCTACGTTGCCACAGGTCTATAGACACCTTGCGGCTAAAGCAGCAGGGCAAACCCAAAACTTCGGGGCGAGGCATATATCCCTCAACGGTGAGCCATCCCCACATGCAGCTGAGGTAACGTAGGAAGGGGCATAGAAAGCGCTGGACGATTTTCCTTCTCCTGTAAATGTCAATGATGTACAGATATTAAAATATGTTGGATGCTGCTTTTACTTTCACAAACAAGGAAAGCTTTTTCCAAAGCCTGTTGGCATGCTGGACAGCATATTATTCCGTTACTGACTTGGCAGAGTTGAGTGCTTAAATGCCCGGCTCTAGAACAATTCCCCCCCTCCTCCCCCTTGCTTTCCCCACAGCAGTGGTATTGCATGCGCATGGTTTCTTCCCAGCTGGCCTAAATTCAACTTTGCTTCCCCCCCCTCCCGTTCTTAGGTCTATGGGGAGGGGGGTTCTCCTTTGGACACTATGATAGACTTTCTTTCTTTCTTTCTTTCTTTCTTTCTTTCTTTCTTTCTTTCTTTCTTTCTTTCTTTCTTTCTTTCTTTCTTTCTTTCTTTCTTTCTTTCTTTCAATAGTTTAATAATGAACAATTTGCTGCTTTTTTCTGGATGCCACAGATCCGCAGCCCGAGGTTGCTGGCTCATTCTGTCAGATGGTTGGGCCGGCCCTCGTCTCTCTGTGACCCTGAAAACTAAGTGAAGCTCAATACTGGGGTCGCACCCGGACTGCAAAAGCAGGGTGTTACTCCTCTTCTTTGTAGCTCCAGCTAGATAGAATTTCAAGCTCAATGACCCGTTGGGTGTAGCTAGCGTGGTGAATTACAAATTGTGCAGGCCACGTGCAAAATCAGCCACGTTCGTCAAATTAGCTAGTTCCTTTTTTCAAGGTCTGTTTCCCACTTTTTTTTTTTAAAAGAAAGTGGCTGTTACCCCAGTCCTGGGTGTAATCTCCATAGTGATCTCCCTCCCACACTTTTTTAAAAAATGCATCCAGTGAAAAAAGGGATGGCTTTGAATACAACGTGCAGTATTTCTATGAAGGATTTCTGGTGACCCATATGGTCCTTTGAGTGGAATGACGTTCGGTCTGTGTCTTGCAAAGCACAACTGTGTACAGGTCTATCAAGAACAGAACTCTTCTGAATTCATGGAGCCTTAGGCTCGTGCCGGTGAATATTGGATGGCACTCTTAATCTGCGTTCCTGCCCTTACTAGTCTGTGAGTGGTACCTGCTGCTCCAGTGGCACTTGGTTCTGAGTAAACCGGCAAAGGATTGTGCCCATCCGTCTTTTTAATTGTAAAGTAAGGGAGGTTGGTTTGTCTAGAGGCAGCAGTGTCCTGAAGAATGAGCAAGTTAGGGTTTAGAAGAACTTACATAGATAATATGTCCCAATAATTAAATTTACTGTGCTATTCATAAAAACTCCCCATGTTGCAAGAGAATTTGTCTTTGTGAGTCCATACAGGTACCAATGCTCCCAAATTGTTGTCGTTTAGTCATGTAGAACTCTTCGTGACCCCATGGACCAGAGCGCGCCAAGCCCTCCTGTCTTCCATGGCCTCCCGGAGTTGGGTCAAATTCATGTTGGTTGCTTCGCTGACACTGTCCAACCATCTCATCCTCTGTCCTCGCCTTCTCCTCTTGCCGTCACACTTTCCCAACATCAAAGTCTTTTCCAGGGAGTCCTCTCTTCTCCTGAGATGGCCAAAGTCTTGGAGCCTCAGCTTCAGGATCTGTCCTTCCAGTGACAGATACATTAAGTAATCTTTTTTCTTTCCCTTCCTCTTTACAGAACATACCTTGCCAGTTTTTAAATAATCGCTCTGATCTCCGGTTCATTTCTGGACAAAGAGAACAGGTACCAGAGCAGGGCCTTTTTAATAATGGCATCCCTAATGCAGAATGTTATTCCCAGGGCAGTTTGGTAGGCATTAGTTCATCTGGATGAGTGTATGTATATACAGAATTAACACTTTAAAATTATATTATGAAATTGTGTGTTTTCTGTGTTTTATATATGATGGCATTGTTACACATTTTGCAGTAGTTTGTCTTGCTCCTGCTAAGGCTTTTAAGATAGTGTAAGACATTCTGAAAATATTTTGACAGAATGGTTGGATAGTAAGTCATTCAGTTGAAGAAAGCAATGAATCCCTGTTTTTTCCGAAAATAAGACCTAACCTGAAAATCAGCCCTAGTAGGATTTTTCAGGATGCTTGTAATATAAGCCACCACCACCCCCAAATAAGCCCTTGTTAAGTGAAACCCCACCCTCCACCCTTGTGCAGCAACCAGAAGAAGATGACTCGGCTGTATTTGAATAAATGTAATTTGTTGTACATGAAAAAAAATAAAGCATCCCCTGAAAATAAGCCCTAATGCATTTTTGGAGGAAAGATTAATATAAAACCCTGTCTTATTTTCGGGGAAACACGGTAGTGTAGAGTACAGTATTGAGTGGAGGGCCAGGCTAGGACTCATGAGACATGGATTCAAATCCCAACTCAGTGGGGGAAGTCACTGGAAGTGGAAACCGAAAATGACTCTGAAAATAGCAGATACTACGAAAGCTGTTCTAGGGTGGCCTTTACATGGAAAGCAAACTAATGGCACCTAACAACAGCAACAGAGAATCAGGATGGCTTTACCCATTGGTTTGTCTGCCCCTTGATTTCCCTCCTCTAAGGGAAATTGGTTCGCCATTGTTGAACTTCTCATTGAGCATAATCTTATGATGCCTCTAGGAAGAACACGGAGAACCATCTTAATAAGGACCATTTTGAAAATTGCTGCTTCCATATGTTTTGGCTTGAAGCTCCCTGCGTCCTCAGAAACCGCTAGGAAGGGAGTCTTCCTGACCCCATTGAATTTCCAATTATGAACCAGACAAACCCCTGCACCTTTTCAAGGCAATTTCCTGGCTGGTCTGAGTTGGCCTCAGAAAATCTTTTCCCCCCCTATGATTTGAAGGCAAAGCGAATGGGAAATATAGGCCTTAAGCAGAACTTGGAAACATTTCCTCTTAAAAAAAATTTACAACTCCTAGAGTTCAGTATCGCTGGCTGGGGATTCTGGGAATTGTAGTCCCCCCCCAAAAAATTCCAAGTATTGGCCAATCACTTTCTTCTTCTCCTTCTTCTCCTTCTCCTTATTCTTCTTCTGTACACTGAGTTTGGATGGGAGGAAGGTGACAGACTCCGGAAGCCTCAAAGTGGACAACACCACTTCAGACTGCCATTTTGGAAAGTTCTTCTCACATTAACAATCTTCCCTGAATAATAAAAAAAAAAGGACCGTAAAGAGAAAGGTGAGCCCATGGCTTCCCAGTACCTGAACGACTAACAGATTTATTTCAGCGTGAGCTTTTGTGGAATGCAACACGCTTCCTTAGACGCACAGGGTGACAGATGATCCGCAGGTTTATATTCCAACATTCATTGTGGAGGCGAAGATCTATTGAAGAACGATACAAGCGCTGATAATGAAATTTCAGAGTGACAGTAGTCGCATCAACACCATTGCTGTTCTTTGCGCGAAGAATGCTACTTTCACTTTGAAATTTCATTTTCCAGCCTCGTACCATATCATCACCCCCACGGTGTATACTTGTATGCAGACTTATAGCTAATATTTCACTCTGTGTGTCCCAGCGAGTGGATTATACTAAATCTGTTAATCTATTTTTTTTTATTTTGTGTGTAGGTGTGGGTTTTTTTTAAGTACCGGCTAACGTGGCTACCTCTTTGAACATTCCCTCTTCGGTTCGTTTGCTATTTAGAAGGGTTTGTAATATATATCTGAAAATGTAGCTCCACCTGTAAGCCGAGAGGGGGACAGTCCATTCTGCCTGCTCAGGGTTGTACCATTTTATCAAGAGACCCAACTTCTCAGAAAAGTCCTAAGGAGAGATTCCATGGGCTGCCTGCCTCCTCATTCAAAAGGTACCATCCTAACTTGGGTGTTCTCTTGAATTGCCTTCACAGGTGTAGTAAAACACCATCTGAACTCACTAGCAGAAGAACTCAAGGATCTGAAAGGATTGGGTAGAAGCAGCTTGAGTCCAGCAAACGTTTTGTTTTGGTAATCAGAATAAATCTTAATAATGATCTTAGACCTGCATTGCTGGGAGAGGAGAAGACTCTTTGGATCATCCAGTCCCAGAACTGGTTTGATTCAGCATGAACAGATTTACTTCAGTGACCCACGGCATTGTTTCCACGAAGTTACTGAAGGCAAAGCCAGTGTGTGAAAAACACACACACCCCTCAAACCCCCCTTCCCCAACAACTCCTGTCTTTCCCCATTCAGCTCTTGGGTATCCTGATTTGGAGATTCGGGAAGTAGATTTTTTTTTTTTGGAGGGGGGGACTGTTGCACAAAACGGGTAAGAATAAAATCCCCTCCCTTTTTTTGGACTTCAACTCTCAGAATCTCCTAGCTTGCTGATGGGGGATTAGGGGAGTTGTAGTCCCAAAGGTAATTTTTTTTCTGGTGCTCTGGTCCACCAAACTAAACAGAATAGAAGAGGGGGGAAAAAAAGGACAGATAACATTTTTGGAGAGGGAGAGAAGGCAGGACGGGAGATGATGAGTCAAAAGCTGTCGCCTTCCCCTTGGAAACTGGAGAGTTGGCAGGATATCGTCCCCAGCAGGGCCATGAAGGAGTGCCACAGCAGGGTCCTCTGTCTGCTGCATGTTCTTCTTGGCTCCTAGGAGCAAACGCTGTGTGTTTCTCCCTCTCCTCCTTCTGGTTCTTTGGCAGGGGCAGAGAAAGAGCCCGGGTGGCTGTCACCCATAGATCTGGCATGGATGGAAGAATGTGTGATGGTTGGTTTGGCGTCAACGTGAGCCATGCTGGTGGTTGAGGGCACTCCTGCTCCTTCTGCTTTGGTCCAGACTTGTCGTTTTAAGTTTGGACCCTGCAGAAGTTCCAAAAGCGAGGACTTGTCAACGTAGTGGTGTATCGAGCTGAAATGTGCCATAGTGACTGACGCATCTTGGAAAAGTTACCCCTTTCCTTCCTTCCTTCCTTCCTTCCTTCCTTCCTTCCTTCCTTCCTTCCTTCCTTCCTTCCTTCCTTCCTTCCTTCCTTCCTTCCTTCCTTCCTTCCTTCCTTCCTTCCTTCCTTCCCTCCCCCCTCCCTCCCTCCCTCCCTCCCTCCCTCCCTTCCTTCGGACTACACCACCCAGAATTCTGGGTGTTATGGTCCAAAACGAGAAACTTTTCTATGCTGGGAAGGTAGGCTTCATGACTTTGAGGGAATGAATCTAACTATGTAGCAGTCCCGGGGCTTAACCTTACATTACCTTTTGTGCTTTTTAAACCTACTTTTTGTACACCTAATCCAGATGTGAGACAGGATTAAATTATCTACCTTGACTCTATTGAAGTCTTCCTTTCTAAAAAAAAAAAAAAATCTTCCTTTCTAAATCTCCTGTGCAGATGACCTTCATTTTTCATGTCATTTAAAAAGCAAAGTGTGCTGCTTATATGCTGCCCCGTAGCACTCAAAGCATTCTCCGGGCAGTTTTAGAAGTTGATTATGAAGGCCATACTTTGCCCCCTGCATATTCAGTTTATTGACCTGGGAAGGATGGAGGGCTGAGTGGATCTCGAGCCATTTACCTGTGATTGAACCTGGGTCTTGAGCAGAGTTCTGACTGCAGTACAGCAATTTAACCACTGAACCACTAGCTTGAAAGTTTTCCTCCCTGATGTGTGAAGTTTTTATCATTATGGTGCAGTAAGGGTCAAGTACTCTAAAGATGCTCAGAAGCACTCATTCTGATGCATGGTGTTTTCTTCTAGCAGTGTCTTGTGGGAAAGACACTGAAGTTCCTGTTGAGAAGTCAACTGCAAAAAATAGTAGAAAAGCTTTCTCCTCTCTTATCTGATCCAACACAAGGATTGAGGTTCATTGCATAGCCGAATAAATGCAGGTGGTCTTCCTAATCAGGCATTTATGAGATCTGTGCACAATCAGGATGGTATGTATTTAGTGCTGCTATAATCGCACCGTGACATACGGTTTTGAGTGCAAAATTCAGCACTCTCAGAATATCACCCTTCCTCTCTTTTTTTATTAGTTGAAAAAGGCATGCTTCTGGACTTCCTGGATTCTAGGTCAGCTTCCCAGAAATTAGAACAGACCGCTCCGGGCATCACATTTCCGAAAACCAATTGAGCACAGGGACCGTAGGTCAGTACCAGAACACTTTGCATGTAGATGATACCAAGTTAAATCTCTGGCATCTCTACTTAAAAGATGCAGGTGAATGAATTTGGGGAAGCCTTTTACCTGAAACCCTGTTCATCAGCGTTGACAACAGTAGGCTACAGGGGAAAAATGAGTTTGACATTGAATAAGGGAGTGTCCTGTCTACCAGTTGCTGGGAAGCAGTCATCATCATCATGTGTCCTCAACTCAATTCTGATTTAGGGTGACCCTTTTCCAGGGGTTTCTCTAGATAATGCTCAGAAGTGGTTTGCTCTTCCCTTCTTCTGGGGGCGGCCTGGGACTGTGCAGCTTGCCCAAGGCCACCCAGGTTGGCTGTAGTAACAGGAGGCATGGTGGAGAACTCCACAGCCAGAGACCTAAATCATCAAGCAACATCACAGTAAAGCTTACTTTCAGACCTCTGGCGTGGTTGTTGAACCCAGAAACATTTGATTGGCAGCTCAAGAAACAAAGGAGAGAGGCCTGAATAACACCCACAGTGTTTTTTCCCCCTCCCTTACATATTGGGAGAGCTTAGAATTTTTTTTTTCAACTATAGTTCCCAGAATCCCCTTGCCAGTGTGGCTGTTTGACCTGCCGGCTGGCTGGGAATTCTGGGATTTGAAGTCCCCCAAAATAACTTTTTTTGTCCGGCTTTGCCCATCCGAGAGTTCAGCGTGCTGAAACGGCGAGACTTTGACAGCTTTAAGAATTCTTCCTTTTTATGCGCCGCAGAATCTGTCCTGCACATTTTGAGGCAGCTTGGGGGTGGGGTGGGGGAAGTGCTATTCTTGGATGGCGCGAAGGGATGGCTTTGGCTTTTGGCAGGACCGCGTTCCAGATTGGCAGGATTAAATACGTCTTGCTAAACAGGCACCCCCTTGGCCGTGCTCGGCCTGAGTCCGTTCCAACTCCTGCTTAGCTGCAATCCATTGCTTTATTTTCATATGGTGGGAGAATCTGCACCGTGGCATCCATGTGGCTGTGGGGGAACCGAGGCTGGGGTTTTGCCAGCACCTTGTACTTGAAAAAATAATTTAAAAATCAAATGAAACTTTTTGTAAAAAAAAAAAACCCTGTGCCAGTGTAATTCAGATGTAATTCGCTTAATTCGCGTAAAAAGCGAATCTTTCCAGTACAAGTTATGCAGAGTAAGGAGGTAGCCGTAGATGGATTATTGATTTATTTAAAATATTTTACCCCACCTTTCTCCTTAAAAAGGACCCAAGGTGTCTTACATCATTAAAACAACAACACAATACTAAATGCTAACAACATGCATTATTAAAATATTTTAAAAGAATGAGACGCATGATCGTCACCTTCTGTGAAAACCCATCACCCACAGCCTTTACTCTAAATGAGGGATCTGCAGACCTAAGTCCTAGCCCTCCTCAGAGGGTGGTGTGCCCCAAACGGTTTTCCATGTGATGTTTTCTTTTTTTAAATAGCCCCCCAGTTTCTCCTTGTGCTAGTATATTGAAATGTCTCTCCTGTTATCGGTAGTGAACATTTTGGGCTAAAATGGGATCTTATTTTGGACCCGTGCTTTTGTGTTCGGGCTTTCTGTCAACTGGAATTTCAAACTGTAGAAATGGAAATTTGGCTCCAGAGCCAAAAAGGGGTCACGCAACCTATACTCTAAACCAAGGTGCAGAGTGAGGTGAGGATGATGCCCATGAAAGATCACAGGAAGGACCTCTGTTATAAAAAGCCTGAACGTTGGTGACACACAAGATATTTTTGCCATCTTGAAGGACAGAAACGTCCTTTCCTTTTCCGTGGACGTTGAGATTCCCAATCTAGGGTGACACCACCAGATCCCGTGTGTTGTTTGTGGATTTATGTGGATCTGTGAAATAGGGGGAACAAAGTAGAGAACCCCAGATGCCTTCATTCAGTTTCTAGCGATTGAGTTTTGAGTGAGTGGCTGATTCAGAAGCAGGAGGAAGGAAAAGATGGGTGGTTGGTTGCTTGACACCCAGACACTTCCCCCGTACTGTATCTTCAGGCAGAACATCCTTTGAGTGGGCCTGCAGCTTTAGAACCCAGATGGTTGCAAACAGTTCAAGGCAATGATGAGAAACAGGAGGAGGAAAGTGGGCAGGGATGCATACGATGCCCCAAACTGAGCATGCTCTCCTGAGTTTGTAGCAGCAACGTCCCTAGCCTAACAAGGGAAGGGTGTGTGTTAAACACGATACCTCTCTTTGGGCCTTACATACACTGACGACATGATTACAGTTAGACAGAAGGATGATCTGGATCCATCTGGAAGGTGACCCATCTGTGGAGGAGAGCTTTTTGTCCATGTACACTGGTGCCTCGCTTTACGCTTGCCCCGCATTATGACGAATCTGCATTACGATGATCTTTTTGCGATCGCCACTGCGATTGCAAAACGATGGTCTAAATGGGGGAATTTTGCTTTCTGATGATCGGTTCCCTGCTTCGGGAACTGATTCTTCGCAAAACGATGATTTTCCAACAGCTGATCGGCGGTTTCAAAATGGCCACTGGGTAAATAAAATGGCTCCCCGCTGTGTTTAGGGACGGATTCCTCGCTATACAGGCAGCGAAAATGGCAGCGAAAATGGAGGATCTTCGCTGGACAGTGAGTTTTAAGCCCATTGGAATGCATTGAAAGGTTTTCAGTGTGTTTCAATGGGCTTTTTATTTTTGCTTTACGATGTTTTCGCTTAACGGCGATTTTCCTGGAACGGATTATGCTGTTAAGCGAGGCACCACTATATAGGCTCTGTGCACAAGCAGGAACCCATGGAGAGCGTGCGTGTCAGGAGGAAAATGTCCTCTGCCGTCACATTGAATTCTATGGGAAGAAAGCAACAAGTGCTCCCGTGTAAGTGTGACCATTCTGTGCAAGCAAGTCATACCTGAAGAGGGATAAAGAAGGGGTTGCTATGGCTGATGTTGGCCATATGTCTCCCCTGGATGGATGGATGTTATTTTTACCCTGCCTTTCTCCTTAAAAAAGGAGATATAAGTGTGGCTCACATCATTAAAAGACAACATTTAAAACTAAAAGCAGTAAGTATACAACTACGACGGGGGGGTCAAATGCCACACTGCAAAATGGTAAGCGAAAACAACACCAAAACCACATTCAAAGCAGTAAGGCTCAGCAATCCGTTCAGCAACTCTACTCAGGCAGCCAGTCACTGAGGGAAAGCTTGCCTGCAGAAGGATAACAAAGCCAACCTGGCCTCTTGTGGGAGGGAGTTCCAAAGTCTGGGAGCAGCCACAGAGAAGGCCCTCTTCTGTATCTCAATCCAATGCACCTGTGATGGTAGTGGGGTTGAGGGAAAGGCCCCTCCTGATGATCTGAACACCTGAGCAGACTCATACAGGGAGATGCGGGTGCTGAGGTGGGTGCCCTCAACATTGGAGAAAGAGCAGGCTCTGTGGTTTGGGCTCTGTGGGCAAGGATTGGCCACTGGTGGAGGTCACCTGGTTTAGTACTCCTGCAGACTAGTATCGTTATCCTTGATCCTCAGGAGAGATGATGGTGGTGTCAATTGCAGAATGGTTTGTCTGGAGTTACTCTTCCGGCATTTGGAAAATTTCAGTTGGGGATTTAGCAGATGTCCACACACATCAGCGACCAACATGAATCTGACCCAACTCCGGGAGGCAGTGGAAGACAGGAGGGCCTGGCGTGCTGTGGTCCATGGGGTCATGAAGAGTCAGACACGACTAAACAACAACACACATCATTCAGTAATCTTTCCCTGCTGGGAATGTACAGTAAAGCAAGGATGGGGGAATGCGTCACCCAACAGATGCTAGACTGCAAGTCCCATTCATTACCCCCTGCCTTTGGCTGTGATTCCTAGTCCCGTTGGAGTCTAGACAACATCTGTTGGACTACAAGCTCCATAATCCTTAGGCAGCAGTCATTGGTTTGTTGTCTGGGCATATCTGGGGAAGCAGTTGGAAAGAGCAAGCTTTGAAAGAGTTAATGTGGCATCCATAGTGCCACCTGGATAAAAAAAATATTGCCACTTAAAGCTCATCAACAGCTTCTTTCCTTGTATTCTCAAAGGCTTTCATGGCTGGGATCCGATGGCTGTTGTATAACGACCTCCTTCCTTCCTTCCTTCCTTCCCTCCCTCCCTCCCTCCCCTTCCCTCCCTCCCTCCTTCCTTCCTTCCTTCCTTCCTTCCTTCCTTCCTTCCTTCCTTCCTTCCTTCCTTCCTTCCTTCCTTCCTTCCTTCTTGGCATCCTTTGCTGTACTTTCTTTTAAAGCTTTAACACATTAGCAATCTTGCATTGACTGTTAAAACATCTCTAGAAGATAAAATGGTCAGTCAATAGCTTTCATAATTAATCAAGTGCTCATAGAAAAATCAGAAACTATGTTTCTTCAGAGCGAGAGGTAAATCATTCAAGGATTTTAACTGTCTTGCTGGTCTGGCTTACTGTATGTGTTTTATCACTCCCTAACTCTCTCTCTCTCTCTCTCCATCTCCCCTTTTCCATCTCATCTCCCAGTCCCTTTTTTTTTAATCTCGAAAAAATATTGCATTTTGTATCAACGCCAGTCAGTCCATAATGCCTTTAAATATATATTTTTTGTTATTTAAGAAATCGATTCTAGCTTTTACAAAAGTTGAAGATGTTGTGAAAAAAAAACCATTTTACCAAATTATGGGACATAGTGCCTTTATTGATGATGGCAGAGTAAGAATTCTGCATTGTGAATCCTTTAATATAATCCACTGCCTTGGTGAGGTGCTGAATTGAAATACAGATTATATGGTGAAACTGTAATGCATCGTTTGCTATTAGTGGACTGGTAATAATTACCAGTTCCGAAGCTGCTCCCCCTTCTCTCGTCATGTAATCTTTACTCTCTGCCGTAACAGCCTTTCTCATTGACATTATGATTATACCAGCTGCCCTCCTGATCCAGAATATCTAGTTGATGGGAGCGCTAAAATGCAATTACAAAAACTGTATGTTGTGTCCTCATTATGAGATACAGTGCTATTTCCACTGACCTAATATATAAGCTGGCAGAGTAGGGGAGGCCCTGCATTGTTAGTGGGGCTGTCTGATCGTGTCACTCAGGGCAGGAGGTCTTGTAAAAGCGTTTGGTTGCAAGAGAAAAATAAAACTTAGCTGCGTTGCTGTCTACCTTTCCAAGCTTGGCTTCTGTAAACTACCCATTTCGCCTTTCTCAAACTACCACCCTCGTACTAATCCTGAGCCCACAAGCAAACATCCGAGAAGCTGCAGGAGTTTTAACCTTTTTCCTAAAGATTTACATGCGTATCTACTGATACCTCTCATGTTTTGCACTAAACACCACGGTGTGGTTCATTAAAATATTGGCACGGGTGGAAGGATGAAGTGGTAAATGTTATTCCAAAGGTGTTTTTTTTAAAGGCAACCAAAATGTTAAATACCAATCAGAAGTGGGTAAATTTTTCCTTTTCTTTCTTTCTCTCCTGCCAGAAAGGCTAAATGGACCCCTCTTTTATTTTTTTTAACTCACCCAGATGGACAGATTATATCATATATAATAATAATAGAAGAAACTGAATCTATAGAGGGGAGAAAAAACTGGGTGCGTTGGATATAACTGTAAGTCTGCCTGCTTGTCATTTTCCAAAGTCATTTATTCAGCGCATTGTATAATGAAAATCCCTTTATAACGCTTTTCTTCTTTTTCTTTGAAGTGAGGAGGAAAACAAGAACAATGAAGATCATTTGATAGGGACTTCAGCGTTTTTCCTTCAGCCCCTTCCCCTCCTCTTTCGCTCCACCCGCCCGTACATTAGGCATATGTTTGGAAACCTAATTTTGGCATCTGCTATCTAATCTTGTAAAAAGATTTGCCCACAAGTGGGTTATATCGAGTGAGATTATAAACACTGCCGTAAAATAAATTACAGGTCAACCTAGAAGTACACCATGCAGTCAAATATTATTGTAAGCCTTGGTTGTTATTCAAAGCCTAGTGCAGTGAGAGTGTGTGCGCGCACATGCATGTGTTAGCTTCCTCTCTATTTCTTTATAACATATCTTGTCTCTCTGTCTGCCTGTCTGTCTGTGTCTGCATGCAAAGAAAGAGGGAGATGCTAGGCGAGTTCTCAGCGGGTTAGTGTGTCCCCTAACAAATCCGGGCAGGTTCTGCATTTTCGGGATGAATAGGTTATTAAATTCCCATTCAGCTGTCGAAATAGGTGCTTCTTCTCATCCTTGCTATCATTTCAGTTTATGAATACTTCTGCGCGAGACAGACCAGTGAAAAAGAAAATGCTATGAAAATGTTTTCACTTTGTATAATGCTGCTTCGTACTCGGAGTGACCATTGGTCTCCTTGGCTTCTGTGTCCTTTCTAAGTCGGCTCTTAAATTCCTTAGTTAACAGTTGCCTTTTCTGACAATTCTCTATGGCCTCATCATGTAAAAATCCAGACCAAGGTCGAAGACCCAGCATCCTTCCTGGGGTGGGTAGGAATATCTGGCAAGTTATTTTCTTGAACTATCGTTTTTTTCAGGTTCTGAATTTCAGGAAGGGAAAAAGCTTCCTCGTCTTAATTAATTTAGCTGCAAGATGTGGCAGTGTCCATGGGTGTCTTTGCCTTTAAAGACAGATTCACCTAGGGCTGATTAAAGACAGATTCACCTAGGGCAGGTGGCCCATAATCCTAGCTGCGGGTGGGGGCTCTTTGGATCCTCTATGTTCCGAGGGGGTATAACACAGAATCCCAAAGGGTCTGCGCTCATTCCTCATGTCTTCCTTGTAGGCTCCCTTGAACACACCTGGTTGACTGTTGTGGAAGGTAAGATGAGGGAACCAAACAAATCTCATGTCTGGTCCAGGAGGGCTCATCCTTACGTTCTTGAGGCCACGGTCCTGACAGCACCAACATTGATGCTACCTGTGTGTTGTTTTTCAGGTAAAGATGAACCCAGCAGCTACACGTGTACGACATGTAAACAGCCATTCAACAGCGCCTGGTTTCTTTTGCAACACGCACAGAACACTCATGGATTAAGAATCTACTTAGAAAGCGAACATGGAAGTCCCCTGACGCCACGGGTTGGTATCCCCTCCGGACTAGGTGCAGAATGCCCTTCTCAGCCTCCACTCCATGGGATACACCTTGCAGACAATAATCCTTTTAATCTACTCAGAATACCTGGGTCGGTTGCGAGGGAAGCTTCGGGTCTTGGAGAAGGGCGTTTCCCTCCCACGCCGCCTTTGTTTAGCCCCCCTCCGAGGCATCACCTGGATCCCCACCGCATAGAGCGCCTGGGGGCGGAAGAGATGGCTCTTGCAACCCATCACCCCAGTGCCTTCGACAGGGTGCTGCGACTCAACCCCATGGCCATAGAGCCCCCAGCTATGGATTTCTCCAGGCGGCTTCGGGAGTTAGCTGGGAACACCTCCAGTCCGCCGTTATCCCCCAACCGTCCCAGTCCTATGCAAAGGTTACTGCAACCATTCCAGCCAGGCAGCAAGCCGCCATTTCTGGCCACGCCGCCTCTTCCTCCTCTTCAGTCCGCTCCTCCCCCTTCCCAGCCTCCCGTCAAATCCAAGTCCTGCGAATTTTGTGGGAAAACCTTCAAGTTTCAGAGTAACTTAGTTGTCCACCGTAGGAGCCACACTGGAGAAAAACCATACAAGTGCAACCTTTGCGACCACGCCTGCACTCAGGCGAGCAAGCTAAAGCGCCACATGAAAACCCATATGCACAAATCCTCCCCGATGACCGTGAAGTCGGACGACGGCCTCTCCACGGCCAGTTCCCCGGAGCCTGGTACAAGTGACCTCGTGGGCAGCGCCAGCAGCGCCCTCAAATCGGTGGTGGCCAAGTTCAAGAGCGAGAATGATTCCAATATGATTCCGGAAAACGGGGATGAAGAAGAGGAGGAGGAGGAGGAGGAGGAGGAGGAGGAGGAGGAAGAGGAGGAGGAGGATTTGACGGAAAACGAAAGGCCGGACTACGGGTTTGGCATTAACCTAGAAGCAGCCCGCCATCATGAGAACAACTCGCGGTCCATTGAGGAGAATCGCTCTATGCCGGATGTCATGCAGGGAATGGTCCTGAGTTCCATGCAGCACTTCAGCGAGGCCTTCCACCAGGTTCTTGGAGAGAAACATAAACGAGGGCATTTGTCCGAATCTGAGGTACACAGAGACACTTGCGACGAAGACTCGGTAGCGGGTGAATCCGATCGGATTGACGACGGCGCGATAAACGGTCGGGGTTGCTCCCCGGGTGAGTCCGCTTCTGGAGATTTGTCCAAAAAGCTTCTCCTGGGTAGCCCAAGCTCTCTCAGCCCTTTCTCCAAACGCATCAAACTGGAGAAGGAGTTTGATCTCCCTCCGACAGCTATGCCTAACACTGAAAATGTTTACTCCCAGTGGCTAGCTGGGTACGCTGCCTCTCGGCAGCTCAAAGATCCATTCCTCAACTTTGGAGACTCCCGACAATCGCCTTTTGCTTCCTCCTCAGAACACTCCTCCGAAAACGGGAGTTTACGCTTCTCGACGCCTCCTGGAGAGATGGATGGAGGGATATCAGGCCGCAGCGGTACAGGAAGTGGAGGGAGCACCCCGCATATTAGTGGCCCAGGCCCCGGAAGGCCTAGTTCAAAAGAGGGCAGACGCAGCGATACTTGTGAGTACTGTGGGAAAGTCTTCAAGAACTGTAGTAACCTCACTGTCCACAGGAGAAGCCACACTGGGGAAAGGCCTTATAAATGTGAGCTGTGTAACTACGCCTGCGCCCAGAGTAGCAAACTCACCAGGCACATGAAAACGCATGGTCAGGTGGGGAAGGACGTTTACAAATGTGAAATTTGTAAGATGCCTTTTAGCGTGTACAGTACCCTGGAAAAACACATGAAAAAATGGCACAGTGACCGAGTCTTGAATAATGACATAAAAACTGAATAGAGGTATATTAACATGTCCCGTTCTTCTTCCTTTCCAGTTTACTCTTTCTCCCCCCCCACCTAACCCAACCTAGCACCACTCCCCGTATAGAGATTTTTCTAGTCCCTTGTGATTCAAATAATGGAAGCTAAGGATGATATTAAGAAAGTGCTTGTCACCAGCACACCTGTTTTCATTTGCCTTTTTTTAGTTCTTATTTTTATATATTTTTCCCCCTTTGTTCTGTTTTCACCATTTGAATGCATGATCTGTATTGGGGCAATACTACGCAAACTTTGAGCCTTTCTCTTGTGCAATAATTTACATGTTGTGTTGTTTATTAATTTTTTTAAAAAAATTAGACAGCATGTATGGTATGGTATGGCTTGTTTTTTGTTTTTTTTTAAGAAAAAAAATTCCAAATTTGTTGCCGAGCAAACAACAACAACCAAAACAGAAAGATAATGGCACATACTTCATACACACACGGAAGTACCGTGGCTATTTCCAGTAGGACTCCAGAAGAAGAAGAAAAAAAGAATGAGAGAGATAGAAAATACAGAACAACAATTTTTAACAGAACGGAACCATACGTTTTTTTCACATATATCATGTACAGTTTTGCTTTGAATTATACAGAAGAAATTGTACTTTGAATTAAGCCTCTATGGCCAGACAGATAATATTGGAAAGGAGAAAAAAAAATCCATGGTCTTACCTTGATTTCTGTCTTTAAAAGGATTTAACGTATCAGTTGTTGTTGTGGTGCGGAGGGGAGAATTTTTTAAAAATAGGCCTTTAATTGAAAAATAACGACATAAAACAACAACAGCAAGATAAATTTGTACTATCATTTGGTTTAAAAACGGAATTCTGAGTGCCTTGAATCTATTTAAGCCATGTTGGTGGCGATTCTACTTGTTCTAAACTTGTAGCTCAACTTTCGCACTGGGCAATGTAAGTGAGTCCTTAGGACGTTAGCCGATAACTATATTGTATTTCTCTTAACAGTGGCTACCTAAAAACAAAAGGAAATTAACAAAAATAAAAGTAAAATCCCGAACGGTCCTAGTTAATCATCATTCTGTCTCTTCCCCCACCACAGCACCTTCATCCCGATTTTAAAAATACCACCACCCTAAACCAGATTTATTCTCAGTTAGAAAACCGTGGTTACCGTCTCTTGGAACGCCCATCACCCACCAGCACCCATTCCCCCTTTCGCTCCCCTCTTTTGAAATTATGATGATTATTTTAATGAGTCAAAAGAATGTGGAATGTGCAGAAGGCCTTGGAAGATAATTTAATACACTAGGAAGAAAACGTGTGTTATGAAGATTTCACAAATATCTTTTAATAATTCTGGCACACAAACAAAAAGGGAAAATTAAAAAAAAACAAAGAGGAAAAGAAATGAAAATAATTAAACCCGAGTCCCATTGGTTGTCAACTTGACAATTGGATTAGAAATTAAAAGCCTTGAATACCATCTATTGATCTATTGATCTCTCTCTATGGGGAAAGATACATAAACATTTGGACAATAATCATTTACTGAGTGTGACATGTATAAAAAGAAAGGAAAAAAAAGGTCTATGATTTATCAGCACAATGTGGTACTGTTTGCCAGTCAGACTAAGAACAGGTTATAAGCTAATATTGATATGATGATTAACTTTGAACTATTAAGATTTGCCTTGAAGTGTGACTTTCTGGAGAAAAAAAAAAGAGAAAGATAATTTTAAACAGAGTAGCAGTTGTGTGTCTGTGCTCCCTAAAAGTTGTGTTTTTTTTTCCATTTTGCTCTGTTGATCATATGCTATGTGCGAATTGTGTTGACATGGAAAAAGGATTCATTGTTTTTTATGATTAATGATCTGTCCCGCTGGATGTTCACATAGCACTTGACTCTGCCTGTTGTGTCTGTATCTTTTCCTGTAATCAGAGGTACACAGGTTGAGTATAAAAAAAATAATTTTTTTTAAAGACTGCTCAGATAGGACAATTTAAATGCACTGTACAATTTTCCCAGTTTACAGGTTCTATACTTTTTAAGGGAAAAATTGCAAGATTAATGAAAACTTTGTTTAAAAAAAAAATTTTTTTTGAGCATGATCTCAAGAGGAGCATTTGAGAAACTCTGCCAGCTTGCCGTTGTACTTGACTTAAATGACCGGGATGCAACGTTTACGGCGCTGTGAGTGGGAATAGGTTCTGCAATGATAGTAAAAATAATGAATGGTTGAACTCGCACCTACAGTGCATGGATGTGGTTAGGGTTTTTTTTTTTGTACAAAACTTTTTAAAATATAAATGTTATGATTTTTTTTAAAAAAAAAACCCAACAACACTTCATTATGTTTAAGGGGGAAAATATGTATTTTAGGTTTCATTGTCTTGGTGGTTTACAAGACCTGTTCTTCACCGAAAACCAGTAGTTGCAAATTCTATGCCTTGAAATATACACACAACTTTTTCAGGTTGTAAAATAAATAAATGCATTGGGGAAAAGTTTAAGAATATATAGTACTTAAATATAGGAAAATGCACACACCTATTGGTTCCTATGCTAAGAAGAAGAAAGAAGCAAACAAAGAAGAAGAAGAAAAACACATTTATGATCTCTTTTTTCTGTAATTTCTAGAATGGTATTTGAATTTAATGTTCAGCTAGAGTAGGCACTATAGTATTTATAATGAAGCTTGTATTTTTAACTGTTGCTTGTTTCTCTTTAAAAAAAAAAAGAAGGTATCCGTGTACCTTTTTTGGTGGTGGAAAAACACACAGACACACACAGACACGCAAACAAGCTGCCACAGTATATTTTTTTAATTTGGCAGGATAATATAGTGCAAAATATTTGTATGTTTCAAAAAAAAAATTTGACAAGAAGAGCGTGACATTGTATGGATCAGAGGCCATATAATGGCTGTTTTGGGGAGGGTTGGGGGGGTCCGGGCAAAAATCTGTTTGAATGTCGCATTAAATGAGCGTCCGCAGATGGTTGTACATATCAAAATTCTTTTGGGGGTTTCTTTGTTTCCTGCTGCCATATTTGTATGCAGTAATAATGCAAGGTGATGATGTTTATTTGTTCTGTAGTGTGCTCTCTGGTCTTTTTTCCTTCTTCTCTTACCCCTTTACATTCCAGCATCTTAAACTTCATATGCAGTAAAAGGAAGAGAAAAAAAAAAAAAACAACATAAAAAAATAGAACAAAAAGTGAGAGAGAAAAAATTAAAAAGTTTTGCAGGATTTTTTTTCCATTGCCAAAAAGAAAAAAAAATAAAATAAAATGGTGCTTTATATATTTAGATCGGAAAGGATTTCATATGCAAAGCATATTAAAAATGAGAGAAAGCCCCGCTGGAGTGGATATCTTTTTTTGTATATGGCAATGCAAAATATTTTGTTATTCTCGGCCTTTTCTATTCCTGTAATGAAAGCTGTTTGTCGTAACTTGAAATTTTATCTTTTACTATGGAAGTCACTATTTATTATTGCTTACACGCTCTGTTCAGAACAGAAGCGTCGGATTTGATCTTTGTGGTTTTTTTAATTTTTTTTAATTATTATTTAGATGACCAAAGGTCATTGGCAACCTGGATCTTTTATTGTATTTTTTTTTCCTAGTCTTTGTTAAGTTCTATTGGGAAAACCACTGTCTGTGTTTTTGGGTTTTTTTGTTTTTTAAAGGGGGGGTTCCTTTTTTTGTTTTGTTTTGAATTGGGCAGTTGTCTGCATTACCCTGTTCATTCAACCCATTTTGTCCCTTAATTGAAAAAAATAAAAATAAAAATTTTTTGCTTAAAGTACATATCCTAAGCTTTGCGTGTCCTCATTTGACACACATTGTAAATTTCCCTCAGGAAGAGAAGCAGCTTTTTAAGACAAGGCCAGTGGGTTTTCTTCAATGGGGGGCATTTTGGTGAACTTATGAGTCGCCTAAAGACCCAGAAAGTCTCTCCCCCCCCCCGAAGTTCTATTGCAATAAAATGTTTTGCCCCTTTGGGTGAAAGTATCTTTGGTCTTCTATGGAGAACAAAGATTCCCATTCACCCACATGAGAACCTTCATTATCCCACCTGGACAGTCTCTCGACACACCTTTTTTCCATTTAGAACATGTTTGGCAAAAAAAAAAAAAAATCTTGATTGACAGCAGTATCCCAAGCCATTCATCTTTGTTCTCAGGAAGGAATTCCCGCCCCTTCCTGTTTTGCACCACTGTGTACAATCACACAAGGAGCTCAGATATACAAAACAATATGCAACTCCCTATGTGTTCGTGGCAACACCCCACAAGACCTCTCGTTTCTCCCCCCCTCCCACACCTTACCGACTTTGGAACAAACGAAAACTTCCTGCAATAGGTGAATCGGAAATTACTGGCTCTCCGCTGTGCCCCATGGAGTTATAGTTAAAGCAGGAGTTGCTTGGGGTACGTGTGCGAGGCACATAACTGGTGTGTGTGTCACTTACCCTCCGAAAGAGTCCAAGCTGGGCCCAACCACTTCGGGGAAAACCTCTTTGTCGCTTTTTGTCCGGTTGGAAAGGAAACCGGGGGGGCGGGAACTGCTCTTCTTTTTATATATTCTGTACAATTGATAGGTTTTATCAAAACGTTTGTGTATACATTGTCTTTAAATATCTGGACTCTGGTTCTGATTATAAATATATACATATATATATATATTTTTCCTCTTCAGAGGTCTGTACATGTTGTCAAGTTTTACGAATACTGCATGTTGCAGCACCTATTTGCTTTATTAAAAACACATACCTCTGATATTGTCTCTTGCTCTTCCTAGTGTTAATACAAGTGTGCATTTCTCGCTTGAAATTTTAATTTGTAAAAATGGTGATGTCGTTGCCAATTCAGTTGTGGGTTTGCTTCATTTTGTTTTGTTCTTTTCTTTTTCAGTTGCATTGTTTTGACCAGCACCTTCTTAAGACACATCCGTTGTTTTAAGGAAATATGTTAATTTTTCCCCTTCTATGCCTGTTGTTTAAACATTGGCTAAACATCTGCGTGCAGGGCATCACGTCACAGCTCAGCTTTGTATTGGCTGAGCATCGTGACAACACCAACCCTCATAAACCACACTGTGCAAATTTCCAAAATTGGGTGAGCAAATGTATGTCCATCTTAAATCTATGTCCCTCCACCTGGGTTTTTGAGGAACTGAGTTGCATGCCCCTGTTCTTTCTCCTTCCTGCTGTTTCAGAAGTCCCTTCCTGAGGAATAATCAAATATATTATTGAGAGTTTCCAGTAAGTAATCTATGTATCAATTATAGGTTGGTTGTGAATGAACCAAAATAGATGACATACTATCATGACAATGTCCTTCAAAAAGTGCTACACCTGAAACCCTGTAATTAATGGCAGACTAGCTTGGATCTAAAACCCCATGGAATTTTGTTGATTGAAATTACCGACTTGTGTATACTGCTTTCTCTACTGCACACATACTAGCAACCATGCAAAAAGATCAACAACAAACAGCCAACAAAAGAGAGGGATAAAACAGTCAGCTGAGAGCCATGGCTTGCACTGGAGCCCCATCTGCATTCCCGTTGTTGTGGGGCTTCTCCCATCGTGGAAGATGACAGGAGAGGCCATCTTCATGCATAGCTCTCTGCACACATCAGGAGCAATAACACTAACTTTCTAGTGCCCATAGCATTTGTCATGCCTAATCTCCATCATCCTCTAGATTAGCAGTTCAGCATTGTTATTCCTACAGAAGGCAGAGGTACAAATTGGTATCTGCATGAGAGATGAACACAGGACTCCCCCGATGATTGTTTCAGCCAACATGCTGCAGGAATATCAGAGGCCATCTGGACTTGAGAGCCATTGTATGAGGAAATTTGGGGAAGTATTTAGAGGATGATTTGAGCTGTGCTGCAAGGAGGATGAGCTGCTTTTGCTACTACGAATACCATGAGTCATGCAGAGTTATTTTGCCTTCCTGAAAAGGCGGAATAACTGGTGCTTAATGCCTCCATCCTGCTTTCTTTGCACTCTTCATTTTAACATGTCTGGGTCAGATGATGCATAAAGCGTTGGCTCACACAGTCTGTACCACAAATGGCCTCTAAGTGGGCCTGTCTAGTCAATGGCCCATTGTGACCTGGGCCATTGACTAGACCTCTCGCCCATTATTCTCTATACTGGTGAGTAGGGCTCACCAAGGCCTTTGCCCGTCTTGCTGTTGGATCCCTTTTTAGCCTGGCATTGAATGGTAGACTTAGCACATCAAGAGGAGATTCTGTACAGCTGCACTGTACGCAGTCTCCATATAAACGCAGCCCGTAATGGAGTTGTCTGTGGACAAGAACTATGGGTTGGTCCATTATATCAAACTTCACCTCCAGGTAGGAATCGAAGGGTGTCTCTCCATGGATCATCCCTTGAGGCAAAAACTCCTCAGGGATGAGTCCGCAGGCTGTAATTATCATGGGAATACATTCGTGGCAAGCATGCTGGAAACTCACTGACACTCCTAAAGCATGGGAATAGATATGACCTTACCTTACATCTCTAACATCTATAGTCCCTTTTTTTTCCAATTACCCCTTTAATTTGTAACTTTGCCCCAACGTCTCGTTCAATCTATATAGTGCTGTTCTTGAATTTTGGATTCTTTTGGGGATCTACTGTAATCTCTTTTTCTTTCCAAATAAAAGATGCATGTGAAGATGATGACTCTGGAATGTCAATGCCCCTGTAGAATAATCCCGGGCAGAATTGGGCAACGTCAGTAGCTCATCCACTTAAAACTGATCTTGCACTCTCCTCTAATGCTATTGCTCTCAGTCTTTCATTACCACCTACCTTGTGTGGTGACAAAAAAAATTCCAGCATCTTCAAGTCTCTTTGGTTTTCTGCTCGCTATTCCCCTTTTCTCTCTGGCTTCCAGATACTTCCTTGCCTTTCTCAAATCCCAATTTCCTCTCCTTCGTTCCCTTTCAGTGTTGACTGTGGGCGGATCGTCACATTCCTTATTGTTATTATTATCATTCCTTGCTTGCTCTTTATGAACGAAGATCAAGGATATATATGCTTATGCTCTCTTTCCTTCTTTCTCAAACCAGTCCCACAACTTTCCAGTCTGCTTGTCAAGGTACTGAATAATGGACCTGAGCCATTAGATCCAGTAGGAAGGTTGAATCCATCCTTCCCACGAGATCATTGAATACTCTTGAACAGGTGGCAAGTACTTCGTCTTTAAGGTACAGATCTCATGTGAAGATGGACAAGAGTGAGTTTAGAAGTTGTCAAGAACAATGGTCATCTGTCCCCTGCAAGCTTCCTATTGTAGTTGGTGGGCAGCTGCTGTGGTACCAGGTAGGACATTTCGACTGACTGTAGTTGTGAATGTCCTTGTGCAGTTTTCTTTTCAGCCATGTCAAACAAAACACTTTTACTTGACCTCACAAGAGCCTTCACAGGACTCTGCAATATCCAACAGCACTCTAAAGTCATTGGGTACCTTTCCTTGCTGCTTATAGGATTCAGGATAGAAATTTGGATTCTTAATCCGACCTCCATTATCTAGCTATTTAGCCACCCATCCATCTTTGCAAATCACTTCAAATTCCTTAGTTGAAAAACAGCATAAATATTAATGCTGCAGCCATTGGCACCTCCCAAAGCTGGATTGTTTTGTTTGGCTCTAGAAGAGTGGTTTCCAACTGTGGGTCCCCAGATATTCTTGGGTTAAAATTCCCTGAAGCCCTCGCCCCACTTGCTGTGCTGGCCAGGATTTCTGGAAGTTGTAGTCCAAGAACATCTGGGGACCCAAAGTTGGGAAGCACTGCTTTAGAAGTCCAATACGTTTGTCCATTGCAAGCGTTCCCCACCTACCCTCATTGTTGATATAAACAATTTAACATTCTAGATTCATACACTCTCTTGTGGTAAATGCTACTATAGTTTAGATCAGTTCTGAATATTGTCCCTTCTCCAGCTTTTCGAAGATGTTTCATTACATGCCCTGGACAGATCTCCATCTATCAGATGTCTTTCTAGGCTTCCAATGTCCTTAAATCCTTATATCCTCAACTTTAATTAGCGCTTATGCTTCTGTGACACTTCTTCCCAATTTCCACATTTTAAAAAAAATAATTATTTTTTCGACTTCTTAATAGAACCAAGCTTCCAAGTGTTGAATGACTTGATTTTTCTTTGGTCATAGCATGGCGGTTTGTAGGCTTTTTAATCATGCTAAACCTATTACTTAACTTAAAAAACAAAACAGAATTTTGCCTTCCCATTTCAGGTCCACCCCATCTCTCAACACAATCTTGCCATTTTTTTCCCAGGGGTCTTAACCAGTGACTCAATCAAACATGGTTAAAACCAAACCACCTTCAATCTGGCTTTAGTTCTTGTGCCAGCTGTGTACCTGTGTAAGAGTATAACTCCATCCTTCAAATGGCCAATGGTGACGATGAGGAGAGTTGTAATCTGAGGAAAGTGCCAGTCTGAGGAAAGCTATCATAGATGTACCCCCTTAGGAATATTTTTGAGTAGCTTTCTCTTCTTTCTCCTTTCACTTCCAGGCTTTCACATCCAACACATTGCCTTGTTCAACACATCCTTATTCCTCTTTGTTTGGTCCTTTGTGATTTCTGAAAGACTGCATCTGACTTCATTGCCATCACCTCTCTTGGCTGTCATCAACAGAGATTTCATTGTGTGATCCAAGCAGCAAAGTTGCCATTCCCTCCACATCTGAAAGCAACAAGTGTAGAAAACACTTAGGATGAAATCCTATTGTTATCCCAGGTGGGGTAGATCAATCGAATCAATGGGACATACATTAGCACTACCATAACGGGCCTCATTCATTCAAAGGGTCCTACTCTATTTGGAATGAACAATTGGATTTACCCCTTAGGTGTTAGTTTAATCCCCCTTCAACCCAGGCTTTCTCTGTAATGTTTCTTTAAGTGCTGGTGCCTTTGTGGCTATCCATTTGGGGGGTTTCTATTCATGACTTGGAATTGCAGAGTTGCCATCCCATGATCCTGATGGGGAGCATTATGTTGCCCCACAATGAGCCATTGTAGTCTACACCGCATATGTTGCAAATCATAGGGCCCACGCAAGTGCAAGCACTGAAATCCTCCAAAAAACAACTCCACATTTTGCACACTTCAAGCTCTTCCAGGAGGCAGTGGAAGACAGGAGGGCCTGGCGTGCTCTGGTCCATGGGGTCATGAAGAATCGGACACGACTGAATGACAACAACAACAAGCTCTTTGCTGGGTGGGAGACTCTCTGGGCAATGTGTTGTTAGTCTTGCAGACTGAAGAGAGTTGGCAGAGTTTTAGAATCGCTGGAAAGTGGCCAAGATAAGAACCACACGGTCCCCTTTCTGGAAACGGATCTGCTAACGTAGGTGCCTCTGGAAGACCAGTGGAGCATGGGATGTGGACTAGAAGCACTATGACAGAAAACCTACCAGTAAATGGACTGGTCCTATCTTCATTATCTTTAATAGCTACATGCTGTGCCTTTTCGTGTTTCTTTATGTCTAAAGAAATACTGGATCCAACCATGAACTAACCAAACAAGCATATATACAAACAAACAAACAAAAACAATGTTAAATCTGTCTCTGGCCAGTTGACTAACCCTTGGATCTATAGTTCCCCCCCCCCTTCATCTTCTTGCTTGCACTATCGCATATTTTTATTTTGTGGCACTCAAAGAGCCCAACAAGGGGAGAAGAGAAAGGAAGAAAATGGCTGAGGAATTTTCAATCTGCAAAGCTTGTTGGCCTGGTTACCTCTAAACGATTCTCAACTCACCACAGGAGACTTAGATGAGAGGCTGTTTGCAAACCTCCTTTGGCATGCTATTTATTCTTTTATGTGGGTAAGGTGGATGGATAGCTCAGTGAGTTGGGCGCCTGGACCAGAGGTTAGGCATTTGGTTCCCCCCCTGTGACTTCTGGGAGAAGAGTTAGCCTGTGCAGCTTTGGGCCAGCAGCCCGGCCCCAGAGCAGTTCCAGAAAAAGGGATGGGTAAGCCCACTCAGATTAGACTTTTAAAAAAACCCTGGAAAGGATTGCCATAAATTGGAACCAACTTGATGGAATGTAATTATTACTTTGGTCTAGGTTTTAAACTGTGCAGTAAACTTTTGTGGCTATGGAGAAAGGGGAAATATCCTAAAACTGTTTCTTGGAAATACTGAAGCAACACCTACAAATGGCCCAACCCATTTAACAGCTCGTAAGATCAGGTTTTGTTATAACAAGTTCAAATCCCACTTTGCATGTTTGTTTCATTTGTGAAAAGTTTTAGATCTTTATATTAAAAGCTCCACATGTTATGTGGAGAGCTCAGAAAAACCTTCAGTGATAAATCACTTTGGATTTCCCTCCCTACAATAAATGGAAGCTGCTTCAGGTTCACATCATCACACTCACGAATGAAGGAACTGGAGGCAACTCTTGAGAATTCTAAACTAAGCAGAATCTGAATGAAAAAAATTCTGGTTTGGAAGATGAAGCTCATTCACAAATTTTCCCAGTTATTTTTGGCATGGAAGACATGCTGGTCACCATCACCCTTTCTATCCTTTGGGATTCCAGGTTGTGAACAGTCTTCCATACAGATGTCCCCCCCCCCCAAGAGGTCCATTCTGCCTAATAAGTCCCATTTATAACGGAGAGGCATTGTATGATTTCGATCTCTTCTCCTTAGGGACCTCTACGTGTAATGACTAATACTATGGAAACTCCTTGGCTGGGTTATATCTCTTTGTTCGTTTAGTCATTTAGTCGTGTCCGACTCTTCATGACCCCATGGACCAGAGCATGCCAGGCCCTCCTGTCTTCCACTGCCTCCCGGAGTTGGGTCAAAGTCATGTTGGTTGCCTCGCAGACACTGTCCAGCCATCTCATCCTCGGTCGTCCCCTTCTCCTCTTGCCGTCACACTTTCCTAACATCAAGGTCTTTTCCAAGGAGTCTTTTCTTCTCATGAGATGGCCAAAGTACTGGAGCCTCAGCTTCAGGATCTGTCCTTCCAGGGAGCACTCAGGGTTGATTTCCTTTAGAATTGATAGGTTTGTTCTCCTTGCAGTCTAGGAGAGCCTCCTCCAGCACCAGAATTCAAAGGCATCAATTCTTCGGCGGTCAGCTTTCTTTATGGTCCAGCTCTCACTTCCATACATCACAACAGGAAAAACCATAGCTTTGACTATTTGGACTTTTGTTGGCAATGTGATGTCTCTGCTTTTTAAGATGCTGTCAAGGTTTGTCATCGCTTTCCTCCCAAGAAGAAGACATCTTTTAATTTCGTGGCTGCTGTCTCCATCTGCAGTGATTATGAAGCCCAAGAAGGTAAAATCTGTCACTGCCTCCATATCTTCCCCTTCTATTTTCCAGGATGTGATGGGGCCAGTGGCCATGATCTTAGTTTTTTTTATGTTGAGTTTAAGACCGTTTTTGATCTCTTAGAATCATTCATTCCGGGAGGTTCAGAGATTTGTAATCCAAAAAAAGTAAATTTTTAAGGTCTTAAGAGCCATCACTTCAGTCTGTTACGACAATGGAGAAGGGCCATACATGGATTTCTCTGCCTCTCTAAGTCCATTGCAATTTCAGTGTAGGAACTAGGTTATATAGTCTTGTGTTGACTGAAACTAAGATGGTGGCATAAGGATAATTATCATCACTATCTTACAACTGCAGAGCTGGAGAGGCCCCATGGATCATGGAGCCTAACACCTGTCAAGAAGGCACATTGGGGAATCGAACTCCCAACCTCTGACTCCACAGACAGATACCCAAACCACTGTGTTATATAGCAGTTCCCATCTAGTATTGTACACAGGGAAAGAAACTTCCCAACACTGATTGTCTGAGCCATTCGTTTTGGTTCACAGACACTTAACATTCATTTAAAAAAAAACAACTTCAGTTGTGTTGGTTTTATAGAAGTTGTCTGTTCCATTCTAAATAATTTAGATTTCTTTCTTTTCTTAATTCTTAATTAATTTCCCATTGTGCTTGTGTAGAAATAGATAATACAGATCTATCAAGCCATATATAATGTTTGTTTTGATATCTGTGAGTAATCAGTATATAAATATATAAAATGTGTTTTGAAAATGTCTGGAACATCTTCATGTCTTCAGAATAAGTGGAAAGGCATATTTTGTTTTTCAGGTTAGGGAGATCAGCTAAGATCGTTTGGCAGGAAGACAAGATATGATCATTAATAATAAGATCTACAGATTTTTCAACAGCAGAAACGCCATTCATCATGATAATAGTGTGTGGTGGTGGTTTTTGCTCCAATTGTGTAGAGGAATTGAGGATTCGAGATGTAAAAATTCCATTTTTTTTCCCAAAAAGGAAAGAAACCTTATTAATATGAAAAAAAAATTCAGAAATTTTACATCTCTACTGAGGATCAGAGATTATAATTCATTGAAGGCTACTCAGCTAACCGGCTGTGTGGCTGGATTAGAATCCAGATTCTCCTTGTGGTTTAAATTATTACTTTGATTTTCCTCCTTAGACCCTAGTATAATGTCCAGTTACTGGCCCCACAGTCCTGATAGCATGTGGAAAAGTGACTTTTTGGCTGTGGGATTATCGGACAATCCCATCCCACGCCCCCTGAAAAAAAGGTTCACTTTTCCAAGCCCCAGAAATCGGTAGAGGCTTGCTAACATCACCCACCTGACAGTCTCGGAGCAGAGATTGTAATCCTGTTCAGTTTGAATGGAGTTCACACGAGGAGAGGGTGTACTCAGTGGGTCTATAGAGGAGAGCCTTCACTATCTGTGGAGGCTTTTCATGTGAGTAGTAGAACTCTGGAAAAATCAGCGTTCTAGATCAGGTGGAGATTCCATAGATAACTGTAGCTCTTGAATCTAGAAAAAAAAATCAGCTGAATGGAAATTATAATAGAGGGGTTTGAGTCTATTGGATGTTCTCTCCTCAGGTGATGAGTTAATACACTTCAGTTACAACTGAGTAGCCCAAACCCTTCTCCCAGACAAGAAACCTGAGATTATGATGTTTCTGTCAGCATCCTTCCCACACCTCTCTGGTTGACTCGCCTCCATTTCCAGTACTTCGGCTTCCTATGGTGAAGTTTGTGGGGCAGGGGAGAGATTACAATATTGGACAGCAAATTCTAGGATTCCCCTGTCTCGCTTGCTGAGTTTCAGGCATCTGAGAGGTGTCGTTAAAAAAAAAAATAAAGAGAAATATCTTTTTCAGGCTTTGGGTCTGGTTATAAACAGCTGCAATTTCTATCTTGCTACTGTGAGTCAATGGGACAGGACAGGGTTCAAGTATATAGAAATACTTGCACCAATATTTGAAAAAAATGCCAGCCAAGACTCTTCACTAGGATGGGGGAGGGGACTACTTATTTTTTAAAAGGGTCCCGGTGGGGGGGGCTGTGTCCCAGCAGCACATGGTCCTGGGGGGGATTGCTAGGTTCAGATGTAGTTTTTACCACTGTAGATGTGTCCCCAACCAAGTATACAAACCACAGCCGAGGGGTATTCATACTTACTCAGATATAAGCCACATTGACCAGCTTTAGAAAGGCAAAGCCCAACCAACCTCTGTGTATGTCTACCCAGGAGTAAGCCTTGGCATGCACAGCTCCCTTCCATGTGGCAACTTTTGGAGATTTCAAAATGGGGCTCATGATTCACACGCTGGATCATTGGCTGAGAGGTGGTAAATCTTGACCTAGAGTTCTTAAAAGTGTCATATCTTTGTGCAACGGCAGGATGTGGTAAGCTAAAAAAGATCCTGTCATGACTGGAAGAGTGTTAGGAAATATGGGCAGCCAGAGGAGACACCCCTGTTTGTGGGGCTGCAGCAACAGTGTGGCGGGAACGTAATATCTAGAGCAGGGCTTTGACCTGTGATCCGTGAGCTGTTCTGGACCCATTTATATATTTATCTGGCGCATTTATATCCTCTCACCGGGTCGGCAGGCCACAAGTTGGCTCTTAGCATGGCTTCCCATAATCCCTCACCATTGGACGTGGTGCTGAGGGCTTTTGGGAGCTGTGGCCCGAAACACATAAGGACCCAAAGGCTGAGAATAATGGATCAATAATCCCAAGCAGTTTTGGCTATGTCATATACTGGATCTTTGATCCCCTAGGAATAGCCCAAATGGAAGTCAGCCATCTTTTTTATATATAGATGGAGAGCACTGGTGAAGACTTGAAAAGTTGCGAGTGGGGAGAGTTTCGTCAATGACCAGCGGGTGAAATCTAAGTATCATAATAATACAAGCAGAAAGAGTAATACAGATTACAGAACTGTGGCTTTTTTGGCTACAGAAATGAATGGCGCTTTCAAAGCATGAATGTCTGAGGCGCATGCCCTGTTTGCTGGGTTTCTGAAAGGGTCCTCATGCATTCTGAAGCTGTGCCAACATTCTGTACAGGCCGAGGTGACAGAAAAAACGTTTCTGAATAATGATTTCTGGTAACGAAACACACACATACAAGGAGAGATTTCACCACATGAGTGGTTCAGGGGATGAGGGCGGTTATACAAAAGCCGCCACTGTGAACCTCGGAAGGACAAGCCGTTTCCAAAGGAAACTCATCTGACATGATACAGACCATGAAAGAAAGAAAAAAAATCAAAGCTCTATGTCATAGGACTAGTTTCTGCTCTAATGGGTGATGTCACTTCTGGTTTTAGCGTGGCACACACGTGACTGAATAAAGGGATTGTTTCCACACAGAAACCAGGTTAGGATGTCAGAAATGGTTCTAGACTAGTCTGCTTCATGCTCCACTAGCTTTATATGAATAGCAACCATCTACATTTTGTCCTTTCCTTATTTTGTATGGAGCAGTACTGCATTGCTGAGTTATACAAATTGCTCATTAGAAGTTGTGTGGTAGAGTTGCATCTATTCTGAAAGAAGGGGTTTCCTGTTGTTCTGCCAGAAATTCAGTGTTTTGATGTGCTTTGCTGCCTAGGCGCCAATGGCCCTGATCTGAGAGGGTCAAAAAGGGATTATAGGAAGAAAGAGACCCTCATTTAAGAGCCTGGCCATCTGGAGTTTCATAAAGGGTATACAGTGTCCCCAAGCCCCCTCATCTGTGGAGAAAAGTCTTATCCCCTCTTAAAACGAAGTGCTGGTCTCCATCATATGCCAGTCTCAATGCAAGAAATTGGGGTACTGGTAGACAATGTGGACCAATCTCTTACATCACATCAACTGGGCCTTTGGCCATCCGACTGTGACAAGGAGGCAGAACTTCTTCGACACACACAACCAAGAGAATATGGAGCGACATCAGCAAACGTCTACACCCACAACCTCTGCTAAATTCAACGGAGTCTAAAGAATACAACCAAGTCCACACAAATTCCGTATCACGAAATCACCTCTCATGGGATCAGGATGTCAACGTTGCTTCATGAAAAAGACCAGGCATTGACTTGATGATCTTAGTTTTCATAATTATGCTTTGCGTTGGGATGGCTTCAAAGGCCCAAATCATCAGCGGAGCTCCACATAGGGTTTCAAGCCATTATATGTAAAAGCTGACGCAGACGCACATCCAGAAATATTCACATCCACGTCGTAGTATTCACGTTGGGCACTTAAACCCTTATAATTTTTTTTTAAAAAATGGGAGTGGGTCAATGGTTATTCCCACCCATAGTGGTGTCTGACTGTTATATGGGCTGCATTGGCACAATGCATTTTTCTGCCTAGGCCATATAGGGGTTTTATTGTCATGAAGGACAACACCCTCTTAACTATGAACAGGAATCTTTTGACTTTCGGTCCATATTACACCTTTCTTTTTTTCCTCCTCTTCTGTCCCCCTCCCTATTTTATATTTTTTTAGGTTGGCGTAGTGTCCAGGGGACTCCTGAGGCGTGGCAGATTCCGGATGGAAGCTCAAGGATGCTTAAATTCTGAGAGAATGTGAAACGCAGTGTGGGACTGTGCACCACGTACGTGACATCCAGGGGTTGCCATGGAAAAGACTGGTTCCCAACCCGAACCCCTTTCAAAGCCCCACTACTTTCCCGATGGGCTCTTTATTTATATATAAATTTTAACACAATACAACCCCTCCCGCCCACATCACAGGGGAAACAAGAACAGATTTAACAATCTTACATCAAGGGCTTCCCATGATCAAAATGGTTTTCTTCCTTATCGACAATCTTTTGTATGGCTTTTTTCCACCCCCAGAGTGGCTCTGGGGAAGCCACTCAAAGATGCAGTATTAGAAACAGAACTGGGGAAGTTACTTTGTAAAGATAACAATTCCCAGAGGTTTGTAGGACGGAGGGTTTACCGATGTTTTCTTCCAGGAAAAAAGAAGAAGAAGAGAGAGTAATATTTCTGAATTCTAGGGGGAATGACCTAGGAAACAAATCCAGAATTTTGAGAACAAAATCCACCCACCCATACTTACCTATCGTGTTTTTTCTGTGTATAAGACTATACTTTTGTCTAAAATTTTTAGACTAAAAATTGAGGGTTGTCTTATACACGGAAGTAAGCTGAGGAAAGAACAAAAACAAGTGGAGGGGAAAGCAGGGATCAAAGCGATCCTGCAGTGCTTTGATCCCTTTTCCCCCTATACTTGCTAAGCCCCACTTATTTTTCTTAATTTTGGATTAGAAAAGTGGGGGCGTCTTATACATGGAAAATACAGTTTATCGCTCAGCAGCAGCAACAAGTATAGCCAATGCTTGGTTGTGGTGGACATCCAAAGGGCAGCATGAGGGTAGCAAACCAAGTTTTAAACATCAGGGCCTTGAAGGCCCTGTCCTGCTCAGAATAGAAAGTCTGAACTAGTTCATGGTTGAGCAAAATAAGATATTTGTTGAACTAAAAATCCCACCGTCCTTCGTCACCTAGCTCTGCAGGCTAGACCAGATGGGCTTTCCTGCCCCACAATATCTGAAGGTCCACCAGCTGACCACACTGTGGATTAGATGGATCAGTGAACTGGCTCCAGTTGCAAGCCAGTTCCTTTGCTTTTCTTCACAGGACATGATGCATGGTGGGAGGGATCAGTGGCTTTTTCTGGGAGTTGCAGTCCCTCCTACTCAAAAAAGGAACTTTATCTTGGTTTTTCATTGCCTCCTCTTCCCCCGCTTCCTCCAGGAAGTCTGCATGCCGCTTTCTGGCCTTACAAATTGTTAATGGGCTAAAAGTCAATTAGGGAAGGAACCAAGCAGTAACAGCCATCATTCCAGGAGACTTTTGAAACACGGGTGATGGGTTGTGTGCAAATACATGCCGACGCTGCCCCCCTTTCACAACATGCCTCTTGAAATTAAGGAGAGTGTGATTTTTCCTGTCATAATTCATATGAGTGGATAGGTTCTTTCTAAGAAGGGAACATCCTAACTCAATTGTGTCACCCACTGCTACTACACAAAGCTATACAGATCCATCGTGCTGCAAATAGTGAAGATCTAGGGAAAAATTTTTGGGGGGGTGGGGCAAGATCTTGGGAAGGTGTTTGGGGGATACTGGGACTTGTAGTCCAAAAGTAACTTTCCCAAGTTCTGTAAACAGTAAGGTAGTCAAGGAGGCTAGGAGCATAACCGGGTGCGCTCAGAATCCATGGGTATCCTTCAAAAATCAACAGCCCAGCGGACAACATCACTGCGCTCTCTTTGTGAATTCAGCAGATTGTTTTGGTTGTTGGGACCCAAGGATCTGCCTTTATACTGAGCTATCCATGTGGTTTGTGCCCCTTAGTATTGTTACCGTTGAGTGCTAGCATCTTCTTGGCCATGGAACCTGTGATTCTTTAACTGGAAATACTGAGAACCGTGCTTTGGGAAAGGGGTAGACGATGCATTTAGCCCATATACAGAAGCAGTGCTCTCTTGGGTGGCGAAAGAGATCTGCTTGTCACAGCAAACACTTTCCTTCACTTCTGTACCACACATTCTTGCACACTTTGTTTTGTGATTGGCCATTGCAAGGTAAACAAAGGCTTAAGCTGTTGTGGGAAGGAAATTGGGCTAATCTTCAGAAATAAACATTTTCCTTTATGTCTCGTTTGACTTTTATGTAACTAATATGTCTTTAAGTAATTGTTGTTGGTGGTTCTTTTTTTTTAAAAAAAAATACTTTTCCAATTAAACAGCAAACAAACCATATATTCATATTACATGATTTTATAGCTGTATACAGGATACAGTTCTGGAAGAAACTCTGCAGCCACTATTATGAATCCGTATTCTAATGACGACTTGGGTATTTATTCTTGCCAAAATCTGCGGAAGGCTTTCCCAACTATCTAATTTATTATTTGTACACAACTGGATGATGCTGATTGTGATGTACTACATTTCTGTTGCTTAAGTATATATGTGGGAGGGTAACGACGGGGGTACAACATGTTTTCCTTTGTGCTTGTTTGTTTTGAGCGATGAAAAACAAACAAAAATCTGAGAGGCATTTGTATCAACTTGTAATTGCACAACTGTGCCTATTCTGTTCTCTTGAAAAAAAAAGAGTGAAAGGAGAGTTATTAATAAATTTCTTATAGTCTCTCTGTGTCCTTTCTTTTTTTCATGACAGTGGTCTCAAGTGTGCTCGGGGGGAAAACACACACAATTAAAATAGGTGTAACAGGTCTTTTCAACAGGATCAGGACTGTGGTTATTTCATCCAGATTTGTCTAGCATTTTCAGAATCTAAAGGTGTGTGTGTGTGTGTTTGCGTGGAGGCTGTATGGAGGTGGATTCCACCTGTTTGATACACATATGTATACATAACTGGTGCAATAAGCCTCCATCTCTAGTCAGCCATAGGGCTGGTGGCCAGCCTGGTGGGGAGAGGGTGGGAAGTGAAGACCAGGCAGAATTTGTCAGCACTTGGCGCAGGATCAGCCCCCTCGGTCTGCTGGAATTGCGATCCACTCCCCTAAACGTTCCAGACCACGGAACATTGCAGAGAGACAAAAAGTGAAATGAGAAATCGGGCTGAGATAACTGATGTGAGTGGGCTGGAAAGCCAAGCCAAGTGTAATGGTTACGCATCACCCTGTAGCGCATAAAGCACTCTCTGGGTGGTTTACAACATAATTATACAGTGGAGTCTCTACTTAAGAACGTCTCTACTTAAGAACAATCCAACTTAAGAACAGCTCCATTTGCTAAATTTTGCTTCTACTTGAGAACAGAAATCCAAGATAAGAACAGGAAAAAAACCCTTTCCTGCTCTTTTTTTAACCTTAGGTCATCTTAGGTTAAAAAAAATTCTCCCCCTAGTGGTAGAGTACGTATTAACCAGCTTTGCATTAGTTCCTATGGGAACTAATGCTTCAATGTACGAACGCACCTCTACATAACAAAAAAACAGCCAGAACGGATTAATTGGTTTTCAATCCATTCCTATGGGAAATCTTGCTTCAACTTAAGAATGTTTCAACTTAAGAACACCATTCCAAAATAGATTAAGTTCTTAAATAGAGGTTCCACTGTAGTTTCTATGGACGGAAAAGAGCAGATACGGATTAAATGGTTTTCAATGCATTCCTATGGGAAATGCAGATTCAACATAAGAACTTTTCAACTTGAGAACCACCTTCCAATACGGATTAAGTTCTTAAGTAGAGACCCCACTGTACAGGCTACACATTGTCGTCCCCACCCCACCGCGAGCTGGGTATTCAGTTTACTGACCGTGGAAGAATAGAAGGCTGAGTGAACCTTGAGCTGGCTACCTGAATCCATTGGGATCGAACTCAGGTTGTGAGCATAGTCTTGGCTGCAGTACTGAGGTTTAGCCACTGCACCATGAAGCTCCTATGTAGCCAGATGCTACAAAGTGTGCTACTTCCCCTTCCCTTTTCAGGGTCTGGTTGGCCTTCAGGAAAATTCTTTTCTGAACCCAAACAAGCTCAAAAATTACCTTTAGGGGTGGCAGGTTTTCATTTATTGGACTACAAATCCCATAATGCACCATTCTAGGAGTTCTACATGACAGACACCTTACAGGCACATAAATATGGCTTACTTGGGAGAAAGGTCTCAACTGGAAGGCTTTGAGGCCTAGCTGAGCCCATGCGTCCTGTTCAGAAAGAAAGCTCCCAGCTAGCTCTGGGGCAGGAACAGGAAGTTTGGGTGGAGCTAGGCCTAGCAAAGCCTCAGAGCCTACCAGCTAGGCCTTTCTCCCAGGTGAGCAACATGTCTGTCAGGTGGAACTCCCTGAATGGGGAACTATGGGGTTTGTAGCCTAATAAATCGGAAAATCCCATCCCTAACCACCCATTGAGACCCAAACCTTCTGGGTGATATTCTTCAGCAACACCTTCCTACCATACACTTGTGACAGGTACGCCAACACCAGGAGGATTGTGCTGAATTATGTGGAAACAAACGGACCAATGCTGCTTCTCTGATCCAGTTTCTAACATAGGAATGGTTCTGTTCTGTTCTCCTGCCCTCTGATCCTGTCTTGCTCTTTTCCAGGAGGGGTGTGAAATGGTGCCCATGTGGCGTTCATTGGGGGAATCCATGGGAAAAGTAAGTAACACGATGCACTATCCCAACATCCTGTTTCACAACAGCATTAACATCGCAAGGTTCCAAAAGAAGTGAAGAGTTGACCTTCAAAGCTATGCGGGGCCAAGACGTGTGGGCAAAACGTCGCCAACCGATCTTACTTGGAGAGAAAATTCCTTCCTGATTTATGGGCTATTTAAGAAATGGCTTTTAGCTAAATAGCTCAGTGGGTTGGGAGTTTGGTTCCCCACTGTGCTTCCATGGAGAGAAGAGCCATCCCACGTAGCCTTGGGCAAGGTGCACCTCTGGAGGAAACCACTTCTGAATATTCTCTACTCAGAAAACCCTGGAAAGGGTCACTGCGAGTTGGAATTAACTTGATGCCACAGAATTATTATTAAGAAGAAGAAGTGGAGGTGGAAAGAATCATACGCTTCATGGTGTAGACCGAGTTAACAGTCAGTTTTGAGTCTAAAAGCTGATCAGTCAAACATAGGGAGATGAAGTGAGTTGTTGTAGTCTAACACATATGTTTAAAGCTTGGTGGCTAAATTATGGCAATGGAAATGACTCAAAGGGCTTGCTTTCATTGGTGAGCCGGCTTGGTTCCCTGAGAAAATAGAAAGGACAGTCAATGTGCAACAAAAAATAACAACTCGTAAATCTCTGGTTTCTGCCTTCTGCTGTCACATTGATACCATGAGCTTTCCCCCAGCCTGGGGTCCTCCATATGTATTGGATCACATAGCCCATAATCCACTGCCCTCTTAGAAGATGGGAATAATAATTGAGCACGTTATGGTTCATATCAGGTTCGGGAAGGCTGGACTAACTCCTCATGTCAATTCCTCACAATTTGGGCATTTTCCTGTCCACATTCCATATCTTTGGCTACCAGTGACGGGGGAGGGGGACACACAACATTATGCAGACACAACAGAAAGTAAGTTGTCAGTGTTAAGGGAGGATAACTTACTCCCCCGCCCCGGCAAACTTCCCCTTTGTCGATGCTTCTCATATGGACTGAAACAGTTCACTCTTTTTCTGTTCTTGAAGCCAGAAGGCTACTTAGAATGTCCTTGGGAACAAAATTTTGCAAAAATGCAATCCCCCCCCTTTCTGATTGCATTAGTTTGGGTCTATAATGTTTCTCTTGGTGTGCCGTAATCTTTAACAGAGTCTCTTGGCAGTAAAACATAGCAAAGTTTAACACGTTTGTGACACCTTCTTTTCCCCCTGACCTTAAAAATTACGTTGATTAAGACATCACAAGCCATTGCCTCGGTTATATAATTTTTACAGGGTGCTAATAAAACTGAAAGGACTGCTCGTTAAACTGCACTAATTTCAGATGCTCGGAAGGCATTGGCATCCTCGTCAGAATCTCTGAAAAGGTTCTTGAAAGACAAACACACACACACACACACACACATACACACAGAGTGCTTTTTTATTCCGTCTTCCCGGCGTATCCTGTTAGGCGGTCCAAATAGCCAACAGCAATCCTTGAAGCTTGTCAGCTAAAATATTTAGTTCTGTTCTCGAAGGTGTCAGGATAACTATTAACTTCAGGGAAAGGTGAATTGAAATGGGTTCCTTCTTTGGCTTTTAGAGATTATTCTGCTTAATATGCCATTTATTCGGCACTCATGTTTCCAGGCAAATGCACTGTTCATCTTACTGCTTTTGATTCGGTGTGTCTCGCCCTGTTATTGAGCACGGAAATGTCTCCCTAGCTCGTTATTATATCTTCAGCATTCACTTACTCTGGTGTGTGTGTGTGTGTGTGTTTGTGTGTGTGTGAAGGGGTAGTGACGGTGGTAGGGTGGCTGCTACCAGCAGCCATTTGCATGATGATTTCAGACTGTGACAGACAGGGAGAGTTGGGTGGGCTTGTTTGTCTGTGTTTACTTTTTAAGAGCAATGGGATTATCAAGGGGCAAAGGACTGGGCTAGTGTGTGTGTACATTGTTTGTGTGTGTGTGTGCGTGAGTGCTAAAAGGAGGTCATAGCCCTTTTCCAGAAAAGAAAGCACATGGCTATGGAAGCCCATGAGCTACCTTTCTCACTGTACAGTGGACCCTCTACTTACGGAAGTAATCTGTATTGGAACGGTGGCTGCAGGTCGAAAAGTCTGTAGGTTGAGTCTCCATTGACCTACAATGCATTGAAAACCGATTAATCCCGTAACTGGCCGTTTTTGTTCCAGTTTTGTTCCTTTTTTTTTTTCTGGTATGTAGGTCGATTCTCCGGCTGCAAGTCGAACCTAAATTTTGCAGCCAGAGAAGTCTGTAATTCAAAAAGTCTGTAAGTCGAGCTGTCTGTAAGTCGAGGGTCTACAGGACTTGACTGCTGTTCAAATGGACACAGTTTGTTTATTTATTTATTTATTTATTTATTTATTTATTTATTTATTTGACTTATATACCGCCCCATAGCGCTACAAGCACTCTCCGGGCGGTTTACAATTTAATTATACAGGCTACACATTGCCCCCCCAGCAAGCTGGGTACTCATTTTACCGACCTCGGAAGGATGGAAGGCTGAGTCAACCTTGAGCCGGCTACCTGGGATTTGAACCCCAGGTCGTGAGCACAGTTTTAGCTGCAGTACAGCGTTTTAACCACTGCGCCACGAGGCTCTCGTGTTAAGAATATAAGCAGAACATAAGCTGAGTCGGACCAAAGGCCTGCCATGTCCACTGTTCTGTTTGTCTAGTGACTGACCAGTTCCTTATAGGAAGCCCACCTATAGAAAGACGTTAAGTGGAGCTCCTCCCTTCATCTCACATTCTTCAGCATCTGATGCACAGCACCATACTGCTTCTGAAGTATAGCCACCTTGACTCACATGCCATGAATTTCACGGATCCCCTTGATAGGCTGTCCCAGCTGACAGCCATTGGGACACGGCCATGGAGCCAGTGGTCAGGAACGGCGATTCTCCTCTGTGCCTCCTGGGAGAAAAGCCGGAGAAGCATTGAGTCAGCTCCGCCACCCTACAGCATGATCAGAAGGAATGTTTTACACCCAAAACACCTTGGGGAAGGTTGCTATAAATCACAATCCATTAGATGGAATTTAATTGATGAATAAAACTAATAACATGGAGAATTGTAATGGTAGGGTTCTCAGTGAGTTGGAAACCTTGCTGCGGAGCCAGAGATTGGTTTTCCCTTGGCAGAAAAACCACCCTGTGAAGCCTTGGGCAAGCTGTACGGATATAGGAAACCCACAGCTTACTTTGTGAGGCTGACAATAAGACCAGGGTATCAGGGGTACGTGGTAGCATAGGCATCCTTCACTTTCGAGAGACTATGAAACATGCTCTGAATAGAGGAGTGTCCTCTCCAGAGCATGAAGCCCGGGTAAGGTAATATGGAGGATAGGCTGTTACCCAAGCAGCAGATCCCCCCTCTCCACATTGCTGAAATGGTCCAATGGAAAGGCAAGAGCCAATACGACTGGTTCCAGCAACGTCGCAGGAGTTGGCAGAACGACACGAGCTGCCTTCGGGACTCCAGCTCCGGATTTTGCCTCGAGGTTAACTCCTGAAGCCTTTTCCATTGGTGGATATAGCCACAAGGCAGTGGAGGTTTGAAATCGGAGTTTTCCTTCTCCTAGGGGTAGGTGGTGGCGCTGCAGGTTAAACCACAGTAGCCTCTGTACTGCAGGGTCAGAGGACCAGCAGTTGTGAGATTGAATCCATGTGACGGAGTGAGCTCCCGTCACTTGTCCCAGCTCCCGCCAACCTAGCCGTTCGAAAGCATGTAAATGCGAGTAGATAAATAGGTACCACCTCGGTGGGAAATTAACGGCGTTCCGTGTCTAGTCGTGCTGGCCACGTGACCACTGAAACAAACACTCGCTCTATGGCTTGGAGATGGGGATGAGCACTGCGCCCTAGAGTCAGACACAACTGGACTAAATGTCAAGGGCAACCTTTACCTTTACTTATCAGAGCTAAAGAAGGCTTATAAAATACGTCCTTCTCAAGCAACATGCATGGCCTTTAAAACACAAAGGTTGGAGAAGTTCCTTTTCTGGAAATTTCTTGCAAGATAAGGGCAAATGGAGGGAATTTCCGCGGTGACTTTCAAGATGGAAGCTCAGGAGCCCTGTTGAGTGTTTATACCATGCTGCTGTGTTTGTTCTTTTCTCTTACTCAGAAGTAAGCTAAGGGGACCTGATCCAGATTAAGACCTGAGCCTGTGAGTGCAGGATTTAGCCCTCATTACCATTGCCGTGGTCATCATCACCCATTTATATGGAGGCCTTTTTTAAAAAAAAAAATGCAAAGACCAGTTTACCGAAGACGGTCTCTAATTATCACATTGCTACAGCATCAATTGCAACCATGAACAGATACTAGTTAACAAGTTGCTGCTTGTATTTCTCATCATCATGCGTCCGTCACATGAGTTGGTATGCAAGGGAGATGAGCAGCAACTTGTTAACTTTTGGCAGTTTGCTGCTGTGATTTACATGCTTGCATAACGAACCAATAGGATTCTGGCTAATTGGGCATTTGCCAGCATTGGTGCCCATATCACAACGTTGATCACTTCCCAAAACTTACTAAAAAAAGGCTTCCCATCTTCCCGAACCATTTCTTTACCTTGGAAGACATGCATGAATATTCTATAGAGCAACCTTTCAAATCCCAAACTTTTTCAAGTTGTGACCCCCTTTTATAATAGCCAAGTAACCTGTAATCCCCCCCCACACACACACATTTGTATAAAAATGGGTCATTTTTAATGGGGTAAAGCCATCCCTTCTTAGAAAGTAGAGACTTCTTTCTCCCCTGCCTGTGTCTCACACACACATGCGAACTTGAATATCCAGTGCTGAAAGGTCAAGAAAAATTGGGGTTTTTTTAACAAGGGTTACAGCACATAAAACACAACCTGCAACTCCCCACCAAACACTTTGTGACCCCCCCCTTGGGTTTCAGAACCCCCAGGTTGGGGGCCGCTGCCGTAGAGAATAGCAGTGGTCTGCAACTTCACAGCCCCAAGATAACGCCTATTGAAGTAGCCGGCTTCTGGTTTAAAAAAACAAACAAACCCTTAATTGTTTTTAACATTTTAATTTGTTTTCAATTTTTGACCTATATTTCATGTGCGCTCATCATTTTGAATTGGATACGAATAAAGAAGGGAGCTCCACATCAACCATGCCAAGAATTGCAAATACAATATGGCGCTACACTGTAGGGTGGTCATAAAATTCACTGACCTCCTCGTAACAAAATGGGTATAATAACAAGGCAAAGCAAAGTGTGCTGCTTATATGCCATCCCATAGTGCTTAAAGCTCCAGTGGGTGTCGACTCAAAGGCAGCAGGCCTGACTTTGCATCCTCCGGGCATTGCCTCTGAGAGGGTACCTCTACTTCCACCTTCAGCGGATTGCCCAGCTGCATCCCTATTTTGATGGCGGGACCCTCACCACTCTGGCCCATGCGCCTGTAGTCTCGGGATTAGACAACTGCAATGCTCTCTATGTGGGGCTACCTTTGAGATTGATGCGGAAGCTTCAAATGGTGCAGAACGCGGCGGCCAGACTTCTCACCGGGGTAAGAAAACATCAACATATCTCTCCTACTCTGGCTGCTCTGCACTGGCTGCCCGTTCATTTCCTCATTGATTTCAAAGTATTAACAATGACATATAAAGCCCTAAATGGTTTAGGACCTCAATATCTAGCGGAACGCCTCCTCCCACCTAGATCTACCCGAATCACTCGTTCTAGCTGGGAAGGGCGGCTGAGGGGGTCTAACGCCGAGGGAGGCCTGGAGAGAAAGAACAAGAAAGTGGGCCTTCTCGGCAGTGGCCCCTCGTCTCTGGAACAGTCTCCCCTCAGATATCTGCCTGGCTCCCTCGCTGGGTGTTTTATTTATTTATTTATTTATTTATTTATTTATTTATTTATTCAATTTATATGCCGCCCAAACTACCCAGAGGTCTCTGGGCGGCTTACAATAATTAAAATTCAATACAGCAAAAGATAAAATAATTAAAATACAATTAAAATACAATTAAAATACAATTAAAATTGCCATCAGACCCACAGCTAATATTATTTCAGTTAAAAGCCTTCTGGAACAGGAAGGTTTTGACCTGGCGCCGAAATGTCATCAGCGTCGGCGCCAGACGAATCTCAGTCGGGAGGGCATTCCATAGTCTGGGGGCAGCTGCCGAAAAGGCCCTTTGTCTACAAGCCGTCCCTCTTACCTCCTTAAGGGACGGCTCTTTCAAAAGGGCCCCCTGGCTAGATCTTAACTGCCGGGTAGGTTCATATGGAAGGAGGCGGTCCTTCAGGTATCCAGGGCCCAAGCCGTTTAGGGCTTTATATGTCAAAACAAGCACTTTGAATTGGGCCCGGGCAGCAACTGGTAGCCAATGTAACTTATACAGAATCGGCTTGATATGTTCCGTGGCAGCTGCACCACTCACCAGCCGCGCAGCTCGATTCTGGACCAGTTGCAATCGCCGGACCGTCTTCAAAGGCAGCCCCACGTAAAGCGCATTGCAGTAATATATGCGGGATGTTACCAGTGCATGTGTGACTGTCATGAGACTCCGCTCGTCCAGGTAGGGCCGTAGCTGGTATAATTTCCGCAGCTGAAGGAAGGCGCCCCTGGCCACCGAGTCCACCTGGGCTTCCAGTGTTAGACTGGGGTCCAGGAGCACCCCCAAGCTGCGGACCCTGTCCCTTAGGGGGAGTGCAACCCCATTCAGGGCAGGGAAATGGCCCTCCAGCCTGTCCGGCGAAGCACCCACTAACAGCACTTCCGTCTTGTCTGGATTGAGTTTCAATTTATTAACCCTCATCCAGTCCATTATCAGGTCCAGACACGAGTTCAGCACAGAAACTGCCTCACCTGGATTGGTGGAAAACGAGAGGTAGAGCTGAGTATCGTCAGCATATTGCTGACTCCTCAGCCCAAACCTCCTGATGACCTCTCCCAGCGGTTTCATGTAGATGTTGAACAGCATGGGGGACAGTATTGAGCCCTGAGGAACCCCATGACATAAATGCCATGGGGCAGAGCAACTGTCCCCCAGCACCACCCTCTGGACACGGTCAGCCAGGAAGGAGCGGAACCACTGTAAAACAGTGCCCCCAACTCCCAACCCAGCCAGCCTATCCAGAAGGACACCATGGTCGATGGTGTCGAAAGCCGCTGAGAGGTCCAGGAGTATCAACAGGGTCACACTCCCCCTGTCTCTCTCCCGGCAAAGGTCATCGTACAGGGCGACCAAGGCAGTCTCTGTACCAAAACCCGGCCTGAAACCCGATTGAAATGGATCCAGAAAATCCGTTTCATCCAGCAGCGCCTGGAGTTGCCCGGCCACAACCCGCTCCAACACCTTGCCCAAATAAGGGAGGTTTGCCACTGGTCGGTAGTTGACCACCAGCCTTGGGTCCAGGTTAGGCTTTTTAAGGAGTGGTCGAATCACCGCCTCTTTCAAGGCGGTAGGGACCACTCCCTCTCTCAGAGAGGCATTCACGGCCTCCTGGACCCAGGTGCGAACCCCCCTGGCTGATCTTCCAATTAGCCAGGATGGGCAAGGGTCGAGCGGAGTGGTGGTAGAACGGACAGATCCAAGCACCCTGTCCACATCATCAGGTCTCAACAATTGAAACTCATCCATTAATACTGGACCTAAGCACGGCGCACTGGACACATCCTCTGATTCTGCAGTAACTGTGGAGTCCAACCCACTGCGAATCTGAGCGATTTTTCCCTCAAAATGTATGGCAAACTCATCACAGCGAGCTGATGAGCAGTCCGGGACCTCCACCGGATTTCCCGGTTGAAGAAGATCCCGGACCACCCGAAACAGCTCTGCTGGACGACATTCTGAGGAAGCAATACGGCTGGAGAAATATTGCCGTTTCGCCAGCCGTATTGCCACGAAATAGGCCCGATAATGGGCTCTAAGTCGTGTTCGATCGGACTCCCAGCGGGATTTCCTCCACCTGCGCTCCAGCCGTCTCCCCTCTCGCTTCATCGCCCGCAGTTCAGAAGTATACCAGGGAGCTGTCTGGGCTCGGCGAGCAGGGAGAGGACGCTTAGGCGCAATCGTGTCAACCGCCCGGGTCATCTCCCTATTCCATAGGGTGACCTGAGCTTCGACAGGAGCGCCGACCATATCAGACGGATAATCCCCCAGAGCATTCAGGAATCCATCTGGATCCATTAGTCTCCGAGGGCGGATCATCTTAATAGATCCCCCACCCTTGCAGAGGGAAGAAGACGCTAATAGACTGAACTTGACCAGGAAGTGGTCTGACCATGACAATGGGGTCACGACCAGCCCCTCCACATCCAAACCACCATCTTCCAGTCCCGTTGAGAAAACCAGGTCCAAGGTGTGGCCCTTCTCATGCGTCGGACCGATGACACATTGAGACAGCCCCATGGTTGTCATGGTGGCCATGAAGTCCTGAGCCGCCCCAGTCAAGGCAGCCTCGGCATGGATGTTGAAGTCCCCCAGCACCAACAGCCTGGGAGTCCTCAACATCAGGTCCGAGACTACCTCTGTCAGCTCAGGCAGGGAGACTGTTGGTACGCAGCAGGGTGGGCGGTACACCAACAGAATCCCTAACCTGTCTCGCGAGCCCAACACACAATACAGGCCCTCGAGACCTCCTCTCAAAGGGACAGGAAGCCTGGTCAAGGAGATAGAACTCCTATAGACTATAGCAACTCCCCCTCCCCGACCCTCCGAGCGACCCTGGTGCTGGACTGAGTACCCAGGCGGACATAGCTGGGAGAGGGGAACACCACCCTCCTCTCCCACCCAGGTCTCAGTAATGCACGCCAGGTCAGACCCCTCATCCAGAATTAAATCATGGATGAGGGCAGTTTTATTTTGTACTGACCTGGCGTTCATCAACAGCACCGTGTGGCTCGAGGGTTTGCTGATATGGTCGCCTGATACCATCTGGTTGGGGGTAGAACTAGAAGAGGGGATAGATGTAAGATATCTAACCTCTCTTCTCCTACGCGGGCATGTCCTACCCCCACCGTCATTCCTTCCCCTACCCAGCACCACCTCAATGGCTGCCCCCTCCAACACCCTCCCCCCTTCCTGTTCCATTAGATCCACTGTGGGTCTCTTCTTCATTGATGGCAATTAATAACAATTTAAAAACATTTAAAACATATATAAAATAAAACTTTTCTAAAGCCCCTTCTCTCCCTCCCAGCCATGTAGCTCATGTTGAGAGGGGGATGAGGCAGCCAGGAGCAGCAGGGCCTGATCCTGCAGGCACAGGGGAAGGTTGAGCCAGCTCCCTTGAGAAAGGGCTGGCATCCAACAGGGGCCCGACCACAGTTCCACTGCCTCTCACCCAGTGGGCTGTGGCCGGCAGATGGTCTCTTGTTCCCTCTATCAGCAGGCACGCTCGTCCGGTCAGGTCCCAAAGGAAGCTCCGGTTAAAACCTTTCTCTCCCCCTGGGCCAGGTGGCCGGTGTTGGTAGGGGATGAGGCAGCCGGGAGCAGCAGGGCCTGATCCTGCCAGCACAGGGGAAGGTTGAGCCAGCTCCCTTGAGAAAGAGCTGGCATCCAACAGGGGCCCAACCACAGTTCCACTGCCTCTCACCCAGTGGGCTGTGGCCGGCAGATGGTCTCTTGTTCCCTCTATCAGCAGGCACGCTCGTGATAAGAGCAAACGTAAGACCTGGCTCTTTAGGCAGGCCTTCCCTCCTGTCATTACTTAATTTATTTTTGCCATCTTGAATCGTATTAGGTTGTTGTTTTATATTTTATATTGTTACTGTTTTTATAAATGTGTTGGCAGCCGCCCAGAATAGACTTTGGTCTAGGTGGGCAGGGTGTTAAATAAATAAATAAATAAATAAATAAATAAATAAATAAATAAATAAATAAATAAATAAATAAATAAATAAATAAATAAATAAATAAATAAATAGTGGTTGTTGTGGGTTTTTCAGGCTTCTTGGCCGTGTTCTGATGGTGGTTTTTCCTAATGTTTCACCAGTCTCTGTGGCCGGCATCTTCAGAGGACAGCAAAGCCTTCGCGAATACAAACAAACAAACAAACAAACTAATAAATAAATAAATAAATAAATGCCTGTTGAAGTAGGTGGGTCTTTGAAGCACCGAACACCTGGTTGGCTGCTACGAACCAGCACAAACCAGCGAACCGGTGGTTCGCCCTCATCTCTACAAATAGCATATTTCATTTATGCTTATATCCACATATATACATGCTGGGTTGCACAATTATATATTCTAATATGTTTAACTAGAGCCTTTTTGTTTGGTAAAGGTCGCTCGCCACCGTCTTCCTTCTACAATGATTCGTTGTTCACCACAGAAGGCGAACGGCTTATTTTTGAAATCCTGGCGGGCATGTCCTCAACGGATTGTGGAAGCGAACTTGAACACAGATCAGGGAGGTGTGTGGGGAGAGAAGGACGAGTGATTGATGGGTTTAAAATACAAGTTCTTGGGAACGAGGCAAATGATCGTAGTTGCAAAAGAGCTGGTGACGGTGGCAGCAGCGGTGACACCATTTTCCAGAACTTTCTTTAGACTTTGGTGCCCTGTTCAACTAAGTCACTTACGCCCTGCTTTTCTGGAGGGAGAAAAACCAGCGACAAACGGGAACCAATCATAGATTCCAATGAATGCTTGCTGCCAATTTCCTCTCAATGAGGTTGAGTTCTTTGGTTCTATTATTATTATCATCATCATTATTTTGCCAAGGTTACTCTATTCTTAGCAAAGAGGGAACGGGTTGTTTCGTGGGCGGTGGGGAGGAGGGAGAAATAACCTCTCTGGATGACTTTGTTTTCATGGGTTAGCTGTTCTCGGGGTTACTGCCTCTGTTGATTGAGAGGCAACATATACCAGCAGAAGTAGACATCAAGTTGATGCGGCCTTGGGCCTTTCTGAAGGGGAAAAGCACGTGTGCGCTAATTCTACAATACTGTCAGGAGAACCGTTGTGGAGGCGGAGGACGCTTCTCCTAAAGCAGACAATCGGGAGCATCAAATCAAATCAAAGTACAGCCAATATCGCCTGCAATTGGTGAGACGGGTCGCCGGGTGAAAATCATAGGCTCTTTCCGACTCCCCTCTTCCTCGCCTTCATTCCCTCGTGTGTATTAAACATCATTTTAATATTCTAGCGACAATGTTTTATAATTAATCTAAATGTAAGAGGTTGAGCACACTGGAGATTATAGCTCAGTGTAAAGAGGTGAGGAAGGTTGCTTGGCTCATCGGCGAATCCGCGAAGCCCCGGCGCCGGCTACGAGGGACCGCGCCCGAGAACGGTTACCCGCCGCGTTTGCTTTGGAATGAGCAAGGCGGCCCCCTGTGCACTTTGGAAAAGTGAAAAACCTTTAACTCATCACACTTGTAACGTTAATAATGAAGGGAAAAGTGCTTTCAGAAAGATTACAGTTCGTTCCCAGACATATATATGGAACTCAGGAGGGGCCATCTAAGCCCCCTTGAGAGAGAGTAGCTCAAGATCTGCACTATAAACTAGAATGATAGCATCCTTATTATAAGATGCAAATGAAGAGGGGGTTGGGTGCAATTCCCTTTTTTTAAAAAAAAGCGCATTACGAGTGTTTAATTTTTCTTGTGGGAATAACACTCCAGTTGGCCTGGTGGCGTGCGCATGAATGCTGCACACCAAGCGTTACTCTAAAGGCAGCAGGTTCAGCTTTGGGAGCTTTGATTAAATGGGAAGCTCTCTCTTCAAAAACATACCGTGGACCACCAAAGCCTGGTCTTTCCCCCCCCCCCCCCAGATGTCCTATGCTGATTGCTCCATTAAAAAAAAAAATACATTTTGGGGGGGGGGGGATACAGCTTGCGGGGTGCTCCTGGATTCATCTCTGAACCTGGATGCCCAGGTTTCAGCAGTGGCCAGAAGTGCCTTTGCACTATTAAAGTAAGTGTGCCAACCACACCTCTTTCTTTAGAGAGGTCTGATCTGGCCATTGTGATGCATGCCTGAGTCACATCCCAGCTGGATTAGTGCAACACACCTTAAGTGGGGTTGCCTATGGAAAGTGTTTGGTTGTGTAACCGGCTGCTGATCTGCTTCTTGGCAGAATTCAAAGTGTTGGTTCTACCCTTGTTGTTGTTGTTGTTTAGTCGTTAAGTCGTGTCCGACTCTTCGTGACCCCGTGGACCAGAGCACGGCAGGCCCTCCTGTCTTCCACTGTCTCCTGGAGTTGGGTCAGATTCGTGTTGGTAGCTTCGATGACACTGTCCAGCCATCTCGTCCTCCATCGTCCCCTTCTCCTCTTGCCTTCACCCTTTCCCACCATCAGGGTCTTTTCCAGGGAGTCTTCTCATGAGATGGCCAAAGTATTGGAGCCTCAGCTTCAGGATCTGTCCTTCCATCATCTATGCACCTAGATGAGCACAAAACTTACTTAATGCAAAGGAGGGCAGCCTGTGGGCCTGGTGCTCTGTGTAGCCCCTTAAGGCTCCTTTGCAGCCCCCAACCCTCCCTTGACATCCTCACATTTTAAATAGGACACAGTCCTGGTTAACATCAAAACACAGCTCTTTTGCAAAGTGAACGTGGGCTTCTGGTTTCATTTCTTGGCATGCTTTGGCATCATTTATGCAATCTCCGTGGACCCAGCCAAGTTGCCTACCCCTAATTGATTGAATAGGATAATGGAATAATGAAGTTGGAAGGGGCCTATAAGGCCATTGAGCCCAACCCCCTGCTCCAGGCAGGAATAAATCAAAGGCTATCTGCCAGGTGTTTTCTCTTGAATGCTTCCAGTGTTGGAGCGCTCACCACCTCTCAGTGTCATTGGTTCCATTGTCATGCTGCTCTAACAGTTAGGAAGTTTTTTCTGATATTCAATCAAAATATGGCTTCCTGTAGCATGAGCTCATTATTATGCACTTTGAGATGATCAAGAATAGATCCTTCCTCTCCTCTGTATGACTTTTAAGTACAGTGGTGCCTCGCATAGCGAGGTTAATCCGTTCCGGATTAACCCTCGCTATGTGAAAACATCGCTAAACGGAACGTAAAAACCCATTGGAACGCATTAAACATTGTTTAATGCGTTCCAATGAGCCCTAAACGTACCATTCAGCGAAGTTTCCTCCATAGCGGCAGCCATTTTCGCGCCCTCGGTAAGCGAGGGGAGGGCGCGAAAACACTGCGCGCGACCATTTTGGGGCTTCCGGCGGCCATTTTGGAACCGCCTAACAGTTGATCCGCGGGCATTGCAAAGCGAAGATCGGTAAGCGAAACGCTTACCGATCGTTGCTATGCGAGTTTTGCCCATTGCGACCGTCGGTATGCCTCCGCATTAGCGATCCCGAAAAAGGGATCGCTATGCGGATTCGTCGTTATACGGTGCGCTCGTTAAGCGAGGCACCACGGTAATTGAAAAGTGCTATCCTATCTCTCCAGAGTCTTTTTTTCTCAAGGCTAAACCGGCCCAGTTCTTCCAGTCTTTCCTCATAAGGCTTGGTTTCCAGCCCTCTGATCATCCTTGTCGCCCTCCTCTGAACTTGTTCCAATTTGTCAGCATCCTTCTTGAAGTGTGGTGTCCAGAACTGGACACGACACTCAAAGTGAGGCCTAACCAGTGGTGAATGGATGGGGACTAGCACTTTGCGGGATGTGGAAGCAATACTTCTGTTAATGTGATCTAAAAAATAATATTTGCCTTTTTTTGTGGCCCTGCATGTTGCAAGCAAATATTGGGGAAAATCCTTTTTTGAACTACAGAATTTCTGGAAGAGCGTGCTCTCTTGTCTGTGAGACTGTAGGTGTTGCAGTGCAAAAAAAGGTTTTTTTTTCTAATCTTTGCCAATTGAGTGGAATATGCACTAGAAAAATCAGAAAGCAGAGGGGCGATGTGACAACTCTATCCTCCCCCCCTTCCCCGATAACATGAGAAATTCACAAAAGGCATTCTCCAGCGCAGAAAGAAGTCACATTAGGAAGGAAGTCTGGTGAAAAAGAGAGAGGTTATTACCTCCCACTATTGCCGTACAGTTCCTCCTCTTCATTTTTTTTCCTGCAAGGAACCATTCTAGGACAACATAATCCCATCTTTTGCCTTTGACCCCAACTGTTTGCCAAACCTCGAAGGCCAAAGTCTGAAGGGGAAAGGAATGCAAGGTGTAGAAAAGCACCAGATAAAAGACGGGAGAGAAGGATTAAGTGTTTGGTCTACTCTTCAGGCAGCTTTGGAGTTGAAAGGTCAAGAATGGTGGAGGGGGGGGAAGCAAAGGAAAAAAAGATAAAAATTCCTCATTGGCCACATAGGGCGATAATTCAGATAGTGTCTGAGATGGACCACTCAAATTTCCTCTCCTAAAAAAAAATGAGACAGGGACAGAGAAGGGAAGGGCCGTGGGTGACAACAGACACAAGATACCTTTTCAAGGTGAAGAGATGTAATTTGGACTAGACCCCTTTCTAGGCTGGGGGACCTTGACTTGCGTGTTTGTTCCCCCCCCCCCCATAGCTACTTCAGTGGAAGCCAAAAGGCAGCAGGGGACAGAGGGAAACCACAAACCAACGTCCGAGCCTTTGATTTAGTCGTCCAAAGACCAACGCACAGGTTACGTCTTTTGTATGAGAGCCATTTTAGCCATGGGGAAAGTGTCACCACCAAAGTAACTAGTTAAAATAACCAGTTACTTGGGCTTAGTTCTCTTTAGATCTTAAAACTGCAAAGCTGGAAGTGGACCCTGAAACTTTTTTTTTATCCACAAGAAGACCATGATGTTGAAGAAGAAAATGAGGGTGAAGAAAGAGGGTGAAGAAAGAAAGAGAGAGAGAGAGAGAGAGAGAGAGAGAAACTGAATTACTCTTTTTTTACCTTTTTAAAGTAAAACCCTAAATATAAGCTGTAACGGGGTTAGTGGACTAGCTAGGCTAATAGAAGAGGTCAAAGATCAGTCAGGCCAGCAATTATTTATGATGAAGGGTTTACAGGGCTTCCTTGCAGTTAATTCTTAGTGCAGAGATGCTCAGGCCCATGGATCTTTTGACTTTTCTTGTGTGTACACTTATATATCCGTTTTGTTTTGGGAGGGAAATCTCTAAATACAAGATGCCATGACTGGCTTTAAGAGGCAGCTCAGCCCATGGAGATACCTGTGGCTCTTCGTCCTCCTAATCAGAGTGCAAAGGCACTACGACAACATCTGGCTGGGGGATTCTGGGAGTTGTGGTCCAAAAACAATCAACATCGCCAAGTTCTGGTCACATTGGTGATGCATTACTCCAGGTTCGAGGGTCATGTGTCTCTTGGTTGTTGTGGGTTTTTCAGGCTCTTTGGCCGTGTTCTGAAGGTTGTTCTTCCTACCATTAGATTCCGGCCGTGAAAGCCTTCGCGAATCATGTGTCTCTCTTTATGTCATTGTCTGGAACAGAACAAAACCTCAGGCCATTTAGTATACCAAAATTTCCAAGTATGAGGTCCTGTCCAAAAGAGAAATCAGCAGCTTTAGGTTTCTTTTCCTACCTCCTACCCTGAACGGCATCAGTATTTGAGGGTGTTTTGCTCTTAAATGGGCCATTAAGAGGCGTTAACTCTAGAAAAGACCTGCTGCTTGATGTGGACTGCCTGTGTTTTTGGGTTCTTCAGGGGAAGTGAGATGGGTACGGGGATTAATAGGAACTCCCAAATTTCACACTGCAGCCCTGGAGAGATCTTTGATGTGGTCCAGATCGGCTGTTCCTGTCGTCTTATGGATCACACGGTGGATCCATCTGGTTCAGCACTAGCTGTTTTAACTGGCTTTCCAGAGGAAACGGTCTTTTCCACGACCCACAACCTGATTCTTTTGGCTGGAGAAGCTGTGGAGAGAAGCGGCCACAGCACCTTTTAGGATAACAGGCAACCAGAAAGACGTCAAGCCTTCTTGTTTCGGATTCTGGCCAACAAGGTGCCTCTGAAAAGTCTACAGTTCTCTGATAAATACAGGAGCTTCTGTTCATTGTCCTCCCTCCTCAGTGATGGGAAATATGGGAGAGCCTTAACTAGCATTTTCTGCTGGAGTTTTCGCAACCTTGCAAGAGGCCTTTAGTAGGTTTGGCCAGGAGGGACCTTTTGGCCTGGGTCAATCTATCCAGCACAAACCAATTGTTTCCTCCTGTCTCTGAATTCAAAGAGAGCCCAGCCTCTCTGCTCAGTGCTTTTTTTTTCCTTCCTAGAGTCTGTTGAGGCCTATTGTTGATGGCAGCCATGTTTGTCCGTTTGCTGTCTGCTCTGTTCAAAACTGTAAGTAAAGAAAATGGTTTTTATCTTTTCCCCTCCTATTAATGTCTCAGAGTGAGTTATTGAAACTGTAAGTGCCAGTTAATGTGGAAAAGAATGGACTACTCTGGGGAACGTTAAGCTATTCTTCTGCTCTATGAATCCCCAAATTTCTGCTGCACAGCTGGAGAAATTTAAACAAAAAACCTCAAAACTCTGCAACATTTTGACCTCCAAGGGAGGTGGATTAGTCTCCCAACCACCCAACAGATGGGAAAGGTGGTGTCCTCCAAAATGAAAAAAGGAAGGAAGGAAGGAAGGAAGGAAGGAAGGAAGGAAGGAAGGAAGGAAGGAAGGAAGGAAGGAAGGAAGGAAGGAAGAAAGAAAGAAAGAAAGAAAGAAAGAAAGAAAGAAAGAAAGAAAGAAAGAAAGAAAGAAAGAAAGAAAGAAAGAAAGAAAGAAAGAAAGAAAGAAAGAAAGAAAGTGTTTGCTTTCAAAGAAAGGGAAGTGAATATAGCCAGGAGGTATTGCTGCTTATTTCCCTAACATTCACTAATAGAGCCACCTCAAGATTTTGGTATCCTTTAAATGTTGTGCCTTGAGGTGAAACCCCAGCTTTGTTGTTGTTTAGTCATTAAGTCGTGTCCGACTCTTCGTGATCCCAGGCCCTCCTGTCTTCCACTGCCTCCCGGAGTAGGGTCAAATTCATGTTGGCCGCTTCAATGACACTGTCCAACCATCTCGTCCTCTGTCATCCCCTTCTCCTCTTGCCTTCACACTTTCCAACATCAGCATCTTTTCCAGGGAGTCTTCTCTTCTCATGAGATGGCCAAAGTCTTGGAGCCTCAGCTTGAGGATCTGTCCTTCCAGTCAGCACTCAGGGTTGAATGCTCAGCTACTCCACCTTAGTTACAGCCCCGATTTCCAGAATCTAAGAGCTTCACATCTCCATGTATCCTGCCTGCACCCTAGAGACTGAGATTCAGATGGATATAACTGCAGAACCCAGAGGCAGGAGTGACACCTGACAAGCGTGGGTAAGTCTTTCCACCAAGACCTCCTTTCTTCATGCCTGAACACATCTGTTGTCCGTTGTGCCAAAATGGGGGTCCGAGCATAAGACTCGCCACAGACTTCCTCTCTCCTTTTCTGCTCCTTCTAAGGCAGAAAAGCCGTTTCACAGGTAAAAAAAAGGCTCCAGAAAGCGTAACTGTTGAACCCACACACTCGCCATAAGCTTGTCAGGTATATGTTTATGACACATTCCCCTTGTACGGTTCTTTAGTGTGCAGATTTTACAATTTCTGCAACTTCACAACAACACAACAGCTCATTCTGTGCAGCTTCCCTGAGCACCTCTTGGTTTGTTTGTTTTTTAACGTAGTCTGTCGTATACAACTCTTTTTCTGAAACAGGAAAGCTTTTGCGGTTCCCAACTGTGAGTTTGGGGGGTGGGTGGGTGGGGGGGGAAGGAAGTCAGCTTTTCTTTGCAGTTTGGCATTACAGGAAACAGAAAAATAAAAGAAGTTAACAGAAACCTTTCGCCCTTCTCCAAATTTCTTGCCCCCGCTTGATCTCTGCTATCATGAAAACACACTCCGCCAGGGCAGGCTTCCGAGAAAACCAAACTGCGCACAAAAGTCAGGAAAAAAAACGGGGTGCTGTGCAACCATTGCCCGAGGAGCTGAAAAGAAAGTCCACGTTACATAGGAGTCATCTGGTGGGGAACGAGGCCAGCTCACAGCTTATAATGGTGTTTAGAAAGAAAGCGTCTGTGTTATGTCTAGGGGGCCTGTGTGTTTTGTGTTACCCTGACCCCAGCATTGTACTGGTTTTTTTTTCCCCTCCACAACCCTCAACCCCCACCCCCACCCACCCCCCAATTCAAAACTGGTATGCAAACTTTTCAGCGCAGGGCTGGCCCCGACTGGAGTTTTGTCTCCCAGCCAAATCTACATTTCAGATTGGAAAAAGGAGAAGGCGAGGGCTAAAGGTCACTGTTCGCAGGTTTGGGATCATGTTTAATATCACATGACACCTTTGTCAAACAGGGCTGTGTTTTAAAAGAAGAAAGAGGCAAGGAGGCCTTTCTGTCTGGATTCCAGTAGTCGGGGGGAACCTGATGCCCAGGAAGACTGGACTTTCTCTCCCTTGCTGGGGTTTAACCCCTTGCAAGGTCTGACGCTCTCGACTCCTTGCAACCGAGGCTATGCTTCAAAATGCACATACAATCCGGCCCGTTCCTGGGCTTTAATTGCACCAGACGGCCAGGATCTTATTTGTTTAAACCTGCTTATTTGAGAGCAGAAATGTATGAGAGACAGAGAGCAAGAGAGAGAGAGAGAGAGAGACAGAGAGTCTGGCCAGTGCCGATCCCTAGCCCCATATAGCTGAGCTAGCTGAGACCAACCCCCTTCCAATTCTGTTTTTTAAATCACAGAATCATAGAATAAATGAAGTTGGAAGGGGCTTATAGGATCATCAAGTCAAACCCCCGGCTTATTCAGGAATCCAAATCAAAGAAGATCTGATGGAGGGTTGTCCAATTTTCTCTTGAGCGCCTCCAGCATTGGAGCGCTCACCACCTCCCGAGGCCATGGATTCCATTGTCGTACTGCTCTAACAGTCAGGAAGTTTTTATGCTGATATTCAACTGAAATCTGGCTTCCTGTAACTTGAGCTCACTGTTGTGTGTCCTGCGCTCGGGGGATGATGGAGAACAGATCCTGCCCCTCCTCTGTAGGACAGTGTAACAGCCGCCCTCAAACCTCAGAGAGTGGTTGCTACTTCACTTTAAAACTCTGCTGCCACCCAACTTATCCTTAAAAATCAAGAGAAGGACAAGTATATCTTTTAAAAAAACAAACAACTGGTTTATTGTTTACAGAAAATAAAGATAGTAAATCACTGGTAAAGAATTAAGTTGTCAATCACTGTAAATAAACACTGGCTCACACAGACTATTTCTCACTGACAGGCTCTCTCACTCACTATATCTAACAATCACTTTCAACTCTCAGCTCAAACTCAAAAATCTCTCACAAACTCTTTATCCCCCTTTTTATATCAGCTCCTCCCCTTAAGTTCCACCCTCCGTCACACCATTGGCTGATGACTCACTGCCCAGCTGTGACGGACAGGTGATGCTATGGCTGCCCGTTACAACAGCCTTTCAAGGATTTGAAAAGTATTATCAGATCTCCCCTTCTTTTCTCAAGGCTAAATATGCCCAGTTCTTTCCACTTGGAATCCTCACCCTGTTGGAAGTGAAGTCAGTATGGAGGATAACACTGCGCCACAGGAGTACCGCATGGGCACATGCATGCATGTGTCCGCCGTGCTCATGCTGGCTGGGGCAAGGCTGTGCTTTGGGGGTCCAAAAATATTACTTTTCTTAACTATAGAATAATAGAATAATTCTAGAATAATCGAGTTGGAAGGGGCCAACAAGGCCATTGAACCCAACCCCTTGCTCAAGGCAGGAATGCTAGGGACCCCAGGAACATCAACCAGATGCTGTGAGGGTACTCACGTTCTGAAATATTCCCTTTCCTACCAGAAATGAACAGGCATCAACTCCGTTGCAAATTTGGGCAAACTGTGGGAAACTTTGTTTTAAAGTCACCTTGACATGCCGTGATTTGTGGCATTTGTCATTTTGGTTTTGAATATCTCATCTGCCAGTTACACATCTTTCCTTTGAAGAGATGCTTGCAGTGTGGTTTTATTGTTGAACCTTGCCTGGATGCAGTGTTTATAATAGTCAGCACTTAAAATAAAATAAAATGCTCTTTTGGACTACATCTTCCATGACATGGTTGCCTAGGGGATTCTGGGAATCGTAGTCTGGAAAAGTACCCTTTCCAAGCCCTCACGGGAAGTATATAAGTCTGTAAAAGTAAATACTAGTGCAAATACCAAAGGCAAAATGGCTACGGAGATAACCAACCAACCAACCAACCAACCAACCAACCAACCAACCAACCAACCAACCAACCAACCAACCAACCAACCAACCAACCAACCAACCAACCAACCAACCAACCTTCCTTCCTTCCTTCCTTCCTTCCTTCCTTCCTTCCTTCCTTCCTTCCTTCCTTCCTTCCTTCCTTCCTTCCTTCCTTCCTTCCTTCCTTCCTTCCTTCCTTCCTTCCTTCCTTCCTTCCACCAGGTAACTGTTAAAAATGAAGGAAAGAAGACAGTTTCCTCAAGGCTTCCCTCATCCTATGCTTTGTTTGCAGAATTCCTCCCCGTGACCACCCAAAATGGTTCAGATCCTTCCATTTCAGTGGCTCAAATAATTATATAATAATTACAAGCTGTCAAGTCAATGTTATTGGTGACACTTTCCAGGGTTTTTAGGTAGAGAGTACTCAGAGGTGGTTGACCATTCCTTTCTTCTGGGGTTGCCTTGGGACTGTGCAGCTCGCCCAAGGCCACCCAGGCTGGCTTCCTTCCGAGGAGGCCCAGTGGGGATTGTACTGTCAACCACATACCTAAACCACTGAGCTATCCAGCTTTTCATTCAAAGGAGGCCGTAAAACCTGGCTTTAGTCACAGGGCTACGTGGCGAGATGATGGTGGTGGGGATGTAAATGTGGAAAGCAGAAGACATCAGATTTCAGTTTCCAAATGACTCCCAATTTCTCCCCCGCCCTCCAAGTTGGCAAAACATTTTGGCCCATTCCCACTCCACCCCCCACCCCCAAAGGCCTTGAAGTCAGTACTCCAACAGATCGGTGGGTTATTATGCTCCAACATCCAATCTAGAAACTTTTGAACTTGACATGAGATTGTCAGATTGTCCCTTCATCTCCTTTATTAAAGTCAAACAATTAATCCTGCTATCGCTCCACTGATTAGATTAGAAGGGGAGGGGGGGGTAAAACCCAGTCAGATATGAGAATTAAGTGGGTCACAGATACGAATGAACAGACTTACTCTATGAACTCCCTTTTCTTGTCTCTAGGTTTGGGCTGATATTTGTTCCAACATGCTCTCACGTAGATGAAAGATAATTTTCCTTTCTTTCTTAATAACCAGTGAAGATAATTAACAATGTTAAAAGAAGGATGTATGAAGCAGCACGATGGTATTGACAGAAATCTTGCTGCCCTGGACAAACAGCCCCTTCTCCCCCATTCTCAATCACAGCCTCACAAGTGCCAAGATTCTATCCACTGCTTTAAGCAGTCATAACTTGACGCATTGCTAGGTCAGCAGCTTTCCATTTCCTGGGAGATCCCAGGGCCAACATTTGAGAGCAGGTAACTTGAGAATAGGGTTGCTCTATTTTCATGGGGCAGTGAATCCATTACAGGTTTTAGACTGAACTTTAAGGCAGCTATCCAAGGTAGTGAACCCTTTTTTTGGGAATAGGGTCCCACATTTTGTACAACCTCTGTAAAATTCAGACTCAATCTCAGAGTGGATTTACCACCTCTGCAAACTCGGAGTCATCAGTTTCTACTCTTGTCCACCTGTTCCTGCCCAGGAGCAGAGAACCAGTTATCCATTTAGCAAAGCCTTTTGAAGTCCCTTTTACAGACAAACACAAGAGGGCATCCAGTAGACCATCTTGACTGCTGACATGGAATTCATCAACATTCTGTTGCCATGTAAAGCTTGGCATCATTTGTTTTGCTGGTAATACCGGCATTATATTGCACAGCAATATTGATCCATTGGCATCCTTCAGTCTCAAGAGACTATGGTAACGTGCTCTGAATGGAGGACTTGGAACAGCGTCTAGTGTGGCTGAGAAGGCCAATTCAAGAGTGACAATCCCTTCCACACTGAGGACAAATACAATCTGTCCCCTGTCCAGTTCCCTGATTTTGCTACTTTCAGAACTGCCTCTCTGCCTCGGCCTGCTGGACAAGGGTCTCCTCAAATTGGGAGAGGCCAATGATGTACCACCTGCCTCCAGGCTGAACACTCAGATGTCAAAGTTTCTGATCTGTTGAGGTCCATTCCTAAGGCCTTCAGATCCCGCTTGCAGATCTCCTTGTATCACAGCTGGAGTCTCCCTGTGGGGCGATTCCCCTGCACTAATTCTCCATGCAGGAGATTTTTTGGAATCCGACCATCAGCCATTCTCACGACATGCCCAAGCCAACATAGACATCACTGTTTCAGTATACATGCTAAAAATTCCAGCTTGTTCAAGGGCTACTCTATTTGGAGCTTTGTCCTGCCAGGTGATACCAAAAATGCATCAGAGACAACGCATATGGAACGTGTTCAGCTTCCTCTCCTGCTGTGCACAAAGGGTCCAGGACTCACTGCAGTACAGGAGTGTGCTCAGGACACAGGCTCTATAGACCTGGATCTTGGTATGTGTTGTCAGCTTCTTATTGAGCCATACTCTCTTTGTGAGTCTAGAGAACATGGTAGCTGCTTTGCCAATGTGTTTATCCGGCTCGACATCTAGGGAGAGAGTGTCAGAGATCGTTGAGCCAAGGTACACAAATTCATGAACAACCTCCAATTCTTGCGTGGAGATGGTAATAGAGGGAGGCGAGTCCACACCCTGGCCCAGGACTTGTGTTTTCTTCAGTCTGATTTGTTAGTCCAAAGGCTTGGCAAGCCTTGCTAAAATAATTCATAAGCTCTTGGAGCTGTTCAGCAGAGTGGGCAACAATGGCTGCATCATCGGAAAAGAGGAAGTCCCACATGCATTTCAGTTGGACTTTGGTCTTCACTCTCAATCTAGAGAGACTAAAGAGCTTTCCATCTGATCTAGTCCGGAGATAGACACCTTCTGTTGCAGTTCCACAGCTCCAGCATGACAGCAAAAAAGATCCCAAACAGGGTTGGTGCAAGGACACAGCCCTGTTTTGCTCCACTTCAGATGTCAAAGGGATCTGGTGTTGAGCCATCAAAAACTACAGTGCCCTTCATTTCCTCATGAAAGGACCTGATGATGTTAAGGAGTCGAGGTGGGCATCCAATCTTGGGAAGTATTTTAAAAAGGCCATCCCTACTAACCAAATCGAAAGCCTTTGTGAGATCTATGAAGGCCACAATGAGTGGCTGTTGTTATTCCCTATATTTCTCCTGCAACTGTCTAAAGGAGAATACCATGTCAGTGGTGGATCCATTAGCTCGAAATCCACACTATGAATCTGGATAGACTCTGTCTGCAAGCACCTGGAGCCTCTTCAGCACAACACGGTCAAGCAGCTTCCCTACAACGCTGAGAAGAGAGATGCCACGGTAGTTATTGCAGTCGCCCCTGTCTCCTGGGTTCTTGTACAATGTGACAATATGGACCCATTTCCTCACATTTTGAATTGTGGGTACAGAAACACAATATCACAAACGGAAAGTGTTCAGTTTTGTGTGTGTGTGTAAAGAATTGGATAATTAGTACTTAAGTGATGTTGTCCTTTATAGCCTATCAGGCTTGCACTAAGGAGGAAAGTGTTCAGCACCAAGCCACTTGGTTCATTGGTATCCTGGGAAGAAAGTATTGGAGTTTTTAAAACAATAAAAATCAAAGAGTGTGTATTGTTTGTGATGGGAGGTAAGGAAAGCACAATTATTGTTCTAGGGTAACTTTTCTAGTTAGTTTCAAAGGTCACTTTTAAAGAGCATCCTAGAGCAGATTTGAAGGTAGAGCATCCTAGAGCAGATTTGAAGGTAGTTTCCCAGTAATTGTTCAAGTTTTATAGAAATGATAAGGGAAGCACTCTATTGTTTTGCATGTTGTGTTTTTTTGTTGTTGTTTAGTTGTTAAGTCGTGTCTGACTCTTCATGACCGCATGGACCAGAACACGCCAGGCCCTCCTGTCTTCCGCTGCCTCCCGGAGTTGGGTCACATTCATGTTGGTAGCTTCGATGACACTGTCCAACCATCTTGTCCTCTGTCGTCCCCTTCTTCTCTTGCCTTCACACTTTCCCAACATCAGGGTCTTTTCCAGGGAGTCTTCTCTTCTCATGAGATGGCCAAAGTCTTGGAGCCTCAGCTTCAGGATCTGTCCTTCCAGTGAGCACTCAGGGCTGATGTCCTTCAGAATGGATAGGTGTGTTCTCTTTGCAGTCCAGGGGTCTCTCAAGAGTCTCCTATGTGTTAGAATATGAGGTTCCACAAGTCTCGTTCACTATTTCTCCTGCACCAGGTGAGCTTAGGTACCCCTCTGGATGTTGACCTCGTTCTAAGGTGGCTTCATATATTAAACCATCCAGCCTGTGGAATCACTGAAGCAGAAATGATCCTCGGCCAGCAGCCTTCTGCTCCGTGTACGTGTGAGCTGTTTTCCCAAAGCCACGGCGTAATGTCATCTCCAGAATAATTCCTCCCAAGCTGAGGCGTTTGCTCAAGCGAATTCCAATAGGCACGCCAACCTGTCATTTTACGTTTAGAAGCACTGGCGAAGAGTGTGTTTCTCCCCTTTCCCTCGTTCACTTTTGAAGAGGGACCGAGTGATTTGGAATGATAGCTCCGTTCCCTTTGCTCCACAGCCGGCCTGCCGGATCCCCTAGCGCTGGGTTCGGAAAGGAGCACGGAGCCGTTCCGCAGGCTTTTATTGGCTTGTAAAAAACAGAAGAGGGGGTGAAATCCTTTCTCTCCTCTCACAAGGAAACAGAACCTCGAGGAGGACAGTAACCAAGGAAACCCAGTGCCCAGACACTCGAGTGGGATACTAGGGGACCTTCTGGCCTTCTCCCAAAACACAAGCAGGGCTGGCCCCACCATAAGACAAACTGTGGCGCTTGCCCAAAGGGGCACACATGTTGGCATGAGGGTGAGACATTGAGGGACAGGTCTGAAAAAGCTACATCCACAGACTTCCTCTCATCGCTTTTGACTCTCAGGGGTGGCACTGTTACAGGGCTGAAGAAAGAGTGCATCTTTTGTACACAGTTATGCAGTACTTGGATAACACTTTAAAGGTAAGGACACCATCTTACGAATTCCTGGGATTTGCTGTTGAGTGAGGCAATTAGAACACTTTTCAAGACAAGTCTAGGGCACGCCCCTGAAACAGAAATCTCCAGGAGGGAATTATGAGCATCTCCCCAAGCTACCATTCCCCACCATTCCATTATGATACAGTTCTGCAGATCCGTAGGTTGGGCAGGGCATCTGGGGCTTTGTCCCAGAGTCCCAAATTTAGAGATCTTTAGAGTAGGCATCCTTCAGTCTTGAGAGACTAGGGTAATGTGCTCTGAATGGAGGATCTGGACTTGGAACAGCATCTAGTGTGGCCGAGAAGGCCAATTCAAGAGTGACCATCCCTTCCACACTGAAGACAATCTGTCCCCTGTCCAGCTCCCTGATTTTGCTGCTTTCGGGACTGCCTCTTTGCCTCGGCCTGCTGGACAAGGGTCTCTTCAAATTGGGAGAGGCCGTGATGCACCGCCTGCCTCCAGGCTGAACGCTTAGAGGTCAAGGTTTCCCATCTGTTGAGGTCCATTCCTAAGGCCTTCAGATCCCGCTTGCAGATCTCCTTGTATTGCAGCTGTGGTCTCCCCTCTCGGGCGCTTTCTCTGCACTAATTCTCCATACAGGAGATCTTTTGGAATCCGACCATCAGCCATTCTCACAACATGCCCGAGCCAATGTAGACGTCGCTGTTTCAGTAATGTATACATGCTAAAAATTCCAGCTCATTCTAAGACTACTCTGTTTGGAACCTTGTCCTGCCAGGCGATACCAAAAATGCATCAGAGACAACGCATATGGAACATGTTCAGCTTCCTCTTTAGAGGTCTTTATCAGTAAAATAAGTGTCTACTAGGTATGGGATGTTCACATTCTCTGGACTACAAACACCATAATTCTCAATTCAGGGAATTCGACCTATATTATAGACACCTTGCAGACACCTAAATGTGATGCACCAGGAAGAAAGGCCTAATCTGAAAAGATGTTGAGGTTGAGTTAGGCCAAGCTCCATCTGAGCTTCCTCTTCCTGCCCCATTGCTAACCGGGAGCTTTCTTTCCCAAGCAGAGAGACTTTGGCCTAGCTAAGCCTCAAAACCTTCTGGTGTAGGTTTTCCCTCCCGAATGCATCCCTTTTAGGTTTATCAGGTGCCTGCAAAGTGGGTAGGACTCCCGGAATGGAGCATTAGGATCTCTGGAGTCCCCAAAATCTAAAAAGCCCACCCCGCTGGCAATATCTCCCAGAACCATTCACTTTTGGGAACGCTCTCCATGGTCTAGGCAGGGAACCATGTGCTGTGCCACAAAGTGGTTCTACAGTGGCATCTCCCACAAAACAAAGAGGGAGATTACGTTTGTGTAGAAATCAAAGTGGTGACCACATCACCATGCCCATCTTCGGCCCTACCTGCTAATGATAAGGAATGTCACAGCTGGGGGTGCTCAACCCCTACATTCTCTGCTCCAAAAGGAAAAGTAGACAACATGGTAGGGGATCACTCATCCTTCCTCCAAAAAAAAAAAAAAAAAAAAAAAAAAAAAATAATAATAGGATAGGAAGGGTAAAGGGGGAGAGGGCAGAGTCAAAACGGCTACTCATATCCCTGCAAAGAGGGGTCTTAATGCCGTTAATTGTGAAGCGTAGATACACTATAAGATTCAGCTGTGGATCCTGTTAGCCTAGGCGCCTAAATTACATGTGTCTAGGGTGGTGTGGGGTGGATGTGTCTCTTAAATTTGTTTAATCTTTAGTAGACAGACACGCCAGCTGAAATTCGGTGGCTTAGTGTAGTAAATCACAACTAGAGTGGGCTCATTGAATCGGTGTGGATTTGGGAGTCAACTCCTCCAGAGGTTCCATAGATTCAATGGGCATGCACTCCTAGTATATTATGACCCTAAGCAACAGGATTTCAGCCACTACTAGCCAAAATGCTGTTGCTCAAAGTGGGAAATTACACTAGAATAGGCCCATAGAATCAATAGGGATTGAGTGAGTGAATTCCATCATAAGTTCAAATGGGCCTATTCTGACTGTGACTTACTATGTGTGCAAATCCCATATGAAGCAAAGCATGGTGCTTATATAGTGTTTAAAGCACTCTCTGGGAGATTAACAATTTAATTAATTGTCCCCCACCCCACCCCTGCGAGCTGGATATTAAATTTCTAGCCCACAAAAGGATGAAAGGCTGAATCAATCTTGAGTAGAGTTTCCACTGCAATACTGCAGTTTAACCATTCTGCCATATTTAATTTAACAGATCCTTGTGGAGGGGTCTGTTAAATTAAGCCACCCACATGGGTGGTACCTCCAGAATTTCAGCTACAAAAAAAAACACATGAATGTTTAAGAAAGGGCAACTCCCAGATTTTTTCATTTGCTAGTTGCAGCTTGGAAGGGGTGATACCTGGGTTCAAACCAGGGTACCATCTGTATAAATAGCTAGGAAGCATGTACTGTACTTTTTTCGACTGCCCCTACTTCCCTTCAGAGCTTGGGAAAGTTATCAGGCTGGCTGGGGAGATTCTGGCTGATGTAGTCTAGAAAAAGTAACTGTTCCTAATTCCTTTCCATCCACAAAAAAACAATAACTTTAAATCAAGGGAACTGAGGGAAGGAAGTTCTCAGAGGGGTGATGTCAAGAATCAGAGGATGTAATAATTAAGAAGCCATCAGAAAGGGAATGATTAAGCTGGCCGGCTGTTCTGCTGCATATTTTAATAGTACTGGGCTAATTCTTTAAAGATTGCATGCTCTGAGGCTTAGGGGAAGAAGAGATGATAAATAATAAATAGTAATTAAATTAAAGATGTACATACTGCACTGCTCCAGATTTCCTGGAAGTTTGGAAAGAGAACTCGTGTATAATCATAATAATGAGAATCTCTTTGGTTGTTTCAGAGTCCACCGGGCGTTGCGTTGTGCAGAACCTTGAAGCTGGCACGGCTGGAGCGAGAAGCTGTCAGCGGATGGCATTACTGGCATTTAGAAGAAGGAGGGGGTGAAGAATACAAAGTTCCAAGGCTGTCCGCGGGAATTTTCGGGAAGTACTCGTGCATGTGCAAGCAGAAGAGTAAGGGGTTCGCCTAATTTGCATGCGCAGCCTCCACCTGATTATCACATCACTGCACAGCGTGTCTGTTTCCGTGTGCCGAAATAATAAATAGGTCCTTTTAAAGGAGAAAGGTGGGAAATAAATAAATAAATACCTTTAGAATTTGGATGTGGGGTGATCATTGTCATTCATCTCCCCTATGCCAGTTTTTTTTCTGGCTCTGCCAAGGAAGGAAGGAAGGAAGGAAGGAAGGAAGGAAGGAAGGAAGGAAGGAAGGAAGGAAGGAAGGAAGGAAGGAAGGAGGAAGGAAGGAAGGAAGAAGGAAGGAAGGAAGGAAGGAAGGAAGGAAGGAGGAAGGAAGGAAGGAAGGAAGGAAGGAAGGAAGAGAAAGGAAGGAAGAGAGGAAGGAAGGAAGAAGGAAGGAAGGAAGGAAGAAGGAAGGAAGGAAGGAAGGAAGGAAGGAAGGAAGGAAGGAAGAGGGAGGAGGGAGGGAGGGGAGAGGAGGGAGGAGGAGGGAGGGAGGGAGGGAGGGGAGGGAGGGAGGGAGGGAAGGAAGGAAGGAAGGAAGGAAGGAAGGAAGGAAGGAAGAAGGAAGGAAGGAAGGAAGGAAGGAAGGAAGGAAAGGAAGGAGGAGGGAGGGAGGGAGGGAGGAGGGAGGGAGGGAAGGAAGGAAGGAAGAAGGAAGGAAGGAAGGAAGGAAGGAGGAAGGAGAACCAGCAAACTAACAAGCAAGCAAGCTCAGTTTGGTTATCCATATCACTTCAAAAAGAGCACTGCTTCAAAACCATAGTCGGTTTTGACGGCATGAAAGATGGCAGAATGCTTAGAGAGATAGAAACAAAAAAATGAAAAAAGAGAAAGAAGAGAGGGAATTACTTAGAAAAAGGAAAAAAGGAAAAATAGGAAGGGTGACCTTAATGTTGAAAAGCATGTATATATCTAACTTCGGGACTTGTAAAGGAGCATATCCTTTTATATTAAAAAACCAGAATTAAACTGAAATAAGGGAGCACTAACCAGGGTAACCCCTTCATGGATTGCTGCCTTGTCGTGGCGAAGGGGCTTGAGTAACTCAGAGAAATTATGGGCTATGCCGTGCAGGGACACCCAAGACGGACAGGACATAGTGGAGAGTTCCGACTAAATGCAATCCACCTGGAGTAGGAAATGGCAATGCCACTCCAGTATCTTTGCCAAGAACGCCCCATGATCAGAAACAAAAGGCTAAAAGATATGACGCTGGAAGATGAGCCCCTCAGGTCGGAAGGCATCCAACATGCTACTGAGGAAGTGCGGAGGACAAGTACAAGTAGCTCCAGAGCTGATGAAGTGGATGGGCCAAAGCCGAAAGGACGCTCAGCTGTGGACGTGCCTGGAAGTGAAAGGAAAGTCCGATGCTGCAAAGAAAAATACTGCATAGGAACCTGGAATGTAAGATCTATGAACCTTGGTAAGCTGGAGGTGGTCAAACAGGAGATGGCAAGAATAAACATCGATATCCTGGGCATCAGCGAACTAAAATGGACAGGAATGGGCGAATTCAGCTCAGATGATTATCATACCTACTATTGTGGGCAAGAATCCGCTAGAAGGAATGGAGTAGCCTTCATAGTCAACAAAAGAGTGGGAAAAGCTGTAATGGGATACAATCTCAAAAATGATAGAATGATGTCAATACGAATCCAAGGCAGACCTTTCAACATCACAATAATCCAAGTTTATGCACCAACCACCATTTCTGAGGAGACTGAAATTGAACAATTTTATGAAGATTTACAACACCTCTAGAACTGACACCAAAGAAAGATGTTCTTCTCATTCTAGGGGACTGGAATGCTAAAGTAGGGAGCCAAGAGATAAAAGGAACAACAGGGAAGTTTGGCCTTGGAGTTCAGAACGAAGCAGGACAAAGGCTAATAGAGTTTTGTCAAGAGAATAAGCTGGTTGTCACAAACACTCTTTTCCAACAACACAAGAGGTGACTCTATACATGGAAAGCGATGACAAATCTTGACAGCATCTTAAAAAGCAGAGACATCACATTGCCAACAAAAGTCCAAATAGTCAAAGCTATGGTTTTTCCTGTAGCGATGTATGGAAGTGAGAGCTGGACCATAAAGAAAGCTGACCGCCAAAGAATTGATGCCTTTGAATTGTGGTGCTGGAGGAGACTCTTGAGAGTTCCCTGGACTGCAAAGAGAACAAACCTATCAATTCTAAAGGAAATCAACCCCGAGTGCTCATTGGAAGGACAGATCCTGAAGCTGAGGCTCCAGTACTTTGGCCATCTCATGAGAAGAGAAGACTCCTTGGAAAAGACTTTGATGTTGGGAAAGTGTGAAGGCAAGAGGAGAAGGGGACGACCGAGGATGAGATGGTTGGACAGTGTCATCGAAGCAACCAACATGAATTTGACACAACTCCGGGCGGTGGTGGAAGATAGGAGGGCCTGGCGTGCTCTGGTCCATGGGGTCACGAAGAGTCAGACACAACTAAACAACTGAATGACGACGAACCAGGGTAAAGACATAATATGGTGGGTTTTCTTTTTAGGTAAATTAAACTAGATATAAGGTTGGGACATGGAACTGGAATTACTTTTATTAAGTATGTTATTAGATCTGGAGAATATTGTACACTATGAAAGTAATATTATGATAGTGGCCAATACTGTACACTAAAATACATATATGAATGGTTTGAATGTTTGAAAGATGTTTGGAATTGGGGGGGGGGGACAACTGGGAAAACACTGAGATGCAAAAAAACACAAATAATTGTAAGCAAATCATGTAACACGATGTTTGACAAGCACAAATCGAATATAGATAGAGTGAAAACTAATAAAATGTCTTTTTAAAAAAGAGCACTGCTTTATCTCAGGGTAGATGCCCCAAGCAAGACCAGATGAAGATATCTAAGATATCTAAGAGGACCACAGGCTGTTTCTAAAATGTGTAGATGTGTCTTGTGGCACTGCAGTTAAACTGCAGCACTGCAGCCAAAACTCTGCTCAGGATCTAGATTCAATCCCAGGCAGCTGGCTTGAGGCTGACTCATCCTTCCGAGACCTGTAAATTACCCGGCCGCTTTGCTGGAGGGCAATGTGTTGCCTGCGGAATTAAATTGTACACTGCCCAGAGAGTGCTTCAAGCAATATGGGCCGTAGATAAGCAGCTTGCTTTACTTTTGCTTTAGATGTGTACATTATTCCGAGGAGGGATGATGCAGAAATTAAATCGATAAGCGAATAAATAATTGCGTAGGCCAGTGTCCTGTTCCTTCTCCTAATACTTGTAGCAGTCTTGACTTAGCTTTCAACAATTGATTCAATGGGTCTGCTCTTAGCACAAGCTAGCAGTAGGATACTGGCCATAGATTGCAATGTGTAAAATGCAGAGACAAAAAAAAAGAGAGATAATTTCAAAAGGAGTAACTCAAATGGAAGGCAGTCCTCCTTTTAAAAAAGGAAAGTGGCCTTTTGCACGTCAGCAGCACTTGCCTCCAGATCTTCCTTATCTTCACTTAATTTTTTTTTAACAGACAGACAAGCTAAATATCTCCGATTTGTCAGATATTTGTTGATTCGTATTCGTTGGGGTCCAGAGACCCCAACAAATACGAAGCGGCGAATATAACCCTTTTATATACAGTACATCCCTTCGTTCCCTGTCTTCCTATGCCCCTGCGGATCAGCTGTTCCTCAGGGGCATAAGCAGAGAGGGGGTTTCCCTTCGGGCAGCTTGCTAAAGCCTACCCGAGGGAAATCCCACCCCTGGGGGCTGGAGAGAAGGGAAGGGATGGAAGAGGGACCAAAGGGATCCCCCAGCCCACAGCTGCGGGATGGCTTTGATCCCTGCTTTCCCTCCTCTTGCTGTGCCCCACAGCAAAAAAAGCAACAAAAAAAAAAAAAAAGACCTGATGAATGATGAATTGATTGGTTGTTTGTCGGGTCACTGGAGAACAATTTCTGGTTTGGTGCTTCATCGCCATCTCTAGTTGGGAAGCATGCATACTAAAGACAAGATTCACCACTGCCACGACCACCACCTAAAGAGAGATATTCTTCAGATTTCTTAAGCAGGAGGTAAATCGTAAGGAACGCTGATGCTCAGCTTGTGAAATGTGTTTTCATGAGGCATCTGCTACAGTACGTGTCAAAGACATGAGTGGACATTTCCCCAAGAAAGAGTATCTTTAATATAATAATTATCTTAGAACTGCAGAACATCGTACCCTTTCTGTCCCAATCTCTCTCTCTAATCTAATGGTACCCAACCTTGGGTCTCCAGAGGTTCTTGGACTAAAACTCCCAGAAGCTGTGCTGGCCAGGATTTCTGGGAGTTGCGGTCCCACGTTTGGGAAGCACTGGTCTAATCTCAATCTCTCTGCCCTGCATTCTGTGTTCGTATATGAGGGTTATACCTATATCTCCACCAGGACGCCTCCTGCCAACCTAGCAGTTTGAAAGCATGGAAAAATGCATTTGGGGGGAAGAAATATTGGCCTCCTGTGTAGAAGCCCACAAAGACAAGTCCTGGGCCACACGGCTGCATGTCCTCATCTGGAGGCTCCAATGATGTGTGCAAAATCAGTTCACGAACATTTTCCAAGCCAGTTTCAGAAAAGCCCCACCTCTGGCCTCTTTTAGCCTTGTGAAATACTTCATGGCGTAGACACCTTCTCTCTGCAAACTCCAGGGCAGCAGACATGCAGACTTTTTTTTGTTGTTGTTAATCTACTACAAAGATCTAATCCTTTTGCCCTGGAGATGGGGTGTCAGGCATACACTAGATTACCTACTTAATTATACAGCATGGGTAAAGATAGACTATTTATTACCCTTGATTGAGAGATAGCTATTGGAGCTTTGCCACAACGGGTGACATGAGAAAGGGAGAGTAACCGAACTGTAAAAACCCTCGAGGACTAAGCATAACCTGATGGTCTGGCGTTGTGTTTTTTTTTTAACTAAAAAAAATAAAGGTCAGAGATCTACTTCCTCTTAATCTCAGGGAAATATGTGTATAGAATAAGTCATGCCGTCAGTTTAAGTACCATGTTTCCCTTTATGAGTCTGCTCAGGTGTTGATCCAGGGAGACCTTCTTCTCAGTCCCACCACTTTCACAGGTGCATTTGGTGGGACATGAAAGAGAACCTTCTCTGTGACTGCTCCTAGACTTCGGAACTCCCTCCCACTGGAGGCCAGACTGGCCCCATCTTTGCTGTCCTTCCAGAATCAGGCAAAAACCTTTCTCTTCCAGCAATCTTTCTCTTGGTGACTGCCTGTCTAGTAGACACTTTTAATGGAGTGTTGTGCCCCCTACTTACTTACTTACTTACTTACTTACTTACTTACTTACTGACTGACTGACTGACTGACTGACTGACTGACTGACTGACTGACTGACTGACTTACTTACTTACTTACTTACTTAGAATGCTTATGTGCCACCTTTCTCCTAAAAAGAGCCCAGTACAGTATTAAAAGACACAATATTATAAGCCAATACAATACATTATTATAATATTTAAAAAAAGAATGAAACAAATGTAGTATTAAAACTAGTAGATTAAAAACAGTAGTAAAAACTCATTAAAAACAACAGCAACAAAAACAGAACAGTTCCATTTTAAAAAACCTTCTTAGACGGCCAGTCACCAAGAAAAAAATCTACCCGTCAGCTTCCCCTTCCTTGACATTTCAGGGGCAAAATAGGAGAGTGTGTGGGCCTCCATGTTATCTTGTGAAATGATGCAAAACTATATGTGCACACGTGTGAGAGAGTGAGATAGAGAATGTGGATCTTCTGTACCACCACTTAAATCTGTCTTTGGATCATCCCAGAGTCCAGGAGATGCTATAATGAGCTCAAGCTACAAGAAGCCAGATTTAGGCTGACTAATCAGGAGAAGAGCAGAAGAGGACGACAGAAGATGAGATGCCTGGACAGTGTCATTGAAGCGACCAACATGAATTTGACCAAACTCAGGGAGGCAGTGGAAGACAGGAGGGCCTGGCGTGCTCTGGTCCATGGGGTCACGAAGAGTCGGACCCGACTTGACAACTAAACAACAACAACAATCAGGAAAAACCTCCTAACTGTTAGAGCAGCATGACAATGGAACCAAGGACACTGAGAGGTGGTGAGCGCTCCAACACTGGAAGCATTCAAGAGAAATCACCTGGCAGATAGCTTTTGATTTATTCCTGCCTGGAGCAGGGGATTGGACTTGATGGCCTTTTAGGCCCCTTTCAACTTCATTATTCCATTATCCTATTCAACTAATCAGGGGTAAGCAATTTTGCTGGGTCCAGGGGCCACGGAGATTGCATCAATGATGCCAAAGCATGCCAAGAAATGAAACCAGAAGCCCATGTCCACTTTGCAAAAGAGCTGTGTTTTGATGTTAACCAGGACCTTGCCCTATTTAAAATGTGAGGATGTCAAGGGAGGGTTGGGGGCTGCAAAGGAGCATTAAGGGGCTACACAGAGCGCCAGGCCCACAGGCTGCCCTCCTTTGCATTATGTAAATTTTGTGCTCATCTAGGTGCCTAGTATTTCAACTCTGATCCAGAAGACAGTTTAGAATAACTTTTCCGAAACTCAGACCTCTCTGTCTTTTGGACCACAGCTCCCATCAGCAGGCCGATGCTCCGCCTGATGGAAGCTGTAATCCCAAACTTCCCGAGTTTTCTATTTTAATTTTTTTTATTTGAATACTTGTAGTTCACTGTATTTTGACGCTAGCTTAATATATTTATATTGAACGCTGGAGGCATTCGAGAGAAAATCGGACAACCCTCTGTCAGATCTGCTTTGATTTGGATGCCTGCCTTGATCAGATGGTTGGACTTGATGGCCTTCTGGGTCCCTTCCGACTCAGTTATTCTATCATTCTAAACAAATACGACATGCATAACATACATATAACGTCTCATCTGTGGGAAGGAGGAGGGTCCCCGGGGTTTTTAGAGCCACCACATACACACAAATTATCAGCTTTCTTTTTCTCCAAAATGTGGCCTGGCCTGAGATTCCCCCTCCCCACCTTCTGGAGACTTTAGGAAGCAAAGAAATTGCCTAAGATCTGGGGTCCAAGGGACTGGCAGCAACCGTATGGCCACACGACAAACGTTTGATCCCCACTGACTCTCCTGGGAGTCTGGGGTAAGGTGGTCACTGTATCTAAAATGTGGTGAAAGATGCATCCTTTAAAACGAAAAACAAAAAAAAAAGGCTGCTGCTGCAAAAGTTGGCAAGAACTGTGGTCTTCCTAGCCACTGAGGACATGATCACACTTACCAAAAGAACCTCAGTTATACCGATTCTTTCCATACCTCCGTTGTACTGATACAGTCGTGCCCCGCTGGACGATTACCCCATATAACAACGAATCCGCTTAACGTTGAAGTTTTTGCAATCGCTTTTTCGATCGCAAAACGATGGTTTAAATGGGTTTTTTGTTTCACGGTGATTGGTTCCCTGCTTCAGGACCGATTTTTGCTTTACGACGATCAGCAAACAGCTGATCGTCAGGTTTCAAAATGGCTGCCGGCTGAAGAAAATGGCTCCCCGCTGTTTTTAGGACTGATTTTTTGCTTAACAGCCACCAGAAAATGGCCGCCGTATGGAGGATCTTTGCTGGATGAGCAGGTATTCAGCCCATTGGAACACACTGAATGGTTTTCAATGTGTTTCAATGTTGTTTTAAAATTTCGTTTGATGACATTTTCGCTCTACAGCGATTTCGCTGGAACGAATTAACGTTGTCAAGCGGGGAACCACTGTACATTTATTTTCATGGTCATTTCTTCTTATTTGAAATATTATTATCGGCAACACCATGGAATTGATTTTTTTCCCCTCTCGTTCATGTTTTGTGGGGAAGTGCTGCCCCTTACTATTTATTTAATTTATTTTTAAAATCCCTAACTGATAAACTGATATGGCGGGAAGGGATTCCTGTTCAGGAGTGCTTGATTGGTGGTGCCTGGAAATTATGCATTGCCCACCATGGTCCTGACCGCCATCTATACCACCTAGTGAGCTGAGGCATCAAGCTGTAAGCAAGACAAACTGCACACAGATGTCAGTACACGACAGGATTGTCTCTGTAAAGCCGTAGATCTTGGTTTATCGATGTATCGATACACTGGCCATGAAAAAAAATATATAAAAAAAGAAATAAATCGCAGGACAGCCACATGCCAATCATGGTGGCTGCCTTCCCCAGGTACCAAGGACGGGAAAAGAATCAATAGGAATATTCACACATGCTATACTGGTAAGGTGTGAAGCTCAACATCAAAAAAACTAAGATCATGGCCACTGGCCCCACCACCTCCTGGCAAATAGAAGGAGAAGACATGGAGGCAGTGACAAATTTTACTTTCTTGGGCTCCATGATCACCGCTGATGGTGACAGCAGCCACGAAATTAAAAGATGCCTACTTCTTGGGAGGAGAACAATGACAAACCTCAACAGTATCTTAAAAAACAGAGACATCACCTTGCCAACAAAGGTCCGCAGAGTCAAAGCTATGGTTTTTCCAGTAGTGATATATGGAAGTGAGAGCTGGACCATAAAGAAAGCAGACCGCCGAAGAATTGATGCCTTTGAATTGTGGTGCTGCAGGAGGCTCTTGAGAGTCCCATGGACTGCAAGGAGAACAAACCTGTCCATTCTAAAGGAAATCAACTCTGAGTGCTCACTGGAAGGACAGATCCTGAAGCTGAGGCTCCAGTACTTTGGCCATCTCATGAGAAGAAAAGAGTCGTTGGAAAAAACCTTGATGTTAGGAAAGTGTGATGGCAAGAGGAGAAGGGGACGACAGAGGACGAGATGGTTGGACAGGGTCATTGAAGCGACCAATGTGAATTTGACCCAACTTCAGGAGGCAGTGGAAGACAGGAGGGCCTGGTGTGCTCTGGTCCATGGGGTCACGAAGAGTCGGACACGACTAAACAACTAAGCAGCAAACAACCACATACTGGTAAGGAATGACTCAGTACATCACTGGTACAATTTAAATCCACCCTTTTGGTAAGAGGAAAAGAGACCGGAAACAAACCACTTGCCGGGAAAATGATTCGACCTTGGCCGTGCGTTGTGTGCTCAGAAATTTATTAGACTATCTAAAAAACGGCTAAATTGGTATAACTGAGGTTCTTTCCCCAGGTGTGATGGAGTCCTGAAATGGTTGCTGGAGATGTACGTGTTCATAAAAGTAACTTTCATAAAAGTAACCTTTCATTTTCTGGAAGATTCTGACTTAAAGCTGTTCAGTCATAATCCCATAGCTGGTAGATTCCCCTCAGGCAGCCACATACCCAGTCCTGTATTAACCTGTGATTCTTTTCATACTGAGGAAAACCTACCCACATACCCACACCCTCACACCAATTTTGTAGTCCCCGACAGACAGTAAAACCGGATTATCTCCCCTGCCCAGCGACCAAGCAGTCTGTAGGTGGCTTTACATGACTTCACTGTTTCTCAATTGGGAAATGATCTTGTTCTATCTGTGTTCTTCTGTGTATCCCACACCAAAAATCAGCTGCACGCCCCTTGGAGGATTACACATTCAGATGAATCATCCAGGGATCTCTTCCACTGACCTGGGTCCATCAAGCATAGTTTTATCTACCTCAGCTATTAGCAAAGAAGCTCTATGTGTGGTCATAAGGGAAAGGTGTATTTCCCAGGTCTATTACCCTTGAGATGCTTTAAGCTGGAGTTTCCAGGAATTGTACTGGGGACTTTCGGCATGCTTTGAATGAGGTGCAACGCTGAACTTGGAGGTGTGGTGGAGCTTGAGTTCATGAGGCCAAAGCCTCAGGACTTTCTCTGCATCAGGAACCTGTTCCCTCTGAGTTTGATTGTAATACTCACAGCAACTGGCAGAGAAATGGATTTTTCCCCCCAGGAATACCATGTTGTGACAAGCAATCCCTGTGGTTACGTAAGCTATCTGAACATGGTTTGAGCTTAAATGGGCTCTTTTGTAAGAGACATTAACCTTACAAAAGACCTGTTCTTCATTTGTTGCTATGATCCAGTTGCCAACATTTTGGGTTATGAAGACTGCCGTCAATCAGCCCCTGTACTTCCAACTACACCATGGCTTAACTGTGAGCCTATGAAGCTTCTTTTTGCTTGCTTCAAGAAAGGGTCTTTAATGTCTCCTGTTAGATTAGGCATCCTTCAGTCTTTAGAGACTATGGTAACGTGCTCTGTATGGAGGACTTGGAACAGCATCTAGTGTGGCTGAGCAGGCCAATTCGAGAGCGACAATCCCTTCAACACAGAAGAGAAATCCAATCTGTCCCCTGTCCAGCTCCCTGGTTTTGCTGCTTTCGGGACTTCCTCTTTGCCTCGGCCTGCTGGACAAGGGTCTCTTCAAATTGGGAGAGGTTGTGATGCAAAGCCTGCCTCCAGGCTGAACGCACAGAGGTCAGGGTTTCCCATCTGTTGAGGTCCATTCCTAAGGCCTTCAGATCCCGCTTCCAGATATCCTTGTATCACAGCTGTGGTCTCCCTCAGATACGGTATGCTGTATATATTTCAGAATTATTTCTAAAAAGAAAGTGCTGCTGCTGGTTGTGATCATAGTGTTGAGAGCATTGCTCTATTATATTGTTTGTTATGTTTTCTTCATTTTCCATTACATTTTGATCAGAGGGGATTATAGAATTCATCAGAGAATGGCATAAAGCTTGTAACATTCTTGTTATAAGAGCCGTGACCACATCGAAATGACTAGATAGGCGGGGTATAAATAAATAAATAAATAAATAAATAAATAAATAAATAAATAAATAAATAAATAAATAAATAAATAAATACTTGGCAGGGTGTCTTTCCTCAACGTCATCTTCCTGACCCACCAGATCATCCCAGTCTTGGCTCCTCTGTGTAGCCACCCTAAGGGAGTCTCAAAAGTCTTCTGCAACAGGCGGGGTCTTCTCTGTGGTGGCACCGATGTTATGAAATCACCTCCTGGAGGAGGTATGCCTGGCTCCCTTTGCTCCCTTTCTGCTTTCATTCAGGAGTCAACTGAAAACATTACTTTTCAGGAAGGCCTTTCACAACAACTGTTGTTGAATCTCCTGCCTCCTATCCTGCAATTATTGGGAAAACATGTTTTTGTTGCCGTTTGGTTTAATGCTACAGTATTTGCGATTTGTCTTTTCATTTATTGTTGATTGCATGCTTACACTGGTTTTAGCAGCTTGTAAACTGCCCAGAATAGAGTTCCTGCACCAATGGGTAGGTAGGAAAACAAACAAATGAACGAACAAATGAATGAATAGATAGATAGATAGATAGATAGATAGATAGATAGATAGATAGATAGATAGATAGATAGATAGATAGATAGATAGATAGATAGATAGATAGATAGATAGATAGATAGATAGATAGATAGATAGATAGATAGATAGATAGATAGATAGATAGACAGATAGATAGACGTTGTCTAGAGGGGCAGGGTAAACATTGAATAAATAAATAAATAAATAAATAAATAAATAAATGAATGAATGAATGAATGAATGAATGAATGAATGAATGATGCTTCCAAAATTGTTAAAAAGTAACATTTGAAAGTGACTAGAAAAAGTATAAAACCTTTGTTCTTGCTTGTTACTGTTGTTGCTATTCTTTTTGTGTGTGGTGTTTTAGTGCTAATTGCTTCTGACCAGGAGCCTTTTTCCATAGATATCCATTTCTGATTCTTTAAAAAATGAAAGAAGAAAGAAATCAGCATCTGAAAAATAATTCCTCCCCCCCCCCCCCCAAATATAGAAGAAATCTTGCAGTAATTGTTATGAATCATGACTCTGGATTTTTTTGGTTTTGAATTTTGAGCTGTGGTTCAGTGATAAGTGAAATGGTCCAGTTGGAACTTAAATTCTGCCCCAGTACAAACCAATCCCCCCTCGCTTTAAAAACAGATTGCATTTATGGGGTTTGAAAGCATTGGATGACTAATATGGGAAATAGGAGAAAATATTGATAAAACCAGTGCAGTACCTGGATCTATTATGAGAACAAATACTTTCTCTGGATAAATCCAGAGCTCCACCCTCTTTCCCCCCCCCCCCCAATAAATAGCTGGAGGTAACTACAGTAGTTATGACTTCTTAATTCCAAGGTGTGGGTTATTTGCTTTCTGGAGTCCTGCAGGCCCTTCAGAAGCTGGGTGCATTAATTAATGGAACAATTTGATTACACATCAAACTAGGCATCTCCTATGGTTGTAAGAATGGGGGTTCAAACAGAAGGGAGTTAATGAAGCCAAAGCGTCTGCACATTTTTCTTTATACTGAAGTGTACACTGAAATAAAGGAAATTCAGAGTGGAGTTTCCCAGCAATAGTTAAGGAGAGAACTTGTCCTTTAGCCAAAGGGATGAGAGATGCTAGTGTGTGTGGGGAGGAGGGGAAAGGATACAAAGTGAGGGTTAAGGATGGTTCTGAGACTCTATGTGAAGACAGAAGAAAGAGCGTGGAAACATAGGTCACACCAAAACACATTCAAAGCAGGAAGGAATAATCATCTATTTTACAATAAAGTGCAGCCAGTCACTGAGGGAAAACCTGCCTGAAGAGAAAGGTCTTTGCATTCTCAAAGGCTTTCATGGCCGGGATCCGGTGGTTGTTGTGGGTTTTCCGGGCTGTTTGGCTGTGTTCTTAAGGTTTTTCTTCCTAACGTTTCGACAGTCTCCGTGGCCGGCCTCTTCAGAGGACAGGAGTTAGAACTCTATCTGTGCTCTGTTGCAGTTTGTTGGATAGTGAAGTATTCAGAGCTGTGGGATCAGCTTTTGTCCTTTTCAGGAGATTGGGTGATTATGGTGATCAGCGTGTTTTTTTTTGTGTGTGGGTGTATTGTTGAGATAAGGAGGAGAGATGATCTGCCATTGTGATTGATGGGTGTCGTTAGCTGGTCTTTTGTGTGCAAGCAGGTCTTTGCCTGCTTGCGGACAGCAAAGATGGGACCAGCCTGGCCTCCAGTGTGAGGGAGGTCCAAGTCTGGGAGCAGCCATAAAGAAGGCCCTCACCTGTGCCCCCACCAAACACAGAAGACTTCTTCTGATGATTTTAAAACCCAGGCAGGTTCATAATGGGAGACATGGCCTTCGAGGTAGCTTGGGCCCAAGTTGCTTAGAGTTCTATAGGTTAAAACTTTGAATGGTGCCTGGAAACGAATCGTCAGCCAGGGGAGCTGCTGTAACAGAGGAGTTATGCGATCCCTGTGGCCAGTCAATGTGGCCCATGGCTATTTTGTCGGGGGGGGGAGGAGTTTGGGTACTGTATTCTACGAAAAAAGAGTAAGGTTTGCAAACCGTGTATTAAATGCCAATCAACTGGTGACAGGATAATGAGTATGTGGCTTTTCACCCCCTGCTTATGGTCAAAGATATACGTATATGGTTAGTTACAAGGAATCTTGGCACAAAAGGACTTTGATTCTGGCCCTGATGTTTCTCTTTATGTTTTTACGGGCCAGAAATGGGATTTTAAAAAAACATCTGGCAAGAGCAGAAGGAAAGGAAACTTATGCAAAATGAATAACCAAACAGGCAACTTCTTCCCACTGCAGAATTACATTTTGTTTTATGTGAATAATAATAATGATTGGGGGGGTATCCACCCCACTGTGAATCACATCTATGCAAAAAGTGGGTGGTGTTTTCACTCTAGTTCTCCTTCCCCTCTCCTATATATAAACTAACGAGATAACATGCTTATCAGCTCTTTTTCTGTTTGCCTGCTTTACAGCTCATAGATCATGCCTGTCACCTGGGGGTGTTAAGCTAAAAGGTAACTTAACCTGATTGCAGGCCCCACTAGGGAAAGCTGCTCTCGGACTTTTTTGTAATCATATTTTCCGATTCTGCCATGCAGGGTGCAACTGGTTTGGTGACAAAGTTTAGGGCAGAGATGGGCACAAACCAGCAGTTCAGTCGGTTCGTGCAGATGGCCAAAGAAGCGATCTGTGGTTCGATGGCCTGCCCCCCTCCGGCGAGCGGCCGCTGAGAAGCAGCGTCCGAAGGAGGTGGGGTAGGGAAGCCAGGGTAAGGAAGGTGGGGCGCTGCTTCTGAGTGAGCTTCCCCTGGAAGGAGGTGGGGCACCAGACTACAGATGCTACCATGGCATCTGTTCGCCCGTTTGCAAATGGGCACGAACGACCGAATCAGTGGTGCACACCCATCTCTAGTTCAGGACTCTGGTCATCATCCAATCATGGGGTGAGATGATTGGGTCTGGGGAGAGAAGAGTTCATGTAACTTTATGTTCTTTGTACCAGAGGGAAGAAGAGTTACCATTTTGGGCTGGAAAATCCCATATCTGTCTAGTCCTCTGGTCAACTTCTAAGAGGAGGAGATAAGGGGCATTTGACTATTTCTCCTTCAACAAGTGCTGGACAGCTCAGTGACCTATATATCTGGCTGATGAGGCAGACGTTGGGAGTTCGAATTCCCACAGTGCCTCCGTGACAGTGGCTGAACTCAATGATCCATAGAATCCCTTCAAACTACCCTGAAAGAAGAAAATGAACAACAGGATGGCACAAAAGGTGAAAGCAGGTTTCCTGTTCTCGTGGAGGACAGAGCTGTGACGGCGAAACAGAAAGTCTACATTCAGAAGAAATTAATTTCTGAATATCTAGACTCTGAGTATAAACAGCCAGGAAAAAGTGTGCATGGTGGTTGAGAGCTTGGCCCTGGTTATCTATTTTCTGATCAACTCCTGGTTAGACTACTACTACATACTGTACCTGGGGCTGCCCTTGAAGACTGCTGGAAAGCATGATTAGGGCAGAGTGGAGCTGCTGAGTTACTAATTTGGGCTGGGTGTTATGATCATATTACACCTGCGAGGTGCCAGCGGAGTCGGCTACGGTTCCATTTCCAGACAGAGTTCAAAGGGCTATTTTCTCCCTTTAACCTCCGCCCTGACAGGTGGGACATTTTTGTACGCCTGAGTCATGCTTTGTTGCAGAAATCACACTGCGCCACACCTGCATTTTTACAACCTTGGCACCTGGAGACTTACAGACAGTGTCCCCAACTTTTAGCAACTTGCTGTGCATGGATTTTGCAAACAGGTTTTTTTAAAAAAACAACCCAGCTGGGACGAGACGAATATTGAACTATTTCTCACCTGAATAGGCTCACCAAATATCAAGGGAAGCGCCTTGATGTCTCCTTTCTATGCATTGAAAAAGGCAAATATGAACAGGACACATCCCTGCAAACGGGGCTCTTGATCACGTGTATCCCTTACACTTGAGCAGAACTGTCTTTTTAAATGAATTGCTTTCATGTGTCAAAACCAACAATGGCATCCTAATTATTTGATGTTCTCCCGAAAGACATTCGCCTATTGAGTGCTTATTATTATTATTATTATTATTATTATTATTATTATTATTATTATTATTATTATTATTATTATTATTATTATTATTTGGGCAAAGTGTTAGAGCGGGTTGTGGCCGGGTGCTGCTGGATGAAATGGATTTTCTGGATCCATTTCAATCGGGTTTCAGGCCGGGTTTTGGTACGGAGACTGCCTTGGTCGCTCTGTACGATGACCTTTGCAGGGTTAGAGACAGGGGGAGTGTGACCCTGTTGATACTCCTAGACCTCTCAGCGGCTTTCAACACCATCGACCATGGTGTCCTTCTGGATAGGCTGGCTGGGTTGGAAGTTGGGGGCACCGTTTTACGGTGGTTCCGCTCCTTCCTGGCTGACCGTGTCCAGAGGGTGGTGCTGGGGGACAGTTGCTCTGCCCCATCGCGTTTATGTCATGGGGTTCCTCAGGGCTCGATACTGTCCCCTGTGCTGTTTAACATCTACATGAAACCGCTGGGAGAGGTCATCAGGAGGTTTGGGCTGAGGAGTCACCAATATGCTGACGACACTCAGCTCTACCTCTCGTTTTCCACCGATCCAGGTGAGGCGGTTTCTGTGCTGAACTCGTGTCTGGACCTGATAATGGACTGGATGAGGGTTAATAAACTGAAACAATCCAGACAAGACAGAAGTGCTGTTAGTGAGTGCTTCACTGGACAGGTTGGAGGGCCATTTCCCTGCCCTGAATGGGGTAACACCCCCCTAAGGGACAGGGTCCGCAGCCTGGGGGTGCTCCAGGTCCCCAGTCTAACTCTGGAAGCCCAGGTGGACTCGGTGGCCAGGGGCGCCTTCCTTCAGCTGCGGAAATTGTATCAGCTATGACCCTACCTGTCTCATGACAGTTACACACGCACTGGTAACATCTCGTATAGATTATTGCAATGCGCTCTATGTGGGGCTGCCTTTGAAGATGGTCTGGTGACTGCAACTGGTCCAGAATCGAGCTGCGGTGGGGCTGCTAGAGATCACATCAAGCCGATTCTGTTTAAGTTACATTGGTTACCAGTTGCTGCCCGGGCCCAATTCAAAGTACTTGTTTTGACATATTAAGCCCTAAACGGCTTGGGCCCTGGGTACCTGAAGGACTGCCTCCTGCAATATGAGCCTACCCGGCAGTTAAGACCTAGCCAGGGGTCCCTTTTGAAAGAGCCATCCCTTAAGGAGATAAGAGGGATGGCTTGTAGACAAAGGGCCTTTTTGGCAGCTGCCCCCAGACTATGGAATGCCCTCCTGACTGAAATTCATCTGGCGCCGACGTTGATGACATTTCGGCGCCAGGTCTAAATCTTCCTGTTCCAGAAGGCTTTTAATTGATATAACATTAACTGTGGGTCTGGATGGCAATTTTAATTGTATCTTAATCATTTTATCTTTTATTGTATTTTAATTGAATTTTAATTGTTGTAAGCCGCCCAGAGACCTTTGGGTAGAGTGGGCGGCATATAACTTAAACAAACAAACAAACAAACAATTCTTTTGACACCAGGCAAGGATTTAAAAACTCTGCCTCACCTGATGTTTTGCAGTTGAACACTAGGATCATGGTATCTGCGGGGGTATTGGTTCCACCCCCGGATGCCAAAAAAAGTGGAAATATTGAATGTTATACATTGCATTGTGTTTGGCCCTCTATAGTGGACAGTTCTTGCAAGCACACTTTGGAAACATATATAAATATGTATTTCTGAGGGTTTTTTATTTAGCATTTTCAGGCAGTGGATAAATGAATCAGTGGATACTGATCCCTTGGACAGAGGGCTTCTACCATACACTAAAGTTTTAAGTGGCTTTTATAATTTTCTGACTCTATTCATTTGACCTTGGTTGATCTTTTGGCATTTTAATGGCTTTATCCGCTTTTGCAAATTGTCATGAAATAGGACTGAAGGGACTCCAGCTGTTTATGCATAGCAATACAGTGGTGCCCCACATAGCGACGTTAATCCATTCTGGATTAATCGTCGCTATGCAAAAACATCGCTAAACGGATCGAAAATCCCCATAGGAACGCATTAAACTTAGTTTAATGCGTTCCTATGGGGCTCAAACTCACCGTTCAGCAAAGTTCCTCCATAGCGCAGCCATTTTCGTGCCCTTGGTAAGCGAGGGCAGGGCATGGAAACACTTGTGGCAGCCATTTTGGGCACTCGGTGGCCACAGGTTTGTTTGTTTGTTTTTGTCTTTTGCCAATTAGGACTTGCGAGACCTTCTATCAGACACCTGAAACAGACAGAGAGCATTAAACAAACAGACAAACAAAAAGGGCTCCCGCCCTACCTCTGGAGTTTCGCAGTTTCCCATCACAATTATATATTAGCAGTGGGATACAGCTCGGGGCCAAACTGTTTTGGCAGCAGTTCAACACTTTTGTGTCTCCAATCCTGCCGAGAAAAAGGACAGTCAGATGTCTGACCTGTTGTTCTGGACGCCACTAAATCAAACTCCAGCCTCAGGTGCAATTTTCTGTTTCTCTGAAAGGGTTGTTTTGAGGGGTTGTTGGGGGGGGGGGAGAGGGCATGGAGGGGTCGTCCTGTGTGCCTCCTCTCTCCCTTTCTTGAGCATGTTTCAACTGTATTTTAGCTCTAAATGTGTATACATACATACATACATACATACATACATACATACATACATACATACATACATACATACATACATACATACATACATACATACATACATACATACATACATACATACATACATACATACATACAAAAAGGCAAAGGTTTCCCTTGACATATAGTCCAGTCATATCCGATTCTAGGCCGCGGTGCTCATCCCTGTTTCCAAGCCATAGAGCCAGCATTTTGTGCAAAGACAGATTCCGTGATCACGTGGCCAGCACGACTAGACACAGATGTTGAGTTTCATACCGTTTTTTGCGCTCTCCTCTTTCACCCTCATTACAAGGTTCTTAAGTTCCTCCTCACTTTCTGCCATCAGAGTGGTATCAACTGCATATCGGAGGTTGTTGATATTTCTTCCAGCAGTCTTAATTCCGGCTTGGGATTCCAGCTTTCTGCATGATGTATTCTGCATATAAGTTAAATAAGCCAGGGGACAATATACAGCCTTGTTGTACTCCGTTTCCAATTTTGAACCAATCAGTTGTTCCATATCCAGTTCTAACTGTTCCTTCCTGTCCCACATATAGGTTTCTCAGGAGACAGATAAAGTGGTCAGGCACTCCCATTTCTTTAAGAACTTGCCATAGTTTGTTCTGGTCCACACAGTCAAAGGCTTTTGCATAGTCAATGAAGCAGATGTTTTTCTGGAACTCTCTGGCTTTCTCCATAATCCAGTGCATGTTAGCAATTTGGTCTCTATTTATTTATTTATTTATTTATTTATTTATTTATTTATTTATTTATTTATTTATTTATTTATTTATTTATTTATTTATTTATTTATTAAATTTATACCCCGCCCCTCTAGACCATGTCTACTCGGGGCGGCTAGTTCCTCTGTCCCTTTGAAATCCAGGTTGTGCTTCTTGGAGTTCTCGGTCCACATACTGCTGAAGCCTACCTTGGAGGATTTTGAGGATAATCTTGCTAGCATGGGAAATGAGTCTAATTGTACGGTAGTTGGGATGTAGACTGATCTTTTCCAGTCCTCTAGCCACTGTTGAGTTTTCCAAACTTGCTGGCATATTGAATGTAGCACTTTAACAATGTCATTTTTTAAGATTTTAAATAGTTCAACTGGAATGCCATCACCTCCACTGGCCTTGTTGTTAGCCAGGCTTTCTAAGGCCCACTTGACTTCACTCTCCAGGATGTCTGGCCCAAGGTCAGCAACTACATTGTTTGGGTTGTCCGGGATATCCAAATCTTTCTGATAGAATTCCTCTGTGTATTCTTGCCACCTCTTCTTGATATCTTCTGCTTCTTTTAGGTCCCTCTCATTTTTGTCCTTTATCATGTCCATCTTTGCACGAAATGTTCCTCTAATATCTCCAATTTTCCTGAACAGATCTCTGGTCTTTCCTTTTCTGTTATCTTCCTCTATTTCTTTGCATTGTTCATTTAAGAAGGCCCTCTTGTCTCTCCTTGCTATTCTTTGGAAGTCTGCATTCAATTTTCTGTAACTTTCCCTATCTCCCCTGCATTTTGTTTCCCTTCTCCTCTCTGTTATTTCTAAGGCCTCGTTGGACAGCCACTTTGCTTTCTTGCATTTCCTTTTCTTTGGGATGGTTTTTGTTGCTGCCTCCTGTACAATGTTACTTGCTGCTTTGAATATGTTATTGGTGCTGCTTTTATTTACTGTCATTTAGTGTGATATTTATCTAATCCTTTTTTTTAGTATTTGTGTACTTACTGTTTTTATCTTTAAATATTGTCTTTTAATGATGTAGGCCACCTTAAAGTGGGGTAAAAATATTTTAAATGAATCAATGGATAGATGGATGGATGGATGAATAACCACAGAATTAGTATTTTTTTAAAAAAACCATATGAACCTGCCTCAGCAATAAAGTGAAGTTGGTTTATAGATGGAATTGGGGAGTTCCTAACCCTGCTCCCCAGTCACGAGCTTCCTATGCAGCGAGGGGAAGCACAAAGCAAAAACCAGACTTTGAATAAGTTCCTTTTTTAGATAACAGCATCCAGAATGTGTCAGCCGGCGCAGCTTGTAGCAGTATTCCTGAGGGATTCTGGGAAGTGTGGAGAAAGGAGGAGAAAGCATCGCTAATATATATGAAGCAGCTCTGAATAGATGTACAGTATATGAAATGGAGAAGGAAAGGGTTATCCAGTCCCCTCAATATTAGATTGCGCTCCACTGAGGCGATAGCACAGGCTTATAAAAGCGGCCGGTTGACCCCTGCCTTCTCTTGAGGGACACCAGAGTTTCATGACCTCTCAATGATCAAAGCTGTAGATGCTTCGCGTAACTGAATCACTGGCTCGGCTGAAGCATTTTGCTGGACAAATGCGGTCTTGAGAGGCATCAAGCGTCTGCTGGTAAAGGGGACAGCTGGCCCCAGGGGGGTAGAAAGGCAGGCTAGAGGAATAAGCAGTGAAGGGTGACCTGCCTTCAGTTCAGCCAGCTGGGCAGTCGGAGTGCCCCTGGCATTCAAAGGGCAGCTTTGTCTGTGACGGCAGGAGCTCTGAAATGGCTCAGCCCTCCCCCCCACTTCCCAAAACCGAGTTGGTGAAAGATAAGTGGTTACGGCCCTGGCGATCTTCGCTTGCTGAATTTCTATCGCGCTCGAGCGTGCCGGCCGAATTCCATCTTTGGGCCGTGCTCCTGCTCACGACCATCGGACAAAGGAGACTTTTGATGATTTCCCTTTTACCAAAGGAGGTCAGACTCACCCACCAGCTGTGCATCCATGCAAACAGACAAACAACTCTCCCGGAAACAAAGATATCATGTACATATGACAGGAGAAGTTCATTTCCTCGGGAGGTGGTGAGCGCTCCAAGGCTGGGGGCAGTCAAGAGAAAACTAAACCACCCTCTGTCAGATCTGCTTTGACTAGGGTTGGACTTGATAGCCTTAGAGGCCCCTTCCAGCTCAATTTTACTATGACTCTATAATATATATATTTCACAGAATCACCAAACTGTAGGAGTGTAATCCCATACAGTACAGGCTGGTTCCCTGTCCCCCGATTTGCTTTCTGACTGACAAGGAACACTTTTTACTTGATGGGATTACACTCCTCCTGAAAAGTCAGGTTTGCTGCTTGACTAAACCCCGAGCTTGGATGCACAAGTCTCAACAGTGGCCGGAAATGCCTTTGCACAGTTAGAGCTGGTGTGCCAGCTCTGCCCATTCCTTGACATGTCTAATGTGGCCACAGTGACACATGCCTTAGTTACATCTCTTCTGGACTACTGCAACATGTTCTACCCGGGGCTGCCTTTGAAGAGTGTTCAGAAACTTCAACTAGTTGAACTGCTGTAGCCAGACAGTTGACTGGAGCTGGTCACAGCAAACAAACTCCCTTATTATACCAGTTTCACCGGCTGCCAATCAAATTCAAATTGCTGGTTATTGCCTATAAAGCCCCATACGACTTGGGTCCAAGCTATTTGAAGGATTGTATCACCTTGTATGAACCTTCTCAGCTTTTAAGATCTTCTGAGGAGGCCTTTCTCTTGGTTCCATAGCATGGGGATAGGGAACCAGCCTGTACTGGATGGGGTTCAGTAAAGGATCTGTTTGTTAGCCCCTCGTCCAGTCCATTACTGACAATGGGTACTGGTCTAGACACAGAACAGCTTCCTTGGAATCAGATGGGAAGGAGAGACAGAGTTGGGTGTCATCACCATACTGATGGCGCCAAATCGCAGAACAGTTTCATGTAGATGTTGAATAGCATGAGAGACAGGACAGAACCTTGGGAACACCACAGGCCAATAGATATATTTCCCTATATGTTCTGCATTCAGACTGAACAGATACAAAGATAAAATACATGCTTGCTTTGTCTCTTTGCCAACTAGAAGCCATTCTGTCCTGTCTTATTAGCGGCCTTGAAATGGTTCCATTGACATCCCATCTATGTTTGGTAATTTATTCTTCCAATTGCATTGAATGTAACTTTCACTTCACTTTCTAAATGGCAGG